>NC_063171.1:27216287-28416287 GCF_023159225.1 Perognathus longimembris pacificus
TTTCAGTTGTCATATTTAACCCAGTAGGTCTTATTGCTTAACCTCCACAGTATATCTTGACTCTGGTCATTTGTCTCCTTCTCTATTGCCATGTCAGAAGCCCAGTTTGTTTTTTTGCCTGAACTGCAATAGACTCATCTCCTTCCTTTAAGTCCTTACAGTGGCCTATCTACCAAACAACCACATGAGCTAGCTGCTCACTGTGACTCTTTGTTTGAAGTCACTCTGAACATCATAAAAATTCATGGTGCAGGCCCCAGCTAGATTTGTTTCCAACTACCTGTGAATGCTTCACCTGCCACTCACCCACCTTTCACTCTGATGTGCTCTGCCATGTCCACTGTCTTTTCTTCAAGCATGCCAAACTTGTTTCATCCTTGAGCTTTTAGTCTTATTGGCACTAGAATGTACTTCCCCTACCTCTTCTCATGGCTCACATATGTTGAAGGTTTGGCTGAATTATTACCTCCTCAGAGAGACCTTTGATGACAATTACCAAAGTGACAATGTCCCTTCTTGTTAATGTCTATATCATTATCTAGTGTGTTTTGATGCACATGCATGTGTAAGTGTGCATATGTGTGTATGAGAGAGAGAGAGAAGAGAGAGAGACACACACAGAGAGACAGAGATAAGACAAAGACAGAGATCCAAGGCTTGGGCTGCCATGGCTGAATACTATAGACTAGGGTAGCTTAAGCAATGAAAATTTCTTTCTTGTCATACTGGAGACTGGGAAACAAAATCAAGGTGTCAGACCATTGGGGCCTGTCTTGTAGATGGACACTTTCTAACCATATACTTATGTAGATGAGGATGAGCTGAACTGAGACAATGTGGGAAAGATAAGAACAGGACTGAAAAGAAATCCTTAAGAATCACAAAGAATGAAGGAAAAGCCAGAGCCATATAACTCAGCTTATTTGTATAAAGCAGTGCTCTCTCTCTCTGCATGTGTCTGTATGTGTGTATGATTTTTTTTTTGCCAAGAAGTCATACCTTAAGTATGTGTAAGCATAGCTCAGAGAGGTGGAAATGTATCAACAAACCATATGTAGTAGTATTCAGTGGTTAGAAAGGGAATATGAGAGAAAAAGAGAAAGGCAGGAAGAGGAAAGGAGAAAAGAAGAGAAGAAAGTGGGGAGGAGAAAGGAGAGGAGGAGGGTGGGTAAAGGAGTGGAGAGGGGAGGGAATTGAAGATGGGGAGAGGACAGGAGAGGGCTGTGGAGGTAAGTGGAGAGGAGGGTGGGAGGGGAGAGAAGAGGAGAAGAGAGGAGAGGAGAGGAGAGGAAAGGAGAGAGAGTACATTTTCTGGTGTCGTTACAAAAGCACTAAATCCCTTTAGACCAGATCCTTGCCCTCATTAGCAATTACTTCCCAAACATCCCATCTCCAAACAGCATCATAATGGAGATCATAGATTCAACATATGAATTAGGGGATAGCACACAAACATTCACGATATCAGCTATGGAGTGGTTTGTTATACCTCAACCAACAAACCCAGGAGATCTTGGTTTAAATTCCAGCAGCGTTGTGGTAAAGTCATTCTAAGACTCTGGTGACTTGTGTTAAAGAAATGGTTTGTAATAACCATGCAGTGGCAGGAGGAATGTAAGTGCTAGGAAGAAGTTGCTTTCTTTGATTGGTGACGTGTCTCCTCTGCCAGCTAAAATCTGCTTAGATGTACTGTTTGTCTACTGATCATTAGGCTAGACACAGGGTCTACATTGCCATTAAGTTAATCAATTCTATCACATACATTTTAAGATCAGGCTCCAGAGCTAAAGGACCTGGATTTCGATCTCAGCATGGACATGCACGGATAGTGTGGCTTTAGCTAAAGCTACTTCATATCTCTAAGCTTCTTTCAACTGCAAAGTAGGAGATTGATAATATTATTCTCACCCCTGTGGTATTTGATAGGTAATGGAGAATATCCAACAAGAAGCACTTGTGAACATTGATCTGTTTTGTTCCGGGTTAGATCTGGACATGAATTCGTCTACACCAGGGTTTCTTAATCTCAGCATTTGCCTATAAGGTAATAATAGGATCCTACTTTCAATCCAGACAACCCTAAAATATCTCTAGTTGTCAAATAACCATAGTGGAGCAAATCTACTCTTGACTGTCTACGAAGTATCTTATGTTTTCAATGTAGATTTGCTGTTGCAATTATTGCTATTTGAAGGAAATTGTCTTTTGAAGATGCATAAAAGTTCTGTGTCTTGACTGTGATGGTGGTCTCATGAATTTAATAAGACTATCACACCCTTTGAATAGATGCAGTTTTTTTGGTACATGATAATACTTCATTTTAACAGAGGTGCTTTAAAAAAGAAAATTGTCTGAATTAAAAATACACTAGCCTATGTTTTTGTATTCTCAGCATTGACTACACAGTTCAAATATGCAATTTAAAATGAGACTTTGTAGCCAGAATCCAATGGCTAATGCCTGAGTAGCTAGGAAGCTACTCAGGATGCTGAGACCTGAGGACCCTGATTGGAAGCCAGCCCAGTAGGAAAGCCTGTGAGACTCTTATCTCTAATGAACTACCAAAAAAATCTAGAAGTGGATCTGTGGCCCCTGTGGTAGAGGGCTAACCTTGAGCAAAAATGGTCAGGGATAGTGCCCAAGCCCTGAATTCAAGCTTCATAATAACACACACACACACACACACACACACACACACACACACACACACACACGAGATTGTATGAGTGTCAATACTTGTCTAAAGAATTGGTTTCTATAATGACAGGTAATGTAAGGAAATATAAAGGAATAGTTCAAAATGGATGGGGCTGATTTTTTGCCATTGAGTTTTAGACTTCAATATCTTCCCCTAAAATAACTCACTGGTCACTTCAAGCTATTAAAAAGAAGCAAGGAATATGAAGGAAGAAAAGGAAGAGCCACATCATGAGAAGAGTTGTGAGTGAGCGGCTAATGATCTGAAACCCAAATGGAATATCATTACATGAGCTCACATTTGCATTTGAACTAGTGTAGTGGTTTATATCTGGTTTCAATGAAAACTATGTATTTCAGTTTTGCTAATCTTTCAAATGTAATGTCAATGTCCAGAAACCAGAAGACTTCTGTATTTAACAGTGTCATTTTTCGGTATCATTTAGGCTTAACTCTTTTCTGAGTCTATAAATGGTACACCTTAGATCTACTATAAGAAATTCAATTTAATCTGACAAATCTTTGTAGAAAGTTTATTCTGGCCCTGTGATAATATCATACAATCTCTTTGACCTCAGGAGCATGCAATGCCATGGAGAGATTGAAATATAGAATTGAACAGAAACAAAACAAAACAAAACAAAAAAACAGTGAATTCATCTTCTGGGAGACCCTGGGAAGGCTGTGTGTGTGTGTGTGTGTGTGTATGTGTGTGTGTGTGTGTGTGTGTGTGTTTGCTGGTCCTGGGGCTTGAACTCAGAACCTGTGCTGTCCTTAAGCTTTTGTACTCAAGGCTAGCACTATACCACTTGAGCTACAGCTCCACTTCTGGCTTTTTGCTGGTTAATTGGAAATAAGAATTGTATAGACTTTGCTTCCTGGTCTGTTTTTGAATCACGAGCCTCAGATTTCAGCCTCCTGAGTAGCTAGGATTACAGATGTGAGCCCCTGGCACCAAACTGGGAAGGCTTTCCATTACAGAGGTGTACCAGTAGAAGAGACCTTCATTAGTCATTTGGAGAGATTCACAGCTCTGGCTTTTAAGAAATATTTCAGAAATACAGTCTCATATGACTGTGCTTTGATTCAGATATGCGGAATCAAAATTTCTAAAGTAAGGGAATTAGGAATATGAATCTTTTAAAAGCTCTCAAATATCTTGATGATCAACTCATCTTTGGGAACTATTGGTGATATTAACTCTTTTCTCACAGTCTTCTCACAAAGGGGTTATGTATAGCCTTTTCTTCAAGCTTATTACTTTATAAGCCTTCATTAGAAAGTAGGTAAGGTTTTGATGGCTAGCGATGAAAGGTTAAGGGTATCTGAACCAGAGTGAATCTCAGAAATAACCAGAAGTAGAAGAAGATAATTTTGGAGGGAAAACTTGGGGCTCTGTCATGGAGTGATGGAAGCATGGAAGTAGAGAATTTCAACACTATGCCTTTGATGGGATCATGCTCTCACTAAATACAAGAAGCCTGCCAAAGCACAATGAAGATTGATGGGCTAGAAGTAATACGAATGGCTGAGCATTTCATTTAGGAACAGCTCTGGATCATAGTGTAGTCTTTGCGTGACTTAGAGCTGGGTATCCTCTTTGGATTTAGGAATTCGAAATGGAATGTTAATCTGCATGGATGTAACCCATTCTTCAGGGATTAGAAAACAGAACAAAGCTATGAGAGAAGAGATAGATTCCCTTCTTGTAGGAGGAAACTTCCCCTATCAGGATGAAAGGCTTGGAGAACTGAGTGGAGAGATGAGATTGTATATTGTATGTATCTTCTCAGTTGGCACAATGCACTAGAAATCTTGCCTAGCTGTTCATCTTTATTTCACTCAAGCGTATTAATAGCGTTTTGTTGGCGCAACTCTTTCAAGATTTATGTTATTTGTGCAAGGGGAAGGGTTTCCTTGCGACATTTCATACATATATACAATATGCCCTAATCAAACTCACTCCTTTCATCTCTCTCTCTCTCTCTCTCTCTCTCTCTCTCTCTCTCTCTCTCTCTCTCATCCCACTTAACCACTTTTCAACAGGTCTCATTGTTATATTTGCATAAATGCATTAAACTACTTTGGCCAAATCTGCTTTTATTCACTTTCACTTGTCTCTCTGTCTCTTATTACAGGGATCTGCCCCCTCCCCCAGTACAGCCTGCTTTAGTTTTCTGTGATTCATTTTTTTCTGGCTTATATTCATCACTCAAAGGGGTAATTCATATGTGCATGTGTTATAATTTAGTCAGAGACCACTTTGACTTGGGTAAAAACAGATCATTGTGGGCAAGAATAGAAATATGGATTCTGGCTGGGAGAGGATTATGTCCTCCCAGCAAGAGACATGGTGTCTCTACCAAGGGTGTTGGCCCTGGGGGTGGGGGGAGTGGGGAAGTGGGTGGGGTGTGAGGGAAAAGAATGAGCTCATGTGGGAGGTTTTCACTAGAGAGTTAAAAAGCCCCCACTGAGTTGGAGTGATTGCTTTCTAAAATGTAATAATACTATTTCCTAGTTCACATGGTTTCATATTTTCTCAGCTCCTTTAGAATAAAGCTCAAAGTCCTTGACTTGTAATGAAAATCTTTTCAGGAACATCTCCCAGCTTCCTAGCCTGTAACCTTCTTGAGGATCGAGGGTGTGTTTTGTTCATGTTGATCACTTAGCATCGAGCTGTAGGCACCTGTATGG
This sequence comes from Perognathus longimembris pacificus, assembly GCF_023159225.1. Lineage (NCBI taxonomy): Eukaryota > Metazoa > Chordata > Mammalia > Rodentia > Heteromyidae > Perognathus > Perognathus longimembris. The sequence goes on from NC_063171.1 coordinate 27,221,679, forward strand.
GCCAATTAGCTGGACAGATGTTAACACAGTACAGAATTTGCCATTAGAAAAACAAACAAAATCTCAAAACATTAATGAAACAAAACAATGAAATCCCCAAATCAATAACCCCATGAAAGTTTTTGTTGCCTTCTATATAGGATATACCTTGTCAGTGATTGAAAAGTTGTATTTCCCACATTTTTCTGTGGTTATAGAGTGCAATTCCTATAGGATGTTAAAGATCTATGACAAGATCATTGCTTTGCTTTGTTTTATCTCCTGGAGCTTCATTACAAGGTGAATTTGTTTTGATCTATATATTTGACCTTTGTGAGATGCTTCTAAAATCACCTTGGTTTGTTGAAGAATATTTTCAGGATGAGTCTCTGCCCATCTGCCTGAGATTGAATTGCCACCAGCTATCTCTGATGGTGGTTTCATCAGCAGTGAAGCATTAGAGCTGACCAGTGATGAACTTCAAGGTATAGTCTATCAAAAGTTCTCCCCTGGAACTTCCAGACCAGCTTCTACTTCTTTTTGTGTGTGTGGAGAGGTTGGTGGTATGTGTGAGTAGGAGTAGGGGGGTAGGGTATATTCTCTCCTTTTCCATAAAGAATGTGAAGAAGTAGAGAGAATGTGGTCAATAAAAGAGGAAGAATTAAGTGCAAGACATCCCTTAAACTTCAGCAAAAATTATATGAGGAAAGAAATGATTGCAGGAGGTAGACCTAGACAGAGAGACAAAGAATAGCATGAGTGTGCACTCTTAAGGGTTAGTTTAGTTGACTTTGCTTTCTTGGGACCATGCAGAAATAAAACTGATTGTGCTGCATATTCTTATTGTCTGTAAAGAAAAGCAACTGTTGTGGATTCTTTTTTGTTTTTTAGCTTTTAGAAGCCCTGAGGTTAACAGTGAGTAGGAATGCTATCATAGCATGAGTTTGTGTCTCATTGCTGCTTATCTTTTTGCGTTTTTCCCCATCTTTATGGCAGTGATTTAAAAAGTTCTGTGCTTTTCAATATGAACAGGTTTCATTACTTCTTTTTCAGTTTGTCTCTGATTTCTGTTCATAGTTTAGGCATTTTGGTCTATTATCTCTTTTAGTCATTGTTGAAAATAGATGAATAAATACATATTTTAATGTTCACTTCTCCTCCTCCTCCTCCTCCTCCTCCTCCCCCCTCCTCCTCCTCCCTCTCCCCATCCTCCTCCTCTTCCTCCTCCTTCTCCTCCTCCCTCTCCCTCTCCTCTCCTCCTCCTCCTCCTCCTCCTCCTCCTCCTCCTCCTCCTCCTCCTCCTCCTCCTCCTCCTCCTCCTCCTCCTCCCTCTCCCCGTCCTCCTTCTTTTCCTCCAGTCCTGGGGCTTGAACTCAGGGCCTGAACACTGTCCCTGGCTTCTTTTTGCTCAAGGCTAGCACTTTGCCACTTAAGCCACAGTGCCACTTCTGGCCTTTTCTATATATGTGGTGCTGAGGAATTGAACCCAGGGCTTCATGTACATGAGGCAAGCACTTTACCACTAGGTCATATTCCTAGCCCCTCATTTCTAACCATTATTACACACAAGTTGGGAGCTATACACTGATTTTCTTTCAATGTTTGTCTTCCCATTTTAATGTGCTGTTCACAACTTACTCAGGGAAATAATCTTTTACAGAGTAGCTTAAAAGGAACTTGATTCTAGTTTTGTCTCATTTCATATTTTGTGTAACTTAATCTAAAATTCAGATAACAATTCAAATGAATCAAAGAACCATGCAATTGGATTGCATCATAATTTGAATTGTATCCAAATGAAATCATTTGATAAACAAATAGATGAGTATTTACTTACAGCATTTACTCATCTGTTTTAAAAAAATGACTAATATTATGTTCCTCAAATGCAAGGCATAAGTATTGAAATGATAATGTTAATTCATCTTATTTTAGTTGTGTACCTATGTAGTTATGTATTTATGTATTCTGTGTGTAAGTGTAAGTACTGGAACTTGATCTCCAGGCCTTGTGCTGGGCTGGAACTCTACCACTTGAGCCATGCCTTCAGTCCAGCTATTTTGTTGGCTAATTGGAGATAGGGTCTTGAAGACTTTTCTTCCTGGGCTAGATTTGAATCTCAGTCCTCAGATATCAATCTCCATTGTGACTAGGATTACAGGTATAAACCACAGGTATCTGGCTTGAATTCATTTTTAACTGACTGATACTAAGATAGATTACTTTCCATTTTCTACACACTCTTTTTCTTTTGAATATGTCTCATATTCATTTTTTTTGGTGAAACAAAGTTGCATACAGTATCTTATATGGCTAATAACTCCAAAACTCCTCCTTTTCTTCTTTCTTTAATCAACTGCTGAATGTCCCATGGGAAGCTCAGAAACACTTTTCTATCCAAGAGAGACAGAGTTCTTTCATAAACAAGTCTTGTCCAGGATTCCTGTGTTGTCCTTTACGGGTGCTGGGCTCATAGTATGCGCTCAGTAAATATTTGAATTGGACATAATGATTTTATCATCTCTTTAATTTCATGGTTCATTTCAACGATGAAGAGCAAAGAAAGTCCATTGGTAGACTAATGTTGCTTTCCAGGTTCTGAGTCCAGCTAAGAAACTCAAAGGAGAAACAATCTTTGAAGGCTCTTTGAATCTATGTATTTGTCCTTTCATAATAAAATTATGTATGGTGAAGGTATAAAGTAGGAGAGGAAGAAAATACAAAATTCTCTCCTCAGTCTGTCTTGGTGTGCAGATAATGAATTATATGCATTTTTACTGAATTTGCCTGAAAAAATACAATGGAAAAAAGATGTCAAGGTCATCTGGTATGGTATCTGACCATACCAGATTAGGAAGTCCTAGTTTATTCATTTTAATGTAATGGCCTATCCAACTAAAATATTCATCTCCTTTAGTTTTTATTCATTTCTTTATTGTCAAAGTGATTTACAGTTTCATATGTAAGGCAGTGCATACACTTCTTATCCAACTTGTTACCTCTTTCCTCATTTTTCTTCCCCTTTATTTTTGCACGGCCTGCCAGCCTATTAACTTTTTTTATTTTGAGAGGAATCTGCAAATCCCTTGCTTCTGGATCTAGAAAATGGGTTTAAAGCTTAGTTACAAAATAGAGGTAAGTACCATAGGCCAGTGTTTTCTTTGTTTCTTTTATGATTTAAAACACCTTGAGGAAGGGATGGATGTATGCGATTCTGTATCAATGGATCTGATCACTACCTTTATCAAATGACCCATAAATTGGTGACTACTCCAATGAGAGGGGTGTGTGTGTGTGTTCCTGAGCTTTTTATTTGCTCAAGGCTAGTGCTTCACCACTTGAACCACAGCTCCACTTCAGGCCTTTTGGTTGTTAATTAGAAATAAGAGTCACATGCACTTTCCTGCCTGGGCTGGCTTCAAAATGTGATCCTCAGGTCTTAGCCAGCGGGTTAGATGGGATTACAGGCATGAGCCACCAGCGCCTGGCAACAGTACACTCTTATAACTGTCATTTCACAGTCACTCAAATCAGAACTGGAATGCCACAAAAACAACTCCCTGTTAGCCCAGAGGAAAAAAAAATAAAGAAAGAAAGAAAAGGGGAAATTCAGATTAGTCACAAAGAAGTTCCCCGCCTGCCTTCAAAAGTTGCAGAGTTAAAACTGAGAGAATCTGCTCTGCTCTTTCAAATCGCCTTTTGTCTTAGGTTCTGGAACCTGTATCTACCTTCTGATTGTTGGACTTGTTTTGCCCTCAGCTCCTCCTTTGTAGGGAAGACTTGAGTCTTCCCCCAGGTTCTCTTTGGCAGCGTCCCTGTGCCCAGATTGTGAAGATGGAAGGGATTCAACCCCCAAACCAGAATGTGGCAAATGTGCCAAGGTCAAGATTCAAGTGGAACAAGATATGGCTGGTGGCCTCTGGGATTCAGGGGCTGGGGCTGATCCTATGCCTGATTTACATCTGCCTGCACTTCAATACTTCTCAGGTAAGATGCACTGCTGGACACCTTTCCCCTTCTAGCTTGGCTGACAGCAATGGCAACAGCTGGAGAGGGTCACTTGAAAAGAACATAAGGCTGGAACGGTTCAATCTTCTCCATCACCAAGTGATTGCCAAATGCGGTCACGCATCCGTCTCACTCTCCTTCCTTCCTTCTCTTGAGCTGTAGTGCTGGGGTGGTTCAGAGGCACTGCTTGGAGGGTTTTCTCTTTTTCTCTGCAATGCAAGAAAGAATCCTGGTGTTTCCTGATGAGTTGTCACTTTGAAGCTTTGAGTCACTTATGTACACAGTTGGTGTCTCTCCATTGTGGTAATAATGTGCCTGATCAGAGAATTAATATTAAAAAAAAGAGAGAAGTGACAGACCAGTTCTGCATTCCTATTTTATTCATATAAATGTCACAGGCATTTGAAGGATTTATTTTTTTTTAAATCTCCTTGTATCAACAGTATGTTCTTTGAAACAGTCAATCTTGCATTTAAAGGACAGTGATGCATATGCCTGTTCGCCTACATGCACACACATTTGCCCCAATGATTGAATCACTTGTCTTTCCCCCCCCCCCCTACAAATATATTAGATTGATTGTCTTCTAAGAAATGCTTTCCCATTTTTCCATCTATTTATTGTCATCCCATTTTTACATTGTTCCCCCTCTTCCTCTTCCTCAGATTTGGAGATGATCAGATCTTGAAGAATTGTTCTTCAAGATTGCAGGAGGTGACAGTAAAAGGAAAATAAGTCTATAGCCTCCCCAAGTTCTTTCGCTGGGGATAATTCCTGTTTTGGTGGGTTGGTTGCTTTGAGTTAAACAAAGGCTTTCCCCAATCAAGATTAGACTGTAGGAATTTTTATTCCTAATGGTCATGTTAGAGACTTGTTAATTCAGATTAAATCAGGAAAAGATGAATAGCCCATGCAGATGTCCGGGCTTGTCTCTGTCAGCAGGAAGTGGGAGTTTTCAGTGCAAAGGCTGGTGGGAGAGTGTGTGGTTGCAAGCACTGAAGCACAGAGAGTGCTCCTGCCCCATAATTCCACAAGTGTGACCCCTGTGGCACTCAGGCCTGCAGATGAGTTAGCAAGGTGTACCTGTCCTCTCCCCATTGTCCTCCACCTTTACTTCTCTAGGCAGAACCTTCTGGGTAAAATTTAAATAGGTGCTTTGGGGAAGAAGGTGTGGGGGCAGAGGAATATGTCTATGGTAGACCGGAATTAGGCTCTTCCGAGAAGAAAACAAACAGAATAACCAAAAATAGCACAGCTGAATGCATTTACCAGGTCTGGAAGCCCGCTGAGTCTTTTTCAAACAACCACAAGACTGCGTGTTTCCTTGCTCTGTAGAAACATAGGACACATGACCCCTATCAGGGCGAAACTACTGCTTAGCCAAAGACTTAGCCAAGGATTCTAGACAGGAGAGAGCCTGCTGGTGTCTGGGGCCACCTTGGACTATCAATACCTTGGGGCCAGTAAGGAAGAGTCTTTTCTGCAAGTCACATTTCCCAAGAACTCCACGACAGAGCTGGAAAGTAAAGATGAGGGCTGGTTGCTAGGATCTTAGTCTTGGAAACCTGTGCAGTTGTCTGGAAGATTATAAGCTTTCTGCAAAAATATGGGAAGTATAGCTGAGCTGTTTGCTTAAGAAGCAAGCCCCAAACACCCTGGAGACGGATACAGAAAATTTGGGGGCTTAGATGTTCGAAATTCTTCATCTAACATTAGACTTTAATTTTTTCCTATGCCTAGCAGGGCTGTTTTAGCTAATGCATTTTCTTGTACTGCTCTAGGACCCAGATAGCTCAAGGGGCTCTTAGATATAATCTTATATTATAGAAAGGAGAACATAGATGGTGTGTGTTTTTCTTTGAATCTGGTGAAAAAGTATTGGTGATGGCAGTGATAGCTGTGTGTGTGTGTGTGTGTGTGTGTGTGTGTGTGTGTGTGTGTGAGAGAGAGAGAGAGAGAGAGAGAGAGAGAGAGAGAGAGAGCTACAGAGGAGTTTTAAAGAAGCCCCATAGACTGATCACTTTTAAAAAGACTAATGCATGAAAGTATGAATAGAGATAAAATAATTGCTGGTGATGGTGTAATGAAGATAAGGTGTTTATAGGTGGTGAACAGACAAAATGCTCCTCATTTAACCAGTTAAATAGGATCTCTTCTTTTCTAGGAGATAGGCATAATCAATAATCTGCTTCAAATCTTATTTCTTAGGTTTAGTGTTTAGCTTTAGAAAATGATTGCCTACATGTATGGATGTGTGAGAATAAATATGTATCTTCTAAACTCCCTTTGATGATCAATGTTCCTTCAATCAAGTTGGTTTAGTAACTACTGTTTTCTCCTGGTTGGGTTAACTTTCATTCACATGCAAGAATAGTACAAGATTTTGCCTGTGAGATGTTAGGAAAACTAGAATCCACATACTTCTTTGGGTCTTGATTTGCTCTTTGGTAACAGGAGGAAGTTGGATTAAAAAAATCAATAAAATCTCTTCCAGCTCAACATGCTAAGTATGTGTTTATGTATTTATAAATTTATAGAATGGAATATATTTATAGAATTAAGAAATACAAATTGTGAGTTAATAGATTTCTTGTGCCTAAACATACAATTTTCTTGGCTCTTAAGAAGGAACTGAGAGAAATCAAGTTTGCACACATTTCATGTCTATATTTAATTTGTATCTTCTATACTTATCTACATAACCATTCTGAATCAGCAAAAACACCTCCTTGAGAAAGAAGAAAGAAGGGAATCCCCTAAAGAATATCCGTATGTTGTAAAATCAAATGCTTCTATTAGCCAAAACATTTTCACACTATTTGGATATTATTCTGGGGAACCATTTAAAGTATCGGGCTTGATTTTCCCTGGAACTTCAATGGGGGAACAATGGCTGAAAAGAGATAGCCTATGAAGGAGAGCTTTTTAAAATTATATTTGTATGTCTCAGGCTGGGTAGTCTTTCTCTTTCAAGATTCAAAGCTCTTTAAAAGTAAAGACTTCTGGGCTGGAAATGTGGCTTAGTGGTAGAGTGCTTGCCTAGCATGCATGAAGCCCTGGGTTCAATTCCTTAGCACCATATAAACAGAAAAAGCCAGTAGTGGTGCTATGGCTCAAGTGGTAGAGTGCCTGCCTTGAGCAAGAAGAAGCCAGGGACAGTGCTCAGGCCCTGAGTTCAAGCCCCATGACTGGCAAAAAAAAAAAAAAAGAAAGAAAAGAAAAGACTTCTAGTGATAATTCTTTTGCAAATCCCATTGCCTAAAGGTTATATTCTTGGCTTGTTTCTTCTGGGAAACAGGAACATGAGATAGTTAGAAGGTGAGTTGGCCAGCTCTGTGTTAAGGAGTCAAGAACTAGAATTTACAGCTTTTTGATGAACTTTCAACCTATAACTTCAACATTTTTTTTTCCAGTCTTGGGGCTTGAACTCAGGGCCTGGGCACTGTCCCTGAGCTTTTTTTTTGTGCAAGGGTAATGAGTGCTCTACCACTTAGTGAGACACAATTCTACTTTCAGCTTTATGTGGTTAATTGGAGATAAGAGTCTCATGGACTTTCCTGTCTTGCCTGGCTTTGAACCATGATCTTCAGATCTCAGCCTCTTGAGGAGCTAAGTTTACAGATATAAGCCACTGGTGCCTGGGTTTTTTTTTTAATCTCTCTTAAGAAGAGGAAGAGGAATTTGTCTGAAATACTATGTCTCAGATTAGCTCAATTTAAATATCTGTGGGATAACATATTAAGAAAAGAAATACTCTTGTTATAACAGGCACACAAATAAAATAAAAAACAAAACAAGCCACTTTTCACAAGCAATTTTTTTGAGAATTAAAAAGAAACAGTTGAGATTTTTGTTCATCATGAAGTATGTTGAGGCTCTCAGAGGAGAGTTTTTTTTAAAGACGTTATTTTATTGTAAAGGTCAGATGGACAGAGGGATTACAGTTACATAGCATAGGTCTGGTAAGGAGTACATTTCCTTTTGAACAGTGTCACCTCTTCCCTTGTTTTCTCCCAGTAGGGGAAGGTTTAATGAAAAAGACAGAATTGTTTGAGATTTTTTTTATGCCAATCCTGGGGCTTGGGCATTATCTCTTAGATTTTTTTGCTAAGGCTAATACTCTACCACCCTCTACTTCTAGCTTTTTGGTGGTTAATTGGAGATAAGAGTTTTATGGACTTCCCTTCCCAGGCTGGCTTTGAACTGTGATATTCAGATCCCAGACTCCTGTGTAGCTGGGATTGCAGATGTGAGCCACCAACACCTAGTCCATCTGAGTTTTAAGAAAGTTTTAGTCTTTTTATAGATAGAAAACAGAAATCCCAAGTGGGTAGATGAATTGCTTATGATCACCAGGCTAGCTAATCTAAAAATTCTGACTGCTACATCATGGTTCTATTATGAAAGTATTCTTACTTAAATTTACTCCATTAAATGTTTCCTGTGCAGTTTGCAGCTTCAGAGATACCAACTGCATTGGAGAGGTTTTTGAGTTCTTCAAACTAATAACTAAGGAGCAAAGTTGGGACAAAAGAGTGACAGATGTGTGCAGCTATGCTAAAGGGGCATGGGAGGATGAGAAAGGACTACCCTTCCTTTTCTGGGAAGAAAGTAAAATGGAGGGAATTTTTCAGCTGCAATTGAAAGAAGAGCTGAAATTCCTTCACAGACAAGAGAGATGGGTGGGTGGGGGATGGGGGTGGGTGGGAAGGTAGAGGCTTGGCAATCTAAGTTGTTCAAAATGGTTGAAGTCTACAGGAGGGAAAAGGTGGCAGAGGATGGAGCTGAATATTTAGGTGGAGTGAATTGCTGAGGGTTTTGTGACTTATGCTGGGGACATATTTTATTATATTTTCCACAGAATAGTTGTAGGAACGATGATCAAAGTTGTTACTTTTCAGAAATTAGCTTAATCTCATCCAACACTAGGGGGCATCACAATAAAACTAACCATCCATGAGAGCCAGCCTACCCTTCCTTCCTGAAGTGCTCAGATGATCAACATTTTCTCAGGAGACAATATTGCTCACCATTTACACAGGGCTGATATTGTCTAAAGGAGCAATTTAGCTACATATATTCTCTAACCCCAATCCTCAAGACAGGACAGAACAATTTAATTGGAAATTCTGCTGGAAAATGTCACACATGCATGCTTATAGACACACAAAGAGCTTTCATATAAAACAGAAAGATATAGACCTAGCAATAAAATCTTCCTATTCCTCTTTGTTGACACACATTCTGAGCAGGTCGGTTTTTTTTTTTTTTTTTTTTTTTTTTTGCTAGTCCTGGGCCTTGAACTCAGGGCCTGAGCACTGTCCCTGGCTTCTTTTGCTCAAGGCTAGCACTCTGCCACTTGAGCCACAGCGCCACTTCTGGCAGTTTTCTATATATGTGTTGCTGGGGAATCGAACCTAGGGCTTCATATATACGAGGCAAGCACTCTTGCCACTAGGCCATATTCCCAGCCTGCAGGTCCAGTCTTGTTTGTTAAGGGCTGGACACTTGGCTCTTCTGCTGCTTGTTTTAGTGTTCTTCATGTTTACAGTATCTGCAGCTTTCCTTTTATTTGAGGGATTTTCTATTCATGGAAAAGGAACATTAATCATTTGGAGTTATGTAGGGGACAGGAGCCACATGTACTCTTATTACTATTCAACAAAGAAGAAGAAAACAATAAAAAATTGTGAAGAAGAAAGGTTAGTTTCCTACAGCCACAGATGAAACATATGGTGGAGTTGAAGAGAAACTGGATTTTCCACCTTTCTATGCCTTGTATATTTTGTTTGTAGTTATACCACACACATACACACACACATACACACATACATATACATACACACACAGAGGCAGTATAGGGTTTAAACTCAGGAACTTGTACTTGCTAGTCTTTATCATCGAGCAATATCTGTAGCCATTTTTTGTGCTATTTTTGAGATAGGGTCTTACTTCCTACACAGGTGCATGCCTGGATCTTGGTCCATCAATTTAGGCTTCCCACCATAGTTGAGAGGTACATGCTGGCATATCCATGTTTTTCTGTAGAGATAGTGGCTCCCAGAGTCTGCCTAGGCTGGCTGGAACTGGGATCCTCCTTATCTCAGACTGCCATGTAGTTAGAATGACAGGCATGAGACACCAGTGCCCACTTGTAGTTATGCATACTTCTAATAGCCACATATTTTCAAATTAAAGTATTAAAACACTTCTTTATGATATGTGGAGAGTCATTGCAGTATCACCAGTAATACTACACCAGAAACCAGAAGACTCTGTCGTGCTCCAGGCTTTTAAGCTTCACCACCCCAAGTAAATTCCCTGAACATAAGTTTAATGATTTCAAAAGTTGGAATTTGGTTGTTGGGAGACCCCATGTTTTACAGAGCTTTGTAAATGCTGAGGGTATCATTATTGCACATTGTGAACATGTACCCATGTGCAGACTGTCACTAAAACATTTGCTTTGTCCTGAGAGTGTGTGCATCGCAATAAATGTGTGCACATGCATAATCCTGATCATCTCACAGCACATATCATAGCTATCATCATTAACCTCAACTTCACGGTTTTGATTTCTCTATTGTAATGCTTGGGGTTAAGAAAAAATATCCATATTTTTGAATACAGATTTCTAATTAAGAGCTCCTGGCTGTAGTAGAGAGAATAAAAGGAGGAAGGAGAGAATTTATGAGGTTATGAAGCATTAATAAGTTCAGTGTCTGGCTGAAAGTGGTTCAGAGATCTACCATTATACATGGCCCAGCTTGGTTCCACTTCCCTTCACTCCAGTATATTTCATCCAATTCTCCAGTGACTTGGCTGCCAAACAGGGCAGAACTTTGGGTCTACGAGAGACATGGGGTTTGGTTTACAAAACTAGAATCTTTGGGGGCTGGGGATATGGCCTAGTGGTAAGAGTACTTGCCTTGTATACATGAAGCCCTGGGTTCAATTCCCCAGCACCACATATACAGAAAAAAAAAAAAAAAAACGGCCAGAAGTGGTGCTGTGGCTCAAGTGGCAGAGTGCTAGCCTTGAGCAAAAAGAAGCCAGGGACAATGGGCAGGCCTTGAGTCCAAGCCCCAGGACTGGCCAAAAAAAAAAAAAAAAATTTAATTAATTAAAAAATAAATAAAAATAAACCAAAAACCAAAAACTAGAATCTTTGGGAATATGGCTGGCATAGAATTTTTTTTGAAATAATTCTGAAATGCACTTTAGCTAAGTTAACTTGTGTACATTCAACTAGCATTAATAACATATACTATGACTAAGAACACATGCTGACAGAAAGACAGACTCAGCTTTGATTCTTCTTAAAAACTGGTAGACAGAAGGCCCACAAGCATTGCATTGTTCAGATGGGAGTTGAGTGATTGGGTGACTTTTAGCGATGGGCTTCTGAGCTGGGCTTCCCAGCAGGCAGGTAGAGCATGAACCTCGAAAGCCAGTGAGACAAAAATTAGGATGGAAGTAACATCAGAGTGGCCATCAAGATGGGGGTGGGGGGGGCTGGTAGAAACCTTGTTGGTTCTAAAAATAAATGATAAAATATGCATTTTACAGTTTAGTGGCCTAAAACACAGTTTGTATTATGTGTGTGTGTTGGATCCTTATTAGTACTTTTAGCTTCCTGGGCCTTTAAAAGTATCAATCTGACTTTGTATTACATGTGATTGATGAGCTATTTTGTGTGTGGGGAGGATGGGTAGGGCATAGTAGGGAGGTTGAGCAGTGTCACTTTTGGGACAGTTTCCTTCCCTCCCTCCCTCCTATCCTCCCTCCCTCCTATCTTCTCTCATCATCTTGGGGGGTTTGAACTCTGGGCTTTATGCTTACTAGGTAAGCACTTGCCACTTGAGCTTATTAACTCCCACACAGAGATGTGATTGTAGCCAACTTGCTTGTTCAGATGTGATCTGGCTAACTTTTTTCCTGGGTTGGCCCTGGCTAACAGTCCTTCTACTTTCAGTCTCCTGAGCAGCTGGGATTACAAGGTATGAACCTGGCTTCTGTCTTTATTTATTATGTCCTTTGAGGATGATAGTACAGATACTGTGTGCTGCATTACTCTGGGGAAATTAGAGGCATAGAGACTTCATTAGATTTTCCCAGAAAGCATGGGGTTACAAATAAGGTCAGATCTAAATTCTAGTTTTATTTCTTTCTGGCAGTACAGTTTTTTTTTTTTTTTGCCAGTCCTGGGCCTTGAACTCAGGGCCTGAGCACTGTCCCTGGCTTCTTCTGGCTCAAGGCTAGCACTCTGCCACTTGAGCCACAGCGCCGCTTCTGGCCGTTTTCTGTATATGTGGTGCTGGGGAATCGAACCTAGGGCCTCGTGTATCCGAGGCAGGCACTCTTGCCACTAGGCTATATCCCCAGCCCTCTGGCAGTACAGTTTTGAGCTTTAAGAATGTTGGCTAATTGTTTCAAAATCTGTTTCCTCTTCTGACATCAATTGCTTTTAGGAAAAATGGTAGAAATGATTTCTGCTTTGGCAAAGAAGAAGGGGGATTTAACTAGACTCACACCTGTGTAGATAACAGGATCAATGAAGCCTGGGAAATCACAATTCCTTATGGGGAATTTTTATAAAACAATCAAGACACCAAATGTATAATCTATTCAGAGAGAGAAAGAAAGGATTGCATTCATTTTTCATTAGAAAAAGAACACTAAGGAGGACTGGAAATGTGGCTTAGTGGTAGAGTGCTTACCTGAACATGCATGAAGCCCTGGGTTCAATTCCTTGGCACCACATAAACAGAAAAAGCTGGAAGTGGAGCTGTGGCTCAAGAGGTAGAGTGCTAGCTTTGAGCAAAAAGATGCCAGGGACAGCTCTCAGGGCCTGAGTTCAAGCTCCAGGACTGGCAAAACAAAAACAAAAGAACACTGAGGAAAATATATTTTTCCACATGCCATTCTTCACTGTGTATCTCTCTGACCTGCCACTTTCCCTCTTTTAAAGACCCCAGTCATAATGGATTTAGGACCCACCCTAGTCCTGTTGACTTTAGGTTAACAACTCAACCATCCTGAATTCATGTATGCTTGGGGAGAACCAGTCATTCTGAATTTTTTTCCATGAATTAAGAGAAAAACGAACATGTTGTTGTCATTGTCATTACTATCACCTGCATGCTTCTGCTTGCTATGGTTTTACCAATCATTGGTAGTATCAGAGCATGTGCCGAGGAGTACTAAGCCTTGAACAAATGAACCTAAAACACTTCCCTGCATATACAATACTAGGCACAATCTTCATGGTTCATCAAACATCACAAGAGACCACTTGGGTATGAAGAGGCTGCTGCTTTTGTTATAGCAAAGGGGTTTGGAGTGTTGAAAAGATCTGGGGTTCAGAAAGTCTTACTTTCAAGATTTCTTTCTTGAATATTGTGATTTTCCTAATTTCTGAAATGGAAGCTTCCTTGGACACATTATTCTAACCATTTTCATGGAGGTTGGACATTGAAGTGGTGATATTGAAAGTGTACTGAAGGGAAGAATATGTTCTAGACTGAGAACAAAAAACCCAGGATCAGCTGGGTGCTGGTGGCTCATGCTTGTAATCTTAACTACTCAAGAGGCTGAGATCTGAGGTTTGCAGTTCAAAGCCAGCCAGAGCAGGAATGTCTGTGAGACTCTTATCTCCAATTAATCACAGAACAACCAGAAGTGGAGCTGTGGCTCAACTGGTAAAGTGTTAGCCTTGAGGAAAAGAAGCTCAAGGACAGTGCCCAAGCCTTGAGTTCAAGCCTCAAGATGAGCACAGACAAAAAACCAAAAACAAATCAGGATTCCTTACGGCCAGCCCAATGTCTAGTTCACCATATGAGGTTGATTTAAGGCAATAGCTCCTTTTTATGTAGCAAGTGAGATGGGGAATTAGTGATTCCAAATAGAAAAAAATAACTTTAATAGTTCTGCTACTGCCTTTGAATTCAAAGACGAACAGGCCAATTTCAAAAACCTTCAGCAGTGAATGCTGTTACTAGAGTGAGCACATGGATATCACATGATTGTGTAGTCAGTGATGAGATCCAGCCTAGCCTGAGGGGCTCAGTGCCAGGTAATTCAGCAAACATTCATTCAACAAGTGCCATTATGTTTGAGACACAGTATAAAGAGTTAGTGCATTGGGTTAATCATGTAATTTTGTAGGTGTGTTCATTTCACCTGGTTTTGTTCAAGGCTAGCACTCTACCACTTTAGCCACAGTGCCACTTCCGGCTTTTTCTGTTTATGTGGTGCTGAGGAATTGAACCTAGGGCTTCATGTAGGGCAAGCACTTTACCACTAGGCCATATTCCCAGCCCAATACCAATGATCTTGATTCAACAAAGTTTCAAAGCCATACCTTTTGGTTGCAAGGAAATGTAACATTAGAGATACTTTAAAAAATCATGGAAGACTCCTTGACCAATCAAGCAATGTTTTCTCTCTTCTTCTAATTCTTTCTCTGGATGGGGTTCTGAACTTTCTGATAAAAAACTTGGGGTGGGGGGAGCATCCCTTTGTAACAAGGTTGTTTCTGCAGAGTACACACTGTTGTGCACTTATTAGTTCACTGCAGTGGGAATGTGTGGAAAATTCCACTTTTCTCTCTTGAGGCTTTTGGAGACACACCCTGTGATCTTGTGAGATTGGACTTCTGTGATGTCTCAGGTTTCCTATGATTGACAGGAATCATGAAGTGGGAGAGGAGGGTTCTACTGCAGTGGAGGTGACATGAACTAAGGGGTCATGATGGATCTGCCGCTCTGCTGTCCTCTACCCACTCACACCTCACCTGCACTCTACCCTGGGTCCTTGACATTGTGATCTGGCATTGAGAGAGGAAGGACAAGGCTAACATAGTGAATGTAGAGCCTAATCCTGGTTTCATAGTTGATGAGTACCATTTGCTTCTGCCACAGATTCCCCCCCCCTCCTGCCCCCGCCGCACCCTTTCCCCTGCCCCTCCCCACCAAATGTCATATGTGTAAAAAGTTGACAGCCACATCCCATGGAGTCAGAATCAGAGGCTCACAACCATCAAAAGATAAGCTCTTGGCAGTATACTTAGTGCTTGTCCCTGGGCCTGCTGCCCCTTAGCAACGAAGTTGGTACCTCATCAGAGCCTAAACTACACAGGACAGTGAGAAGCTTGGGGGAGTGTCTAGGTTTTTTTTTTTTTTAAACATATTAGAGCATGTTGACAACTCTACCCCAAAATTAAAATCTTAGTAATAGTGATAATAATAGTTGCAATTAATGTTGGTCTCCCAGATAAATGTCTTTCTAGAATTGCTTCATCCTTAAGATAGTGTAGATGAAAAGAGACATACCATACATTTGTGTTTCAAATACACTTAGATGAATACTTTTTACTTCTCAGTAATTGTTGCCAGTGAATTTTCCTATTTATAAAACATGGAAAATAATTACTTCAATGGGCTATTTTGAATGGAAAAAGATAGAATGAATTTGGAGAATTTCTTTTTCTTGTATACACAAAGAATGGTCTCCTTTGTAGACCTTTCCTTCAGCTAACTATAGGTTCTCTTAATAGCTTAATGGTTATCTGGGTCTTTTCCTACTTGTGTTACCAAATCCTGTTTTGTTTATTTTTGCATCTTATGGAACTTTTTGGCTTACATTGTTTTAGGATGGGCTAGTTTCCTGACTAGGATACAAGTCCACACAAACAAGGACTGTGTGTTCTATCCTTTTGTGTTCTCAGACCTGAATATAATGCCTATTACATAGCGGCACTTAATAATTATTGGTGCTCTTGTAACCATATCTCTAGATAATAGGACAATCACATTACTCTTCAACTGCTGAAGAATCCTTGTAGTAGACCTTTCTGTATGAGGCCTTGTTGAAGATACAGTTTGTGGATATAGTTTCTAGACCTTTAAAAAAACAATTTAGTGCCTAGAATTAAAAAAAAAAATGAACCTGGGATGCTGGTAGAAATACCAACATGGTCTTTCAAATCAAGATCTTTGTGATAAACTATCCATTTCTATTAAAAACTTTTTTTGTGCCTGTCCAGGGGCCCGGATGCTGTCCCTGAGCTTTTTGCGCTTAATGCTAGTGCTCTACCACTTGAGCCCCAGCTTTACTTCTGGCTTTTTGGTGCTTAATTGGAGAGAAGAGTCTCATGGATGTCCCTGGCCAAGTTGGCTTTGAACCACAATCCTCATATCTCAGCCTCCTGAGAAGCTAGGATAATAGGTGTGAACTAGGGGCACTCAGCTTGTATTTAAATTTTTGTTTTATAACTTTCTTTTTTTTTGTACAAAATGTGTGATTCCAAGGCCCATTAGCACTTAATCATCACAGGCTGGATGACTTTCTGTTGCATCATCAGCTATTCCTAGGCAATGATAAATGCACTATTCAGTCAGAAGGTCAAATAGCTCACAGATTTGCCAAATGGGTACTTGGTTGTTTCGTTGTTGTTTTTATTTCCCCCCCTTTTTGTTTCATTTATGGTGCCACTGAAACCATGGGGACAGCTTGGCTTCTGAGTTTTCCCTAGATGCTCTCATGATGAGCCAATTTCTGACTCTAATAGATGGCACTTCATGCTGCCACCAGTCAGCTCCAGAGCACAAGGGCATTCATTTACCTAAGAATTATGGTTGTGATGGTGATGGGTAATATGCCTTTTGAGAGATTTTCTTTTTATATTTCTTTTTGTTTTTTTATTGGTCATGGGGCTTGAACTCAGGGCTTGTACACTACACTGTCCCTGAACTCTTTTTGCTCAAAGCTAGTGATCTACCACTTTGAGCCACAGCACCACTGGTAGTTTTTGAGTGGCTAATTGGAGATAAGAGTCTCCCAGAGGTTTTCTTGCCTGGGCTGGTTTTGAACTGCAATCCTCATACATAGCTCAGTCTCCTGAGTAGACAGGATTACAAATGTGAGGCACCAGTGCCTGGCTGAGAGATTTTCTTTCACAGCACTGTCTACATCACAAGCAACATTTAATTAATGCAGCCCCACAGATAGTCCCCAGAGGAGAGAGAGCAAAGCCTCCCATTCCCACTCAAGTCAGCACTTGTCTGCACACACTGACTACAATGAGCTCATGTTTATCACCCCAACCACAGGCAGGGCTCAGAAGAGCTCGCTTTTCTTCCTACTCAGCCTGTGGGTTTCAGCACTGTAAGGGAAGTTGGGGATTCCTGCTGAGTGAGGGGAGCTGCAATGCAATCCACTTGGCTGAGGCTGCTAGTGGGACAGCAGTGTTGGAAGCTGGGATTCCTCTGGCCAGGGCATCCAGGGCCTGAAAGCATTTCTCTCCCACACCTTGCTTCAGGATAGCCTGCCAAAAATAACACATGGAGAGAACTGTTCTTCTTGGCAGACACAGTCAGCATTCTTTTTATTTTTTTCTGTATCTTTTAAAATTTATTATTTTTAGTAGGGAATACAGAATTCCAATAAAAATAATCAAATCACAAATGCTTTGAGGTCTGAGAACTTGAGGTTTTTTTTTGTATGCCATGTGACTTAAAAAAAAACCAACAAACCACCACCCAAGACAGACAACCACCACCAACCCAACCAACCAACCAACCACAATCAATACCAACAAACTCCCAAAGTTGATCAAGAAAAAAAGAAGGGCTCCTACTACTCTTAACTTTAGTTTCTAAGTCCTTTTTTCAGAGGTTAACACTTGCAAGCACATTCCCCTGATTCTTCTAGATATATCTGTTGCCCATAGAAGTGTTTCTTTTTTCTTTTTTTTTTTTATTAGCACACATCAATATACACGATTCTCTTCTTTGTTATTTTCATGTAACAGGTCTTCTGGTTTCTCTCCCACTTGAGGTTGTTTTTTTTTTTTTTTTAAGTACCACATTACTATGGGCATTGAATCTACCAAGCTTCTTCTCTTAACTGTTTCACTTTTTTTTTTCTTGCTACTGAGGATTGAGTTTGTTCAAGTTAGTTTTACCAAGCTGTTGAAGAGAAGGGAGAGATCCAATGTTAACATAAAAACAAGCTGTATTTAAACATCTTGAACTCTGAAGGATTAGAACAGATTGTATTCCTTGAGTCCCCTTAGAACAGAAGGCTCCTATTTTCCTTATGCTTTCGCTGTGCCACAGTATGTTCTGGGCATCTGTGATCATCACGACTTGTTTGCTCACACACTCTCCCGTGGAAGAATCTCTATGCGGAAGTTTCTTCACAAATGGACTTTTAAGTGCACTGCTACCAAAAAATGGGAAATTGAGGCTATGTGAGTTAAACAAGAGTTTGGCAGAAACAAAGGGAGATCTCAGATGCTTGTAAGGAAGATAAGAATAATCCTAATCTTAAGGGATGTTACAGAAAAGCAAGGGCATGGGAAAGAAGTCTGAGTCTAATCCCTACAGAAAAAGTAAGTCTTTTGTCATGTATTTTCCTCTACAGGCTGCTGTATTTCTTCCCCATCAGATATAACTGGCCAAATTCATTTATTCATGTTTTTATATTTCTAAAGTGATATCCTTTTTCTTCCCTTAGGTGGAATCTCCTCCACTTCAAAGTATTGGCGTAAGGCTTCTTGGTAAGTATTATCAAAGCTTAGTTAATTTGCTACTTTCTTGTGCTGGTACTGGGGCTTGAACTCAGAGGCTTCTGCTTAAGGTTAGAACTCTACCATTTGAACCACTCCTCCATTTGCAGCTTTTTTGTTGGTTAATTACAGATAAGAGCCTCATAGTTTTATCTGCCTGGGCTGGCTTTAAAGTAGGATCTTCAAACTCAGGCTCCTGAGTAGCTAGGATTACAGACATGAGCCAGGGTACCTGGCCTGGTTCATATATTTTTGTAGAAGATCATTGCTATTGTGTCTTAATTTCATTTTATAGCACATGGGGCAGCATTACAGTCTAGAAGTGTTGAAGCTTGAATATTATTTTTCATTAAGGAGAAGGAAGGTATATAAAAAAAACACCAAAGGAGAATGAAAAGTAACCAGTAGGGATTTATTTGCACTTCATGCGCCTCTCTTCATTCTCCTTGGAACTCTTTGCATAGGAATTATATTTATTTTCTCGGCCAAGGAGACTAAGATTTACTTCCTTTGTAAAAAGGTTGTAGTATACATTGTTAATTTTATGCTGGGACGAAATCCTACCTTAATGAGAGTGGAAGAAGCCCTAGATGTGAAGAAAAAGTTGGTACTTGGGCTATCGGACTACCATCTTTTGAGTCTGTCATTACAGTCAGCCACCAGAGGTTTCTATATGAATATTCATGCATATATTACATTTTCTGAGCCTAAAGGAAAATGCATTTTATCTTCTGTCAGTGGTGTTTGCTTTCAATTTAAAGTATGCCTTCTGGGCTTGGTAAGGAGCAAGAGTCACTGAATTGTGGGCAGCAACTAGTATCTGTTCTTTCCCACCACCAAGGGACATGAGATACACGAAAACCTTAAGAAGTAGATGCTTGTCTATTCAGGGTGATATTCAGGTTGATTTGGAAATAAAAGAAATTGAGGCTTTGAGGCTTGCACTTGGATTGGCCTGGTACAAAGCTACCAAATCTGCTACTGCTCTTCCTGCTCTTCCTCTTTCTTCTTCTCTACTTTCCTCCTCCTTCTTTTCTTTGTCCCTCAATAACAATCCTTTCCAAGTCACCTACCAGGAAAAAGGAAGAGCAGGAGGTAGAAGAGGAAAAGCAAGTGTGTGTCTTTGACCTCTTTCCATACAAGTGACTGAACCCACTTTGACTCCACAGTTATCTTGCACTCCAGTGCATTACAGCATCAAGGGCTGCTGACAGAGGCCAAGAGTAAATGCTGGCAGCAAGCCTGATGCCCTGGGGCCTGCAGAACATTTTCATTTCATGGTCCAGTGGAGGGGGGCTAGAAAATAAAGCAGTTGCTTTGAGTCAAGCTCATAGGTGATATGCAGAGACAAGGTCTCCTTTGGAGCAGTCCCTCCACTGATTATGAAAGTAATCGCCCGAGTTGCCAATACCTCCACTTTCTGAAAAATCAGGGAAACTACATGTCTTGCCATAGGTCCCATATAACAACTGCTGTAATCTTTCAGCTGTGGATTCCCAGTCCCATCTGATATGCTTGTGCACACTGGCATTGGCTTTTGTGCCTTCTATTCTACAGGGAAAACAGAATCCAGCTCATATGTAGACACATAGTGTGCTCTTGCTTTTACTCTTCAAAAACTCTTTCTCTCTCTCCATTTCTTTTTACCTGGTTTTACAGAGACTAGAAGGTTGTCATCCTGTGGTATGCTTTGGAAATGTGTGTGTGTGTGTGTGTGTGTATAAAATTTGTCTTATCCTCTTTAGGGTGTGAGAAGGAGAGATTTTCCCTCCTACTTAACGAAAATGAGAATGAAACCATGAAGGTGCAAAATAACTCAATAGTAATCAACTGTGATGGGCTGTACCTCATCTCCCTGAAGGGTTCCTTCTTTCAGAGTGTCAGCATCAACATTCATTACCGGAATAGATCGAATCCTATTCTTGTCTCCAGCATGGATAGGAGGATTGACTTTACCACAGTGATCCATATGGGTTACAAAGATGAAGTCTACTTGAAGCCCAAGAACACTGCCTGTGAACAGCTCAGCTTCAATGGCGGGCAACTGTTTCTCATCCAGCTACGTTCTGATAGGTACTGTGCCCAGTGAGGATTGGATGGCAGAGCCTCAGAGCAGTCCCTAGCAGGAATGCTGGGCTGGGGATGGACAGGACAAGATCGTTCCTTGTGGTTGGAGGAGTTCTTTCTGCTCATCCATGTGGGATAGGACCAGAAGGAAATTCTGCCCCCACCTCTACTCAGGGATATTTAAAACATATTTTACACAGCAGTTAACTTTATTTATTCTTTTATCTTCTAAATGCATCTAACTCTCATTCCCCAGCATTGCCTTGAAGCCAGGAAACAGTGTTGTAAGAGTGAATCAGTGCCTTTTAACGACACGTTGTTTATGTGAATCAGACAATTGTTGTAATAAACTTATGTCATTGGGAAAGACACTTGGCTACCATTTGCTGGATATTGAACATATGTGTGATATTGTCAAAAAAAGAACAAGGACTGGGGTGATGGATCTGCACAAGTTTGTATCTATCAACCCCTGGGAGACAAAGTAACAGCCACAAGATGAAATTGGCTGATGCTTTCATAGTGCTCACTCAAATACCTCTTTTTTTCTGGTGGGAGTTAAAAAAATCAGCTGTGGACATCAGGACTTCAAGATGGCTAAGAAATACTACATTATGCCGGGATCTCGGCCCCGCCCCCCCTTTACTACCTTTTGTTTTCCTGGCTTCCAAACATACTTAATAGAAATATCTTTCAAAGAAACATCCTGGAGATAGGATTCCGTGAAAAAAATCTCATCAGGGATTTAAAGAAAACCAAGAGTTTAAAAATTTTTTTAAAATTTTTATTGAACCAAGAGTTTTTGTTTTTCCTTCATACAAAGCGTGAGATAATTTGTTGTATGGTAATTTATCACACATCCAGTAGTAAACTGGACCTCTCAGGGTAAAGGTCAGTTCAGGGTAGAAAACCTGCTTTTTTTTTGGTAACAGATAGGCAAAGAAATACAAAGCTATCCTCTTGTCTGTGCTGAAGCTACTCAATACCATACTACTGGCTTCAAAAGGCTAAATCAGTGCTATATTAAATGCAGTTTTAGATCAAGCAGCATGAAGAAGCTATTGTACCTTGTGTAAAATAATAATCTCTAGCTGGGTGCTGGTGGCTCATGCCTGTCATTCTAGCTACTAAGGAGGCTGAGATCTGAGGATTGTGGTTCAAAGCCAGCCCAGGCAGGAAAGTCTGAGAGACTTTTATCTCTAATAAGTTATCGAAGAAAAGATGGAAGTGGTGCTGTGGCTTAAGTGGTAGAGTTCTAGCCTTGAGCAAAACAAACAAACAAACAAACAAACAAACTCAGGGACAACACCCAGGCCCTGAGTTCAAGCCCCAGGACTGGCACACACAAAAACAACAACAAAATAAACCAAATAACAATACAAAAAAACCACCACAAAAAAGCAACACCAAAAATACCCCCAAAACCCTCAAATAATCTCCGTCCAGAAATTCCAAAATGCTATCTATGGTTGCATATTGATGATTAAAACTAGAAGGACCTATAATCAGGCAATACTAAGGCTTTGAAGGAATAAAACCCTTTTATATTTAGGTAAATGTCCTCTTCCTTGTGATATAATGTATCATGTAGATGGCATTGAGAGCCAGTGTGATTTATTTTTCTGATGTCAAATTTTTTCAGATAAGTTGGATGCTTTCTGTGTCAAAAAAAAAAAAAAAAGGACAAGAGCCAGGTAGTGGTAACTTAATGTCTATAACCCTAGCTACTCAGAAAGCTGAGATCTGAAGAGCAAGACTTGAAGCTAGCTTAGGCAAAAAAATCTATGAGACTCTTATTTCCAAGTAACTAGCAAAAAGATGGAAGTGGAAGATGACTGGCTCAAGTTGTAGAGCAAGAGTTGTAAACAAAAAGCTGGGAGTGAGGTCCTAGCCTCAAAATCTACTGCCAGCACAACATAAGAAATAACACATTTACAAATGTAATTAATTTTTTTTACATGTATCAAATGTTTTCTGGCCATTTGAACTAGAAGATATAACAAATCATATAAACTTTCTGGATGATTCCATGTCATCCCAGGGCTTGTGCTGTATGGTAATACAGTGATTATTTCTAGAATCTCCAGGAAGTTGGAGGAGCTGTTTGTATCTACACTAAGTGGTCTCAATTATGTCTGGATTGTTTTTGTTGTTTTTTTAATCTGATTTTTTTCTATTTTTCTCTTCAATGTTTATTTCTATATTCCTACTCCTCTTTTTCAATGCCATAGAAAGAAGGTTATGAAGGAAGGTAAAAAAAACACCATGTACCTAATCAAGCTCCTACGGGCTGCCAAAGTACTCATATATCTCTGGCCATATGCTAGACTAAGGCCTACTGAGGACCATATACTGGGTTGACCATTCGCCATAAATATTCTTTTCTTTTTTAAAACAATTTTTCTTATTATTGTTTTTGTATAGCTGATATACAGGGGGTTACAGTCACATGAATCAGGCACAATCAGTACAATTCTTTTTGAACTACATCCCCCTTCTGTCACTCTCTCCCAGTCTTTCCCTCCCATCCCCATCCATAAGATATCCAGTTCATTTTTCACATAGTACCTAGTGAGTAGCACTGTTGTATTTGTACTGAGGAAGATATTCTATGATATCTTTCTTGATGACTCAGAAGATGCAGTATGTGTGTGTATGTATAATTTACTTTCTGCTACCGACTATGTTTGAAAAAGTTACATTTACTTAATTAGTAAGATCTGGAAGAGTAAATGTTTATGATTACAGGTAATAATTAAGCAAATATTTTTAAAATGTTTACTTTTTTTTTTTTTTTTGCCTGTCCTGGGGCTTGAACTCAGGGAACTGTCCCTGAGCTTTTGTGCTCAAGGCTAGTGTTCTACCACTTTGAGTCACATCTCCACAGCCAGCATTTTGTGGTTCATTGGAGATAAGAGTCTCACAGACTTTTCTGCTTGGGCTGGCTTCAATCAGTTACAGGCGTGAGCCACTGGCACCTGGCTATGTTTACTTTTTTTTAGGACTGTTTCATAGACACACTAGTCCTTGGCATCAGTTTTATGGTTTGTTGCCTTTGTTCTGTGTGCTATGGTCCCTGCACATAGACACTCAGTCTTTTTTGGTCCACTTGGCCTGCTGATTATTAGGCTTTCCCTCCTTCAGCCACAAAGTAATGTGGTTTCTGTCTTCCAACCTTGCTCTTCACTCCCACCCATCAAGACATATGTAATCTATGTTTCAGTCCCACTGTATCCTTTCCTTCAAGGGGATAATTAACCTTGTACTCTATATATATGGAAGTGATTTGGGGGAAGAAAATAGAGTGAGAAGTCAAAAGATAAGTTATGGAAATGAGTGGTATATCACTGTTGTTGTTATTTTCAACATGTGAAACCGTACCCTTTTTTTTCTTTCTAGTATTCCCTTCCCATGGTTTTACCCCTGATATCACTGTAACTGATTTTAGTACCCTGGATATTGTATATACGTGGAACTTGGAACTAGGGAAGGGAAAAGGAAAACCAATCTCAAGAGACAACAGATAAAAAGACAAACCAATGCAACAGTAATACTTACAAAACCATATGGTGGGCTGGGAGTATGGCCTAGTGGCAAGAGCGCTTGCCTCCTACACATGAAGCTCTGGGTTCGATTCCCCAGCACCACATATATGGAAAACGGCCAGAAGGGGCGCTGTGGCTCAGGTGGCAGAGTGCTAGCCTTGAGCGGGAAGAAGCCAGGGAAAGTGCTCAGGCCCTGAGTCCAAGGCCCAGGACTGGCCAAAAAAAAAAACAAACAACAAAAAAAACCAAACCCCCCCCCCCAAACAAAAAAGACCCCACCATATGGTGTAAACCAACTGTACAACTCATGAAGGGAGGACAGGGGGAGGGGGATGGTGAGAGAAAATGAGGGAGGAGGTAACAAGTTGGATAAGAAATGTACTCACTGCCTTATGTATGAAACTGGAACCCCTCTATACTTCACTTTGACATTAAAGAAGGAAAAAAAAAGAATTGTAAACTTGACTCAGTTAACTTAGTCAAAGAACTTTGGGCAAAAAAGCTTCCATTCCTATATCCTGGTTTTCTCTTTTAGAAATTGTCAGGAATGTTAAGTAATAGTTTAGAATTGTATGCTCATATTAGCTGAGAATGTCTACTGGTTGGTATGAAGGTTAACTTTTCTTTTACTCTATAGAATTACCTTTTTTCTCCCTGTAAAAGCTATATCTCTTCTTTTAGGCTTCTTAGTAATTCCTTTAAGAACAGCTACCAGTTGCTATTTAGTATTTGTCTATTTAGAGCTTACTTAAAAGAAACTAGTTTTGATCAAAACCACACTTGTTTTTTAACATCCTGAGTAGTTTCTCTATTTTAAGTTATCATTTTGCATTTCGTGTTTTCTTGACTTTCGGTGAGTATAAATATTGATAACTGTTGGTATTTACATGGACACAAATAAAAGACTTCAGAATGCACAACTGTTTGGAATGTTGATGTTTTCCTTTATGTTCTTCATATTTGGATTAGCTAATTCCTCCATAAAGGGAGGAAGGACCAAGATTTCTGCTGTCTTACATGGCCTGATTTTAGCTGTCAGAGCTCTGGGTAGGGATGGTTCAAGTGGAACCATCTTGTCTTTTTAAAAGATGAACACTGGAAGTCCTCAAAATCCCTCTGCACAGTTTCAGACACTGAGCCACACAGTTCTACCGTGTACTGCTCTTCTTTCCCACAGGGTCTTTTGCCTCATCTTTCACCCTGGGACAACCTAGTTGAGTGTCATATGCCCTTTCTATAGAAGTGATTCCATCTACTGTCACAAGAAGAGGATACAGCTGGAAATGGGCTTGTGTGGAAGAGTGTGGCCACAGTGATTTCTGGGCTACCTTGCTAGTGTTGATGACTTTCTCTCTGAAATGTTTCTCTTTTATGGCTTCACTGACCTTACCCTTTCTGGTCTTCTCCCTTGCTGTGTTCTCTGCCTTCCTTGATTTTTCACTAACCTTCTTTTCTCTGCCAGTCCATTAGTGCTGGTGTTCTGTGGGTTCTAATTTCATGTGTAATGTGCTCACACCACTCATCACACTCACCTATTGCCCACCCTGGAAGCATCTCAGTTGTGACCTTGGCTCTATCTACTTGCTACTCTCATTGATTATTATGCTTACATGTTCACAATATTCTAAAGTCATTTTGCAGCCCAGAGGTCTAATGTAACATTGCAGTATCACATTTATTGCAATCATTTTATTACTATTAATAAAATTCCACTTACTGAATTCTCATTCTATCCCAGGCATTATATCTAGTCATTTTATAGAAATCATTTAAGTATGCCCTCTCAATGACTCTTTCAAGAAGCAATTGCTTAGAGTTCTTATTTTGTATGTGAGGCCTTGAGTTTTTAAGGGGTAAACTTGGCTAAAGGCATGAAGCTCAGATTCAAGACCAAAGGCAGTTTGACAGGAAAAAAACTAATGCTCTTAACTACCAAAAGTCTGCTTCTGGATGTTTCCATAGGTGTATAATGGCACCTCCTCATGCTTATAATAGAACATTCTGTCTCCCTAATCATTCCTTCCTCAAAGCATCACAGTCACTTCTGAATCTAGAAACCCCAGTATCTTCACCCATTAGTCTGTAGACTATGTTTTCACTAACTCTCTTCATCAACTCTCCTTACCAGATCTATTTGCTTCAGTGATTTCTGGTCTAGTGAAAAAGGCCATATAGACAAGTATGGTTGCTTATACCTATAATCTCTGCTACTCAGGTGGTAGAGAGCGGTAAAATGGTCTGAGGCTGGCCTAAGACCCAACCTGATAGCAGGAGACCCAACTTGAAAAACAAACTAGGGCTGGAGGTGTGGCTCAAGTGGCAGTAGTGCAAGGATCCCCACCTACCTCCCAAAAGGGGTGCACATCAGTTCAATGAATAAACAATCTGAGGAGGGATGACATGGTAGAAAGATCATGGTTTGGGGAGCCTAATTTTTAAATCTTGCCTTATACTATTTAAGTGGCCTTGGCAAAATTTTTAAACCATACAAAATCTTACTTTGTCCGTTAAAGAAAGATTTTTGTTGTATTCCTTCTGGGTTATTCCGAACATAGGTAATTCCTACAGAAAAGCCAGTATATTTTCTGCAAAGTAATTGATACCAATAGATATTAATTTGCAAAAGTCATCTATCCTAAAAAATGGAAAGTAGGTATCAAATTTCTAACATCATTTTGGGGATCTGGGGACAGATATATTTCGAAAGGACGCTGGATGAGCACTTACAGGATTTAAATTAGAGAAGGGAGAGAAGATAATTGGAAGAACAGTGTGTGCAAAGGCCCAGAGGTAGAAATTCTTTTAAAACTCTTTTTTTTTTTTTTGGCCAGTCCTGGGGCTTGGACTCAGGGCCTGAGCACTGTCCTTGGCTTCTTTTTTGCTCAAGGCTAGCACTCTGCCACTTGAGCCACAGCGCCACTTCTGGCCATTTTCTGTATATGTGGTGCTGGGGAATCAAACCCAGGGCCTCATGTATATGAGGCAGGCACTCTTGCCACTAGGCCATATCCCCAGCCCCCTTTTAAAACTCTTTGAACATTGATTAGAACACACTTCTAGGTGAGTAAAAAATAATTCTCATTTTATTTACAGTAAAACTTCATTTTTTTTAGTGTTCAAGTATCCAGTATTTTGAGAAGATATTTGAAAATAAAAAATTTAAGATAACTTCACCTATCACTTTTCATTCTTAGGGTGTTAGATTCATAAGATGACCAGAGCCAAAACCAGTACATTTCTCAAAACATGTAATTAGTGATATTTTATTTGTTCATCCAGATTCTCATAATATTCTCCCTGTGTTAGGTACTTGATATATGAAGACAAATATGATATAGTTTCTTCCCACTATATAGCATGAATTGATGTGGGAGTAGCTAGAAGCCAAGAAATTAATTGGATTAAAAAGCTGAATGTTGGTGGATGGAAAGAAATGAATAAACCTGAAATATATCAAGAATAGAAACCTGATAGCCCTTGGTGATTGATCCATGAGGTGGTAACAAAAGGGGGGAAGGCATTAATTTGTCCATTCATTCATTTAAAAACGATGCTGTTTTGAAGAGGCATAAAGAAATAAGATACAATTTATTTTTTAAGCCAGATACTATTATAAAAGGTTAGACAATTTATAAAGCTTAGAAATTATAATTTATCATGGAAGAAAAAATATTTTAATAAATATCATGTAACCCAAATGTAAAAAAAAAAGAAGATACAACAAATACTTGTAAAAGTAAACCCAGAATGTTATGAGACAAAACTAATGAGGTGGTCAACTTTCATTTAGGAAGAAATGAGACAGACTTTTATGAGAAAATGGAAGTTAAGTCAAGATCTGCAATCTGGAAGAGATCTGTTCCATGAAACATTGTCAGGGTCTAAGATGGGAGTACACAATGGAAAAGAAAAGCTAAAAATACTGTCTAGGACTGTAACTTATTTTGGTAACTAATTTCAGGAATGAAGATGAATAGTTATTAGTAGCTCTTCCTTATTTTGAAATGACCATATTTATGTACTATCTATTAATAACGTTTTCCTTCCCTTCTTTCATTCCCCCACCATCTAATAGAACAAGTGGTAATTGTAGTTGGCCTTGAACCTTAGGTGGGAATTGCAGGGTATCCAAGAAGGAATATGACTCCACTAAAAAAGGAATACACATTACCCAAAGATGGATAAAGGAACTTTGTTTCATAATTGGGGAGTGGACTAAGATGGTTGTGAGTGTATAGAGTATATAGTTTGGCGTATGCTATGTGGTTACTGTATATGATTTTGGTACACTGGGTATTGTATATATGCCTACCTGATCTAGGGAAGGGAAAGAAAAATGAGGGTGTAAGATACCACACGAAATGTACTCACTGCCTTATTATGTAACTGTACCCCTTTTGCATAACACTTTGTCAAAAAGAAAAACAACAATGTGTGTGCAGATGTTAAATTGACAAGGGAATGAAATGTGGTAAATGTTACTAACACAAGTTAGCTATGTACAGCTTCTAGAATTCTTTCCCCCATCTAATGATGTGGAGAAAACGGCATGAGACATGGAAGGCAGAAGCTAAAGGCAGCCAGGTTTACACTCTAAGCATTGCTGCTGATCTGCTGGCTCCTCATATTGCCATGGGGGCAAGGCATACACTCATCTAAGTCATCCAGCTCTCCAGATCACCTTCAGCATCTCACATGTTGGGCCAGGCATGGAGATAGATCTGTGGCAAAGGGATTGAATTCCTCCTGCAAGTCTCTAGTAACCTTCAAGCTGGCAGCATTAGATATGGGTTCCAGTAATCAAGAGAAAGTGATAGCATTGAAAAGAAACAAAATGATATGTTTTAGGAAGAGATCCAATTCAGTAACTAGAAATACTACGGATTATAATTTTTTCCTGAAATAAAAAAGATCAACATGACTTAAGTAACTGTAACCCCTCTGCACACTAACTTTATAATAACAATTTAAAAAAGATTGGAGGATTGGAATGTGGCTTAATGGTAGAGTGCTTGCCTAGCACACATGAAACCCTGGGCTAGATTTCTCAGTACCATATACACATATGGTACACATATACACATATGTCCAGCAAAAGCTGGAAGTGGTGCTGTGGCTCAAGTGGTAGAGCACTAGCTTAGAGTACAGAGAGGCCCAGGGACAGTGCCCAGGCCCTGAGTTCAAGCCCCAGGAATGGCCAAAAAAAAAAAAAAGATTGGAAACCACACCTTGAAAAGGCATAGTGTTTCACTGATTACAGTAATACTGAATGATTAATCCAAGATATATTACAGTGAAATTACTGCATATCAAATAAGACAAAGACAGTAAACAAAAGTATCAGACTCTTGAAGACTAATACTCTCTTACCATTCTATTTCTGCTGTTTCAAATTGCCACAAATGAACTGACAAAATTTAATATCACAGTTTTAGAAGCCAAAAGTCTGAAATGCATTCTATAAGGCTAAAAAAATCAAGATAAGATAGATGTCAACAGGGCGGGTTCCCTCTGGAAAGTCTGAAGAGAATTAATTCCCTTACTTTTTCCAGCAACTTGTTCTCAATGGGTGGCTGGGAACCACTTCATATTTTTTTTTATTAATCTATTTATTGTCAAAGTGATGTACAGAGGGGTTACAGTTTCATACATAAGGCAGTGAGTACATTTCTTATCCAACTACATCCTCCCTCATTTTTCTCCCACATTCCCCCGTCCCAATTCCCTTCCCCCTTTCTCTCTCTAGTCATCATATTGTGTTCTTTTCTATGTTTCAAATCTAACTCTGCTTTACCCTCATAAGTAAATGGTTACATTTAGGACCTCCCTATCCCTAGATAAGCTAGGCTAATTTCCCCATCTTCAGATCCTTAATCATTTTTTCTCAATCCTTTTGGCTACATAAAGTAATATTTATAGATTCCTATTCATTGGGAGTCATTATTCATCCTGTCACAACTACTGTCCACCAGAAGAAAATGGAGTATAATGTAAAACACCTAAGGAAAGAATACATGAATTCAAGATTTACATTCAGCAAAACAGATAATCAATATAATGAACATAATCAATTGTTTTAGGTGTAAAGAATTCAGGGACTATTGTCCCCACAGCTCATGATGAACAATCTTGAGCCCCACACAATTACAATACCTAATAGACGTTGACTTAAGGATTTATGGTGATTGTGAAACACCTAAAAAATGCTTAAAAGAAGATTATATTAGGACTGGGAATGTGGCTTAGCGGTAGAGTGCTTGCTTAGCATGTATGAAGCCCTGGGTTCAATTCCTTAGCACCATATACACAGAAAAAGCTGGAAGTGGCACTGTGGCTCAAGAGGTAGTGTGTTAGCCTTGAGCAAAAAGAAGCAAGGAACAGTGCTCAGGCCCTGAGTCCAAGCCCCAGGAATGGCAAAAAAATAAGAGGATTATGGAATCAGTGGATATAATATCTGGCAATAGAGGTACACTGTAACTCTAGAAAAAGGGAAAGAAAGAATAGTGAGATTGTATTAAGATATATTTTAAATTGTTCTTGCTAACTAACAGTAGTTATATGAACATTGCAATTCTGAAACTGTTGTGTGTAAAATATGAAATAAAATAAATGTATAATTATTATTCAAGGCTTAGCTCAAACAAAAATCTTCCATAAGGCCTTCTTTAATTCCACTAGGAAGAATCATTTTTCTCTGAATTCACATTATGTATTATGTTATATAATTGCTTTATCATATTCTATTCTATTTTATATTACATTGTATTTTATATTATAATTATTGGATGTAAATGCTTTCTCAAGGACATTGCCAATCATACAAATTGGGCAATAACTAAGCATATGTTTATACATAAATCACTTATCTCAAAGAAACAAAACTGTTACCAAAATTCTCAGGCAATGTCTGTATTTCTTTCTTTCATAAAATGATGCAATATCTGAAGGATAGAACATTCTTATTAGTGCTCTCTCCTTATTGAATAGTGTATAGGGTATATTCCCTTAAAGTTATTCAGGAGGCAGTAATCAAAGACTAGTCTGGGAAATTCATAAGATCATATTGTATAAACAAACCAAAACAAAAAGGGCCAAGCCTGTGGTTCAAGAGGTATAGTGTTTGTCTGATATGTGAGAAGATCCGAGTCCAGATACCAGTACTGTCCTAACAAATAAATGAAAAAAATAAAATGTTCTTTGATAGTCTCCACTCTGCCCCTGATTATTATTTATGTCGACACCAGTAGCATAGAACTAGCTCCCCAAGGGCCCATATTTTGTACCATTTTCTTTAAGTGGTTTGTTCTTATGAATAGAACTTGTTAGACAAGCCTCATAAGCCATAATTGTCTACCCATAAAGAAAGCAATTGGAGTGGTAATAATTATCTGCCACAGCTTTCTTGTGCACAGAGTAGAATACCTTGTTTAGGATACAAGAAAGCCGTAATATTCATTCTGACTCTGTACATAACCCATGTGCTTACAATCAGGACATTTGTGAGGAATTAAGCCAGCTGGTTTTAGAACCAGAAAAAAGGAAAGCATGACTTCCTTCCTGCTTTGCCTACTTCCTTGTTTGTTTGTTTTTTTTGTTTTTTTTTGGCCAGTCCTGGGCTTGGACTCAGGGCCTGAACACTGTTCCTTGTTAACTTCGGTGTTAATTGAAAACATACTTCACATACAATTCATCAGGAATCCTGGAAGAGATATGAAGCCTATTTAGGAAGCCTGGACTAAAAATAGTATTTCTGCTAAGTCTAGACATCCAGACAGCTGTATTGAGATCCACATGTTCTTGTCAGAACTATTTTTCTCATGAGATTAACACAGCAACCTCTCCCAAATGATAGTCTTTTGCTGGAAGTTCTCAAGTGGATTAAATTTCCTCACATGTGATGCCTTCCTAAATAAAAAACTTCCTGGGAGGGGCAGTGGGGGGCAAATGAGAGCTGGCCCCGAGGAGTACTCAGAAAGGAAGTCATATAGAACCATAGTACAGATTGGTTAAACTGAAGGGGATATGCTGTAATTTGGAACTGGAAAGCCCTCAAAGGCTCATGAGTTAAAGGTTTGTTCCTCAGGTTGGCACTATTGGGAGATAGAAAATCTTCAGGAGGTGGGGCCTAGAGGGAAGTTTTCAAGCCACTGGACTCTTGCCCTTGGAGCAACTAGTGAGACCTCAGTTCCTTTCCTCTTTCTCTGTTTTGTTCTCCAGCCATGAGGTGCTTCTTTTCCTTTGTTGTGTAATCCCACCATGATATTCTATCTTACAGCAGACTCTAAAGCAATGGAGCTCATCAACCGTCTAACTTTTTCTCTGTACAAGTTAGTTTTTTTCCTCAGGTATTTGTTATAGTAATGAAGACCAGATTAGCACCGTATGTAAATTTCAATTCAAGCTATTTGAACAAGTATTTGTTTAGTTCCTTTCACCAGGTTCATGACACTCTGCTAGTTATGCTGAAAAATCTACAAGAAGTAGAAAGTCTACACCCAGGAGAGGAAGATAGGACAGCTAGGCATAAATTTCACTTGACAAGTTGATAAGCAAATGAGGAGTAAGAAAGAATCAGATACTACAACAGTAACAAAATGGTAGAAGTTACTATAAACATGTCAGTAATTTATAAATGTTAAACATTTCAATATTCTAATCAATACACATACAGTCAAAGAATTAGTTAAAAGATAACACTTAACCATTGGTTGCCTACAAGAAATGTCTTCACTGGCCAAGATAAGATGCACTTAAAGTGAAAGGGGAGGTTAAGATTTTCCAAACAAATGGAACCTAATTCAGGAGGAGTAGCTGAAAAGCAGATTTCAAACCAAAATTAGTTAAGAGACAAGTTCACTCTATACTGAAAAAGCAATCAATCAACAAAGAAAAGACAATTTTGAACACACACACACACACACACACACACACACATATATATACACTGAATGCTAGTGCAATAAATCTCATAAGAAAACACTGCTTGACCAAAAACCACCGATAGAACTGAACACACTAGTAGTAGGTGGTTTTAAAATCCAACTTTGATGGGCAGGTTATATAGGCATCTAGGTAAAATATCAACAAGAATATTTCAGAATTCAGTGGTGCTATGAACGGGTGACTACAGAATATTTCACCCCCAAATCACAGAACATACCTTCTTCTCAGCAATCCACAAACTTTCTCCAAAATGGGTCATATTTTAGGATGTAAGTCAAATCTTAACAAAAGAAAATTGGAATCGTTTACTGTATTTGATCAAATTATAATGGACTAAAACTAGAAATCAGTAACATGAGAAACTACAGAGAATAAATATATGACTATTGGACAATTCATTTTTAGATGATCAGTGTTATTAAAGAAATAGGAGAAAAATTCAGGAAATCAAACAAAAAATGAAAACATAACAAAAAACCTTCAGGACAGAGCAGAGGCAGTGAATTCTGTGAAACATTTAAGGAAATAACTCCAATGTTTTCTTACTGTTCCAAAAATTGAAGAGCAAGAAACAGGTCTGAAAGATTGGGATAACAGGAAATCCTGTGGGGAAATAAGCCTAGGTGAAACTAAAGTGCTAGGATATAAGTTGCCTTTGTCTGACTCTGAAAAGTCTGAGCAACAAAGGAAAACCCATAGGTTATGGAGAAAACAGCAAGGAAACCTAAACCATCAGAGAGAATTGGGATGGCAATGCAGAGAAAGGTACAGGGTAACCCACAGCTTCAACTCAGGCTCCATAAGTGGAGAATAGAACCCCGTCCCCCCTATAGTGACAACAGATAGGTTGTCCTGTCTGCAGAAGAAATCCATGGTCCACACAAATTCTGTGTCCAGTTTGAGGATCTGACCTGATTTGCAGGTGCACCAAATAATGGAGAAGAAATATATTACATGGCTCATCAAACTGCAGAGGTCTATAACCAGGCACCCTCTTGAGAGTGGTCCTATTATTAGGGACTAAATTCCTCTGGGGACCAGAAGGCACACAGTGATCACAATTCAGGTGTCTGTGGACGCTGCTGCATTGATTGTTGGAGAAAATTACCTGTGACAATTGAGGCTGAGGAGATCATCTGTCACAAGGCTTGCCGAGACACTTGAGCAGCAAGGGGAGAAGGTTGAGAGATGAGTGGAATAAAGGCAGTGGTCCCGCCCTCTGTGATCAGGAGCCAGGCCAGGATGATTTCAGAAGGGAGTTAGAGGAAGGGTAAGTGAATGCCATCATAATATTCGATGTACATATATGAAAATGGAACTGAGTAAGTTGAAGGAATGGGTAGGGTTTGGAGAACTGGAAGACAGTGATGAAAGGGGTGGCCATGATCAATATGCATTGAACCCATAAAGGGATGTGTGAATTGAAAAAAAAAAAAAGGAGTTAGAGAGGAGAGTACCCAAAGAAGGCCAAGAGATTACTTGGCTCCTCCATCCTTTCCCCAGTGCAAAATTTGGTGGTTTAATAGGGCCCTCAGACCTCTGAGGTTTCTCAGGGATAACCCAGTGCCTTGGACACTTGCTATGCCATTCATGCCATGATTCATCTGGCAGAATGCCTGACCAGTGCTGCTGACATAACCCTTAAAGGCAGTTGACAAGAAGGGCTGACAGTAGCCCAGATTTTAGACAAGCTGTGGCGTGCTCAGATGAAGGGCCCCAGGTGGCCACGCCGCAGGGCCAACAGAAGGAATGTCTCAGGGGAAAATAAGCACCCACACAATATGGCCCAAACACCCTAGAAATTTGATTGCTGAGGAGGGCTCATTGCCTGATAGTTCAGTCATTTGCTATTCTGCCCCAAGGCACACAGGAAAGCCATCCAAGAAAACACATCCTGGACATGCTCAACATTCTTTAAACCTGCCCAATGAGAACTTGCAGCAGTCTTCAGCCTGCATGTAGCCCTAACCTGTTTGATGACTTGATATAAAGTGAGAGGAATCAGAACAGACCATGGCAGCATTGTTTTATCCATCTACACTTGGTGGGCTCTTTCTTTTTGATTAGTTTTTATTAATTGTACAAAGATTTCATTGTGATATTTCCATATATGTACATAATGTACTTTCATTGTATTCATCATGAGTTACTCTTCTTGTTGCCCATATCCTTTTACTTTTTTTGGTTAAAAATTATCTTTAAGTAGTTGCTCATTTAAAAATTTTAATAAGTGGTTTCACATTTCTTTGCTGCTATTGTTTTGGAGGGGAATATCCTGGAGTGGGACTGTAAACCTACCCCAGAGAGAATTAATGCAACTGTTGTAGACACTGTATCTATGAAGAATCTAAGGAGAGGTTGTGCCTATACACTCCCTACTGTATGTATAGTGAGGATTAAGTGGAGGAGAATCACAGAGTGCACCTCAAATACTTTGCTGTTTTCAAGATAATCTCCAGGTACAGCACCAGCCTAGCAGCAAAAGGCCGAATTTAACCACAGTACTGCACAAAATAGCAAAGCTCAAAAGCCACAAAGTTATAACCAACAAATCAGCATCAAAGACAAATGTATGGGCACTCGTAGGTACAGATTAACAGATAAAGGAAAGATATAAGAAAATTTCTGAGAAATTCAGGATGAACTGGTATTTTATGCTCAAAACATAGTAGCTAGGCAAAGGCAGAAATGTTAGTATTGTAAAGAAATAGTTACCTTAAAAACATAGAATTCATTTTCTCCCAAAGAATTATGAAACATACAGAAAAATTAGACATCAAGAAGAAAATCTAACAAAAAGAAGAAAACTCTAATAAAAGAAATTCTCAAGCTTATATTGTATAGTTACAATGTAATAAATTATTACGTATATTTCATTTTTTTATTATTGATATCACAATTTAAGTAAATAATAAGACATTGTAGTAAATGTTGAACATTCTCCAGTAATGCATAAGTCAATTAATTAATAGAGACTGGAGAAAAATAGCAAAATTTACAATTCATAATACAGAAAACACCAAGATTCTGAGAGATGAGTTCATGATTTTTTTTTTTTTTTTTTTTTTTTTTTGGCCAGTCCTGGGCCTTGGACTCAGGGCCTGAGCACTGTCCCTGGCTTCTTCCCGCTCAAGGCTAGCACTCTGCCACTTGAGCCACAGCGCCGCTTCTGGCCGTTTTCTGTATATGTGGTGCTGGGGAATCGAACCTAGGGCCTCGTGTATCCGAGGCAGGCACTCTTGCCACTAGGCTATCTCCCCAGCCCGAGTTCATGATTTTTAATGCTTCAATTTTAAAACAACTAAAAGAAGATTCTCCCTCCCTCTTTCCTTCCCTCCCTCCCTCCATTCCTTTCTTCCTTCCTTCTTCCCTTCATGGGTTTCTTTCATCTTCTCTTTCCTCTCTTCCTCCTCTCCCCCACCTTTCCCCACCCATCTTTCTTTGTTGTTGTGCTGGGACTAAAGTCAGAGCCTTAAACAAGTGAAGCGAGACCCTTACCACAAATTGCATTGCTAGCTCAGAATTTAACCTCTGTAGGAAGAAAAAAAAACATGAAAAGTCCTAAGGATATTATCAGAAAAAGAAGAAAAGCAAAAGCCACCTTACTTCCAGTTACTCAGGAGACAATGTCAGTAGGATGACAAGGCCATCCTTGACCAAGTTATTGAGACCCTATCAAAAACAAAATACACACAATGTTAAAAATGAACTATATAATTTATGTGTGAGGATAGGAGAGAAAACTGGGAGAGAGCAAGGAAAGAAGTGATGTTTTCCAAAAAGAAATGTACTCATTACCTGACTTATGTAACTGTAACCTCTTTGTAAATCACCTTTACAAAAACAATAAAAAATTTAAAAATATCCTCCTCTCATACAAACAAAACTGCTGTGTGTGTGTGTGTGTGTGTGTGTGTGTGTGTGTGTGTGTGTGTGTGTGTGTAATGGTAGGGCATTTGCCTAACATGCATGAAGCCCTCATTGAGGAAATAATATCAAGAGGAAAAACAGAGAGAAACAAAATCATGTACAAGAAGCTGCTTGCTAGCAAGAATTACCTACAAAAAGATCAAGTAACTCTACCAAAGGTTTAGTGGCTAAAGTTTCCTCATTGTGGACTCAGCATTGCAGAGCTGCTGGACTTCTTGTCAAACTCTGACTCTACTTAGGGAAACATCCAGAACATAAAGCTCCTCCTTAAACAAAAATAGCAAAGAGGTGGGTAATTGCCACTCCATGTGAGCCCAGGGCACTCAGGAGGAATGACTTCATGTGTATCCTTGCCCCTGGAATAGCTCTGCTGGTGTGCATCACACACACACAGGTGGCACATACTCTCCTCAAGGGGATGGGTAAGAGGAGAGATAGAGCAACAGGGACTGGGAGTAGATTTAACATCCCATGACTGTCATCATTAACAGACACAGACCTCACCACTCTACATGTGCTTTCTAAGTCAGGAAGCTCCACCTGGTGACTGATGAGATAAGATTGCTGAGCCCAGCAGCCTAAACCTGCCTCACCACAGTAGTTTCCCAATGTCAGTGCCTGCCAGGCAAGGGGTCACTAAGTCCAGTTGCAGTTGCTTGTGACCCTGCCAAACAAAATTGCATCAGGAAGGCAGCCTTGCTGACTGCTGTCCTGCCAGTGTCCTAGGAGAGACCTGGAACCCAAGTTACTTCCAATACCTGGCTGAGAAAGAATCCCTGGAAAGGGGCCTGCAACTTTTCATGATAACCACAAAATGAAGCAAAGCAAAGCACAGAAGAAAGACGTAGAAACGAACTGGAAAGAAATGGAGTATGGTCTGGGACCATACTCAGAACAGCAGATTTAAAAAAAAATTAAATTTATTTATTAATTGAACACAAATTTTTTTGACAATTTTTTTTTGCAAAAAGGGTACAGTTACATAGTAGGGCAGTGTGTACATTTCTTGTGATATCTTACAACCTGTTTTTCTTTCCCTTCTCTAGGTCAGGTAGACATATATACAATATACAATATATCAAGAACATATACAGTAGCCACGTGGACAAGCCCAAGAAAATCCGCCTAGGGCTTTAAATGTAATGTCGATATTAGACAATATGTTGACAGTAGTCTTATATGAATGTACATACATAGCTTTTGAGCTATTGTATTCCCCTGAGAGGTCAATTTTTGACCTTTATATGTTGAGTAGTTGTTTGGTTTTAGTTACATACTATTGGGTCCACTGCCCCAATCCTGTGGGAAATACCATTTGACAAGCAGTTTTTGGTTTCACAGACCTGGTCTCTACTGTCTCTCCGTCTCCCTTTCTTAACAGTCATATATCAGGGAGATCATGCCCCTTTGTTTTCTGTGTTCTAGGCTTGTCTCGCTCAACATTATTTGTTCGAGTTCTGACCATTTCCCTGTGAATAACAATATTTCACCATTCCTAATCGCTATGTAGTATTCTATTGTGTATAGGTACCATATTTTTTGGATCCATTCATCTGTGGAGGGGCATCTGGGTTGATTACATATTTTGGCTATTGTGAATTGTGCCACGATAAACATGGAAGTACAAATGTCTTTTTGATATCTTGGGACTTGCTGTTTAGGATAGATGCCTAGGAGTGGTATGGCTGGGTCATAGGGTAGGTCTATATTGAGCTTTTTGAGAAACCTCCATACTGTTCTCCAAAGTGGTTGTACTAATTTGCACTCCCACCAACAATGGAGAAGGGTTCCTCTTTCCCCGCACCCCCTCTAGCATTTGTTGTTGCCTGAGCTCAGAGTATAGGCCATTCTAACTGGGGTAAAGGGGTATCTCAGGGTTGTTTTTATTTGCATTTCCTTTACTACCAGGGATGTTGAACATTTCCTCATATGTTTCTTTGCCATTTTTATTTCTTCTCTCGTGAAGTCTCTCTTTAGCTCCTTTGCCCATTTCCTAATTGGTTTATTGGGCTTGGAGGGGCTTAGTTTTTTGAGTTCTCTGTAGATGACAGACATTAGGCCTTTGTCTGTTGCTGTGCTGGTAAAGATCCTTTCCCATATGGCTGGCTGTCTTTCTGTTTTGGTGGCTATGTCCTTAGCTGTACAGAAACTTTTTAATTTGTAGTAGTCCCATTTGTCGAGTCTCTCCCCTATTTGTTGTGCCCCTGGGACTCTATTCAGGAAGTTCCTTCCTGTGCCTGTAAGTTCTAGCATCTTTCCTACTCTGTCCTTCAGTAGTTTCAAGGATTCAGGTCTGATATTGAGGTCCTTGATCCATTTTGAGTTGATCTTGGTGCATGGTGATAGGCTTGGGTCTACTTTGAGTTTTCTGCATATGGCTGCCCAGTTCTCCCAGCACCAGTAGTTGAAGAGGCTATGTTTATTCCATTGTATGTCTTTAGCTCCTTTGTCGAATATCAGCTGACTGTAAGAGTGTGGTTTTATTTCTGGATCTTCAATTCTAATCCATTGGTCTTCCGATGTGTTTTTTATACCAATACCAGGCTGTTTTTGTTATGATGGCCCTGTAGTAGAGCTTGAAGTCTGGTATTGTGATACCTCCTGCACTGCTTTTTTTTTTTTTTTGCCTAGAATTGCTTTGGCTATTCTAGGTCTTTTGCTGTTCCATATGAATTTATGGATTGCTTTCTCTATTTCAGTGAAGAATGTGACTGGGATTTTGATAGGGATTGCATTGAATTTGTATAACAATTTGGGCAATATGGCCATTTTCACTATATTGATTCTGCCTACCCATGAGCATGGGAGGTCTTTTCATCTCCTTGTGTCTTCTTTGATTTCCCTTATTAGATTTTTATAGTTTTAATTAAATAGGTCCGTCACGTCCTTGGTTAAGTTGATCCCTAGGTACTTTATTCTTTTTTTAGCTATTGTAAATGGAATTGTTTCCATAATTTCCTTTTCTGTTTGTATATTGCTGGTGTACAGAAAAGCTGCTGACTTTTGTGGATTGATTTTGTATCCTGCTACTTTGCCAAATTGGTTTATTAGGTGTAGGAGTTTGGGGACTGAGTTTTTTGGGTCCTTCAGATATAAGATCATGTCGTCTGCGAATAGGGATAACTTGATTTCTTCCTTGCTGATGTGGATCCCTTTGATGTCCTCCTCTTGTCTTATTGCTAGGGATTCCAGCACTATGTTGAAAAGAAGTGGGGAGAGTGGGCATCCTTGTTTTGTTCCTGAGTTCAGGGGGAATGATTTAAGTTTCTCTCCATTTAATATGATGTTAGCAGTTGGTCTGTTGTATATGGATTTTATTGTTTTGAGGAATGTTCCATCTATTCCTGTTCTCTCCAGAGCTTTTAATAAGTATGGATGTTGTATTTTGTCAAAGGCTTTTTGGGCATCGACTGAGATAACAATGTGATTCTTGATTTTAGTTCTGTTTATGTGGTGAATTACGTTGATTGTTTTATGGATGTTGAACCATCCTTGTGACTGTGGGATGAAGCCTACTTGGTCATGATGTATAATTTTCTTGATCAGTTTCTGGATCCTGTTAGCTAATATTTTATTGAGGAGCTTTGTGTCTGTGTTCACTAGTGATATTGATCTGTAGTTCTCTTTTTTTGTTGGGTCTTTGCCTGGTTTGGGAATGAGTATGATATTAGCTTCATAGAATGAGTTTGGGATTTCTCCCTCGGTTTCTATTTCGTGGAAGAGTTTGAGGAGTATTGGTATTAGCTCCTCACTAAAGGTTTTGTAGAATTCGTTGGTGAATCCATCTGGGCCTGGGCTTTTCTTTGTTGGTAGGTTCTTGATTACCTCCTGTATCTCACTGTAAGTTATTGGTTTATTTAGTTGATTTATTTCTTCTTGGTTCAGTTTGGGCAGTTTATACTTCTCTAAGAATTGATCCATTTCTGTAAAATTATTGTTTTTTACTGAATAGAGGTTCTGGAAATAGCTCCTTATGATTATTTGAATATCATGTGTACTTGTTGTAATTTTTCTGGTGGAGTCCCTGATTTTATGTATATGATTCTCTTCTCTTCTTTTTTTTTTTTGTAAGTCTTGTGAGGGGGTCTGTCAATTTTATTTATTTTCTCAAAGAACCAGCTTTTAGTCTTATTTATTTGTTGATGGTCTTTCTATTTTCAATTAGATTTATCTCTTCTTTAATCTTTGTGATCTCTCTCCTCCTAGTCATTTTAGATTCGGTCATTTCTTGTTTCTCCAGTTGTTTTAGTTTCATTGTGAGGTTATTCACCTGCTCTGCTTCCATTCTTTCAATGTGAGTACTGAGGGCAATGATCTTGCCCCTCAGTACTGCCTTAGCTGTGTCCCATAGGTTTCTTTGTGATGTATTTTCATTGTCATTGTGGCTTATGAATTCGTTGATTTCATCTTTAATTTGGTCTGTGGCCCAGGTGTTGGATAACAGTGTGGGGTTTAGCCT
This sequence comes from Perognathus longimembris pacificus, assembly GCF_023159225.1. Lineage (NCBI taxonomy): Eukaryota > Metazoa > Chordata > Mammalia > Rodentia > Heteromyidae > Perognathus > Perognathus longimembris. Next base: position 27,263,182 of record NC_063171.1, read on the forward strand.
CCAAGAATGTGTATAGCCTCTGTGGTAACCATTGTTATTGAGGGTTACCTTTAATCCACTGTGATCAGATATAATACATGGGATGACGTCAATACTTTTGTATTTGCTGAGGTTCTTTGTGTGGGCTATGACATGGTCTATTTTGGAGTATGATCCATGTGCTGCTGAGAAGAAGGTGTATTGGGTCTCTGTAGGGTGGCAGATTCTGTATAGATCTGTCAGATCCATTTGGGATATGGTGTTACTTACGTCCTCAGTTCCCTTGCTGATCCTCTGGGTGTTGGATCTGTCTCTTGGAGAGAGTGGGGTATTAAAGTCTCCCATTATTGTGTTTGCGTCTATCTTGTTCTGTAATTCTGTGAGAATTTGCTTGACATATGTTGGGCCTCTTTAGTTCGGTGAGTATACACTTAACACTGTGATGTCTTGATTCTGGATTGTTCCTTGTATTAAAATGTAGTGTCCTTCTTTGTCTTTTTGAGTTGATTTTAATGAAAAGTCCAGCTTGTCTGAGATCAGGATGGCTACACCTGCAGTTTTGGTAGGTGCATTTGCTTGGAAGATCTTGCTCCATCCTTTCACTCGAAGCCTGTTTTGTCCCTTGGTGTAAGGTGGGTCTCTTGTAGACAACAGATGCCAACTTTTTGTTTGCAGATCCATTCTGCCAGTCTGCTCCTCTTTTTCAGAGAGTTTATACCATTTATATTCAAAGAGATCAAGGATAAGAGTGTTTTTTTCTCCTTCCATTTTCTTGTTGGGCTGTTTTTTCCTCTTTTTTTTCTTGTCTTTAGTGAGCTGCTCTTTCTGTTTCTGTTTCTGTCTGTGTGTCCTTTACGATCTCTGTTGGGTGGGATCCCCCTCTTAGAATTCGCTGTAGGGCTGGTTATTTATTCACATACTCCTTTGCTATGGAAAGATCTGGTTTTCCCTTTGAATGTGAACTCCAATTTCGCTGGATATTTAATCCTAGGTTGCATATTGTTGGCCTGTAGAACTTGGATGGTGTTCTTCCACTCACTTCGTGCTTGGTAGGTTTGTGTGGAGAGGTCTGCTGTTATTCGGATCCTCTTCCCATTGTAGAAAATTTCTTTCTTCATTTTGGCTGCATTCAGAATTTGCTCTTTATTCTTGAGATCTGAAGTCTTGAATATTATGTGCCTTGGGGTGGCTCTTCTGGGATCTGGCCTGCCAGGTGTCCTATAGGCTTCGGTTACCTGGATGGGGTCCCTTATGAGCTTGGGGAAGTTTTCTGCAATAACTTTATTGAAAATATGATGAAGCCCTCTGCTCTGGTATTCGGCTCCTTCTTCTATTCCAATTATGCGCAGATTATATCTCTTGTCTTTGTCCATTAGTTCCTGGATTAGTCTGCCCTGAAGCTTCACCGTTTCTTGGAGTGTGGTAATTTTCTGGTTGTTGTCGGCTGCTTCATCATCTAAGAGAGAGATTCTGGATTCCATATGCTCAATTCTTTGTGCTGTGGATTCTTTGTCCTGCGGAGTTTATGGATGTCAGAGAGCTATTTATGGTTGTCAGATCATCTCTGATAGTGGAAATTTCTTCCTTTAAAGAGTTGTATTTTAAATCTATTTTTTCATGCATTTCACTTCTCAGGATGTTAAGGTCTTCTTTAATGGAGGTTTGCATTGTATCCATTTTTGCTTCCATTTCTTTCTTGGCTTCCTGGTTGTCCTTCAAGACTTCCACTCTAAACTCCTGGAATTGTTTTCTGATTTTGTTTCTGACGCTTTCCATCATTTCTGTTAACATGGCCTCATTTGCTTTTTTATTCTCCATCTCCTCTTCAGTTGTGCTGCTTTTTGGAGCTGGCGAGTTGGCTTGCTCTTTGATGAACTGTGTTATATTTCTTTGTGACTTGTACATCTGGAGATCTGTGGGTGGCTTCCCTGGTTTGGTTTTGTGCTGGTTCCCGCTGGTCCGTCAGTGGGAGCCTTGTGCCCTGGTGTCCTGGCTCTGGGTTTGGGTTTGGCTGTTGGACCTTGCTTCCCAATGGGTGAGCATGGCCTTCTCGGTTGTTGCTGAGGTGGTCACTCTCCCTGCACTTGGGGGCCGGTAGGTTCTGTGTCTTTCTCTGCGGGACAGTGTCCTGCTGTTGTGCTGTGCTGACCCTAGCGTGCCCCTGTTGGGGGTTTGCTGGTCGCTGATTCAGTGTGGCATGGAGCCCTATCTCTTCTTTGGTTCTTTTTCCCACTCTGTATCTTGGTCAGAGGAGCTCACCTCTCAGGCAGTTCATCTTCCTGTGTGGACCGCTCCAGGGCCAGTGTTGTTGAGGGGCGGCCCACCCACTTGTGTGAAATGCGCCGAACTGAGTGGGCATGGGCCTATGGAGAGCTCTGCCCTCCTTTGTAGGCGCACCTACCAGAGTGGGTGCTGCCGCTGTGGCCCCGCCCACCTGAGCGGGGTTGGCCTACCAGAGCAGGCGCTGTCGCCGGGGGCTCCGCCCACCTGTGCACTCTGCGCCCGCTATGACGGGCGCTGCTGCTGTGGCCCCGCCCACCTGAGCGGGGTACGCCTACCAGAGCGAGCTCCGGGTTGTTGGGTTGTGCTTGAGCCCTCCCATGAGTCCGCTGTGGGGGGCGGTATGTGTGGGGCCCAGTGGGATCAACTGTCCAGGTGTGGGTTAGCACCCTCAGACTGTGCCTCCGCTGCGAGGGAGCACGTGATCAGGCCCAGGTGTCCCTGCTGTACTGGTATTGCCCACCAGCACCTGTGATTTTAGTTGTAAAAGTTCGCGAGGTCTGGGTGCCTTGGGTCCCCCGGCCCCTGTTGGGAAGGGTTCAGGACCGGTTCAGTCAGTTCAGGTTCTTGGGCGGCCTTGGGGCTGCTCCGCCCTTCCCCTGCTAAACTCCTGTGACTTCCCAGAGCCTGATGGGAGCTTCCCGCCTGATTTGGAGGTTCTTTGTTCCCTCAGGGTGGGGAGGGGAGGGAGGGAGATCTAGCTTCTTTGTAGGGTTTGGGTCTCTGATAGCTGGTCTCCCGTTGGGGAAGGGGATAATGGGGGACTTACTGGTCCTGGATTGTGTGTGTGTCCCGCGCGCGGTTGGTCCTTCAGGGGTGGCGAAAGGTTGTGGTGGTGTCCCCGGCTCTCCCCTTCTGCACCGCTTGGTTCCCCAGCTGCTTAAGTCCGTTCCTGGTGTGGACACGAATTTCCCATCGCCGCCGTCGCCATGTGTCTTGGTCCGCACTCTCCCTGGTGTCCGTGGAGTCCTGCTGTCTGGACTGTGCGCTCCCAGCAGTGGGCAGTCAGTCTGCCGATCACCGGGTCCCCTTTCACAGCCTGGCCCTGTTCGGGCCAGGGTCGGCTGGTGGGGGGAGGGTGCCCCGTAGATTCTCCGGCTCCGTGTAGGTTTTCGGCTCTTCTTCCTTGCTCCTTTTTGTTTTCCTGCGTTTCTCCACTGCTTCTGGCTGCTGGTTTTGCTGGGTTCTTGATGGGGTATTGGGTGCTGGAGTTCCCAGCTCGGTATTCAGTTGGAGCGAGTCGGGGTGCCTCCCTACTGTGGCAGCGCCATCTTCCCGTTCAGAACAGCAGATTTAGATACAGATTTTCTTTAATACCTGTTGTTCAGACTTTTGCAAATCTAAGAGTAGATTTTTTAAAAAATTTGATTGATTCTGGAAGATCTCAAACAACATTTACCATTGTTTCTTTTATTTTTTTCCTTCAGATTTTCACTTTATTGGTTCAGTTGAGCACTTTCACTTTTACCTTGATTTTGGGATAGCATTTATCTTTTAAGGCACATATTTTCACAAAGTTAAGGGCAAGAAGCAGTCAGAATTTTTTTTTAAAGCCAGTATTGGGGCTTGAACTCCAGGCTTCACCCTCTCTCATTGTGTGTGTGTGTGTGTGTGTGTGTGTGGTGTGTGTGTGTGTGTGTGTGTGTGTGTGTGTGTTTTAACTCAAGGCTGATGCTCTACCACTTGAACCATACTGCCACTTCTGACTCTTTGCTGGTTTACCAATTAAGAGTTTCATGGAATTTTCTGCCTGGGATGGCTTTGAACTGTGATGATCAAATCTCAGCCTCCTGAATAATTATTACCATTGTTTCTTGTCCTGAGTTTCCACTTTTTATTGGCTTTTGAACTTTGAAGACTTACCACTACATTCTCCATTGTCTCCCTCAGGAAAGGGTTTTGGTGAGAGAGAGAGAGAGGTGATTTATTCAAAACATTAGGGTGTTTTCAACCTTTCAAGTAGTTTTCAAGCTTTCATCTAGACTTTATTGAGTAATGTAAGTAATAAGAATAGTCTTAAGATAAAGTCTACTTTAATTTTATACTTTGGTATACTTTGGTTTTGGCCTCATTATAAATATGATTTTACTAAAAACAATAACTAGAAGTATAGGGAACATGGAGTTTATGCAGTTGTCTTTATGGTAGAGGACTAAGGTGGATCCACACTCTCAGGCCCAGTAAGGATACCTATGCATGTCTTGGATACAAGATTTCATTCAGGTTCAAGGGCTAGATGGAGGCATATGTTGGAGGATTACCATAAGGGGCCAGCCCTACATCAAAAGTACTTAGATTCTGTCTAAAAAATATCTAAAAGACTTGGAGAGGATTGCATTAAGTGAAGTAAGCTAGACCCAGAGAAGGACAGGTTGCATAGTATCTCTCATTAGTAGGAACTAGAATGTTCCTATAAATCTAGAAGTAAACATACTGGCTGACACTCAACTGGGTATAAATGAATCAACTGAAGTTTTAATAGAATCTATGGAAAGTGCAAATAGCATAATTCTTTTTTTTTTTTAAAGAACATAGCTTTTATATTATTGAGCTTTATGTAAAAAATCATTTGATTTCAAATAAACATTTAATGTAAAAACAAATGTTCTTTTAAACTGAATTTCTTTTACATCTACTGTACCATTCAGATGCTTTATCATCTTACATGATTTCTTCAAAATCTGTTATCAAGGGTACATATAGAAAAGCATTTTTATTATAAATAGAAACAAAGGGTTTTTTCAGGTTTTATTATAAGATGACATAAAAAGTTTACTCAACAGAAGTAATTTCATTACTATTTGGGAGAGGGAATGACCAACTTTTTGTGCAAACAATGCTAGCCTTCTTTTAAGCATTAAGATCATTAACTGCTTAAGAAATGACATAAGCAATAATTCTACACTTACATCTCCCCTAAATTAATCTATTGTTTTCTTTTTTTAACATATGTGTAAAGCTTTAGCAAATTAAAGCCCAAAAGAAATGCTGGAAACTCACTATCCAGAGGCAAAATGGGAGTTTATGGTAACTCCACAGGGAGTCAAGGAGTCTGTAATGAAAGCTGCAGTTTCCCTCTTTCCTATTATTTTTTAGCACAAAAATCAATGACTAAGAACTTAATACTGGTTGACAAATCACATCCAAATTATTAAATAGCCTCACAGTTAAACACATCTTAAAGACCAACCAAATCAGTGTTTACATTTTATAAATTTCTGAAGACACCATTAGAAAGCTTATATATCCCTTCAGTAAAGAAAATAGGGAACTGCATCTGATGGTAGTGGAATGAAATAAAAAAAACCCTGTATTTACAGCAGCATTGATCCTTTATAAATAAAGAATATGAAAATGCAACATCTTTAAAGGACAATAAAAAATTGAGGAGATGTTACTCAACCACAGTGCTTGGAGTTGGAATACAAACCTATTGGTGCTCACCCAATGTGCCAGTAGTGAAACTGCTTTCTGTTGGAAAAAATCCAACCATATACCCATGTGTAAAACACACAACACAGGGCAAAACTGCTCCAAACAATTCAAGTCAGCTTATCTGTATTGGATATTCTGATCAGAAAATACATTACAAAGACATCCTTGCAAAGAAAAAAAAGTAGAACATTTTCTGGTTCATGTTTATAGACACTGTCCCTATGCCCTCCTGAAAGTGGCATATTAAAAATTCTCAAACTTGATCTCTCTTCATTTACAAACCTAATGTAAAAATGTGTACAGCAAAACTTTCCATGTGACCACCCAACTGATAGAAAATGAAAGGAGAAAAGGTTCAAGTTTTTTTTTTTTAATATTTTGGGTATGCAAAGCAAAAATTACCCATCTGAAAGCCAATGGCCAGTAACCCTTACAAGCCCACACAAGCTCCCGGTCAACAGTGTGGAAGGTAACTGCTGGGGACTGTTTTGGCCTTGGTGGAGGAAGGGCGCCAAGAGTGAGACGCTGCCCTTCCCCCAGCCCTGGGACAATGTGGGAGGAAGCCCCTCCCACCTTTCAGCCTCAACCGGAAAAGAAGCCCCCCGCCCCTTGGGAGGCGAACACGTGCATGCCACCATGATAGAATTGCCCAGCCCACAAAGGAAGTTCCAGGATCACTTGAGTGGCAGCACAGTCAGCCAATCAGTCAGTCACCCCAAGTCCTTCCCCTTCCACCTTTGTCATCGTAATAAATTTCTCTGGCCCACCCTCGGGGGCTGAGACGCATCCCACCATCAAAGCGTGTCCCTGATGCCTTCTTTTCTGCCCCGGCTCCTGGTAACATGTGAGGGGGCTGGGGGGAAGGGAGGCTTCAGCAACCTTTTCTCAACTTAGCGCAAGTCCACGAGAGTACGCCTTGGCCTTCTGCCGGCAGAAGGCAAGGCTGAGTGTTCTTTCATAGATTTTAGGGTTCAGGAATTTTCCCCGGGAGATCGGGGAGAAAGGGATCGTTCAGATCCCGACAGGTAACACCTTCTCAAACAGGCCTAAGACAAACAAGTGCTACTTCACAAGTGAAACGTGGATTATGACAGCCAGTACTTTGCATTGTGATTTTTCATTCTCAATGGATAACATGATTTCAAAATCAAGGATCAAGGTTTGGCTGCAACTAGTAATGTAACCCCAATTCTTTTGTAAAGAGATGGAAGTAGATAGTGAAGATGAGAAAGACCCAGAGTGACTGAGAGAGAAGACCATTACACAAATTGAAGAATTTCCTGATGTTAATGAAAGAAAGAAAGAAGTAATGAAACTATGGAATCTCCATGTCATGAAACATGGGTTTATTGCTGACAATCAAATTAATCATGCCTGTATGTTATTTGTAGAAAATTATGGACAGAAAATAATTAAGAAGAATTTATGTCGAAACTTCATGCTTCATCTAGTCAGCATGCATGACTATTATCTTATTAGCATAATGTCAATAGATAAAGCTGTTACCAAGCTCCATGACATGCAACAAAAACTAGAAAAAGGAGAATCTGCTTCTCCTGCAAATGAAGAAGTACCTGAGGAACAGAATGGGACAGCAAATGGATTTAGTGAAATTAACTCAAAAGAGAAAGCTTTGGAAGCAGAAAGTGTCTCAGGGGTTTCAAAACAGAGCAAAAAAAACAAAAACTCTGAAAAAACAAATCTAACCCTATATATGGACAAACACTGAAATTGCATTTGGGGGAAATAAGCCTCTTCCTAGGAAGAGTTATTTTGTGTTGTATTTGTAAATCTTAGGTTCCAAACAGGCACATTAGATGAAGTAAATGATTTCAGCAAGGATGTATGTCAAGGTTCAGCTTTACTTCATCATTCAGCATCACATGCTTATCCACTTTATTGATGTCATTGAGTTGTTTTTCGTTTTGAGCATGAAAAGCAGTACTTCAAGGGAAGTATAACTGCAACTGTTGTCTTAAGAAATATATTGAATTAATCTAGAAATTTCATATATTTAAATTATTATGCTTTGGCATTTGTGACTGGCCATTTTTCTACTTTGTAATCATGAGACATTTTGAGGAGGGAAAATTGGAATGTAATTTGCTTTTTCCTTTTTTTAAAAATGAAAAATTTTGCAAATAGCATAATTTTTTAGAAAGACTAAGACAAAGTCCAACAAAATGAGTACTAAGAAATGGGTATTTGTATGTGTGGGGGCGGTCAAGAGGAGAGGGGTAGAAGAAAGAATGGGGGAAATGAATAGAATGCAGGTAAAAATGCATTGTGTATGTCACAGAACTGAGAAAAATAAGGGAAGGTGTGGGTAGAAGGGGTGAAGATGTTGAAGGGATGATACCGATCAAGATGCATTGTATACGTGAATTGCCTTGTTAAATGGCAAAAAATTAATACATAAACTGGAAAAGTGAGGGAAGAGATCGGGTGGGAGGGATGAGTGAGAATATTAAAAGGAATGACGTTGATCAAGATGCCCTATACTCATCAATTGCTCTGTTGAATGGCAACTCTTTTGTACTACTTAAAGAAAATTTTAAAAAATTTACAAAGGTCTAGGGCATGGCTGAAAAATAGAACCTCGGCCTAGCAAATAAGTCTCTAAATTCAGACCAGTACTACCAGAAAATTTACTTCTCTTAGGCATATTCATCTATAATAACACAGTCAAAGTAAATTGCTCATTAAGGAAAAAAATCACAAGCAAATAGTAGGTGGCTGTCCTCAGTGAAGGGAGAAAAGGTGTGTGCAGCAGTATCCTACTCCTAGAAGCATAAAGGATGACTCAGGGTGTTGAGTCTGAACCACTAGAGAAATAACAGGTTCTATGTCTGAGAATAGAATTGATATGACAAACCAACCAATCTGCAGCAATTACACAGTACCAACAAACTTTTATTTATTATACTGTATCAACAAACTTAATTTCTTAAGAGGCCAAATTCGGAAAAAAGTGCAAAACAATTTTCTTTTTCTCTCTCTCTTTTTTTTTTTTTTTTTGGCCAGTCCTGGGCCTTGGACTCAGGGCCTGACCACTGTCCCTGGCTTCTTCCTGCTCAAGGCTAGCACTCTGCCACTTGTGAGCCACAGCGCCCCCTCTGGCCGTTTTCCATATATGTGGTGCTGGGGAATCAAACTGAGAGCTTCATGTGTAGGAGGCAAGCACTCTTGCCACTAGGCCATACTCCCAGCCCCAAAACAGTTTTCAATAGAAGTCACTTAGAGATTCCTGCAGCAGTTTCCAGGTATGCAGTTGGAAAGGATTATTTCACTCAAGAGAAGGAAGTGAATGTTCCTGCCTATACCCTGAATCACTTTCAAATGCCTATTACAAATAGCAAGGGCTAGAACTTGTAGTAAAAGTCCCCAGGGTACAAAACTCTGGGTCAGGAATAAATGGGTTCCACTACATTCTGCCCATGCAACTAATAGTGGGCATGGCATTCTGGCTGTGGGTTTGGCCAGTGACTGAAGGAAGGACCCATCATTGCCTCAGAGACTCAGTTGTGGCCAAGGGAAATATTGTAGTCCACCAGCACTGACATAATCTGACATGTCTCTTTCACTTGCAGTATGTTTATGTTATTAAATAATTATTTGAATCCCAGGATCCTGCCATTGTCATGTCCAAAGTCCTCCAATGACTCTTTTATTAAATTGAAAGTAACACTCAAGCTAGGACCGTAGATAGATGTAAACATTAGCTGTTTTCTTGCTCCATCGTTCATTCAAGGCATTTTGGTTTCCTGTGAACATAACATATCACTTTATATCTCTAGTAATACTCTATGTTTCCTACAGTGAAACAATGAATTCTCAGCCCAAGAAATTTTGGGCTCGAGAGAGAGAGAGAGACAGAGAGACAGAGAGAGAGAGACAGAGAGAGAGAGACAGAGAGAGACAGAGAGAGAGACAGAGAGAGAGACTGAGAGAGACAGAGATAGAAAGAGACAGCCATAGAGACACATAGAGAGTGAAATATGGATACGGGTCTAACTGGTACCATCTTGACATCTTGGTGGATGATGGAGAATTCATAAAAACTCTTAGAGGGGAAATGCTTCCCCCCCCCCCCCCCGCCTGTGATAGTTCCTACAGGTAGGGGTGGGGGGACTTGTATGATAGGTTACTGGACCTGCCAGACTTGAACCATGAACTCGAGATTCTTTGAACTCTCAAGCTCCCTGTGACCCTGCCCCCTGACCATGACCCTATTTAGGCCCCACCACTTCTACCGCCATTGCCCATGCCTTGTGTCACCTGCCTTTCCTCAGGTCATCATGCATCCCTTTTCTACTCTCCATTAGAGTTGATCTGGTTCATTGAGATTGTTTTTCTGCATTTTTTAAAACTGCCCTGATGGCTCAGTTTCCTAACAGTATTATGTGTATTCAAGGCTGCAAGTTTTTGGGGGATATGTCTGCTCACAGTCACTGGCTTTCTATTAAAGACTCCTGGTTCAGCTTCTCAGAATGTGGCTTCTCTGTATCTCACGATCAAATCCTCATATAACAGTTGGAGGAACCTGCAAGATCCCAGTGCCAAGAGAGGGGCAGTTGGGTTCCTTGAAGCCACTGGCAGATGGCCCGGGCAACCAGGCTGGTAGAGGATGGAAACATCTGAGACCCAGGGCCTCTTGGCCTTTCTGTTGCTTCGACAGACAGACCATGGATGCCTGATGTGCCACTAAATCTTTTCAAGTCATTCTTTTTGAAGACACTCAAGAGACCTCTGGAGGTAAGTTTCTGTTATCAGTGTCTCTATTTTCTGGAGATCGACCTATCTGAACTGTTGTGCTAGGGGATTTGACCAGATCCTACCCGCTTTTCCCCCAACAGGACCTCTAAGGCTGAGATGTCAGCAGAGGGTTTTTGTTTTGTTTGTTTTGTTACCAGTTTGTTGTTGGTCTTCCTGAATTTGGTTTTGACTGGGCTTGGATGAGACTCTAGTCTTCTGGGATTGTTTCTTGTCAGAGGTTCTTGACAGGGACATCTATCTGGTACCATTTTGTCTATCTGTCAAGCTGTATCCTAACTTTTGCCTCACTCTGTTCTTATAGTGCCTGTACTAACTGTCTCTAGAAATATGGTTCTTACCATAGCAAGCCCACTGTCTCCCAATGTAAGTTTAAGAGCCTTCACTGAGGATTCAGGGGAGTCCTAAAGGAGTCAGGTTAATCTCTGTGTAATATAATTTGGTCTTAGCATAAATTGGTATGTAAAGAGCTGTATCTGCTCAAGGTCTTAGTTGACCATGAATATTGATCTGGCACCAGCCACATGAGTTCATCTGATCAAGAAAGGAAGGTAAGACTGAAGTGGTAGTAAAACAAAACCCTCCTTTGGTCATTTGGGCCTAATAGACCTCACATACTCATGTAAAGAAGTCTTAATAAATATCTATGCAGATTCTAAATATGCTTTCTTGGCAGTATATGCCCATGCAGACATTTTAAAAGGGGAGGGTTGTTGGCTAATGATAACTTCCCAATAGGACATGGACCTGAGATCATGTTCTCCTGAGGGCTGTCTGGAAGCCTTCACACGTAACTTTTAGACATTGTAAGGGTCACCAAAGCTCAGGTTCCCCGGACATATAGGAAAATACTTTTTCAAACTGGAGTGCTAAGCAGGTTGCACTAGCCTGCTCTGTAAAAATGACTTTTATACTCCTTCAGATGAACTTTTACCTAGATGAATAGGACCATATGTGTTCTTCTTACTACCCCTACAACTGTAACTCGTTTTTACAATGGGTCCCAACATTAATAAAGCCTACAGGTCTGCCAGCATTACAACATTGGTGGATTAGGTCCATTTTCCCATTGGTATGATCACCTGGCCTCTTTCTCTGTTCCATCTGTTAGCCTAGAGGATACTGCCAAAGGGATCTCTGCTAAATTCAGAGATAAAAATGATGAGAAACACTGTCTTTCAAAACAGGATATCTGCATACTGCTTTCCAGAGTGGCTGAACCAGTTTACATTCCCACCAACAATGAAGTAGGGTTCCCTTTTGGCCACATCCCCTCCAACATTTATTATTGTTAGTTTTCTTGATATAGGACATTCTTACTGGGGTGAGATGGAATCTCAATGTTGTTTTGATTTGCATTTCTTTTATGGCCAGTGATGTAGAGCACTTTTTCATATGTCTCTTGGCCATTCTCATTTCCTCATCAGAGAAGTCTCTTTTTAAATCTTTAGCCCACTTGTTGAGGGGGCTGTTGGTTCTTTGCGGTTTTGTTTTGGAGGAATTTAATTTTTTTAGTTCAGCATATATTTTAGATATGAGGCCTTTGTCCATTGTATGGCTGGTAAAGATCTTTTCCCAATCTGTGGGCTTTCTGTTTATCTTGCGAGCTATGTCCTTTGCCCAGCAGAAGCTCTGCAGTTTGATGCAGTCCCATTTGTCCATCCTTTCTTTGATTTGTAGCATTTCTGGGTCTTTGTTAAGGAAGTTCCGTCCTGTGCCAAGGAGCCCAAGTGTTTCTCCTACTCCTTCTTTTAGTGTTTTCAGGGTATCTGTTTTTAATTTCGAGGTCTTTGATCCATTTGGGATTGATTTTGGTGCAGGGTGATATATAAGGATCTAATTTTAGTTTGTTGCAGGTGTTGAGCCAGTTTTGCTAGCAGCATTTGTTAAAGAGGCTATCTCCCTCATAGGGAATAATTAGCACAGGTTTAGGCTAGTCACAGCAAAGGATCACAAGAGCCTAATAGCTATACCTCTATGAATGCATAAGATAATGCTAAGTGAAATGAACTTCATGTTATGGAAACGAGTGATATATCACTGTTGTAATTACTTTCTACATTCCATGTGAAACCATAGCTTCTATTGTTGATGATCCTCTTGTATACCCTTCCTGTGGTTGTACCTGTACTATCACTGTATTTTATCTGAATATATTGGAAACTGTATATACTGTTATTAGAACTAGGAAAGTGAAAGGGAATACCAAAATCGAGAGACACAGGATAAAAAGACAAATGACTACAAAAGCAATACTTGCAAAACTGTTTGGTGTAAACCAACTGAACAACTCATGGGGGGAGAGGGAAAGGGGGAGGGGGTGGGGCAAATGAGGGAGGAGGTAACAAACAGTACAAGAAATATATCCAATGCCTAACATGAAACTGTAACCTCTCTGTACATCACTTTGACAATAAATAATAAAAAATATAAAAAAATAAAGCCTTGAGTCACACTTAAAAAGAAAAACAAAATAGGATATCTAAGTATCCTTATTGTAGCCCAAAGAGAAATCTGTGCAGTTGCAAAAAGTTAAATGTTGTATATAAATCTGCTTTTAGCTTTATTTATTTATTTATTTTTTGCCAGTCCTGGGCCTTGAACTCAGGGCCTGAGCACTGTCCCTGGCTTCTTTTTGCTCAAGGCTAGCACTCTGCCACTTGAGCCACAGCGCCACTTCTAGCCGCTTTCTGTATATGTGGTGCTGGGGAATTGAACCCAGGGCCTCATGTATACAAGGCAAGCACTCTTGCCACTAGGCCATATCCCCAGCCTGCTTTTAGCTTTAATGAGCACCTTTGCTATGCTTCTCTGGAACCACTTGGTTCAAAATTGCTATTTTTCTTTTTGGCACTAATATGTAGGGAGATATTTGTTGTTCCTTACATTGTATCTGTGACTTGTTATCCTCCCTAATTTGTAATATGGCTTCTAGTTTGGAGTGAAAGAAAATGCTTCTAATGGCATCTGATCATGATAATCCAAAAACAACTAAATTTCTCATGTCACCCCTCGGTAAGATAAGACTTCAGGTCTTTGGTTAGGCAGGGCCAGAGCCACTACTCAGCTTGAAGCAGTTACAGAAGATGGGTCTTTGCCCATCAATTCCCCTTAAGAGCAAAGGACCAAAGCCATTTTTATTTAAATGAGGCAGGATAGATAAAATAAAATAGGTATGGGAAAACAGTAGTAACAAGTACAGACCCCCTTGAGTGTTGAGGCCTCATTCATGAGAGATTGTTACAGGCCCAAGCCTTCTATGTTTGCTCACGAAATCCTAGCCTTATTGGAGGAAATCTGTTTACCAAAAGTCATTGCTCTGTTACATTTTCCCAGACATCTAAAAGGGGATTCTATAGTAGTAAAGAGAATCTTGCAGCTGCTACCACTGACTGAGAAGTTGCCTTAAAGCCAGTGAGGACCCTAAATATTTTATTGATTGTTCTTAGCATCGAAGCCAGCATACTCAGCGGAAGCACTCTAGGAGAGCATTGGGAGATAGATTTTTACTGAAGTCAGGCCCCTTGCCTTAGGTTAGCTTAATAATGCATCCACACTTAAGTCTCTGTAGAACTTACTGGCAACTCAGCAGGAGGTGTACAACAGGTCTGCTAAGACCCAGCTCAGATCCAGCCAATCCCTTCCAACCTGGAGAGCCCATTGTGCTAAGAAGTTCATCAAAGTTGGCCTTATTCCCACCTGGAAGGGACCCTACACCATCATCCTGACCATTCCTACCATGGTGAAAGTAGACAGGCTCCCACCACACATGGCTGATTCAGGATGGAAAGCACACACCACTTCCGATCCACTGAAGCCCTGACTTTTGCATCACCCTTTCTGTCAACTCCTTCCCCAGAGCCTTCATCGTTTGACACTCTTTCTGTGGTACATGGCTCGTAAACCCTACCCAACCTGATCTGGAAAAGATGGTTATGTTTAAGTTAAACGCCTCCTGACCATACAGGTATTGGTTATACCCAGCCAACTTTGACTGATGGAGGCTCCTCAAGCTGCAGTTGGGATCAATCCAGGCAAACACTGAGGGAGAACTCTGCACAGCCGTAGGAGAAACGTTGTTTTGCTGCCGATGAAACAGATCTAGATAGGGGGGCCTCTTTTGTAAACTTTGTTTAAAGTCATAATAATTCAGTTAAGCTGTTGGTCCTAAGGGCCCAATACAGTCCTCTTACTAAAGACTCAATGATTTGATTCCATGTACATAAATCCAGTGTGGAATGAAATAGGGATACTAGGTCTAACTGTTGCCATCTTGGCATCCTGGTAGATAATAGGGACTTTCCAAAAACTATTAGAGATGAAATCCCACCTCCATCCCTACCCGCAAGTGATAAGTGTGTCTGACTTCTTAGAGGTAGGGGTGGCAACTTGGACAGTAGATAACTGGTCCTGCTAGACCTGAGGCATGAACTTGTGAGACTCTTTGAACTCCCTCTAACCCTGCCCCTAGACTATTTAGGCTCTACCACCACATCTGCCTCATGTGTCCTGTCTCTCTTTAGGTTACCATGATGTTTCTCTTCAACTCTCCATTAGAGTTGATCTGGTTTGTTGAGATTGTTTCTCTGCTCTTTCTCTACTATCCGTGTGGCTCAGTTTCCTAACAGTTTTAAGTGCATTCAAGATTGTAGGTTTTGGGGGGATATGTGTCTGCTTGCAGATGCTGGCTTTCTAATAAAGACTCCTGATTCAATCTCTCAAGATGTGGCTTCTCTGTATCTCGTGATTGAATTCCCATATCATAAGAGGAGTCATGGAGTCAAGTCATTTCTGGTAGTAAAATTTGTAGAGATCAGGCAAAAAAATTGGGGAGAATATGAATTACTCAAATATGGAGAAGACTGCCGATCAATGTGTCACCAGGCAGAGATGAGGTTTAGTGAAGCTTCCCTTTAAATGTAGGAACTCTTCACTTATGGTCCTTGACTTCAATCACAGAATAAGTATTTCTGGACAAATTATGATGGTAAGAAAACTTGGCAGAGAGAGCTTTATTGAGTAAACAAGTGGGCAAGCAGACAAACAGATAAAACGCAAACAAAAGGGCAGGGACACACTGTAGCAGCATGTGGGTGCTCTCATAGGGAGATAGAAACACAGAGAAACAAATACACAGAGACACGCACACACAGAGACACGCATGGAGAGACCCAGATCCAGAGAGAGACAGATACAAGGCAACACCCAGAGAGACAGACCCAGAGAAAAAGGAAACACTCAGAGAGACACAGGATTCCTTGGGCCGTTGGGGGTATTTATAGGGTAAAGACAAGGGGTCTGGCTTCAATGTTATGCAAAGATAGGTTCTTTGTCTTTGCTCTAACTGAAGGATTGACTCCCACCCTGTTTTTCCAGGTGTATACAGATACCAGGCAAGCCACCAGACTGCCCAACTCCAGCAGGGCAATTTATCTAAGCCTGGCTATGATCATTCCACAATGTGCCCTAACGAAAAGCCCCCCCACCTGCCTTGACATCATGGCTTCTTCATTAACCTCTGCCTCTTTGCTCAGACCTCTTAAAACCCAGCTCTTGTCCCTTGGAGACACATAGTCTTCAAGCCTGCGTGAAGTCTATGTCCCTCGCTGCTCTATCTTAATAAGCACTCATCCCTGTGGAGGATGGAGTCTGGCCTGTTTCCTTCCTTATTCCTCCATTTCCCTAACACTAACCATACGTTTCCACGTAAGAATGCATCTTGCCATAAAACATACCCTTATCCTTGAAACAAGGAGCCTTGATACCTACATTTTGGGGCATCCTGTCAGACAGTTGTTAATCCTTGGGTGAGAAATGCATCCCTCAGGAATGAATGCATCCTGCTATCTCTCTTTGAAGCAAAGATAGCATTTCTTAGCTTCTAAATACTTTCTTTCTTTCTTTTTTTTTTTTTTTTGCCAGTCCTGGGCCTTGGTCTCAGGGCCTGAGCACTGTCCCTAGCTTCTTTTTGCTCAAGGCTAGCACTCTGCCACATGAGCCACAGTGCCACTTCTGGCCATTTTCTGTATATGTGGTACTGGGGAATCGAACCCAGGGCTTCATGTATAAGAGGCAAGCACTCTTGCCACTAGGCCATATTCCCAGCCCTAAATACCCTATTTCTGATTTGCCTTCACCAGGCCTCAGCTTCCTTAAGTTATCTTGCTTCACTTCCCCTAAAATGGCTTTTCTTCCCTTAATCTTGAGGGAAGTACGTAAAGAAATAACTCCTATATTTGCTGTAAGCTGACAATTCCTCAGTTTCCCTTCAACCATCCTGCTTCGTTTCCCCTAAAATGACCTTGTTCCCTTAATCTTAAGGGAAGTATATGAAGGAATATCTGCTATATTTTCTGTTTGCTGACCATCTGCCATTTTTTCCCTTGTCTATCTGGCTTCAATTGAGCCATATGAAGAGAAAAGAAAAGACGCTGAGAGAGATGAGAGAATCTTGGTAGCACTCACTGAGCTTCCACTTCAGTTGGAATGGGATTTTACTGACATGTTCACCTGGCTAACTCTTTATCCTTCTGAGATGTGTGTGAGACATGCAGAAGTGAAGGACTGAGCTCTGATGGGTGTCCACACTGTTTAGACCACACACTGTCCAGCGAGTGTGGAGACTGAAGTCAGGTAGGCAATGATTTCCAACTTTATGCCTGACTCATGAAGAAGTTGACAAATGTATACAAATTTATTTGAAAAGTTTCCTCCTCCTCTTCCCCCAAATTATTTCCAGCCAGGAGGTAGGATCTGGAGCTAGATGAAATTATCTGATCATCTGAATTTAAAAAAAGGTTAATATATTTGGAGCATTCTATGGAAAACAAATTTGCAGGTTGTTACATATTTAGTACTCCTTCTGAAAACTGTGCCTGAGGTGCAAGTACAGGCTAACTATGTTTGGAATGTAAGACGGAATCTCAGGAATTAAGTTCATATATGCCAATTATCTTTAAATCATTCTTTTCTAGGCTTGCAGATTGAGCAAGCTTGTGCAGTTTGAAATCAGGTGTGGAAATTTATACTGAAGAAATTTCCCTTTCATTGTTAGTACAAGTCAAAGCCTGGGAACCAGCTTGGGAGAAGGTCACACAGGGTGTGTATCCTGATGATTTCTTCCTTCCCATTCTTAAGAACTTGGCTCAGCTCTTACCCCTCCTAGGCAGTGGCTAAGGAGACTGGACAAAGTCAGCAAAGAGGGCCAGGAAGCCCATGACATAATGCCATGGAACACTGCAAGCCATCCAGTAAAACCAAAGCCAAAGAGAATGGGAAGAGGAGAGGAGCTGGAGCTCACAAGCAGCATCATAGGATGTTTGATGGCAAAGTCTTCAAACTGGGCCATCTTTTCTCCTGCAAGATATCAGGGGTTAAGGAGAATGTGGCCCAAGATGGTTTGAGAAAAATCAAATTCCAGATCAGAATTGCCTAAACTCCTCCAGAAAGTGTTGTGTTGTGCTTTCCAACCTTTGCTTAAAAAAAGAAAATAAATTTCTTTCCTTACTTTACATAAGAAGAAGCTCCAGAGAGGAGGGTAGAGCAGGTGTGGCAGGAGGGTGAGGCTTTGAACTACTAGTGTTGGTAAACCTTTCTTCTGTGAGGTGCTGTTGGGACTAAAACAACAACAACAACAAAACAACCAAGCAATGATATCCCAAAGTATGGCATTTGGTCATGCTGATGAAATATGGATATTGGGTTTCACTGGCACCATCTTGGCATCCTGGTGGATGATAAGGACTTTCTGAAAACTCTCAGAGTGGAAGTCCCATCCTCTCCCCACATGATGGGCATGCCTGTATTCCTAGAGGCAGGGGCAAGGACTTGGATAATAGGTCACTGGACCTGCCAGACCTATATCATGAACCCAAGACTCTTTGAACTCTCATGTTCCCTATGACACTGCCCCTTGACCATGACTCTATTTAGGCCCCACCACCTGTGCCTCCATTGCATTATGCCTCCTGTCTCCTGACTCTCCTCAGGTTACCATAGCCTCCCTTTTCAACTCTCCATTAGATCTTGTTTGCTGAGCTTTTTTATTGACTCTTTCTTTACTACCCTTGTGTATTAAGTATATGTGAGGCTGCATGTTTTAGGGGGACATGTGTCTGCTCGCAGTCACTGGCTTTCTGATAGACTCCTGGCTCAACCTCTCAAAATATGGCATCTCTGTATCTCATAATCAAATTCCCATAACACCAAGAACTTTGAACAGAAAGGTCTCTCCCTGATCTTCTGCCTTTCTGTTTTGTGTCCTCCTTGTCCATTAAAATGGGGATGGGGCTTTCTCTGCAGTTCATTTATAGCGAGCTCTTCCTAAAAGGAACTCCACTGTCATGGACTCCTGTCCAGGGAATCTCATTAACCAGGGATGACTAACTCACTGGAGGAGGAAAACAAGATATAACCTCCCCAGACCTCCTTGTTACAAGCTACTGCTACTTCTCCTGATGGGGCACTCTGAGACCACTTGAATTAACTCTATCTGCATACCACTATACTTCTATTCCTGTTGAATTTCTTCCCCTTATTTTCTCATAACTTGCTGCTACTCTCCCATCCCCAGCTGTGTTCTCTTCCCTAGTTCAAGAGGCTGACAAACTTAAAACATCTGGTCCTTCTGCAAGTCTTAGACCTTGTGAGACTCCTGTGTATAGGCATATAGTTTGAAATTGTCCTCTGTTCCTCACCCTCCAGGAAAAGGAGAAGCCAGTCATTGTCTTGATTGATTCCATTCTTCAACCTCGCCCCCCCCCCACCCTTCCTCAGATTCTAGGAACAATGAGCCCTTCAGGCTTCCACCCTTTGATGGGAGCCAGAGCAATCATTTCATGATGGGAACTGAACTGACCTCCCCAAGCAACTTCTTTGATGTCCAACAGGACCTTGCAGAACCAGACCCAAGAAAATAATCAACCAGATCATAGTCAGGCCAAGACTGCTTGGTCATGTACACTTCTTGGCCTCTGTTCTTTTTCTGCCCTTTAAATACCTCCTCGATTATCAAGAGAGAACTTGGGATGCTGGTCCCTTGTTTTTCCCTGGGCAGAATAAATTCTTTTCTTGCTTTACTGCCATTTGTTGTTCTAGTTGGACACACAAAGGGGTGTTGGTTGGGTCTGGGTGGCTGGGATCCCCAGGCTCAGGTCTCTGGCCTAAGACTTCAGTAACAAAATGACTTTGCTGTCAATCATCTATTGACTATCAGGTTATTTCATAAATGTCATTATTGAACCCCAGGAGGGCTTTTCTTTCTCCTATAATGTTAGTCAGTGCATGCATATTTTTTACCACTCAAGGAGAAATATGGTAGAAATTCTATTTTGACTTATGAGACAAAGATGTCAACTTATAAATATGCAAAGCACCACGTGCAGTGCTCATTTCACTGGGTTATGTATTATACTCTCAAGTGGGCATGTTGAGTTGAAACCTCTCCGTGCAACTACTTAAAAACAGTTTTTACAATGACTGCAAACAGACAGTGTGTAATCTTAACAATTAAAGAACAAAATTGTGGTTGTTGTATGATTTCTAAACCTTTTTTTTGTCAGAATACTGAACCTTCTTTGATTGCCATTTTTAAATGTATAGACAAATAAAAAGTTGTACTTACCTTTATTTAAGATATAAAAACTTAAAATACTAGAAACTGTTAATTTAAAATATTGAGAACAGAGAACTTAGCAAGAGTAGTTTGAACATTATTTGCCTTTGTCCAGCTGGGTAGCTTAGAAAACAAAGTAAATCTGTCTTTGTTTATCTGAATGACTTGCAAAAACCCTTTTTAAACTCGGTTTTCCCCTTCCAAAATCTCATTTTTTATGTTTTCAACATTTCCAGAGTTCTTTACATGTGTATAGCTGATCCACCCATTTCATCTCCTCTGGGATGTTCTTTATGTCCGTGAGAGTCTCTCTCTCTCTCTCTCTCTCTCTCTCTCTCTCTCTCTCTCTCTCTCTCTCTCTCTCTCGTACTCTCTCTCTCTGAGGGGGGGGCACATAAATTTACCTTTGCTTGGCCATTGTTCCCTAGGTGGGAAATGTCAGGTTCTGAGTCTAGAGGATCACCTGGGCATGTCACCCAGGAATCTGTCCACTCTGTGCCCCTCAGATTCTTCAGAGGCAGAAGCCAGACTTCATCTTTTCATTTAGGACCTTGTCATTTGAGTACTAAGGACTCATGAAGTTGGGGAGGCGGTAGTTAAAAGCCTGTTCACAGAAGTTTGAAGATGAAACTGCAACCCCCAGCCAATTCCTGAGGAAAGCAGCTGTCTCTCAGTACCAGGCTCAAAGCTCCCTTCTTTGCCTGGCCAATCCAGCAAGTAGCTGCAGCTCCTCAAGAATGTGCCAAGTGAAGGAGGCCCTGGTTGGTTTCACTTTTCAAAGTCCTAACTAGTACTGCCAGAGAAACTGGCAGAGATAAGATTCCTCTGGGGCTTCCACTTCTCGTGATGCAACTGGGCTGGTTGGAGTAGTGGTGATGTAAGTAGTATAGGCCAACCCAGGAAAATATCTGGCAAGTGGAAGACTCAGAGGGGATTTTCTTTCATTTAGGATAAAAGCTGGCATTCATGCCCAGTGGGAGGAGCACACAGCTCACATGTTTGCTTTCTTGAATGAATACAGACAGGGCTGCAGGGGTGAATCTGAGTTTCTGTTTCCTTGGCTTGTCTGATTTTAACCAGTACAATAGATTCCCCCCACCCCTCCTTTTTGTGGTATGATCTTGCTCTTGGACACCTTAAGCAAAGAATGAAATGGCTTTTTCTCAAGAATTAACCCACCAGATCCATGTCAATAACTGTACTTTTCACAGGACATTTCTTACCCATCTGTAAAATTGGGATGCGTGTAGTGAGAAAAAATAGAAGGCAGCTCAGACTCAGTGAACAGCAGCTTGTATGCTGAATGTGCAGGAATTAATGAACAAACTTTCTCCTGAAGAGATTCCCTCGGTGTCAAAAGCAGAACTGCTGACCTTGGCAAAAAGGACATATGCTTTGCAATGTCATTTCTAGAAGTAATGACAGAGTAGGACGACCCACAGAGCCCCAGCCTTTCATTTACATAATGTGTAAGTTACATCCTGACTATTTTGAAGGAAAGACTGTGGTGGTTCACAAAACAGATGAAATGAGCAATGTGGAGATCATAGCAGAAAAGGAAAGTCATACATGTGAGAGGGAAGTGTTGGGTTAGAAAACATGCCAAGAGGAAAATGAGTATGATTACTGTGAGTTGTATGTTCTAAGCAGGCAAAAGAAAGAAGCCAAGGAAGCCATGTAGTCAAAAAAAAAAAAAAAAAAAAAAAAAAAAAAAAAAAAAGAAGAAAGGAAAGGGAAAAGGGGAAACAAAGGGAAAGG
Organism: Perognathus longimembris pacificus; assembly: GCF_023159225.1. Taxonomy (NCBI): domain Eukaryota; kingdom Metazoa; phylum Chordata; class Mammalia; order Rodentia; family Heteromyidae; genus Perognathus; species Perognathus longimembris. Next base: position 27,285,020 of record NC_063171.1, read on the forward strand.
AAAAGGGAAAGGGAAAAGGGAGTGACTTTATACTTTCCCTTTTATTATCCCAGGCACTTCTTCCAGCTTATTTCATCTAGTCGTAGGAATGGCTAAACAAGGAGATAGTGTATAAATGAATGCAGGGAGATTAAGTAAATCAACCCAAGGTTGCAGGACTTGCAGCCTTTTTTTCTCTGTGTCTAGTGAGGATCCAAGAATATAGAGGATCCAGTGGCTAGAAAGTGTGTGCTAGAAAAACAGATGTCTAGGTTCCAAGGGCCAGACCAGCTGCATGCCTTTCGAGAACATCTTTAACCTCTCTATACCTCATCTTCAAATGGGATAAAGGCTATCACATCGGATAATCTTTATAAAGCAAGTAGAGCACTATCTGCGTTATAGCATATGCTCAAAAACCATTGAGAATTATTCTACAGAAAATGGTGGAAATGAGTAGGGCAGCAACTATGTTTGTGGTTTTATTATTTCCCCAGATATCCTTAGATTGATCAAAACTGGTGTGTGTGTGTGTGTGTGTGTGTGTGTGTGTGTGTGTGTGTGTGTGTGCTGGTATTGAGGTTTAAATTAAGTCTTCAATTGTTAGGAGGCATTTTACCACTTGGGCTGCCACACCCTCAGTCCACTTTGCATTTCTTTACCATGTTCATCCACACATTTACTCTCTAGGTAGAATGGAAAGGTAACTTAATGTTTTAATTTTTAATATTTATGCGTTAATTTTGTGCTAGTACTAAGGCTTGAATTCAGGGTCTGGGTGTTGTCCTTTAGCTTTTTCACTCAAGGCTGGCATTCTCCCGCTTGAACCACAGCTCCACTTCTAGCTTTTTGCTGATTAACTGGAGACAAAAATATCTCAGATTTGTCTGCTTGGACTGGCTTCGGACCAAGATCCTCAAATCTCAGCCTCATGAATAGTTACGATTACAGGTGAGCTACTACTACCTGGCTTAATTTTTTTTTTAACTCTAAAATGGTTAATCAAAATTTGTTTTTTTAATATGACAGCTGGAAATTTTTTCTTCCACCTTTAATATTTATTATACAATGTCATTGTCCTAATTTCTTGCTCTAAGACACATCCTCAAGGACGCTGGTCCTGAGATCTTGGACACAGTCCCCAGAGGCTGACAGTTGTTGCCTCGGTAGCTGGTCCAAATTGGCTGGGCTTCTCAGCTCCCCTGTCCTATCACACTGGGTTTGTCTTCAAGGTGTCTGGAGGCCATGAAGGCGAGTCCCAGTGACCCTCAAACTATCATTTCATTAGAGCCATTTTTGTGGAACAAAAAGTTAGGATTCAGAAAGTTGATGAGTTCTACCAAGAGCAAATTGTTCTGGGGGTGGGGTACAGGATCAGCTTGTGCTGGCTGTCAATGGGCCCCACTGGGATGTCAAGCCCAAGGCTTGATGGTACCCTTCTTTTGGCTCATCCTTTCCTGGCCAAGTGGATATATCTGTCTTGAGCTTGTGAACTCTTGGACTTACCTGCTTCCATGATTTGCAGGTCTCTCCCTGGGTCTATTATTCAAATGTGGTATGCACATACTTAGGCTGCTAAGATATATGTTGACAAAAAGATGTGACATCCTTTGGCATACAGGAAGAAGTCAAAGATGAAAGAGACTATGGGGTGGGGGGAAATAGTAGGTGGCAGAGGCAGGTTCATATCATTATCATTTCCCTATCAACTTGGAGGAGGCTAAGAATTCTCTTTGTGTCTGGCCTTACAGATTACAATGTAATATTTGCTAAAGTGAGAAGAGAATCACATTTCATATCACAGCATGACACTTGATTTTTCATATCCAGATGAATGACCTGAGTTCCTCCCTCTGCATTCTCACTGCTTGTCTCACAAGTTTGGGAAATGGGCCACAATTCAGAACACATCCTGTGCTCCTGTGCCACATTTCTTTCTTCCCTTTTAATGATTCTGACTTTTTTTTTAAACTGAAAACCTCTGCTGCTTATATATTTCTTCTGGTTGTACACTGATGCTGGGGTATGAAAGTTGAGACTGTTCAGGACTGGGGCCCATCTGACCTTTCATTCTCGAAGTACCAGTAACTTTTGGTGTAAGCCAAGAGTTTGCTCTCTTATTCTCTTAGATTAAAGATATATTATATCTATATGTCTATATCTATCTCTCTCTCTATATATCAGAATCTTTGACTTAGCTTTCAAACATACCCATCAAAGACTTGGAGGAGGCCAGGAATAGAAGCTGACCAAACAGGTACCTGACTCAAAGTTCAGGATATGTGGACAATGAGATCAAGATCTAAAAAGGTTTCTAAGTGTGAGCAAGTCAAATGCTAGTTATAAATGCAAAGTGATAGGTTGGCAACCAATAGAAAACCAAAATAAAGCAGATCTGCTGGATGGAGAAACTATAATTTATGTAAAGGCCCATGTAAGAAATGTTTTAATAATGGAGTTTAAATCAGTAATACTTGAGCTCATAATAATATTCTGATGAAGGAAGCAGAGCATGTCAGTCAGTTCTACCCAGACTAGAAATGATCACTATGGGAAAGTTTAGAAGGGAAACTGACAACTGAAGTTCATCTGGGAGATGATTGCAATAACAATGAAGGAATAGGACATCTAGTCACAAGAAAGGTGGCTGGGGAACTAGGAATGCTTACCCAGCGAAGAGATGACTTTGGGGAAAGGCATGAAGATCTTTCCCAACCATGGACAGACACAACATGTGGTAGAGGAAGTGGCTATCTGGCTCTAGAATGCAGAATTCAAGTATGGAAGGCATAGACAGGAATGGAAGTTCCCTTTATCATTCTGTGTGCTTACCAAGGCTGTTACAGTTGAAGTGGTACCCTGATATATAATTCCTCCCCTGATTGGGGTTAATGGCTTCTCTGGAAAGACATTCATCTAGGGACTGAGTATCTAGGGGTGATGCCTACATCAGAAACTGGGAAATCTCTAACATTTAAAGCACTGGGATTAAAGATTGTCATGAAATTTCTTCAGTACAAAGAACAAGAGATAAAGATAAAGATTCCATCCCCCTTGTAGATGAAAATGGAAATCTGCATGGGTGGCAGAAATAGTACCTTTCTCTGTCTTAATCAACTTCAACTTCTGTAACAACATACCATTCAGGGTGACTTAAACAAGAGTCATTTATTTCTCACACTTACAGAGGCTCAGAAGATCAAGATGCTAGTAGATTTCATTCTTTGGGAGAACTTCCTGGCTAGCAGACGGCTATCTTCTCACTTGAGAAAGATATATCCCTTTCTCTTCTTCTTCTTACAAGGATATAATGTCATCGTAGGACTCCTAGATCTCATCTAGATAGACATCATCACCTACCTAAGGCCTCAAACTGACATCACACTGAGGGGCAGGGCTTCAATGTAGTCATTTACAAGGATTGTAGTAGTCATATATTTACTCTACAACACTGAATATTTCATATGCATCCCCCCTTCATTTCTCAGTTCTGTTACATCAGACAGGGCCATATGATCAGTTCTGACCACTAATGTGTGTAGTGAGTTGGACAGTGTTACTTAAACATTCATGAAATTTGTTGATCTTTGGAAATAAAATCTTTACAGATGTACTTAATTTCAATGAGGTCTGAAGACTTAGGTGAATTTTAAATCCAGTGACTGGTTTTATTGTGAGAAGAGGAGAGGAGAAGGATATGAAGGTGGGGGCAACAAGTGGAGTGGTGCATACCAACCAAGAAATAGTAACCATTGCCAGGAGTGGAGGCAAAGAATGATTCTTTCCTGGATGGCCCTGTTGACACCCTGACTTTATTTCTAACCTTAAGCACTTTGAAAGAATAAATTCTACTCTTAGCTACCAAGTTCATGGAAATTTGTTATGGGACTATCACCTATATCTGCAACAGTGAATTGCTTTCTCCTCTTTCTTTGCTACAACAAACATAGAGGCTTCCTGCTGAAATAGCCAACTGAGAAGGAAATAACTCAGTGGATCACAGAATGGAGGACAGTGAGTCTGAATGAAAAGTTGATGAGACCAGCAATGAGATTGCTATAAGTAAGAAATAAAGCTTTCAAATGTTAAGTTATTGAGATTTTGTTTGTTTTTGAAGAATAACCTTTTCTATCCAGAACTCTTCACAAACGTACAGGTAGTCTGGCAAGCATGTTTTTGAATGACTTATCCTTTGTTCTCATGGAGAGATGACTGCTCTAAGCCCACACCATCCCTGCTCCTTGCTACAATGATTAAGAGTTGATTAAGTGTCAACCCTGTTACTGTGCATTGAGTATCCTGGAAGGAACTAGAAATTTGGAATAAGATACCGAGATTACATTTGTAACTATTGTAAGTAGGTCACAATGCTGCATTGTCATTAGTACTAGACAAGATTTCCCTCCCTTTATACTTTATACTGTCTTTATATAAATCAATGTTTCATTATTTGTGTTCCATGTTATTAATAACTTGGAATACAGAGAAAATAAAGAGAAGGCAAAAGTAATCCTATCTTTAAAAGAAGAAGGTACAAGTAGGATAACCTAATGGGTCATAGACTATTCACTAGTCTAGGTCTCAGAGAAATGACTTTGGAGATTCCACATTGATTCACAGTCAAATGAATATAAGTGCCTTTTACACTTGTAAGACAGTAGCCTCTATAAGCTTCCACCAAGGAGCTAAGAAAAATGACATTATAAACACAAGGTGAATCTACGTCTAGGCTCAGAAGAACAAGGTTTAGACTCAAGTTCTCTAAAGCGATAGGTGATAGATAAATAGATGACAAATGATAGATAGACAGATAAACATACTGATTCTGGTGGAGTGAGAGTACAGGAGGCAACAGGCATGCTCTTCAGAGCTGAAGTCCCCCACATTCTCTAAGGACACAAAGTTCCTCTAAATGGTCCCCAATCCCATTCCCAGGGTCTTCAGGGGCTTTCCCCCAGTGTTTATCATTCTGAGGGAAGTTTGGCCTTATAGGTGTAAGGCACAGTTGCAGGATTACTATTTGTAAGAGGGCAAACAACTGCTGTGGGCAGGATGAAGTGTCCACACACATCTGTGCATTGCTCATCTCCTTCCTGGACATGGCCACAGATGGAGAGGAGGAGCAGCCTGTGGAATGGGACTGGGATGGGGATCTCTGAAGGGCATCGTTTCTCTCACACTACCCTATTCAAGAACAAAAATTGGAGCAGTCTGAACTTCTTATATTTGAACAAGGTGCTTTAAACTATTATGATCAGTGTAAGAAGCTGTTAATTTAATAGCCTCATAGATTGATGGATGGCTTTAATATTCTTAAAATAGCTATTTGGGTCTCCATTTATTATTTTTTTCCACACTCAGACCTCAGAATATTAGGAATAGATCTGACTAAAAGGAAATTTTCTCATCTCAGAGATAAAGTCCAGATGAAGTTTCTGCCATGAACTCCACTGTCCAAAGTGGATTTAAAAAAACCCCAGAAAGCTATCTGACCTTTCTTTTTTCCCCTAACAGTTTGAGGCAAAGGGTCTTATACAGATTTTTACATTGGGCCTTAGGTTACACCTGTTTTTTTAGGTCCTCCCTGAAAGCTTTCTCTCTTTCAGGATTTGTTCAAAATTAACAGAGAAAGATCAAGTTTTCTGCATTTCCTCCTCTCTACCACAAAAATACATGTCAACTTCAAAAACACATGCACACACAAATAAAAAGTTTTACAAGATTCCTGTAATACCAGAACCCATTTTTTTCCCCATCACTGAGATCTTCTGGAGATCTCTTCCTCCTTGGCTGCTCTAGGGCATTTTTTTCCCCACTCAAAACTATTGACTTAAAAGAAAAAAAAAAGTCTTAAAAAAGAAAAGGGAAGGGTTCGTGTCAGAACATAGGAAAACAAAATTCTAAAAATAACTCACATCCTCAGATTCCCCATCAGACATGATGCAACCATTAGCCAAGTTCAGGAACTGCTGACACCCAGAACATGATTTCTGGTCCTTTCTTCTTAGTTCCCATCAATGTTTTTTCAAAATCAGTTCTGGGCACTGACTCTTAAATGTAACCCTCTACAAATAAGCCAACATAGACACCTACAAGAAAATCCAAATGCCATTTGAATTTGCAGTTACAGTCATCAAGATTGATTGGAAGCTTACTTACTATAGATAACTCTTTAAATTCTCCTAGTATGATGATAAGGATTGAATAAGCTAGAGATGGAATACATATACCTAGAAGAAAAATAAAAATTTAAGAGCTGACTTAATGATGTTGAAAAAACTGGGTGGTACAACTTAACAGATTTTGGAGATTTGAGATATTGAAATGTTTCATCAGGCTGGGCACTGGTGTCTCATTTCTGTAATCCTAAATACTCAGGAGGCTGAGCTTTGAGGATCACAGTTCAAAGACAGACCAGGCAGGAAAGTCCATGAGACTCATTTCTATTAACCACAAAAAAGCCAGAAGTGGAGCTGTGTCTCAAGTGATAGAGTACTAGACTTGGGCAAAAATACACAAGTACATCACCCAAACCCTGAGTTCAAGCTCCACGGTGTGTACACACACACACACACACACACACACACACACACACACACACGAATTCATCAGCCCATTCATTCTTCCATCTAATGCGTCTACTTTGTTCTTTGTAGATTGTAATGAGAATGATGAAAGCATCTGAACTGAATTCATTGTGTTTACCTTATATGACAAGACCTATGCACACTACTCTGGAAAAGAAGGTTGTGACAGTTGCTCTGAAGATCAAAACCCTTTTGAGAAAGAAATACAAGCATATAAGAAAGTTAAAACAATATAAGACTTTATCAGATGTATTTCAGGTTCTCTTTCTTTCCTCAATCCATATTTATGTTAATAATATTTATCTTTATAAAAAGAAAATCTCATCACAGAAATCTGCTTTAAACTTTCTGATCTTTTTTGTATTTTTGGAAAAACCTGAAGTAACTTAGTGATTTTGTGTTTGTGATTTTGGTCCCAGGGCTCATCTCCAGTCTTTACTGCTCTGTCTGAGACCTTCCTGATAGCCATGATTGTGTCTTACTTATCTTTCACTTTCCAGGATTATAGAGAAGACTGCAATACTAGAAATTCAATGAAGTTTTAATGAACAGAGTCTTTTCCACCCATTAATCTCTTTTCAGAACCATTTATTGTGAAATTTAATACATAAGGGAAATTAAATTAAAAAATCCAGTGATTTATAAAATAAATTATAATCATTGCAACCTAACTAAAAATCGACAATATTATTGGCTCTGCAGAAGCCCTCTGAATGCCCTTTTCTCTTCCTGCCACATGTAACCACTTACCACATCTGTTAGCCTGTTCTCAGCTCAGGTCAAAGACTCTACTTCACCTCATGTCACCTCTGTACTTTTTATTTCTTGATCTCAAACATACCTCTGTACTCACTGGAAATCTCAAATAAAATATCAGGTCCTTTAAATAAATGTACATTTATTATATTCTTGTCACTTTGCTCATATAGTATTGTGCCTTCACTATAGATATCTTCATCTGTCCAAGTAGATTTTATTTTATAGTCTATTGTTATAGACTATGCCTTCTTCTTTTTTATTTTTTATTATTTCTAAGCAGTTGTATGAGGGAGTTACCATTCAAAAAAGTCACTTCATACATACAATGCATCTTGATCAATGTCACCCATTTCATCATTCTACGCTATCCCTCCCATGCTTTACTTTTATAGTGAAGATCTCAGAGGTGCTCCATGCACAGTTATTGAGAAAATAATTAGTGAAATGGTAAATGACAGTCATATCAAATCATGAAAGAAATAGAACTTGAATTAATGAGAGAAAGAGAAAAGAGAGAGCATCATCCACACAAATATGTAAGCACACACATGCATACCTACAAAGAGAGGGTAAGAGAAACACAAAGAACAAGATGTTTGGATGTAGCATGCATAACTATTCCAGAGTTTTACACCCTGAAAACCACTATGTCCCTCTCCCTTATTACTCACTTCTTCAAGTCAGAGCAAGTGTGAGGAAATGTAGACATATATCTGGTACAATCACTGCCACTGGTTGTGGCTGAAGAAAGCATTAGGAACCAAGGAATAGATGTCCTTCATTAGCATTTCACTTGCAAAGGTACCAAAGTCAGAGTATAGGCCAGATGAGAGTAGTATCTCTTGACATGGGTACTCTAGGAATTGTTTGATCTTGTCAGGAAATCTGAAAGAGGTGACACTGAAAATCCTTTTGCATTCTATGATGATACTTGTAAATGAAAGCCATTGACAGTCTGAAAATAAGGATTAGTCATTTTATTTAGACATTAAGTTATCTTATTTTTTGGAGAACTGAAACTCAAGTTATCCCTTGATTCAAGTCCGTAAATATAGTTAAAGCTGTTCTTCAACCTTCATTCTTTCTTTCAACTCTTAGGTGGAATAAATGTATATATAATACCCAGGGTACTAAAATCAAATACAGTGATGACGGGCTAAACAGGAAATAAAAGCGCAAGAAAAAGAAATAATTTCACATAGTACATTAAAAATAACAACAACAGGGGACTGGGGATATGGCCTAGTGGCAAGAGTGCTTGCCTCGTATGCACGAAGCCCTAGGTTCGATTCCCCAGCACCACATATATACAAAATGGCCGGAAGTGGCACTGTGGCTCAAGTGGCAGAGTGCTAACCTTGAGCAAAAAGAAGCCAGGGACAGTACTCAGGCCCTGAGTTCAAGCCCTAGGACTGGCAAAAATAAAACAATAAAAAAACCCACTTGTTTCCAAATCTTAGAGTTCATTTCATTTAGCATCATCTTATATGGTCATATGTACATACTAATTATCATTCTTCTATTACAGACTTTAATTCTTTGAGATTCGATTGAAACATATCCTTCTTTATAGGAAGTCTACCAGAATCCCTCATGATAAGTTAGGGTTTGTCTGTTTTGCTACCACAACACTTTTTTTTTCCTTCAAGGTATTCAACTCATTCTACTTTTATTGGGTATACTCATCTGCCCCCATGGAGTTATAAGCTTCTCAGCTTTAACCATTGTACTTAATTTGGTGCCATACCTATGGAAGGTACTCAGTGTGTTTTTGAATAAATAAGTTTTAAAACACTGCTTATGGACACTATGTCCCAGAATTAAATATTTACCTTTTTCTCATCAGTTATTAGATTTGATACTGAGAAAAGACAAAGGAATCTAGAAAAATCATCTAGGAACTCCAAGTCCAAAGACAAATAAAAGAAATTGATGAACACTCATTGTATTGTTGGAAGTGGGAAATGGAAATGGGTAAGGTGCCTGGAGAGCCCAAAAGTACAGCCTTTAACTCAAGACGCTGGATCAGGAGATAAGTGGCCAAATGGATTTCTTAAAGACAGGTAGGAAAATGAAAAGATACAGAGGGTTTCAAAGTGGAGGGAACAGAAACATTATAAAATCTGGCCAGTCCTGGGGCTTGGACTCTGGGCCTGAGCACTGTCCCTGGCTTCTTTTTGCTCAAGGCTAGCACTCTGCCACTTAAGCCACAGCGCCACTTCTGGCCATTTTCTGTATATGTGGTGCTGGGGAATCGAACCCAGGGCCTCATGTATATGAGGCAGGCACTCTTGCCACTAGGCCATATCCCCAGCCCTGAAATCTTGACGAACCTTGTTCATAAAGGTTTGCTCAGATTCCAAGTGGTCACAGCAAACACAGAAATTTGCTGTGGCCTTCCCACATTTACAAATGTACCAGACAAGAAAAGGGATAAGATATGAAAGCATGAAAGAACAGTTAGAGAGAGAATAAGCTTGTGTTCCATAAATAGGGAGAATAACATATTTCCAGTTGCCCAGGGAAAAGAGTAAAGAATGCAACCGTATCACAAGTTAACTCACAGCACTTAAATTAAATGTACAGAGAACTTGTTTCTTTGTTTTATATGTTTGATCCTCCTTAACAATAGCTTACACCTTTTTGGAGGAGGAGAGCAGAGACTTAACTCTCCATTCCTTACATTGCAAGCTCTTCCAGGTTGAATGGTGCAATAGTGTAATAAAATATGCTATGATATAATATAATATATAATACACATTCTAGGCAATATTTTATATAAGAGTAATAAGATATTAAGAGAAAAATCATTTCTAAGGAAAAGAATGTTTACAATAATAAATCCAGTTGCTAATCTATCATGAAGACATTAACTATTTTTGTGCCTAGCATTAGAGTCCCAAAATAAGTTAAGTGAAGATGACAGAAGAGAAGAAAAAATAGAATGTGAAGCAATAACAGGTGAGTTCAATCATAAAACATAAAGAAAGGATTAGAAGACTTGAATAAAGTATAGTTAGCTACACCTAGCTGTTATTTAATATATGCCCAACCAAGAAAGATAAATGGAAAAACACATCTGTTTCTCAAGTGCATATCAAACTGACAGACTAAATCATACGAAAGACCATAAAACACGCTTTAGGAAATTTTAATGCATTGAAATTATACAAATGATGTTCTTGAAATCCATTAGAAATTAACAATAAGACAATTTAAGCAATTCACAAATATGTAGCTATTAAACATATTTTTTTCTTTTTTATTGTCAATGTGAAGTACAGAGGGGTTACAGTTTCATATGTAAGGCAGTGAGTACATTTCTTATCCAACTTGTTACCTCCTCTCTCCTCCCTCATTTTTTCCCCCGCCTCCCCATCCCCCCCCCATGAGTTGTACAGTTGGTTTACACCATATAGTTTTGTAAGTATTGCTTTTGGAATGGTTTGTCTTTTTATCCTTTGTCTCTCGATTTTGGTATTCCCTTTCCCTTCCCAAGTTCCAATACACATATATACAATATCCAGGGTATTAAAATCAGTTACAGTAATATCAGGGGTAAAACCATGGGAAGGGAATATGGGGAAAAAAAAGAAGGGCACCATTTCACATGGCATGTTGAAAATAACTACGACAGTGATATACCACTTGGAGTTCATCTCACTTAGGATCATCTTATGTGTTCAAATGGACATAGCTATTGAGCTATTGTGATCATCCACTAGGACTATCCTAGACATGTACTAATTATTCCCAACAAGGGAAACCATGCAGTCTATATTTCTTTGGATCTGGCTCACTTCACTTAATATAAGCGTTTCCAAGTCCTTCTATTTCCTTACGAAAGGGGCAATGTCGTTCTTTCTGATAGAGGCATAGAATTTCGTGTGTATACATACCACATTTTCTTGATCCACTCATTTACTGAGGGGCATCTGGGTTGGTTCCATATTTTAGCAATGACAAATAGTGCTGCAATGAGCATTGTTGTGCTGGTGGCTTTAGTGTGGTCCTGCTTGCAATCTTTTGTGTAGATGCCCAAAAGTGGAGCTGTTGGGTCATAGGGGAGCTCTGTGTTTAGCCTTCTGAGGAACTGTCATATTGCTTCCCAGAGTGATTGAACAAGTTTACACTCCCACCAGCAATGTAGTAGGGTTCCTTTTTGGCCACATCCCCTCCAGAATTTGTTATTATTAGTTTTTCTGATAATAGGCAATCTTACTGGGGTGAGGTGGAATCTCATGTAGTTTTGATTTGCATTTCTTCTATGGCCAGTGATGCAGAGCATTTCTTCATGTGTCTTTTGCCCATTTTCATTTCCTCTTCAAAGAAATCTCTTTTTAGGTCTTTAGCCCATTTGTTGAGGGGGCCATTGGTTCTTTGAGGATTTGTCATTAAACATATTTTTAATAACCAGTGGGCCAGAGAAGAAATTCCATGGGTGATTGGGAAATATGTTCAAATAAATAAAAGTGAAACACAGCATACTACAACTTTAGAACACAGCTTAAATAGCAGAGGACATCTTCAGCTAAAACACAAAGACCTTATATTAATAATGTAAGTTGCAGCTTTAAAATAACTTTAAGTAGGGAAGAAAGATGAGTGGAACATTAGGCAGAAGGAATGGGCTACCATTTATTCACTTTTTAATGAGACTCAGTCCATATCTACAGATCTTCTGCTACATGTCAACCCTGTGGGAGACGTGAAGAGATGACAATAAACAACCCTGAACTTGTCAGGTACTTTTCAAAGCATATGACATGCTTGCTGTGATCCCTAAAGAACCATGTGTGAGGCTTTCCCATCCTAGATAATAACAAAGTTAAGGTACATAGGCATTAATGAATTGCCCAGGGTCACACAAGCTGTAAGTAGCAGGGTTTGAGTAGGGACAGTATGGCTCTGGATCCTGCTATCCACAGACTTAAACATGCTTTCTGTTTGTTTATGAATAGCCTATGTGGTGGAAGAGATAAGTAGAAAGGATGACTGAGGTCATGAATCCACCTGAAATCTTTTTTTTTTTTTTTTTTTTTTTTTTTTGTCAGTCCTGGGGCTTGGACTCAGGGCCTGAGCACTGTCCCTGGCTTCTTTTTGCTCAAGGCTAGCACTCTGCCACTTGAGCCACAGCACCACTTCTGGCTGTTTTCTGTATATGTGGTGCTGGGGAATTGAACCCAGAGCCTCATGTATAGGAGGCAAGCAGTCTTGCCACTAGGCCATATCCCCAGCCCCCTACCTGAAATCTTGATAAGGAGAAATGAGCCTTGTCAGTAGTGTGATAAAATGCATTCTAAGCCAATCAGCCTAATTCAATGCCCGGGGTAGAAAAATGCCCATTTAAGAACCAAAAGCTAGTTTTATGCTATTAGAAGTCCGGGGAAGAGAGTGGCAAATGATGAGCACGATATTGACAGACAGGGATCAGGGCTTATCTGAAGACAAAGAAAATCTATAAAAATAATCATTGAGGGATTACAAAGTTTTACTCCTTCCTTCCTCCCATCCCTCCCTCACACCTCTCAGAAAGATCACAGGGGCTACAGTATATGAAGAAAGAATTAGAAAAAGTGAGAATGGAAATGATTTCTGTAGCTGTTGGGGTGATGTCAGCTGGACCAGAAGAAAGTGAATGGATTCAGGAGTTATTCAAGATGTTGACAGGTGTGTGTGTGTGTGGGGGGAGGCAGTGAGGAAGGAAGAGGCTACTAGTAGAAAATGGGCTGCTAGGCTAGGCTTGTGGCTCATTTCGGGTACTCAGAAGGTAGAGCATGGGAGAATCATGACTCAAAGCTAGCTCTGCCAAAAGTTAGTGAGACTTTATCGCAACAATAAAACTGGGTGTGGTAGTATCTTCTTGTAATCCCAGTTATGTGAAAGATGTAAACTGTGGTTCAAGGCTGGCCACCACCATTTATCTGAAAAAATAATAAAGCATAGATGTGATGGATGCATAGCTCAAATGGTAGAATACTTATTTATCCAGCACAAAGCCATAGGTTCAAACCTCAGTACTACCAAAAAATAAGAGTGAGCTATTAGATAGTGAAGGGTGGAATAATGGATTTGTGAGGATAGTAGAGCCAATGAAGGAAATAGTTGAATAGATATCTAATGATTTTTATCTTAGATATGTTGAGTAATGGGATTTCCAAATGGAGACAATCAGGAAGTTAGACATGGGAAGTGATTGCTCAAGTGATATTTGCTCTGAGACATAGAGTTTGGATTTGCCAACAAACAATTGGTTATTAATGATCTTGGAGTGGGTAACATCACCTGCTAATGACCTTGTGGGAAAAGAAAAAACAATGAATCCAATACCCACACATGTAAGCACTTTAGGGATGGATAGAATCATAAAGACTTAAAAGATGAAACTGAGAGATGAAAGGGACAGGCAAACCAATGCATGGGAGTCTAAGAAGAAGGAAGTCACAGGTTAGAAAGTACTATGCCATCTAATTATTAACCTCTTGTGTGATTATTGAGTTTGAAATTGGTGCTTTATAAATGGTTAGTGGCATAATTTTTTCCACGTCCTTCCATTTCCTTACAAATGGGGAAATGCCATTCTTTCTGATAGAGGCATAAAATTCCATTGTGTATATGTAGCATCTGGGTTGGTTCCATATTTTAGCAAAGACAAATTGCACTGCAATGAACATTGTTGTGCTGGTGGCTTTAGTGTGTTCTTGCTTATAATCTTTTGGGTAGATGCCCAAAAGTGGGGCTTCTGGGTTGTAGGGGAGCTCTATGTTTAGCCTTCTGAGGAATCTCCATACTACTTTCCAGAGGGGCTGAACAAATTTACATTCCCACCAACAATGTAGTAGAAAAATTTATACTAAGTGAAGTGAGCCAGACCCAAAGAAACATGGACTCTATGGTTTCCCTCATAGGGAATAATTAGTACAGGTTTAGGCTAGTCACAGCAGAAGACCACAAGAGCCCAATAGCTATGCCCTTATGAACACATAAGTGAAACAAACTCCATGTTGTGGAAACAAGTGCTATATCACTGTTGTAATTATGTTCACCATGCCATGTGAAACCATAGCTTTTTTTATGTTGTTCCTCTTGTATTGCCTTCCTGTGGTTGTCCCCGCGCTATCACTGAATCTCATCTGAGTACCCTGGATACTGTATATACTGATATTACAACTAGGGAAGGGAAAGGGAATATCAAAATCGAGAGACAAAGGATAATACGACAAATGACTACAAAAGCAATACTTACAAAACCATTTGGTGTAAACCAACTGAACAACTCATGGGAGGAGAGGGAAAGGGGGAGGGGGAGGGGGGAAACAAGAGAGGAGGCAACAAATTGTACAAGAAATGTACCCACTGCCTGACGTATGAAACTGTGCCCCTCTGTATATCACTTTGACAACAAATAAATAATTATTTTTAAAAATGGTTAGTGGCACATCCTTTTCCAAATATTCCAATCCTATGACTGTCTGACAGGATAGATACTGTTTTCTTGTTGTTTTTTTTTTGTTTTTTTTAAGAGTCACTTTCTTAATAAGAACCTCTGGCCTTTTCTATATATGTGGTACTGTGGAATCGAACCCAGGGCTTCATGAATATGAGGCAAGCACTCTTGCCACTAGGCCACATTCCCAGCCCTGGATGAACATCTTCTTTCCTATGGCAATGAAGAGCATGCCAATAATTGATTCTGGTTACTAAATGTAACAAAAGGGACTGTGGTTTTTGTGGCAAGGTCTAAGATCTTATGTGTATACTGGCAAAGGATAACTAGAGCTGGATTGTGGACACTTGATTTGTGGTTTGTGGAGTGTACCCCCTGGGGTTCACTAGTGCTTTGAATGTGGACTTTCAAATGTGTGGTCACAATACCGGGGTTAGGATATTCTATTAACATTCAGAAAAAGGTGGCGGGGGGCAGGGGGGAACGTATGGAAAAGTATTTCTTGTAATTTAAAACAGAAATTTAAAAAGTTTAGGGTTCCTTGATTAGTGTGAAATTGATATTCTCAGACTTCTGAGTGCTTGAAAGTTGTCTTGTCTTCTCTTTTTCTTTTGAGCTACTGTTGATCACATTATGGGGTTTTGGCAGACATACTTAGACCTTTCCCAAGAGGAAATAAGTTCAGCTGGTTGGCTCCTACAGAAAGTAGTAGTGTTAAAGTTGAATTAGCTCAAAATATATCCTCAAAATCAAATAGTTTAATCATTTCCAAATGTGCTAAAAATCTAGTTTTGAATAAACATCAGGAATGATTGCTTGACTAAATTACAAATATATGAATATGCTTAACTTATTGTTTTTTTCACGTCAGGACAAAGATGGGTCCTCTTTTTACATTTCTCACTGATGTCTACTATGTTAGTTTTATGTTCTTATAACTAAATATTTGAGATAAGCAGCTTAAAAAGAAAGATTTAGCCAGGCACTAATGGCTCATACATGTAACCCTAGCTACTCAGGAGGCTGAGATCTCATGGTTCAAAGTCAGCCATGGCAGGAGAGTCTTATGTTCAATAATCTAAAATAAAAGTCAGAAGCTGAGCTGTGGCTCAAGTGGTAGAGCACTAGCCTTTAGCAAAAGAAACTCAGGGACACAACACACACACAAAAGAAAGAAAGAAAAGGGGGAAAAAAGGAAAGATTAATGTTAGCTCACAGTTTGGTTGTTTTCAGTCCATGATCCAGTGGGATACACAACTGTCATAATGTGGCAAGTCATATATTGTTGTGACAAAAGCTCATTTCATGGCCTAGACACAGGAGGAAGGGGTAGGAAGAGGCTGGGGTCTCCACATCCCTTTTAAGGCCCACCCCCAGAGACCAGAACACTTTCCAAGTGGCTCAATTTCCTAAACCTTCCATCACCTCCCAATAGCACCATTCTGTGGACTGAGTCTTTATCAAGGGCCTTTAAGAGTCACTTATAGCACAGACTACAAGAAGATTTAGAATAATTATTTAGCACAAAGGAGAGCTTCAAGATTTCTGGTTTGTATGAAAGTATAGTTTTTCTCTTTTTTTTTTGTCCCTCAAATTCAATTATTTGGGCCCCCTTTTTATCATTTTCTACAGAAATGGTTTTATCATGATTTTCTACCTTAATATTGTCATATTTGGACAGCATGTAAAAATCTTGCAGAAATCTATAGTTTTCCATCTATTTTTAGGTGTAATTTGCATGTTACTGACAGCTATACAGTTCTAGGAATTTTTTTCTTGTTATGCCAATGAATGGATGGCTTTTGGAAAATTAGTAAATGATTATAGTCACTTCTCTTTTTGATGGCTGTCAAGTACACTGGGCCAATACCATAACAAATTGGCTTTTTGCCTGATAGTGTCTACCCTATCTGCACAGGGCTGTAGTGGTTCCTGTACCAGAAAAGGCATTTGCTCACAGTGACATCTCATCTCAGCTCTCCTCTTTCCACTTGTGTGAACTTGGCCACATGTTTGATCTCTGTGTGCCTTCTATTTTCCTGGTGTGAAAAATGGGGTGGCTTTACCCTTATTTCATTAAGGTATTTGTGAAAATTCAATGAAGACCCATTTGTATACCCTCTTCCTGCACCGCCAGCAGAAATTCATTTACTCTTAACCTTCTTGATGACTTTGAGTTTCATTCTTAAATGCATTGCTGAGTTTAAATCAGTTCATGGTGGAACTGACTAGGAAGAGCAAGTACCATATGGATGGGTCCAGTGGTGTAAAAAGCCTTTCATACAGATTTATATTATTTTCTTCAAGTTTTCTTTCATACCTGCATTTATCTTATTTCATCCAGCTGTTTATTTGTATTTTCTTTGGCTCAGTTGTTTGTGTCCTCTCTATATTCATCTATCTAAACATTTCCTTTTTAATTTCATTCATCAATCTTGTCATGTTATTTGAGTTTGTTGTTTGAAATTTCTTCTTTGCTCTCAAGTCCATTATGGTGGCATTATTGTGGTACTGGTTTTTGAGAAAGACATGCTGCCTTCATTAGACACAAAATCTTCTTTTTTTTTTTTTTTTGGCCAGTCCTGGTGCTTGGACTCAGGGCCTGAGCACTGTCCCTGGCTTCCTTTTGCTCAAGGCTAGCACTCTGCCACTTGAGCCAAGCGCCACTTCTGGCCATTTTCTGTATATGTGGTGCTGGGGAATTGAACCCAGGGCCTCATGTATATGAGGCAAGCTCTCTTGCCCCTAGGCCATATCCCCAGCCCCACAAAATCTTCTTGATATGGGACTTCCCAGCTTCCAGAGCTGTAAGAAATAGTTATGTTATTTATAAATTATCTAGACAGTGATACTTTGTTATAGAAACATAAATGGCCCGAGATAGTATTGATTAAATAATAATCTCTCAATGTCTTGTCAGCAATGTTCAAGGATTCAAATTTTTCTACATCTTCACCAACATTTGCGTTGTTTTCCCCTCCCTCCTTTCTTTTCTTCAATTTACTGTCAATATGTAGTTTTAAATGATTATGTCCCATCGATATATATATATATATATATATATATACATCTATTTTGTGCTGATAGTCTAGTGTTTTGAGCTTTTTAATATAATTTCAAATTAAGTAATGTGATGCCTCCAGTATTGCTATTACTCAAAATTGGTCATTTAGGAGTGTGTTGAATAATTCCTCCATATTTGTGAATTTTTGTTTTTATAAGCCTTTAAAATGTATTTGAGACTTTATTTGTAGCTGCATGTATACTCTTGGAAAATGTTCCATATGTGATTGAGAAAGAATGTTCTGCTATTACTAGGTAAAAAGTTCTGTATTTGTCTGTTAGGTCCTGATTTCTCTTATCTCTGGTTATTCTATCCATTGTTGAAAATGATTTGTCTGTGTCTTCCTTTAATTCTGTCAGTTTGCTTTATTTAGGAGCCCTGATGTCTGGTATGTATGTAGTTATAATTTTTATATTTACTTGACGAACTGAGCCTTTTTGTCCCTACATAATGTCTTTTGCTAATTCTTGAAGAGGTTACATACGCTGTTAGGATAGCATCCCAAATGCTAGCATTTTCCCCCTCATTTTCCTCCATTACTACCTTTTTTGTGTTTAGTTGATTATTTTTGTAGCTCTCTTCTCAATTCTCTTTGGGTACGTTCTCTATATTTTATCTCTGGTTATGGGGATCACATAAAACATTCTAAAGTTATAATTATGGGGATGGGACTATGGCCTAGTGGTAAAGTGCTTGCCTCGCATACGATGAAGCCCTGGGTTTGATTCCTCAGCACCACATATATAGAAAAAGCCAGAAGTGGCACTGCAGCTCAAGTGGTAGAGTGTGAGCCTTGAGCAAAAAGAGCCAGGGACAGTGCTCAGGCCCTGAGTTCAAGCCCCAGGACTGGCAAAGAAAAAAAAAGTTATAATCATGTACCTTAGTAACTTCAATTACACATAAACCTTTAGGTGTTTACGGTTCTACTTGCCTGATTTTAATGTTATTGATGTCGTACATTGTACCTTTTTATATTTTATATAGATTAAATTCAATTTACAAAGGTGTATACAGTTTGCCTTTTTCAACTTTATTAAATAATTACTTTTTAACCAAAACTACAATAATAGAAGTTCTTATATTTGTTCATATAGTTATCTTTGCTAGAGAACTTTACTATTACATATGACTTCAAGGCATGGATTAGAGTCCTTTTATTTCAATTTGAAGGATACCCTTTAATTGGAATAAATTCCAACTTTTTTCTGGAATTGTCTTAGTTTATCTCTCATTTTTTTGAAGGAAACTTTTAAATTTAGTTTAATTTAATTTTTTGCCAGTCCTGGGGCTTGGACTCAGGGCCTGAGCACTGTCCCTGTATTTTTGCTCAAGGCTAGCACTCTGCCTCTTGAGCCACAACACCACTTCTGGCTTTTTCTGTTTATGTGGTGCTGAGGAATCGAACCCAGGGCTTCATATCTGCTAGGCAAGCACTCTACCACTAAGCCACATTCCCAGCCCTTGAAGGAAACTTTTACCTAATAACTCTGTTGACAGTTTCTATCTCTTTCAACACATTAAATAGATACATGCTCCCATTGCTTTTGTGTCTCCTAAGAAAACTGCTGGTAATCTCAATGAGCATTCCTTATATGTGTTAAGTAGTTTAGGCTACTTAAGGTTTTCAACCTTCTTGAGGTTTTCAACTTTTTCTTCTTCTTTTCAATTTTTAATAGTTTGGGTATTATGTGCCTTAGTGTGAGGGACTCTTTAAATTTATCATACTTGGTGTTTATTAAACTGTGTATTTATAGCCATATTGTCTGTGATTTCTGGGAAGTTTTTAGACATTGTTCCTTCACATGAGTTTTCTTCCTTTCCTTTCTACTCTTTTTTTCAACTCTCATAATTCATCTCCTTGAGAAGGGATTAAGAGAGCTCTTTATTACTTAGTTCTTATGAGAGCATCATTATGAAAAAAAATACTGGCCCCACCCAGCTATCTGGCTTTCTGTCTTATGACGTGATTGATCTTTTTCTCATACACATACTTCCACTATGATGCCATCCAGCTCATTAAAAAAAATTGTTTTAAAGTGTCTTGAGTCATACTTGCTCCTTCTCACAGACTTAAATTTGTATTAGCCTGTTCTATAGTTGGCTTGTATTTCTCCCTGAGGTGTTCACTTTTACTTGTAAAGGTTTCCAACCTAATAACTCACTATGCTCCTATTCTGGCCTGAGCACTGAGTCATGCAAAAAAGACACTGTTTTCACCCTGAGCAAAAGGAGAAACCAGGAATTGGGTGGATTCCTTCTGATCATGCCGCACTGTAATGGAGTCAGAGTAGGGAAGGGCCAGCAAAAGGCCTATGAACTTTCCTAGTAACTAGGTTTTTCTTGACTGGGCATTTTCTGTTTTAATCTGTTTCCATTGCTATATTGGAATGGGGCGATATTTTATAAAGAAAAGAGGTTTATTTAGAAGTCTTATTGTGGAAAAAATTATACTAAGTGAAGTGAGCCAGACCCAAAGAAACATGGACTCTATGGTCTCCCTTATTGGGAATAATTAGTACGGGTTTAGGCAAGTCATAGCAGAGCATCACAAGGCCCAACAGCTATACCCTTATGAAAACATAAGATGATGCTAAGTGAAATGAACTCCATGTTATGGAAACAATTGTTATATCACAGTTGTAACTACTTTCAACATCCCATGTGTATCTGTAGCTTCTATTATTGATGATGTTCTTGTATCACCTTCCTGTGGTTGTACCTACACTATCTCTGTAATCTTATCTGAGTATATTGGAAACCGTGTATACTGGTATTAGAAGTAGGAAATTGAAAGGGAATACCAAATTTGAGAGACACAGGGTAAAAAAAGACAAACAACTACAAAAGCAATACTTGCAAAACTGTTTGGTGTAAGTGAACTGAACACCTCTGGGGGGGGGAAGGGAAAGGGGGAGGAGGGAGAGGGGTATGAGGGACAAGGTAACAAACAGTACAAGAAATGTATCCAATGCCTAAGGTATGAAACTGTAACTGTAACCTCTCTGTACATCAGTTTGATAATAAAAATTTGAAAAAAAAGAAGTGTTATTGTTATTATTTATTTACTCATTCCTCTCCCATGCATTTGTTGGCTACCCACACTATGTCAGATTCTGTGCATCTGGAAATCAAGCGCTGTTTCAGGCCCACAGTGGTTTCAGCTTCATACAGAAGCATGCATACTGTGAAAGGACATACATACGCCTTGGTGATAGGTGAGAGGAAGGAATTATACTGTAGTGACTGACAACCAGTTTTCATGCTTGGGAGGAATGACAGCTACTCCATCCATTTTAGATGGGCTGACCACTGTCATTCCTCTTAGTAAGAATTCAATCACTGTACTCTGACAAGATGTGGTTTTGTGGGCAGGTTTACATTAGAGCGTGGTTTGATATACATCAGGAAACAGGCATACAGAGCAATCATTCAAGGCCTACAGGGTGTTTAGTAACATCCTGCTATCTGCAAACCACAGGCAGGGTGCTGCTGAGCTTCTGGTGTGTACAGGACCAGTGTGAGTCATGCTGTTTACCCAGCAGGTTTAGGCAATGTCAGTACCAATGCTGCTTTGCTTCCATTCCTCGGCCTTCACCTTGGTAGTCAGAACCTCACAGGAGAGACAGACTCTAGTTGTGAAATATAAATTGAAAGGGAATACTAAATTGAGAGACACAGGGTAAAAGACAAACAACTACAAAAGCAATACTTGCAAAACTGTTTGGTGTAAGTGAACTGAACACCTCAGGGGGGGAAAGGGTAAGGGGGAGGAGGGAGGGGGGTATGAGGGACAAGGTAACAAACAGTACAAGAAATGTATCCAATGCCTAACGTATGAAACTGTAACCTATCTGTACATCAGTTTTATAATAAAAACTTAAAAAAAATAAAAGTTTTCATACGCTCCAAGGATCAACAACCATAGCATTTGGTGTGAAGAAAAGAATTCAACACTCATGTGATCAATTAGTAGAAGAGGGTGGTTTAGACATAGAACTTCTGAATTCCAGCCTTAGAAGTAACTTTGGCCTGATTGTTGCTCTGTGACTAAAGTTAGTAAACATACCCATCCATTCATCCAGTGCTCACTGCGTATCCTTTATGAGACAGACCTGAGGTTGGTTTTGACTGTTAAACCACCTAAGAACAAAACCTCATCTCCAGAGACCTCCAACCTAATACAGAAGATGTGCAAGTAAGCAGTGGACTACTTGATTACTGTGCTATTCTGAGTAAATACAGTATGGATAAATAAAGTGGATCTTGGAGCACATGGAATAAGTACTTACTTAGGATGAAAAGATCAGAAGATGGTTTCTCTGAGAGGTAGTAACTGATTTTTTCCCCTTTTTTCAGATTGAATTTTAGAGTATGACAACTGTTGGGCCATAAAGAGTTAAGCAAGTTTTTCAAACTGTCGAATATTGGCTTCTCTGATACCGATTGAATATTGGTTTCTCTGATACCAATCTTTCTAGAAGGCAGATATTTAAATTTTATTTATTTATCTGTCAAGTTCAAGTGATTGTCCAAGGGGGATAAAACTTAATATGTCCATTTATGTGTCCAATACTTCTTGATCAGAGTCACTCTTTTCACCATTCTCCTCCAAGCTCCTCTGTCCTGTCCCTCGACTCATTTCATGATTCCCCTGTCCTTTATCACATATGTATATTGAGTATTTCTGACACTGGCAGGGATCCTAATTAAACTAATTTGCGGTAAAAACTTCTCCTGAGAAGAAACTAGGGGAGAAGCATACTGAGAGAACTGTTACTTGCAATAGTTGAACTCCTTCAATGCAGAACAATACTGAGTCTTTAGGGAGGTCTCATCCTAGAGCTAAAGAGACTCATGGTGAGTTGGGAGAAACGTTAGGTCGAGCTTAGATGTTGACTCTGTCCAGTCTTCATCTCACACTTGAATTCTCATTATGTCCAGCTTTGACTTAGATAATAAGCATGAGATGTTAAGCAACATGTCAATGGAAAGGCATTAGATGATATATTACTCTTTATATCCCTTAACTTTTTTGTGTATGTGCTGGTCCCAGGGCTTGAACCCAGGGCCTGGGTGTTCTCTCTCAGCTTTTTCTGGTTAAGGGTAGTACTCTACCACTTGAGCCACAGTTCTGCTTCTGGCTCTTTGGTGGTTAATTGGAGATAAGAGTCTCATGGACTTTCTTGCCCAGGCTAGCTTTGTACCAGGATCATCAGCTCTTAGACTCTTGCATAGCTAAGAGTACAGGTGTGAGTTACTGGCACCTGACATGTCCTGTAATCTTTAAAACACTCTCTTTAAGAGTTCCAACTACAATGTATTGTTATATTCATTTAAAATAGATACAATCTATCTGTTACCAATTTGTGAATTTTTAACCATAATTCTAGTTATATGAAGAAAAAACCAGGCTGTGGAACTGTATGAAAATTTAAAGTTGTATATAAAAGTGTATTAATCCTCTTCTTCTCCTCAATTCCTGGCACATTGGTGGTTGGTACATGGATTGCTGCAGAGATAGAACATAATTGGATGCTATGTCCTAAGGTCAAGCTTGTACATTGGAAAGAAAAAACACCTCTGCCTTTTTCATATTTTACAAAGAGGGGAATTTCACCAAATGTTGTAGCCATTCTTTCTTTCTTTCTTTTCTGACAACTATCTATCTATCTATCTATCTATCTATCATCTACTATCTATCCACTGTTCTACTGAGGGGAAAAGCTCTGTGTGTGTGTGTGTGTGTGTGTGTGTGTGTGTGTGTGTGTGTTGTGTTCTTCCTCATATCCCCACTTGATTATCATTTCCACAGATGGAGGCAGACATGACATAGATGTAACAGGAGCCTCAGCTACATCATAGGGTGAGGTAGATAGTAGAGTGACTACTTACTCCAAAAGACAGTCTGGGGGAAACAATGGACCTGCACTGGAAGTCCCCTGGAAACCACCTGTGGGAGTGGGAGAGGATGTGGCAGTGCAATCCTGAGGACTCCGTGACATCAGAAAGCAGCAGAAGACCTGGCTTCCTATGGTTAGAAAGAAGACTACCCAAGGATATCCACACTCTAACAACTGGGCCTTTTGACTTTATCGTCTTATATCACCAAAGGGGCTGAGCAGATTTAGTAAGATCATGCATCTTATAAGAGGACATTACTATGGAGTATCTGGTGGGCCCAATGTAATCAGAAAGATCCTTAAAAGCAGAGACATTTCTATAGTTGGAATGAGACAGCTTCAAAACAGAAGAGAGATTTGGCCCATTGGGTCCACCTTGAAGATGGAAGAAAACTGACTTCTGCCAATTGCCTGAAGGAGCCCAGAAGCAAATTATTTTCAAGAACCTTCAGGTAAGATGTTATTTTGGGCAACATTCTGATTTAACTTTCTGAGATCCTAAACCATCCTGACTCATTTTAGGATTAAGAGGAATAAAGGAAGTATTTAAAATTGGACCCAGAGAAAAATTATGCCTGTTTTAAAATATATTTATTTACTAAGCTTTCCTTTCATAGGAGAGTTGGATATGTCATATTAGGCAGTGGTGTGCATAACAATCCTTAACATTACTAACCATTTCTCATTTAACTACTCTTCTATTTCAAGTCAAACATATTTATTTATCAAGATACTAAGGAAAGAATAAATTTGGGAATGAAACTGGTCTATATTTGAATTTTACCAGTTGTGTAACTTTGGGTACATTGTTAAACATCTCTTAACCTCATTTTTTTAAGTCTGTAAGACAGGCTTAATAAGAAAATGCTTTTAAAAATGGTGTGAGTATTAAAAAAATAATTGAGGAGTCTAAACTTTATATATGGTGTCCCATGAAGACCAAGGCTTTAATGCATACGCTTTCCTTGCTAAGAGCCTATCACTGTCTATCTATCTCCTTTTATGGTTGATATTTGAAACCACTACTTAGTGGTGTTGCAACCAGTGAGGTTGGCATGGAATGGGAGTTGTCGAAGTGTGTACGTGTGTGGAGGGGGAACACTTTCTACTTTCAGCCAGAGAGATTTCCCTTAGGGTAGTTGGATGAAGACCAACTGGAAATAATTTGGGCCTTAACTTTGCATAGTTTCATGTGTAACTCTTCTGGAGTGTTTGCTCTTTATTTAGCAAATGGAAACTGATGGTGGCTTTTCTGGTTGACAACATTTCAGCAAAACAGCATTCTACAAGATGCCAGTGATTCAATGTTTTTTCCACTGGGAAGACCAGCTTGAATTTTTTGCTTTGTAGGTGAACATGCTACTGTATGTATGACTCAAGTTATCAGATTAGATAGACAGATGGCTTAGCATGAACAACTCTAGATATTTGGCCAATTCTTACCTTAAACTAAATTTCCTAATAAGTATGGGGAAATAAGTTATGTAAGATCATACAAAGATGACTGCAAACATATTTTCAATGCAATTTTGGAAGTCTTAAATGTGGGAAGACCTGCAACGACCAGGCAGTACTTCCTTAAGATTAGAGACCTTAACTTATGCATTTTGCCATTTCCAAGAAAAATCCATGAAACGTGTGCATGCATAGATATATAAATGCATATACCTATATGTATGCATATACATATATTAAATATATATATTTATTTATACCTTAATCAGTAGTTAATTGCTTAGCAGAATGGATTTTATGTGGCTAACCTCTCTTCAGACTGCTCAGCTTAACATTAACTTTTCTGTCTCTTTTATGAAACTGCTCCTTCCTATTAGTAAACTTAGATATTTCATGCTCACCTTATTATTACATGTTTCCTGTATTGGCCTGGTAGGTTTGTCTTTCCCAGCTACTGGTAAGGACAAAACAAATCAACAAATTTGAGCCCAGACATTTGGCCTTTTTCTATGAATATGTACGTTCCTAATAGTGTACTTGATTACAGAGAAGACATTTGAAAATATTTCCTAAATTGATGAGGGTAATACTGTAAATAGGAATAAGAGAAAAAACAAACATTGCTCATTTAGCTTTCCAGAGATGAACCAAACAATCCTAGCCACAAACCACAATGTCCCAATTGAATGGCACAAGGTCACTGCTAGAAGTGAAAACCAGCTGAGAAAGTGTCGCTCAGATTTCTATGAGAGCACATCAGAGGTGGGTGCTGAAATCAATGAATGTGCTGGGTGTTCTCCTCTGGAGCTGTTGTGTAGTGGCTTGGAGGGAGAAATTTTGGAAAACATACTTTCTCATTGTATTTGCTTCTCTTTTCCAGGGATGCCCAAGGAAATCCAGAAGACCGGGGAAGAATTCCATGTTAGGCGTATTTTTAAAAAATTAACTAAACATGGAACAATTTTGAATAATTATGAGTGATGAATAATTATGAATAGTTTTGAATTCTTTGGCAATCTATGTGATGTTGAGCAAGATAGGACTTAACAGCTAAGTCCATTCATTGCAGTGTCTAAAGTGAGGTCAAATGGTTCTGAATAGATGGGATCATGCCATATTGCACAGCAAAAAGCCTATTTTCAGTTTAGATTCTAAGTAGGAAGACACCATTCTTGACAAAAAAGTGCTCAAGATACTCCTCCCATGGGCAGATACTGTCACCAATGCTTATTAGTTGAGAGAAGACCTTCTCCTACACATCCCAAGGTCATGTGGCATGGACAAAGCAGACTCATGCTGAAAAGACAGGCATGTGATAGTGCCTGCCCATTCTAAAAGTTACCAGAGCAGCTTCCATGGAAATGAGCCAGTAGAAAAATTATTTAAAGGCTGTACTTAAGTAAATGAAATGTAGACAGACACTGAAGAGTTTTGGAAAGAGTTAAAAAAATGTCAACACACAAAATATACAGAGCCAAACAAGACAATGTGGAGCATAGAAGAGAGTCACTAGGTTATTGATTTTTTTTTTTTCTTTTGGCCAGTCCTGGGGCTTGGACTCAGGGCCTGAGCACTGTCCCTGGCTTCTTTTTGCTCAAAGCTAGCACTCTGCCACTTAAGCCACAGCGCCACTTCTGGTCGTTTTCTGTATATGTGGTGCTGGGGAATCGATCCCAGGGCCTCATGTATTCAAGGCAAGCACTCTTGCCACTAGGCCATATCCCCAGCCCTCACTAGGTTATTGAAATCAAAGTAGTTAAATATTCCCTAGATCATCATAATTAGGGATGTTACTACTTCTTTAAAAAGGATGAACTGAAGATTGGAAGGAGAAGTTTCTGAATATCTTTTAGAATTTATTGTACACATAATACACATACATGTAAATATAAACTCATATATAAATATACACTCATGTTTATTTATAGATGTACCCATATATTCACTTATACATAGTGAGCTATATGTAAGTGCATATTTACTACATATAAATAATAGTAAATAGTAATATATGCATATATTTACTTATGCATAGTGAGCTATACAGAGTAGGAATTGTAAGAGAAACTGTTGTTGCCTTCATAAGATTTCAAGCTTTAAACAGTTATCATGTTAGTGTATTTCTCACTCCCACCTCCCTTCCCTCACTCATCTATTTAGCTATATCTCTCCACCTATGTATCTTCAAGTAAATGTTATATTAATAAATAGTGAGATGTCCTGAGAAAGTAAAATCACATATGTATCATTCCCTACTGAATTTTGACATATTGGGTAATTATGACTGAAGGTATGACACCTCACACTAGCACAAGAATAAAATCACCACAGAGTTGCATGAGTGGAAACATAACATGCAGTAAAGGCTTGAGAAATGGAGGATTCGAGAGGACATCAATGCTCTGTCATCAATCTTAATACATGTCTCATTGTATTTACCCCCAGAAAGTTGCCTCTTGATGTATTTCAGCATGGAGATGTGGAAGCAATAACTTTCCATGGTTCAGAATTGAGGAGACAATCCCTCCTCCACCTATATGGTTTATTCTCCTGACTTTCATCATTTTCATAGAGTGATATTTCAACACAGGGCTGTTTGATGTCCCAAAATAATGTTTGTGCACAGGGATGTTACATAATAGGTGCCTAATGAACTTTAGGATAATTTAGTCAATAATGGAACCACAGTTAAGTTGCTATATGTAAAGTTGCCATTAATACAGTTAAATTACTTAATCAAACATAACTTTCCCTTAATTATGGAACATTTATTTTACTTTTTTTTTCTGAAAGTCTTTATTTCAATTTTTAATTGAAAATCACTTGGTCCAGGGTTAGGGCTCAGGGGCAGAGAGCACTTGCCTAGGATGCACAGGCCCTGGATTCAATCTCCTGGATAAAAATAATAACATGCCATGTGAAACTGTAGCTTTTTTTTGTTGTTGATGATCCTCTCATATCCCTTTCCTGTGGTTGTCCCTGTACTATCACTGTATCTCATCTGAGTACCCTGGATACTGTATATGCTGATATTAGAACTAGGGAAGGGAAAGGGAATATTAAAATTGAGAAACAAAGGATAAAAAGACAAACGACTCCAAAAGCAATACTTTCAAAACCATTTGATATAAACCAACTGAACAACTCATGGGGGGAAAGGGAAAGGGGTAGTGAGGAGGGAGGAAATGAGGGAAGAGGTAACAAATTGTACAAGAAATGTACCCACTGCCTTACATATGAAACTGTAACCCCTCTGTACATCACTTTGACACTAATTAAGTAATTATTCAGAAAAAGAAATAAAGTCTATCCATTAAAAAGAAAAAATAAGCACTTCAATTTGGTTATTATTTACATTCAGGTCTTAGTTTATTATACCTCTGAATATTTATTCATCAAGTTTTGTCATTCATCTAAGAGTGTCCTTTCTCCTCTCAACTCATTTCCAGTCTATTAAAAATTTCACCCATTTCAGCTCATCTAGAGATTTTGGTTTTTGAGTGATGGTCCTCTTTGTAGTATTCATTTAGGCATTGATATTCTCGTGTGTAAGATTGTAATCTGGTTGGATGTAAATCTGGCAACTATGATAATTTCATAACCCTCAAAGCTCCTAAAATAATCAGATTATATGTATTTGAAATAGATTTTCTATTTGGACATAATTTTAAAAAATCTCATTCTCAAATTTTTGAAGTAGGATAGACTAGAAGTCCAAATTTTGAGTATGATGCTCACCTACCACAAACTCAAGACGTCACCTGTAATCATTGTAGCTTCTACCAAAAATGTACTGATTGCCACTCATTACTTTTAAAATGTCTTCTCTACTGTCACCTGTCCTAACTTGAAGTTCCTTCATTCTTCGACCTCGTTTAATGGAAAGAAGTTCTGGAATGTAGTCTCTTTGAGATAAGTGTGTCATTTTTCCTCAGATACGATCGTAAGGTTAAAAGTAATTTATTAGGTTCTGCCAGAGTTTAATGTGGATTAAGGACAGCAGGGGGGAGTGGGTTTTTTTGTGGAAGAGTCCTTCCTGTTTCTGAACTTTTCCTGAAATGAGTAAGCAAGAAAACTTGTGATTAAAATTTGGAGAGGACAGAAGAAGGAGCAGATCAGAAAAGCAAGAAGGGAACAACTAAATTTTATGAAAAACTTTAACTTCTATGTTTGTCTCAGTCAATTCTAGACATGATATAAGTGTGAGTTACAGGATCAAAGCATCATCATTCTTCTTTTACATTAGTTGATGGCTGTCCCCTGCAATAGTGCCATCTACTACAGAGCCATAAGAACATGCTGTACTGAAAAATTATTGTGTGATTATACTTTTAAGGAATAGTTTACTGACCAATACAAAATCAGAGAAACTTAACATGTTGACAAGTCAGAAATAGTTCCACAATTACTATAGTACTGAAGGAGGATAGCTAGTTACAAATTAGCATCTCTGGGCTTGGGTTTCTACTCCATCATTAACTAGTGGTTAGAGGCACCATTCTCTTTATTAACCTTAGCTTCCCCTTTCTTTCATATATGCAGATGTCAAATCTCTGTTTGTCTGGTTTTAAATAAGTACCATGTGCAGTGGCTCACACTTGTAATCCTAGTTACTCAGGAAGTAGAGACCTGAGGATCATAGTGAAAGCCAGCAGTGGCAGGAAAGTCTGTGAGACTTTTAAAAATTAACCACCCCAAATCCAGAAATGGAGCTGTAGCTCAAGCGGTAGAGTTCTAGCTTTGAGTAAAAATAGTAAGGGAAGGTACTCAGTCCCTTTGTTCAAGCCCCAGTACTGGCACTCTCTCTCTCTCTCTCTCTCTTTCTCACACACACACACACACACACACACACACACACACACACACACACACAGAGCAAGTATTTTCTTTAAAATATTTTCATTCTTAACCCCTGTTATTTAAGTGAACTTCAGCTATTTCCCATGGGAAATAAGAATTTGTATTTCATGACTGAATTGATCTTTATCATATTTCTAAAGAGTGGAGAAAGACAAATGCACAGAACATGACTCTTTAAAGTTACTTTATTTCTGCAAAAGTATTATGAAGTAGAAAATGTCTTCATTTTACAGTCAAGAAAATTTAGGCTCAGAGATCAAGTCATATGCCTACAGCCACAGTAGGTAGGACCTGGTCTAATTATCAGGTCAGTCTGATTTCAACTGCTCACATGATTTCCAGTGTACCATATTGGGTTATGCAAGAAAGGTAGGTATCCATTTTCACAGATTAAGAAACTGAGGTAGAGTAAACCAGTGAACTTCGTCACTGTTATAGTAAATCCAACCTTTTTGATGATGTCAGGAAGAAAACCCAAGCGTTTTTGGTTTTCTTTGAGTGAAGAGTAGGCTTGGGGACAGGGGACAGGGAACAGGCAAACAAGACTTCTGCATTGTGTCTTCATTTCTATTGGATGCCAGCCTTGATGCTTCCAACTTTTAAAATGGTGGAATATGAGAAAATTGAATGTGCTGTATTCATCTTTTTATTTAATTCTAGTAATACACATTTTAGTGTTTTCTAGAGACTATCCCAGAACAAACACATTTGATAGCCTAGAAATATACGAGACTTCTTCCTGATATAGGTTTGATTTCCTTTTTCCAACTTCAATGAGTCATACCTATATGTAAGACTTACAATCTAGTGACATCACTACATTTTCCCTTCTAAACTATGCGTTCTAACTATTCTTGCTCACCAACACACTGCCTTACATGTGCATGACATTTGGAGTCTTATAAGGCTTGATTCCAAACTATACTTCTTATAAAAATAATTTTATTACCTGGAAGTAACTTGGAATACCTTCTTAGACAGGCATAAACCTCTTTATCTCCCTAAGGCTCACTGAAAATATATACTGTATTTCCTCTTGCTTCAGGAAAGAGTTTTTCTCCCTACCCTGGAACTTCCCTCTTTTGGTTTTTTTTTCCCCCTCTTGTGTTTGGGTTGGCACTAAGCCTTTCATTCCTTCAGTACATCTGGTTCGGTGCCCAGTGAGAGTCAGCACTTCGCCTTGAAGTATCATTTTCTGACTCAATGTTTCAGAAGGAAAACTCCGCCTTCCTGCCTCCTACACTCACTACTAATTACCATAAAACTACAAAACATGACATTGCATCCTTCATCCAACACTTCTGCATATCTGCTTTCCACAGCTCACATTCCTCCAGAAAATGAGTCTGAGCCACATGGAAAGTATGCCTTTAAGCCAGTCAGATCGCCAAGGAGCACAGAGATCATCCTGGAAGCCATGGCTCATCTGCTCAGCAATAATTCTCTTGCTATTGGTTTGCTCCATGACACTATTTTCTTATTTTCTCCCATTCAAGGTAAGGAAGCCACAGAATCTAAGGTTGCTAATGAATTGTAACTAGTTATTTGTCAGTCTAGTCATTGTCACTCAGTGCTGTTAGAGAGAACTGGAAGTCTAATTTTGTAAAGACATGGGTTTTGAAACTTACCTAGGTGTTTTGAGACAAAGGGCAAGTGAAAGTGTTCAATGTTGGCTGCAGAACTGGGGCAGATGGAACCATTTGATTTAATCACACCATTGATAGATGTCTTGGTGTTTTGTTTTTCCTCCTGGAATTTTGCTCTCCCCTTCTTGATAAAATAGAAATCAGGGTAAAATATGGTGTTTTTTTTTTTTCTCAAGGAGTTGCAGGAAAACTATGGTATAATTAAGGGAAAAGACACCAAAAGATAGTGGAAGACAGGATGCAGCAATTGATAGATGATTAGTGTATCACTAAGGAAAAAAATAGCACTGAATTAGGACTAAGAAGACCTGGATTCTAGGTTTTGTTTTCTGAATAGCCAACTGTACAAATTTGAGAAGGCCATATAGTCTCTGGTTCTCAGCTTTTCCATCTGAAAAATGGTGGTAGGGGAATAGATTTATTTAATGTTCCTGTTAGTACTGTTAGCTATAAAATACTGTGATCAGTGATTTACCTGAGTGGTATGGAACACAATGCCCTAGGAATTCAAAAGTGGAGGAAATGACTTTGGGCTTGAGGTGGTCAGGGAAGGCTTCATGGAAGAAGCAGGAAGCACATGTCTATTTGGGAAGCCCCTGCTGCTAGCCAGGAATTTCCCAAGGAGCTGCATTCTAAGCTATGGGCCTTGAGAATGGAATCTGCATTGGGGATGGAGACAGGTTAAATTCTTTACTAGCAGTGATTTCAAAGATGTGGGGTTTTGTTCTTGTTGTTATTTTGTCATTTAAGATGTTAGAAAGCAGTTGAGGAAAGATGCAGGATGAAGCAATACCCAATAGACACTAGTTCAGCTCGGGTAAATAGAGCGCTGGCCAGCATTTTACCCAGTAAAAGTTTGTCCCAAACTTAGAGAGGTAGGCAGGTTGTTTGGATATTTTCCTGACCGGATGTTTGCAAGACTAGTTCCTATGGGAAAGCCAGTGGTCTGGCTGACAGTGGAGTACTATTAGCTCATGCATTCCCCTTTCCACTTGCCTGTACTTCCCTTCCTCTATTAGCTCACAAATAAGTATTTTAGAAAGGAGATCTGAATGGCTGGTGGATGGTGAGTCATTATATGAGGTAGTCACTTCCGCCTTCTCAGGCCATCCTTCAGTCTCACATTCTATTTTTCTCTCCATTCTATTTCTTCCATACAAATCCTCACTCTACATTCTCTAGACACAAATTTAATAAGTATTGAATGAGAAGTTTGGCTCCTTTCAGATCAACAGAAATTTCCTTGGGAGATAAATGTCCCTCTCCCTTCTTCAATTAGACATTTAACTAAAAAATAATGTGAACTTATGAAGTTTGGTCAACCCCTCAGTAGAAATAACTTCACCAAAACTGTGCATAGAGAAAGCAAGTGTTCAGGAAAGTCCCCTCCTTCAGTGAAAAGCAGGATCCTTCCAGAAGAGGAAGTTTCACTTGCACTTAAAAGCAGAGTGGATTTTATTCCAAATGATCATCTGATCAAGGTTGATTGAAGAAAAAATGATTAGGTTTTGGTCATTTTGAGTCCATCTATGTAAGTCTAGGCTTAAGTCAAAGTGAGGTTATAAGAAAAACTGACTCTCTTGCAAACTACACAAGTCTCATCTGTGCTTGTTTATAGGAGGATATTTGTTCCTTCCAAACATCACCAGATTATAAATAGAAATTGGGGTGAGAGTTTTGAATGTGACAGGAAGCTGCATTTGGATCTCAGCACTGCCTCTTATCAGCCACATGACCTTGAGCTAATTGCTCAATCACTCTCCTCCTCATTTCCTCATCTGTGAAAGGAGTGTGCTCATTCTTACAGTTGCCTTCAAGATTGGTGATTTAGTGTAGTGCCTGACAGGCTTGTGGTGTGGTAGTATCTCACTAGATGTCAAATGATCAATATTTTGTACCAATGCATTCATGAGATTACAATGAATGCAAATGTAACAAGGTGTTTTCACAATATGGATGTTCTTTGCTTATCTGTCTATATCCTTTCCTCAATCAAAAGACCATACCTTTCAGCCAAAATGATTATTTTCAATTGGATTTAATAATTTTAATAATTGTAATAACTCCAGCTCAGTTCCAAAGCATTCATTACAGTGTCTGTAATTTCTAGCTCTGATAATGAACTTAACTGTGGCCTTAGATTTCTCTATATAGCCATTATACTTGACAGTAGCTGGCACAAAGTCTGTGGTATATATTTTGGCATCTGTTTATGCTTAGATTATTGCCTTATTGCCTCATGCATGTAATCATGCTTAGAAAGATTATAAACTTCTTGAGAGGCAAGAACATTACATTAAATTTGTCTCCCTCACTTAAACTGCTAATATAACATTGGGAATATAGATGATTAAAATTTTCTGTTTGAATTAAAAAAAAATTTATGATCAGTACCATTACCAAAACAGGTACTATATACTGAGCAGGTATAGACAGGAAATCTAAGGAAGCTCACCAACTGTGACAATGAGCCTGGTGTAATAACTGCCCCTCTTTACAGATGGGTTAATGAAGTCCCCATTAAATACCTCTGAAAAGTTAAACTAAGTTGAAGTTCAACATCCTTTCTAAGAAGGAACACCAGTAATTACAAAAGCAAAGCAAACTTCAGGGAATCAAATGATCCAGCTCTTAGAGTTATGGCTTCCAGATTTTCTAATTACTTGTCTCTATCAATAAAATGTTCTCACTATAACTTCCAACATATATATTTTAGTTATTATGCTATATCCTAAACAGATACACAAAATAGAAATTCATAAGGAGTCATCAAGAAATATTCAGTGTAGCTTTTCACAGGATAAAGCCATTTGTTTCTATCAAAATGGGAATTTTTTATAACACAGCAAGAGGTATATTAAAAAAGGAATTGAAATGATGTTTTAGTGGAGTAAAGTTTTTTTTTTTGGTAATAAAACCAAGTAAGCTGAAATCAAGCATACTTGCTAGGCATAGAACTATCATAGAACTACAAACCCAACTCTAGTATAGCTAATGTGTTCATTTTATTTTTTTATGATCTTCCTAAATTTAATTGTCAGTTGTAATCTTTTATGAATTTCTTTTTGCTTGAATTTTAGTTATTTGTCAGGAGAGTTTCACTTTTGCCTGAGTTTAGCCTCAGGTTGCAATTCTACTATCTGTGCTTCCCTTTGTAGCTGCAATTACAGGCAGAAACCACTCAACACCAGCTTGTTTGTTGACGGAGAGTTCTACTAATTTTTTAATCAGGCTGTCCTCAAGCATAACTATCAACAACAAACAATGAACAATCTTTGCCTCTTCAGCATCTGAGATTATGGGGGCAGGCTATCATCTGGCCCTAGTTCCTTAAATTTAGCTTAACCTTTCATGATACAGCAGTTTGAAGTCCCTATTCCAATTCAGTTTACATTGGTTTATTCTTTATGCTTTTGACTAACATCACTAAAAATTACTTCATAAAAGAGATATGGATTAAAATGGAAGAATGCACCTTTTCACATTCTTAAACAGCTTCCAAATTAAAGTAACATTATACTTTGCTTTCTATCCTTATGTCACTAGATCCCAAAGTCTTTCATTATAATCCCTCCCTCACTTAATCTTAAATCATCTTACATATTTCTCTCTTTACTGTAATCTAATGGTAAAACCATCCATGGAAAACTTCCAGTGCTGATTAAGTCCAACTGTGCTGTGTCTCTGAGAAAAATAACAAGCATTTTTGAATGTTCTAACTTTATATCCACTCATTTCAAGTGAGACTTTGGTGTTGCTCTGCAAAAAGCCTACATTCCCCCACTCCATTCATTCTTCTCTACTGAATAGCTTCTCTTCAAATATCCAGTAATGTTCCCCTTTTATTGTGCTGAGAACTTTGCCTTCAGCTCTAGGAGAAAATAGAAGTCAGGAACAAAGAAGATCCAAAGCCCTCAAGACCTATCACTCACCCACATTGTGTCCACGTACACTGTGTTTCTCTCCTTCCTGTAGATAAATTGTCCATGAGCCAACCAAGGCAACCTACAAATAGATCCGATAATGTTACCTATTCAAGGACATTGTTATAATTTTCTCCTTGTGCTCATGTATTAATCTCTCATTGTACTGGAACATTCTCATCAGACATTCATCTCATATGAGAACAAACTCAACCATAGTAAAATTCAAAAATCAAATGAACGGACAAGTATTTGTGGCTCATGCCTGTAATCCTGGCTACTCAGGAGGCTGAGATCTGAGGATCTCGGTTCGAAGCCAGCTGGGGCAGGGAAGTCTGAGACTTCTGGAGCTGTGGCTCAAGTGATGGGTCAAGAGAGCTAGTCTTGAACAAAAAGGCTCAGGGACAGCCTCAGGACTGTCCCCTTCCCTTTTCCCGCCCCCTCCAATCAAATTAATGGAAAAAAAAAATCACATCTTTGACCTCTCATCCTTATCTAGGTTCCACTCTGTTTTTCTTCTTTTCCTCATAGGAAAAGTTTCCCCAGATTTTCTTTCCCATTAATCTTTCAACTCATCCTAATTAGCACTTGTACCTCATCACATAGAAACTACTCTTGTCAAGAATGATGATAGCTATGTATTGCTAAACCCAGCAGTCATTTCTCCTTGTCTTCTTTCTTTTTTTTTCTTTTCAAATTTTTATTATCAAACTGATGTACAGAAAGGTTACAGTTTCATAGGTTAGGCATTGGATACATTTCTTGTACTGTTTGTTACCTCGTCCCTCATTCCCCCCTCCCTTCTCCCCCTTTCCCTTTCCCCCATCGCTTCTTCCCCTTTCCCTTTCGCCCCATGAGGTGTTCAGTTCACTTATACCAAACAGTTTTGCAAGTATTGCTTTTGTAGTTATCTGTCTTTTTTTACCCTGTGTCTCTTTCAATTTCCTAGTTCTAATACCAGTATACACAGTTTCCAATTTACTCAGGTAAGATTACAGAGATAAGTGTAGGTACAACCACAGGAAGGTGATACAAGAACATCATCAATAATAGAAGCTACAGATACACAAGGGACGCTGAAAGTAGTTACAACTGTGATATAACAATCGTTTCCGTAACATGGAGTTCATTTCACTTAGCATCATCTTATGTGTTCATAAGGGTATAGCTATAGGGCTCTTGTGATCCTCTGCTGTGACTTGCCTAAACCTGTGCTAATTATTCCCAATAAGGGAGACCATAGAGTCCATGTTTCTTTGGGTCTGGCTCACTTCACTTAGTATAATTTTTTCCAAGTCCTTCCATTTCCTTACAAATGGGGCAATGTCATTCTTTCTGATAGAGGCATAAAATTCCGTTGTGTATATGTACCACATTTTCCTGATCCATTCGTCTATTGAGGAACATTTGGGTTGGTTCCAGATTCTAGCTATGAAAAATTGTGCTGCGATGAACATTGTTGTGCTGGTGGCATTACTGTGATTTTGTTTGTGGTATTTTGGATAGATACCCAAAAGTGGGGCTGCTGGGTCATAGGGGAGTCTATATTTATCCTTCTGAGGAATCTCCATACCACTTTCCAGAGTGGCTGAATCAGTTTACATTCCCACCAGCAATGAAGTAGGGTTCCCTTTTGGCCACATCCCCTCCAACATTTATTATTGTTAGTTTTCTTGATATAGGACATTCTTACTGGGGTGAGATGGAATCTCAATGTTGTTTTGATTTGCATTTATTTTATGGCCAGTGATGTAGAGCACTTTTCATATGTCTCTTGGCCATTCTCATTTCCTCATCAGAGAAGTCTCACTTTGTAAGTCTTTTGCCCACTTGATGAGGGGCTATTGGTTCTTTGCGGTTTTGTTTTGGAGGAAGGTAATTTTTTTAGTTCTGCATATATTTTAGATATGAGGCCTTTGTCCATTGAATGGCTGGTAAAGAACTTCTCCCAGTCTGTGGGCTTTCTGTTTATCTTGTGAGCTAAGTCCTTTGCCCTGCAGAAGCTCTGCAGTTTGATGCAGTCCCATTAGTCCAACCGTTCTTTTATTTGTAGCCTTTCTGGGTCTTTGTTAAGGAAGTTCCATCCTGTGCTAAGGAGCCCAAGTGTTTTTCCTACTCCTTTGATTAGTGTTTTCAGGGTGTCTGTTATGATTTCGAGGTCTTTGATCCATTTGGAATTGATTTTGGTGTAGGGTGATATATAAGGATCTAGTTTTAGTTTGTCGCATGTGTTGAACCAGTTTTGCCAGCACCATATGTTAAAGAGTCTATCTTTCTTCCAAACTATTGTTTTAGCTCCTTTATCAAAGATTAAGTAGGTGTAGTTCTGTGGGTTCATTTCTGGGTCTTCAATTCTGTTCCATTGGTCTTCAGGCCTGTTCTGGTTCCAATACCAAGCTGTTTTTATTACTATAGCTTTATAATACAGCTTGAAGTTGGGTATTGTAATTCCTCCAGCACTGTTCTTTCTGCTTAGGAGTGTTTTTGCTATTCTAGGTCTTTTATTGTTCCATATGAATTTCTGGATTGCTTCCTCTATTTCATTAAAAAATGGTGTTGGGATATTAATGGGTATTGCATTGAATTTGTAGATCGCCTTTGGCAATATTGCCATTTTGATTATATTAATCCTCCCAATCCAGGAGCATGGGAGGTTTTTCCATTTCCTTAGTTCTGACTTAATTTTGTTTTTCAAGCTTTTAAAGTTCTCATCAAAGAGGTCTTTCACTTCTTTGGTTAAGGTTATTCCTAGGTATTTTATGTTTATTGAGGCTATTGCAAAAGGAATTGCTTTCCTGATTTCAGCCTCGGTCTTTGGGTCGTTAGCATAGAGAAAGGCTGTTGATTTTTGAGGGTTTATTTTATATCCTGCAACTTTGCCAAAGTTTTGGATCAGCTCTAGTAGCTTGGGGGTAGAGTCAATGGGGTTCTTTAGGTATAGGATCATGTCATCTGTGAAGAGAGAAAGTTTAACTTCATCTTTTCCTATTTGGATCCCCTTTATATTTTCTTCTTGCCTAATTGCTCTGGCTAGGAATTCTAGTACTATGTTGAAGAGCAGGGGAGAGAGTGGACATCCCTGCCTTGTTCCTGACTTTCAAGGGAATGGCTTTAGGTTTTCACCAAGTTATGCTTGTTATGCAAGTTAAGCAAGTTATGCTTGCTGTTGGTTTGTCATAAACTGCCTTAATTATATTCAGGAACGTTCCCTGGAATCTCAGTTTTTCCAGAGCTTTTAGCATAAATGGGTGCTGGATTTTATCAAATGCTTTCTCCGCATCCAGAGATAAAACCATGTGGTTCTTTACCTTGTTCCAGTTGATGTGGTGGATTACATTAATTGACTTGCGTATATTAAACCAACTTTGCATCCCTGGGATGAATCCAGTTTGATCATGGTGTATAATTTTTTTGATGACCTGTTGAAGTCGATTGTTGAGAATTTTTCCATATATGTTCATCAGAGAAATCGGTCTATAGTCCTCTTTCCATGATGTGTCCCTGCCTGGTTTTGGGATGAGGGTTATACTGGTTTCATAGAATGTGTCTGGTAGTGAACTTTCTCTTTCAATTTCATTGAAGAGTTTGAGAAATATTGGTGTGAGTTCTGTTTTGAAGGCCTTGTAGAATTCTGCAGTGAATCTGTCTGGACCTGGGCTTTTCTTGGATGGGAGATCATTTATTGCCGTTTCTATTTCAATACTGGATATGGGTCTGTTTAGAAGGTTTAAATCTTCATGGTTGAGTTTGGCGAAATGAATTTTTTCTAGGAAATCATCCATTTCTTCCAAGTTCTCGAATTTGTTGGCATAAAGGTTTGCAAAGTAGTCCCTTATTATTTTCTGAATTTTGGTTATTTCTGTGGTGATGTTACCTGTTTCATCTCTTATCTTGTTAATTTGAGTGTTCTGCCTTTGTTTTTTGGTCAGGTTTGCCAGGGGTCTATCTTGTTGATTTTTTTCAAAGAACCACCTCTTTGTTTTGTTGATTCTTTCGATTTTTTTTCGTCTCTAATTGATTTAATTCTGATTTGATTTTAAGTATTGGCTTCCGTCTATTGACTTGGGGTTTGGCTTGTTGTTCTCTTTCAAGGAAATTAAGGTGCTTCCTTAAATTATTGAGTTGCTGTTTCTCCAGTTTGTTGGTGTATGCACTCAGAGATATAAATTTTCCTTTGAGTACTGCCTTTGCTGTGTCCCAAAGGAGCGGGTACTTTGTGTCCTCATCTTGGTTGAATTCCATAAACATTTGAATTTCCGTTTTAATTTCTTCAATGACCCACTGATGGTTCAGCAGTGTGTTGTTTAGTCTCCATGGATTGTAAGATTTTCTGTGGTGGTTGTTTGAGTTGAGCTCTAATTTTATTCCATTGTGCTCTGAAAGAATGCAGGGAATGGTTTTGATACTTCTGAATTTGTACAGATTTTCTTCATGCCCTAAGATGTGATCTATTTTGGAGAATGTTCCCTGTGCTGCGGAGAAGAATGTGTATTCTGTTGTTGCTGGGTGGAATATTCTGTAGATGTTGGTTAAGTCTAGTTGGTCTATGCAATTATTTAGTTCTGTGGTTTTTTTGTTCAGTTTTTGGCATGTTGATCTGTCCTGAGGTGATAGTGGAGTGTTAAAGTCCCCAAGTATCAATGTGTTTGGGTCTATGAGTGTTTTTAGAGATAGTAGTGTTTGATGAAGTTGGGTGCTCCTGCATTTGGTGTGTAGATATTTAGAATGGTTATATCTTCCTGTAGGAGAGATCCCTTTACTAGTATGTAGTAACCTTCTTTGTCTCTTCTTACCATTTTTAATTTGAAGTCAATTTTGTCTGATACTAGGATTGCAATGCCAGCCTACTTATGGGGGCCATTTGCTTGATAGATTTGATTCCAGCCTTTCACTTTTAGAAGATGTTTACTTTTGCTGGACAGATGTGTCTCTTGGAGGCAGCGGAAAGATGGATCTTGATTTTTGATCCAACTTATGAGCCTATGTGGTTTGATTGGAGAATTAAGTCCATTAATGTTGAGAGTTAAGATTGAGAGAAGATCGTTTGTTCCTTTCATTATATCTATCTTGTTAAAAGCTGTGTCTTCCCATTTCTTGATCTGATGTTTACTATTTAGGGTTCATTTCTCTGTCTGTATTGGGATCTTGATTATTTTCCCTGAATAGTACATCTGTGAAGATTTTCTGTAAAGCTGGTTTGGTGAAGATATATTGTTTTAGTTTTTCCTTACTGTGGAAGACTTTTATTTGACCTTCGGCTATGAGTGAAAGTTTGAGTGGGTACAGTATTCTTGGTTGGTAGTTATTTTTATTTTTGGTTTGGCATACCTCATTCCAGGCTCTCCTTGCTTTCATGGTCTCTGCTGAGAAGTCTGGGGTAATTCTGATTGCTTTTCCTTTATAAGTGATTGTTTTCTTCTCCCTAACAGCTTTAAGGATTCTTTCCTTGGACTCTACTGATCCTGTTTTGATCACAATGTGTAGGTGGGATGTCCTATTCTGGTCTGGTCGGTTTTCGAATCTCTTTTCCTTCTGACTGGTCTTTCCAGATGACTTCCATGTCATCTCTTAGGTCTTGCATGGACTTCTTTACTTCATCAATTTGGTTTTGAGTGCTGTCTCTCAAATCTTTTATCTTTTCATTTGACTGTTGAATTTCATTTATCTTTCTATTTGTTGAGGCCATGAAATCATCTATTTCTTTATGGAAGGATTGCTGTATTGATTCAAACTGTTCATTTAACATGTTTATCAGTAGTCTTTGTAGAGCATTTTGAGGGTTCTCGTCTTTGTCTTTGATTGACTGCTCTGTTTCCTGCTTGTTTTGAGTGGGAGAAAAGACTCCATTGTTTGCCATCTTTCATGTGTTTCTTCTGCCCATTAGGATTGGGAATGCCACTCTACAAGCACCTGTGAGCACCGTTTAAGACCCAAAGCAGCCTTTACCAAGCACTGTTTGTAAATCTTATAATTTCACAATTATATACAGATACTTTGTATACCTGTCTATAAAATTAGATTTGGTGTCCCTAAAGAATACAATTTCAATATAACAACCGATCCTGGGCTCTGTATTCAGTAGTTACTTATTTACTGTTACAACCCTATGAGCAATTCTTGTTCTTATATTAAGTTCTTTATGACTTGCTTTCTCTATGAACCCCTTTGATTCACTCGGATTAAGCAGGGATACCCTCTATCCAATAACCAGGCGTCAATGGAACCTGGAGGTCCTGGCAGAAAGTCAGGAGGGTAAGTTAGAGGTAGTAAAGAGAATAGAGTAAAATGTATTGGGGGGGGGATGATTTTGGTTTAGTTTCAGTGACGTGGAAATGTGGAGAAGAGTAGAACAAGGTTAAAATGATAGACAATGGAAAGTTAGCAGAAAATTGTGGAGGTGT
Organism: Perognathus longimembris pacificus; assembly: GCF_023159225.1. NCBI lineage: Eukaryota > Metazoa > Chordata > Mammalia > Rodentia > Heteromyidae > Perognathus > Perognathus longimembris. The sequence goes on from NC_063171.1 coordinate 27,327,041, forward strand.
TATTCATAGGAAAGTAATTTTTTTTTTTTTTTGGCTAGTCCTGGGCCTTGGACTCAGGGCCTGAGCACTGTCCCTGGCTTCTTCCCGCTCAAGGCTAGCACTCTGCCACTTGAGCCACAGCGCCGCTTCTGGCCGTTTTCTGCATATGTGGTGCTGGGGAATCGAACCTAGGGCCTCATGTATCCGAGGCAGGCACTCTTGCCACTAGGCTATATCCCCAGCCCCATAGGAAAGTAATTTTTAAAGAAAGAGAATGCAAAGAGAGAAATAAAGAAAAAATACCAGAAGACAGATGCACAAAACAGAGAAAAATTATTTTAAAAAAAATAAAAAGGAAAAAACCCAGAAAAACGAACAACCAAAAAAAAAAAAACTTGATAAAACAGTTAAAAATGGAAAACAAAAAAAAACCAAAGATGTTTCAGAAGTGAAAAAATTAAAAAAAAAATTTTTTTAAAGTTTTAAAAATGGGGCTGGGGATATGGCCTAGTGGCAAGAGTGCCTGCCTCATATACATGAGGCCCTGGGTTCGATTCCCCAGCACCACATATACAGAAAATGGCCAGAAGTGGTGCTGTGGCTCAAGTGGCAGAGTGCTAGCCTTGAGCAAAAAGAAGCCAGGGACAGTGCTCAGGCCCTGAGTCCAAGCCCCAGGACTGGCCAAAAAAAAAAAAAAAAAAAGTTTAAAAAATGTTTGAAAAGAAAAAAAACGGAGTCTTCCTTGTTTGGGTGTTCTTTCCCCAGTCTCTGGTTTCCTTGCGATGGTCTGCAGTCTATTTTCCTGATTGGCTGGTTTGACTTGCTTTCAGTTTGCAGGGGGTGGATCTGTTCTGACCCTTCTCCCCTGTTGGTGCAATCCTGGGTCTCTGTGGTTCGCACAGCTTGCAGGTAGGTCTTGGGCATCCTCTGCAGATGGGGATGTGAGCAGTCTCGGGAAATGTGGCTCCTCTCTCTGCTGTGGGGCCACAGCCTTTATCGCCTGACTTTGAATAGGCTGTGGACTCAGCAGGGCAGGGCGCCTCTGGCCTGGTTTACCCGGCTGAAAGTTGCTTGCCTGGGGGAGGTTCCTCCCTCCTGGGCGAGGCGGCCTCCTTGGTGGAGGTGGCTATGGAATTCAGCTCCGTTTCGGGCTGGGAATTGGGCTTCCTGTATGACGGGACCGTTTATCTGTCCCAGGAACTGTTTGTTCTCCCATCTGGTGTTTCCGTGCCGCCGGTAGCTGCTCGTCGCTTTCGCTTTAAATTTAGAAATTCCAGCGGGCAGGGCGGGGCACCTCTGGCTAAGCCGCAGCCCAGGATGAGCCTCCTGCCTGGGCAGGGGGCGTTCTCCTGGGTGGAGCTGGCTCTCACTGGTTGGTCCCTCTTGCCCATTTCAAAGATGGTTCCTTTGTCTTCGCTTTCCCCAGGCCTACTTTAGTTCCAGTCTTGTCTGACCCTATGCCAGTGGCAAAGATGGCGCTTTGCTCTGGCAGTGGGGTAGTGCTACTTTCCAGAAGCTGCTCTGTAGGCGCGAGTGAGAATATCTTTCGTGATGTACTGACGCTTTCTCTACGATTTCAGCCCGTCTGTGCTCAGCCATCGTCTGGAGGATTTTTCCCTGGTCTACACTGTGTGCTTTAGCTGCGTGGAATGCGGGTAGCTTTGCCAGGCGTTGTGCTGGCGCCGGCACTGGCATGGCGGCGGGACGCCACCCGGAGCTCAAATCTGTGTTTTCAGACGAGCAAAGTCGATTTTTCCTTCCTGGCCAGAATCCCTGTACTGTTAGAACTTACTCTGGCTGTTTTTCTAGGAGTAAAAGTTTCTATGGGGTGAGAAAACTGCGATGTCAGAGGGAGCTCAGCTAGGGCTCTGCTGCTTCTCTGCTGTCTTCCCAGAAGTCTTCCTTATCTTCTTTCTTGCTTTATTTGACACAGGTGGATCACACCCCTTCCCAAGTTCCTTATTCTTTCTTAGCTCCATTTCAATATAACACACCTGTTCTTTTCAGATTCACTGAAATCTTTTCAGATTTCACTTTCCTTATTTCCTTTACTAATTCTTCCTCATTTTCTGCCCTCTGAACATGTGTCCCAGTATTCATCTCCCACTCCCTTACCTGAGAGGGCCATACAATTTTATGTCTTAAATCTACAATCTGAAGATACTTAAACTTATGTCACCAGATAGCATATATCCAACTATCCACTGAACACTTTTTACCCGGGTATTTACTAAGTATCACAAACTCAACACATCCAACACTACACCCATGATTGTTCTCCTTCATTTATTCTTCTTAAGTTTTGTCCATTTCACTAGCTAAATTTCTTTCCAATAGCTCAAATCCCAATTTTTGAAGTCATCTTTGTCATTTTTCATTCATATCATGGACTCTAGTGGTCCATTTTCCCTACTCTCCACTCATTGTTGAGACAGTGTCTCAGTATGTAGTCTAGAATTGCCTTGCACTCTCAATCTTTGGGCCTTAGCTCTCAAACTCTGGGATTAGCAGGCATATGCTATTACCAGGCCCAGCCACTTGGCTTCTAGCACCTTGGTCAGAGGCACCATACTTTCTTCCTAAATAGGTGACCTCTGACCTGGTCTCCCTGCCCTTGACTTTGCACAGATAAATCCTAAGAAAAGGAACACATGCAAAGCTTTACATTAAAAAAAAAGTTTGTTAAGAATTTTACTATTATAAGGAAACCAAATGAACTTTGGGTACAAAATTATGTGTTTATGCCTCATCTTACTATGACTTTTTCTTAGAGCCTCTGAGCACTTCACTACCTGTATTTGTAAAGTTAACCCATGATTGATGGCATCTTTTAGCATGGAAACTATAGTATGTTATAGCTATTTCAAACTATTGGATCAATTTCTGGTTGATGATGACATGAGATTATCTGAATATTTAAGTAGAGGTGACTTTATCAATCTGAATTATAAATATTTATAGAGGTGAATTTGTATAACTTTAGATAAGGATAAACATAGAAGTTTTGTTATTTTCTTTTCAGTTGCCTATAAATCACCTTGTGAAATCACTGGGATATAGAGATTATTCTTCTTAGAAAATTGGAGAGAGGGACATGATTCAATAGTTTTTTTATGGGTGTAGGTTAGGTAGATGAAATAAGACATTAAGTGTTCTGTTAAAGACCAAAACAGAGGGTTAAATAAAAAAGGTAAAGGATAAAACCATCTGTAAAAAGAAGTTGAGAAAATGCGACAGAGGAAGGAGGAATATTTTTATGGCCCTGAAAAGTTTGTTTACCTCAGGATTCTTAAGCACTAAACAAACATATCAGTAAAATCCTGACCAATTGTTCTTTTCCTTCCACAGCAGACTGCTAAAGAGGCCTGTGTAGCAAAGTTTGGTGAGTAACATACTTTACATGCCTCCTTTTTGATTTCTGAAGCCAGGTGCTAGTACGCTCAAGGAAGGAAAATAAAAGTTTTCTGTTTCATTCACATTTTAGCTACTGTTTATAATCACTTATCAGTGCTGGGCAGCTGCTTGGTTATGAAGCTCACATTTAAGATACCATTTCTGCAAAAATACATCACACTTAAAACGTGTGTGCATCTGAGATTGAGCAATCAACCTTCATTTCTGTTTCACTAAGGACAGAAGGTTTTTTTATATTTACATATGTATTTGATTATCTTTAAATAGATTTTTATCCTTTCTTTCCTTAAAGTACTGCTTACATTATAAACATTGCTAACGCCTAGAAGAGTGCACTGGAAGCAGCATTGCTATTAGTAAATGTACAGAAGAGAAATACAGACATAGGGAATGCCCAGTTCCTCTTAGTTTTCAACTCAGTTTTCCTTATATTCACCTGATATTTGCTAAGAAAAAAATACAAATTTTTCAGTTACATCAGGGTGAGGAGAGGTCAAGAGGGAAGGGATAGACAAGTGAAGAGGTAAAGAAGGGGAGAATGCAGTCAAGAATCCAATGTCTATCCTACAAAATTAAGAAGATTGAGGGAAGGGGTGAGTAGGGAAGGGATGGGTGAGAATGTTGAAAAGAGTAACGCTGATCAAAATATATTATATTCATTGAACCACCACTTCTGTGCCCCCCCACTCTCCCAAAAACAGATAAACTTACATACAAGATGAAAGGTACGGAAATAAAAAACAGTGACAAAGGAGAAAAAAACAACACCCAAAACCAAAAAGCAAAATAACCAAAAAAACCCTCATGTTTCTATTTCTTGTTTTCTTTTTCCTTCCCTCCCTCCCTCTTTCCCTCCCTCCCTCCCTGCCTCCCTCTCTTCCTTCCTTCCTTCCTTCCTTTGTTCTTCCCTCCTTCCCTCCCTTCCTCTTCCCTCCCTCTTTTTTCTCTTTTTCTCCCTTTCTCTATTTCTTTTTGCTAGTACTGTGGATTGAACTCAAGGCCTTGTGCTCTTGCTCAATTTTTTCACTAATGGTTGATACTCTACCACTTGAAGAACACTTCCAGTTTTTTCTGGCTAAATGGACATACGAATGCTCTGGATTTATCTTTTCACACTGATGTCAAAGCAAGATGCTCAGATCTCAGCCTTCTGAGTAGCTAGGATTACAGGGTTGAGCTGCCAGGAAATGTCTTTTTTATTTGTTTCTGCCTTTGTGTTTTGTTTTTTCCAGTGAAAAGGTGAAACTCATAGTATGTTATTTAAATTCCTTTTTATGTGCCAAGCAATGCTAAAGTGTTCTTGAAGTAACATCACTGTACTGAATAGGACAAACAATGATGTGTCATCCTGGTGACTTGCCAGGATGTAACAGACATGTCAAGGAGGAGGAAATTGACTGAAGACATGGAAAGGCTTTGTCTCTTGCTCTAGTGATCTTTCCTCATTTTTCACCAATCTATGTTCTGAGTCTTATTCTTGTCATTTACATATGAATGAGAACTTAAGTCACAGTGTTAGCCCTTCATAGGATTTGGCCTCTAATTAGGACTTATGGAGAATTATAGAACAGATCAGAAACCATTTTGGGTGGTAAAATTTTTTTTCTAATTTTTTTTTTTTTTTGGCTGGTCCTTGTTCTTGGACTCTGGGCCTAGGCTCTGTCCCTAAGCTCCTTTTGCTCAAAGCTAGCATGTTACCATTCAAATTACAGCATCACATCCAGGTTTTTGTATAATTAATTGAAGATAAGAATCTCCTGGACTTCATGCCTAGCCTGGGTTTGAATAGCAATCCTCAGATCTCAGCCTCCTGAGAAGCTGGGATTATAGGCATGAATTACCAGTGCTTAGCTCAATGGTGGCAACATCTTGAGGCCTTGAAATTACATGTCTGTGCAAAATAAACTAACAGATAAATATTTAAATTTCACACATACCTATGAAAGTGAATCACTAGGCCTGGATCCTTTCCCCATCTCATTGTGTCTGTACTTGAGATACTTACCTTTTAATAATCCAGCAATTTGCACTTACAATCTCATGGATTTACTAGTGACTATTTTTCAGTGGTTGATAATGATATCCCATGTGACTATCTCTCTCTCTCTCTAAATATATATAGATAAAATATAATATATAATAACCATAAGATATTATATTATATTTAAGCTGATGAGAGAGCTGTAATTTAGAGACAAGCAAATTCAAGAACGTGGAAGTATATTTGCTCAGGTTAAGATGGGAATATCACTTAACCTTGAGAGTTTGAATCCAAACTGGGCAACACAGCGAGATTCCCCCTCCCACCCCCTATTTCAAAAAGCAAAACAAACAAACAAAAAAAGTCTTTTACATGTAAATACAACACTCTTAAACTTCTATGAGGAAAATTAAAAAGTAAGGTAATGGGGAAGAAGGACAGAAGAGCAGCAGTTTTATATAGGTCAGGGAACATGACTCTAAATGTCACACGTGGTAGATAATTACATGGACAAAGCAAGGAATATTGTGGGTTGCTAACTCTGGCTGTCCCAATTCTGGCATGTGATTCCTTTCTCCTTTCCATTCTTATCCCTTCCTTCCACAAATAGCAACTGGCAAGAGGAGAGTGAATGAGCCAATTTTCCCATATCAAATCCATTTCCTTAGAGCTTTCCAAGGATTTGCAATTTCCCTAAACAAGGAAGAGGTGTATAGTTATAATGTTAAAAATGTAGTTGGAAAAGGCTAGTATAGACTAGGTAATTGTAGGAAGCTGAGTCAGGAGAGTGCTAGAATAAAGAAAGAGCAGAAAATGATCTCAGCAGACCAGATTAACTTTATTGAAAAGTTGAAGAGGATATGCCATGGTGACCTGAGGAAAGTCAGGAGGCATGAGGCATGACATGTTGGGGGACAGGGGTGAAGGGACTTAAGTAAGGTCCTAGGTGACTCAAAAGTTTGGGTATAGGCCTTGCCAGTTTGTGGTTTCAACTTAAGTAATTTATGCAGGCCTGGTTCCTGGTGCCTGTTGTGCAAACCCACTGAGCAGGTCCCTATTCAGCCAGGCGTGGCCTGCTTTGGGGAATTTAGGCACCTGTTACCTGGAGGGGTGGGAGAGTGGACTTTCACATTTTGGGGATTGCAGATTCCCATCAGTAACAAAACAGCCTGTAGGTGGTAAAGAATTTTACAATCAAGAAGAGGATAAAATAATAGAATTAATATGCCCTCTATTTATTCCCCCTTTGTAAATTTCTCATAGGACCATTTCCTGCAAAATGGCGAATGACATCCCCGGAGCCTCCTTGTGTGAATAAGACATCTGATGGGAAGCTAAAGGTCCTTCAGAATGGCTTGTACTTGATTTTTGGAAGAGTGGCTTTTGATACAACATACCAGGGATCTGTTCCTCTCGCAATACAGCTACGCAGGAATGAAGACATCTTGGAAACTCTTACAAGCAACTCTCAAATTCAGATACTAACTGAGACTCATGAGTTGCATGCTGGAGATACAATAGACTTGATATTCAACAGTGAAGACCAGGTTCTAAAAAATGATACATACTGGGGAGTCCTTTTAGAAGCACGCCTCCCATTTGTCTAGACATTTGATTTGGTTTCCTCATCCTCTTCAGTGTATTTAGACAAGTTGGTGAGTTGGAGTGGGGACAATGGCAAATTTTCAATATGGATAGTTTGTCAGGGATACAAATCAATACAAATTCTGCATAGGAGATTGTAATTTTTGCACTTATATGGCTTTTTCAGCTAGCCCTGATCTTGGGTCTGCAAAGAACTATCAATGATCCATGATAAAATGAATATGGGTTCCACAGGATAGAAATGTCCCAGAGTCTTCCTCTAACCCTTGAATCTCTGGGTACAAAAAATGAAGTCTTGTTTCCATGGGAGCCTTAGATGGTTTGCAAAAAGGGCATAGGGTAGTCACCTTGTCTTGTTCTCATTTTCTTAAGCTGCTTTATTTTAGTCTTTCCATTCTCTTATCTTCTGAGACCCTGGTGGGCTGAGCCCACCTATGAGCTCACTTCTGTGCTAGCAATAGCCTACATTAGATACAGTGTTTCTGTAGATCAAAGTGTATTGAAAACCATTGGGACAGAGGTGCAAATGGCATGGAATGAAAATCTATGAATTTCACTTGGTTTTTTATCTTTCTCAGGATGCAGGTTGCTTTATAAAACCAGTTGGTGAAAGGGATCATTCAAAAATTTGTCTAGGGTTACATTGTGTGTCTAAACATTTCCAATGGTAAATTAAGAGGAACCAATAGTATTCAGAATTGGTATTACAACTGCTAGTTTTATTTATATAATCATTTTATAGTTTATATAATAATTTTATACTTTTAGTTTTTCCTGCTTGCAAACCCTATGAAGTAAATAGACTAATGTGTTTGGGGAAAAAAAAACCAATTCAATGAAAATATAGAAGTAGGTTACTGTTTCAGTTCAGAACTAGTGTTGAGCAGATCAAATAAGTTTCCAATATATCACACCATCTCACCTTTATTTACTTCTACTATCACATTTTAAATATATATTACCCTTCAGCCAATGGAAGCTCCAACAAGATCTTTCATTTACCAGTAAACTTATTTTTTTCTTTCCTTGCCTGGAGCAGGGAGACACAGGGTGCTGCTCAGGGCTCACTCCAACCAAATCCCCTTCCTCACTTTGAAGAGCCCATCTCAGTCAAACATGCTATCTTCTAAAAGATATAAGTTGCATTCAGTTCCAAATTTTGCACGCTATTAAGTTAACTACTTATAAACTCTTTAGAAATGTATGCACTATTAAATTTTTAATCAATTAAGGATATTTATGGATATTTGTGAAAACTACATTAAGTTAATATTGTTACATGTAAAGCTAATTTAAAAATATTTGTATTGTGTACCATAAAATGTATTGGGTGTACTAAGCTATTTCTTCATATTTTGTATTAACACCTGCTAAGAATTTATGTGTCCAGAGACTTGGACACAAAACCATTTGTATTTGCCTGTCTCCTCAGGAAATTAAAGTTGTGTCATATGTTTATAGAAACTTGGTAGTACTGGATTTTGTTGCATTATGAGCAGCAGTGTGCTGAAGTGAGCTTGTACAAGAACTGATTATTACATTGTCAAGTTATTAAATCATCAGGACAATTATACTGTGGCTATTAAGTATGGCCATAAGTAAAACTGGCTATGTGGGGGAACTATGGAAACTATGGAACTGGGAAAACTGGCAAACAGTACAAATCAGAGCTCTTCTCATGGAAAATGTGTTCACTAACATGCCATTGTTTGTAAAATATTTTCTTAATGAATCTATTTTGTCTTTGCTTCATTTCTGGGACAATTAAGACAGACAGAGAGAGAAGGGCCGGAGAGAGAATACATTTGTCCAACAAAGTAATGATTTCTCATGATAAGTAAATTTTTATGAACTGAGGGATGACAGTCAATGGATAATAATTGAACTTTCTTGGCAAGTGTTAGGTAAAAATGAGAGCCGGGTGTCATTACTTTTGGTAAGAGCTGCTTCCAATCCTGATGAATTAGGCAGTTCCACTTTCTGACTCCACGATTCCCTGCTCCACCCTGACCATGCTCAGCCATCAAAGCTGTCACTGATCTGTTCCACACCCACTATGCCTAATGTTAACATTTCAGGGTTGGTTTTCAATGTCTGCTCTGTTCATTTGTATTTAAAAGCTACAATAAAGTGTATATTAGTACATGGATTTTTCTTTGGGTTATCACACTAGAGTGAGTGATCCAGAGAATATAAAATTTTATGAGAGAATATAAAATTATGAGTGCAAATGAACACTTCTTGGCAATTGTTCGGTAAAAATGAGAGCCAGGTGTCATTATTTTTGGTGAAAGTTGCTTCCATTTCTGATGAATTAGGCAGTTCCACTTTCTGACTTCTACCCTTCCCTTCTCCACCCTGCCCAAGCGCAAACATCAAAGCTGTCATCAATCTGTTTCACACTCACTTTTCCTCATCAGAGCTGACATAGTTTGTGTTATTGAACTGTGGGTTAGCCTCTGCTTCTGAAGATAGCCATTAATTGAAAATTAATGCCAGCTTATACATTTGATAGAATAATACACTTTTAAAATATGTGTATTAGATATACATCTCAGAGATAATATTCCTTCTTTTTATGATCTATCCTAATTCAAAACTTCATTTTGATGAAGGTTACCTTTTTCTTATTGAAAAGGAGAAGCAAAAATATAAAGAACAGATAGTTCAGCAGTTTGAATAGTCCTTCCAGATAGAAGCTATAAATGATGGCTTGGCCCTTAGATACCAGGAGAAATTGAGCCCACCTCAATGCAGCAAAATACTCCTGTTTCCATTACCAAGCCCTTTGTCTTTCTCTTTCCTTACAGATGTTTTGGGTGGAATCAGACTATGTATCTCATGGTGATCTTTAGCTTTCGGAATCAGGTACCCTTTGTGTTTCCTAATTTCAAGAACAATATTCCTAGCTCTCTAAAGAGTTTCTGATTAGGCTTTAAGATGAACATGTCATTGCTCCTGTTTTTCCTGCACAGGGCTTGCATAATGACACACAACATGGCTAGAGCTCTCTATGAATACTCTCATCAGTCTCTTCTTCCTAAAATGTCCTTACATTTGTCCTTGACCTGACTGAAACATTTAAAGGTGGGCAAGAGGAGGGGAAGTATAAATTCTACTTATTGCTTGGGAATTCATTGTCTTAATCTCACTTCAGTATCTAGATACCAATCATACTGCTTCATAAAGAATCCAACTACAACATCTAACTTTAAATATATATGTCTAAAAGGATATGGGAGATATGCAATAAAGTACATAAATTAAAAATATTCTAAACAATCACTAAAGGATTGATTAAATAAGAGCTGAATTAAAAGGGAGAGAGAAAAAGAAAAAGAGGGAGGGAAGGAGGAGAGAGAGATCAATTGTTCAGAAAGATTGGGCTTATGATTGGTATTACAAATAAACATAAAACATTGCTTTTAATTTCCTTTTAGTCAAGGAAAATTAGTCATGAAGTTGATAAACTTGTTTTATATACTTAAAACAACCCTATACACTGTTTATTAAGAAAACCTCTTTTCTCTAGTGCTAGATTGCAAGCAGATGGTACCAGATAGACACTGAATATTCTAGACAGCAAATGCATACTCTTTCATTCAACTCATTTTGATTATATCAGCTTCTGATATCAATTAATAAGGGTTGCAAAACAGTTTAGCTGAGTTATCACTCCAAGACACAGAGCAGTACTATATTGTTTGGAAATAACAGTAGAGGATTTATTTGATGTGTCCAAAACTAGGTCATGGAGCTGGGGATATGGCCTAGTGGCAAGAGTGCTTGCCTCGTATACACGAGGCCCTGGGTTCAATTCCCCAGCACCACATATACAGAAAACGGCCAGAAGTAGCGCTGTGGCTCAAGTGGCAGAGTGCTAGCCTTGAGCAAAAAGAAGCCAGGGACAGTGCTCAGGCCCTGAGTCCAAGCCCCAGGAGTGGCCAAAAAACTAGGTCATGTTTGGCAACAGAAAACTGAAATTCAGTGAGCAGAAACATTAGATTAAACCAGCTTCCTCATTTCTTCAATAGCACTATCAGGATGATTATTTCTGCTTAGATTTCTTCTTATCTAGGGATTACAATAGGCAATAGGGCCCTCATAAGGCCCCAACTTGGTCTGAATTGGTCACATTTGTTCAAAGATGTGCTGGGAGAGTTTCACTTTCTTACAATGCATAGAGCCTCTATGTTTTCTTTCCCTGCCTTTGAGTTGTACATCTTACTTGTCAGGCTTGTCTGAAAGGAACCCAATCATGGAGTCCAAGGTCTAAGATCACCTCCTTGTCTGCCTGGTGGATCATGAATTGAGAGTTGATGCCACTATGGCATTATCTTGTATGCCCAGAGTAACAGAGTCCAGTGGGTAAAGCCCTCAGTCTTCTTTTCCTCCTTGATACCTACTATTCTCAAGTGGTCCTCTCCATCCTCAAAATCTAATTTGGGGAACATTGCTAGTGGGGATACAAAAGCTAACAAGCTTTTTGGTAGTATATTTATTGGAAATAAGAATCTCACAAGACTTTCTTTCCTGGGCTGGTTTTGAATCACGATCCTTAGATCTCAGCCTTCTGAGTAGTTAGGATTATAAGCATGAGCCAGCGGCACCTAGATGGGACTAAAGTTTTAAGAGTTCTGACCAATAGTTTTCTTTTTTATTAAACCATACAATTTAAAAGCTACTAACTTATGGCTTTAACTGAATCTCAGCTGAACATTTTTCCAGGTATTTTTATAGTTTAATTTTATTGTCAAGGTGATGTAGGGGTACATATGTAAGGTAGTGGTACATTTCTTGTTAAACATTGTTACCCCTCCTTGATTTTTCCCCGACTTCCCTTCCTCCCTGGCTCCCCCAACCAAGCTGTAAAGTTCATTTCCAACACAGTGTCTAAGCTTCTAAAAAGTAAGCAAAAACAAAACAAAGAAGCAAAAGGCCCTCAGATGGAGTGCCTATAAGCTTTCAATAGCTCACCTCTCATTTCACAATCAAGTGATTCCTGTCTTCTCTATGAGTAGAAATAAAAGCCAAACCCTTCCATTTTCATTACTAATGGCAACTTGTCATCAAAGTGTTGGCAATCAAAGACATATGAAGCTTGCCACTATCAATATCACATACATTATTGTGTACTTACAACACCCAAATATTTATCAAGATTTTCCCCAAGTTTCTTCTTTACTTCAGCAATTTATCTCAACAATTTCACATGGAAAAAAATGGACAAATCAAGATCATCATGTCCAAAATGTATCTATTAATGTTGGTTACATGAAACCTTCCTCATTTCCATTGTGTTGCTTAGGACATTCATTAATTTGTATCCATATAATCTGTCAGAAAATGATATTGCTTTAACCTTTCAAGAGAATCTGTCCTTTCTTCTATAACTATTGCCTGTGCTGCCCAGATTGTCTCAACAGGTTACCCTTGTAATTAGCAAACAGTATCAGCTTTCTCATTTATTACTTACTTGGAGCTTAGAAAAATAACTTTCCCTTTCTGAGTCTCACTGTCTTGTTTGTTCTGTTTGTTGTTTATCCAATTTCTGACAAATCAAAGTCAAATTTTTGTTGAATCAAATGTAGTATATATACACAATGAAATTCTATGCTTCTGTCAGAAAGCATGGCACTGCCCCATTTGTAAGGAAATGGAAGGACTTGGAGAAAATCATACTAAGTGAAGTGAGCCAGACCCAAAGAAATATGGACTTCATGGTTTCCCTCATAGGAAATAACTAGTATGTTTAGGCTAGTCATAGCAGAAGATCACAATAGCCCAATAGCTATGCCTGTATGAATACATGATGCTAAGTGAAATGAACTCTATGTTATGGAAGCAAGTGGTATATCATTGTTGTAATTATTTTCAACATGCCATGTGAAACTGTACCCTTTTTTTTTTCTCATATTCCCTTTCTGTGGTTGTGCCCCAGCTATCACTATATCTCAACTGAGTACCCTGGATACTGTATATATGTGTGTTAGAACTAGGGAAGGAAAAGGAAATACCAAAATCGAGAGACAATGGATAAAAAGACAAACCATCCCAAAAGCAATACATATAAAAACATTTGATGTAAACCAACTGTACAACTCATGCAGGGGAAGAGGGAAAGGGGGAGCGGGGAGAAAAATGAGGGAGGAGGTAACAAGTTGGATAAGAAATGTACTCATTGCCTTACATATGAAACTGTAACCCCTCTGTACTTCACGTTGACAATAAAGTAAAAAAAATTACATTTTAAATGTTTAAAATACCAACTCATATGTTCAATGATCTTGACACAAGACAGACTCTATAAATAGGTGGTAGGTACCATTGTTTTTATATCAAATAAAGATTAAGATTTATTTCTAGGGTTTTGAAGTTTATGGTTCCCAAGTTAATAGAGTTTTATATAACATCTATCTATCTTTTACTCTCTATTCTTAAAAGCAAACCTCAAAATAAGAACACTTTATTTACTGCTATATCACCAACTCCTATATCAGTGTCTGAAATATTAAAGTATAGAAAATATTAAAATTAATTAACAAAATGATATAGCCCCTTTCTGTTTTATATACATATGATCAGTAAGACATAACAGGCAAATGTTGCAGTCTCTCAAATTATGTGTTTTCTTTCATCCCCCTCTAAGCTAGATAATGTGTGGAAAGTCCTAGGTGCATAAATATCAAGATCACAATAAACACTGCTCTCGCTATTGTGGTGATGTCCCTCATTGGCATGGTGCTCATTATTTCATTATCTTTGGATTCATGAGAATAGGTATCCTATTATGCATTAAGGTTCATTGATCACAGTGATGGTTTAATCAAATTTTAGGTTAAACTTTGCCTTTGACTTTTATTGAATATTTATATGACGAACAGACATGTATATCTTTACCCCCCCCAAACAGCTCTTTGAACATGGTTTGAAATGCTACTCTTCATTCTTTAGGGCACACATATTTGGAAAAGCAGATCTCTCACAAACTTAAAGCCAAATGTCTATTATTTCTGTACAGTACAGTAATATGTAGAATTTTGTTTTGCAAAATTATTAAAGGTATTTATAATCTTGAATTTTGCATTAGTTACTTCAAATAGACATTTTAGAAATACACATTGTGGTTTTTGAGCACAGCTGTTGGGAAGATGTTTTTGTTGGCATTATCTTCAAAAAGGCTTTGCAAGATGGTGGTGACATTTCAAAGTCTGAGATATCGTCTTTAGTATTATATGTGTCCAAGGAACTTTATTTTTACCAGTCCTAGAGTTTATAAATGTATCTATTGGGGATTGCATACAGAAACTCACAAGAGAGTGAACTGGAAGTTTATTAGTCAGTGTAGTTTGTGGCTGAGGGAGCATTGTATGGGAATTCAAATTATAGCTAGAAGTTGTTTGCCCATTGCTCATGCCTGAGGCTGATTCTGAAGGATTGTGGTTCAAAGCCAGCCTAGGAATGAAAGTCTGTGGGACTCTTATCTCCAATTAATCCCCCGCCCCCCAAAAAAAGTGTAAGAGCTTTAGCTCAACTGATATAACACTAGCTTCAAGTTGGGAAATCTCTGGAAAAGCTCAGGGACAGAGCCAGAGCCCAGACCCTGAGTTCAAGCTCAGGCCCTGCAAAAACAAAACAAAACAAAACAAAACCATAAATGATAACAACAGCAAAAACAAACCTAGAATGTTATTAGGTAGGTACAAAGTAGGAGATTAGGAGGAAACCTCAATGAATAATGGCTTAAGATACTAAATGTATCTTTCATTCTCTAAAAATGATTCATTGGGATAATCATCTTCTAGAAATTATTCTAGATACCAGGGAAGACACACAAACAAAAACAGGCAAATGCCTTTTCTTAAAATTTTTGTAGTTTAGCAGAGATGATAGTTGCCCATGAACACACAAATAGAAGACTGTTCACATAACTACTATCATGGGAGTAAATTAGTCTAGGAAAAAGATGGCAAAGCCAGACAAACACAATGGTATTAGTGATAGAAACAGAAGTTTGAGAGGAAAAATTATAACAGAATTACCAGAAGTTAGTAATTGTGGTAGATAGTGTTGGGGTTTATGCCAAACCCCTACTCATTTTCTTTTCAGGCTTTTTTTAATCTACAGGTGTTTGTTTCAGCAATTTCACTTTCAATGTAGGTTCATACACATGGAAATCACTGGTCTCACCATGTTCACCAGCACCTTGAAGAAACTGACTTGTTAAAACTGTGGAATAGCCTTTTGAAAACTCAGTTACAGTGTTAACTAGGTGCAAACACATAATAGGAGTGTAGAAAGGTTCTATAGAAGTCTGCATGTGCTCTAAACCAGGTTTGATGAACCTAGAAATAAAAAAGGAAAATTGAAATGGAACTACTAATCACTGCTTCTATGAACCACTAGTAAAATTAAGTCATTGAGGTTTCAGTTCCAAAAGGAGAAATATTTCTACTGGGAGATTCAACCATGATACTTTTGAACCAGAATTTAGAACTACCATCTGGTCACTTTGGCTTCTTCATGCCTCTGAAGCACCAGGCCAAAACAAAACCAACAACTATACCAACAAGAAATAGACAAGCTAAAGGGAACAACAACATAGGAGCCAGAAAGCAAGTGCAGCATTGTGTATTGGTACATTTTGCCAAGCACCATTCCCAATCATGGTTCTGAGGTAATGGTTGACTACAATTTAAGGTAATTCTTGATAGATCAGCCAATGGTCCCTTAAACTACTTCAAAAGGGACTTTCCTACCTCTAGGGATGTCTAGAGGCCTCATTTACATTATAATTTAGCATGCATTTCCTTTCAATTCATCAGTCTTCTTCCCAGAAGACTTTTGGAAACACACAGTATGATCCATACCTTTGTACAATAAAATGAGCTAGACAAACCAAATTCCATTTTTCAGGAACTTTATCTGGATCACAGGAAGAAAAATTACTATTGATTGGTGGAGAAATAAATTAAATCCACACCATGGCATTTTCAATAGGTTGGAACACTAGATCTGATTAAGAGAAGACACAAAGGTTACCATATAATATAACAGGAAGGGTGAGGTATTGTCAAGACTTCATGAGGCCTGGTGAATGTTGGACATAGAAAATAAATAGTCCAGAAGACTAAAAGTTGACAAATACTATTTATATTATAACTTTCTAAGGAGAAGGATTTAATATAATAAAATTTTGTGAATTGATTGAGAGATGATATCTGAATGCAGTGTGTGAAGAAAAATTTCTGATTGTATATAAGAATCTTTTTGACTAGTTTTAAGAACTTAGTTATTAAGCATCTCTCTTTAGTTTCTTTACCTATATAAAAAGGACTATATTGAGGAAATTGTTACAAGGTTTATACAGCAAGTTCTTAGCATACCTAGCATATAGGAATCTCTCAAAAATACAATAGGTTTAATAGTTCTACAAACTACAGATCAAAGTGTTTGGTCTGAGTTGTGCAAAGATTCTAAATTATAATATTTGGAAGATTCTTAATACAGAAAAGGAAGTGGTGATTGGGCCAGAATAGACTAACAACAACTCATTTCAAATACCCCACTCATTTCCTGTTTGAATACATTATTCTTTGCAGCATATAACAGGGATTTTTGTAGACTCACACAAGTGAATTTACCAAAGAGTTGTAATCCCTGTGGGATAATGGAGAGATATGTACACAAAAGGCCTTGATGACACACATGGATGAGGAACTAGACAGTAGGCAGAGTGACAGCATGCTCCTTTCCTCAAGGCCACTGTAATGGCTTCGGAGAAATAGATGTTTACACAACTATGTAGCATAATCCAATTGTATACTCAGTGCCATGTCATACCAAAGATAGATTCATTAACTCTAATGAAGTGGAAGTATAAGTAAAGAGGACCCAATGGGGAAGGTATTTGAAATCATTTCGAATGCTAATTTCTTGACCTTATTAAAATGGGGCTGGAAAATACCCTGTTATGTTATTAACACTGCCAGGATTTTTGTTTTGATGTAGCTTTACCTCATGAAGAAACTGACATTAGAGGAAGTTAATAAAGTAAGTACTCAAGGTATGACATCTTTGAGTAGTAAGGAATGCCTAAAACCAGGTCTACCTAATGCTAAAGCACATGTGTTTAATCCCCATGTTAAAAAAAAAGAGCATGTACTTGGGTTCTACATGTGCCATAGCCAGTCTCAAGAGCTCCACTGCTTAAGGTAAAACTTAGTAGCTGCTTTAGCAAGACCTCATGAAAGTGCTTAGGAGAACTGGAATTACATTAAATAAGCAAGGCCCAAAGAAACATAGGTTGCATGATTTCCCTCATTTTGTAGTAACTGGAATGTGTCTAAAATCTATAAGTAAACACATTGGATAGTAAAAAAAAAAATCAAGTACACTGGGACAGGATAAACTATACTAGTCTCCAAGCAATACTGAGTGAGACCAAATAAGGATATCCTTAGGAGAGGAACAGTGCATCTGATCATATAAAATTGTATTTTTTGCAAAGAACTCCAGGAAATGGAAACAAGAGGGTTTGTTTTTTTGTTGCTGCTTTTGTTTTCTTTTCCTTTTACCCTGTTTGTCCATTTATCTGTCTTTGGGAGGACAAGGTGGGAGGGCAAAGAAATGGTGAGACAAAGAGTGAAAGAAAATGCAGCTGTGGCACTCACTAGACACTATGTTGAAAATGAACTATGCAAGTTGTGGGTAGGAAAGTGAGGGAGAAACTGGGAGAGAGGGAAGGGGTGCCATTGTCCAAAAAGAAATGTACTCTTTATCTGATTTATGTAACTGTAATGCCTCTTTACAATAACAATAAAAATGCATAAAAAGAATTTTTACACAGTGGAAAAATTAAACATGTAGACATGAACAAAGAAGAAATGAAGTTTCTGACTGCTAGGTCTAGTGTGCTCATATTCTTCATTCTTGGGATTAAGGAGAGAAATCAAGCACTGGGCTGGTATTTTATATAGTATTCTGACAGATTAGAATGAGCTTTAAAGTGTGGAAAGATGTAACACACTAGATTCTGACTCGGGAAAACACAGGCCTCTTGCTCCTTATTTTGTGTCTTCACTCAAATGGAGGAAGAATAATTGTGGGCTTCCCTCAGAGGTTTTGCAGATGCAATCTGCAATCCTGAAGCTTTAGGCAGATGGCACAATTAATGGTTCCCTTTCCAGGGTCAGTGTTAATACGTCCTCCCTCTCATTTTTCCACTTCTGCTTTCACAATGAAAATAAGTTTATAAAAAAATGACAGTAAAGGAAAAAACTTGTGCAAAATTTTGACTTCTAAAAAACAAGTCTAAGCTTGGTTAGAAAATGTAGTTTTGTCTGCCGACACCTTTTATTTTATTTTGTTTTACAGTTTCCTTCTCTCATTTTTAATTAAAAAAGCTCCCAATGTTGGTACTTACCCATTCATTCAGAGTAAGTTTGTCTGCTTCCTTACATTATTGTCCTTCTGTGTTGGAAGAGTGTTAAAATTAATCACTACATCCTCTCTGTGTAATGTAGTACAGATACAAATATGGAGGTCAAGGGGTCAAATATAGCTTTGCCATTTACTAACCATATTACATGGTCAAGACACTTAGTGACTCTCAAGTTTGGCTTTGCCATCTATAAAGAAAAAATAACTTTTTATGTCACAGGATTATTGTGGGAATTAAAATCAATACCATAAAATCTGCCAAAGACTGGTTGGCTCGGAACTGGCATGTAAATGTGATCCAGCCTTTACTCACAGTTCAGTTATTATATTCAAACTGAGATAATGTGCTATAGAATGGAGCTAATAGGTAACAGAGTCTAGGGAGATAATTCATTTCCTTGCTGAAAACCTTCTTCTTCAATATATCTAAAGTGACATCAGATGTTGTCAGTAGCTATGTTAGTTCATCTTAAACTCGTGGTCAACTGAAATACCCAGCTCTTCCCAGATCAGTTAAATGTTGTTGGTATGAAGTAATGCTATTTACCCCTAGATACAGAAGGACATTCTTATGCTAAAGTTCACAGTGCTGGACTCAATACAATACATGGATAGGTTGAAAGACATTGGAGGAGTTATCTGGATGAGTTTTGCTCCCTGGCTTGGTAGCCTCTGCAAACACATCAGTTTCCTTTCCAACATCATTTGCCCATGGCTTACACAGGGCATAGGTTTGCATTTTACTATTCCCCTGAAGGGCTGGGAGAATTTTCAGGTGAAAAAGATTCCAAATTATTTTAGGACATGAGCTTCCAGAGAGATGCTCTTGAAAGGGGCCACGCAAAGTCCAGTTTCTGGCTTTTAGGTGATCGTATAGCAAGGAATCAAGTGGCTTACTTTCATTGGAGAGGTCTTGTTTTCTTTGAGGTAAAACTGATAATCCCCTAGCAGAAGGTGATGACCTAAGAACCACCCATTTTGTTTGCTAGAATAATGAAAAGAAAAAAGGCTGATTCGCCTCGTTTCCAATACTGAAGGTTTTCCATGTCCATTTATTTCATATGAGAACTTCCTCTTCACATAGGAATGAAGAACATACACACTTGCCAGAATTTATTGTCTGTATTGCTGTCTTAGTCTTCTTAATGGAAGAATGCTGCTCTAATGGAAACATTACTTGTTGGGTAATATATAAGAAATATAAATTGATTTCTTACAATTTGGGTTTAGGAAGATTAAGATACTGGCATCTGCTTAGTGATTTCTTATACCATTCTCACATCACAGTAAGAAGAAGGACAAGAGAGAACTAACTCACCACCTCAACTCCTTTTTGTGGTTTTAATCTACTCACAAGGGTGGAACCTTTACAATCTAAGCATCTCCCAAAGGATGGTAGCTCCCAGCCCTGTTGTATTGGGGATTAAGCCTGATCTTTGGAGAATACTTTTAGATCACAGTAGTGAACTTTCTGTATTCCAACAATATGTGACTAAGTCTCTTATCTCCATTTCACCAGTGATTAAATATAGGAATTTTATAACCTTTACTGTCTTTTTATTAGATTTAATTTTTAAAAAATCTAATTTTATGTAAAGATAGAACACTAGCTCGATTAAAAGTCTCAATTGCAAGCAGGATATATCACTGTAGAACCTCAAATTCTTCATAGTAAAAATAAATAAATAAATAAGAGAGTACTAATGCTCAGAAACTTGATGTTGTACCTTATTGATTTTTTCATATAAAATTACCTGTCATGAAATAACTTATTACTCTAACCCAGATGCCCACCCCAATAGATGAATGTATCAAGAAAATGTGAGATATATATAAATAAATATATATATATATATATATATATATATATATATATATATATATATATAAATTCTATGCCTCTAGCAGAAAGAAGGACATTGCCCCATTCATAAGGAAATGGAAGGACTTGGAAAAAATTATACGAAGTGAAGTGAGCCAGACTGAAAGAAACATAGACTCTATGGTTTTCCTCATTGGTAATATTTAGTACATGTCTAGGATAGTCCTAGCAGAAGATCACAATAGCTATGTACATATGAACACATAAGATGATGCTAAGTGAAATGAACTCTACCTTATGGAAATAAGTAGTTTACCATTGTCATTGTTATTTTCAATGTACCATCTGAAATTATGCCACTTTCTTTTGCCTTTCTTCCCCAGAGTTTTACCCCTGATGTCACTGTTACTGATTTCGGTATCCTGGGTATTGTATATATGTTTATTGGAACTAGGGAAGGGAATGGGAACATCAAAATGGAGAGACAAGGGGTAAAAGGGAAACCAATGCAACAGCAATACTTACAAAACTATATGGTGTAATCCAATTGTACAACTCATGGGGAGAGGGGATGGGGGAGAAAGGAGGGAGAAAAATGAGGGAGCAGGTAACAAGTTTGATAAGAAATGAACTCATTGCCTACATGTGAAACAGTAACCCCTTTGTATATCTCTTTGACAATAAATAAATAAAACACTATAAAATTCAAAAAAATAAATAACTTATTGCTCTAAATGTTGCTCTTTGATTGGTAATCTTAAGGACTAAACGTCTAAATACCAATCTAACATGGGCCAATCATACTAGACATAGAGCAATTAATAAAATAAAGCTTTTCAAAAATGTTATGGTAGACCGAGTAACAGAAAGAACATTGAGTAAAACTGGCTTTGATACTTGGGATTTAAAAATATGCACAAAAAAGGATAAATAAATAAATAAGCAACAACCCAGAAAGCCTTTTGTTTTCATTTTTGGAGTTCCTTTCAATAAGCATAATTTTATATGATTATAGTTTTTGAGCTTTTGTGATGCTCTCTTACTTTTTGTCTTGTATGTAAGTTTATCTGTTTTGGTAAGGAAAAGGGGGGCACAGAAATGATGGGACAAAGTGCACAGATGCAGCACTTATATCCACTAGACACTGTTGAAAATGAACTGTACAACTTGTGGGGGAAGGGGAGAAGGGGAGAAAAACTGGGAGAAAATGAGGTGACACTGTTCAAAAGAAACGTACTCATTACCTGACATGTAACTGCAACTCCTCTGTACATCAATAAAAATAAATAATAAAATAAATATATACACAAAGATGCATTGTACTCATATGTGACTTCTGAAACTGAAACCCTTTTGTACAACTACTTAGTAAAAATAAGCATTAAAAAAGAAAAAAAAACCCTACACAACAATCTTTTTGAGTCTTCTTACTCACCTGAGCATTTTTCCCAACTCTTCTCTCATATCTCATTTCCTTAAACTTCAACGACATTGTGACATCATTCATTTTCATCTCTGACCCAACCTTCCTCTTGTGCCATCAAACAGAATTAGTCCTTTTTTTTCTATTTTGAAAAAAAAATTATTTGACCTTGCTAGGAAACCCAGCAGCAGGAAAAGTGGACTTTTTAAACTATATACAATATAACCTTTGTTTTTACTTTTTAACTTTTAGTTGTATATAAATCTTATCTTTAACCTTACTGCCAATCTGAAAATTTTAAGCTTATCTATGGTATTTGAATTGGCCTACTCTCAGTTCTCTTATTCTGTGACTTCTTCGCAGGATTAGTGGAGTTGACTCTCCTAAAAATTTCCCTTCCCCTTGGCCTTCAAATTATTTTACTATTTTAATTTTTCATGCTACCTTAGCTTTTGAATTTCTGTTGTCATTAAAATAAATTTCAAGATAATTTCAATGACTTTCAAGTTCCTATATTATTTTGGTCTTTTTTTAACATTCATATGTGACATTTAATTTTTTATTGTGATTGTAAGGGTAACATACAGAAGGATTACAGTTATATAAGTCAGGTGATGAGTACATTTCTTTTTGAACAGTGTCGATTCTTACCTCATTTTCTCCCAGATTTTCTCCTCTTGACCCCCACCAGAAGTTGTATAGTTCATTTTCAACACAGTGTCTAGTGAGTATCACTATTGCCTTTGTTCACCCTTTGTTCCACCATTTCTGTGCTTTCCTTTTACCCTCCCCAAAACATATAAACTTAGATATAATACAACAGGTATGGGAAGCAAAACAGCAACAAAGAACAAAACTAAAATAGAATAACCAAAAACTTCTTGTTTCCATTTCCTGGAGTTATTTTCTATAAACATCATTTTTATTACACTTTTTTAAGATGATGTACAGAGGGGTTACAGTTATATACTTAAGGCAGTGAATACATATACATTTCTTTTTTTTTTTTTTTGCCAGTCCTGGGGCTTGGACTCAGGGCCTGAGCACTGTCCCTGGCTTCTTTTTGCTCAAGGCTAGCACTCTGCCACTTGAGCCACAGTGCCACTTCTGGCCATTTTCTGTATATGTGGTGCTGGGGAATCGAACCCAGGGCCTCATGTATATGAGGCAGGCACTCTTGCCACTAGGCCATATCTCCGGCCCACATATACATTTCTTGTCATACTTGTTACCTTCATCCTCATTTTTCTCTCTTCTTCCCTCCCCTCAACCCCCCAACCCACCCCTCTGATTTCTTCTTTTTTTTCCCCAAAGAAGAATCTTACTCTTGATGTACATTGTCAATCTAGTCTACAATCATATGACTATGATTATTAACCATAAAACAACTCCTTCCAGATCGGGTGATATATACACTTCTTTCGCTTAGTGTAGTCTGTTCCTTCTTTTTCTCTAATTTCTTCCCTCCTCCCTGCTGCCCTTCAGTTTCTTAGTTTGTTCTCATTAGTGTCCATTGCAGCTGTTGGGTACTGTCTACTGTATGCTCCCCCCATCACCATTTTCCATTCATTCTGTGCCCTCCACCCAGCTTCTTTCAGATGTGTATGTGTATACACCTTGTATGAGGTAAAGGGTATGGGGTCCTTTAAATTCTCAAAGACTAACTACCAGGAAAGGTCCATCTTGGGAGAAAGGCACCAAAAAGTAAAACACAAACTCATATGTACATAAATTAAAATCCAGGCTGTAAAGAATTCCAAAGATAAGGAAGCAAAGAACTTCTTTTTTTTTTTTAATTGTCAAACTGATATACAGAGCTGTTACAGTTTCATACTTTAGGCACTGGATACATTTCTTGTACAGTTTGTTACCTCCTTCCTCATCCCCCCTCCCCCTCCCCCTTTCCCTTTCCCCACATGAGTTGTTCAGTAGATTCACACTAAACAGTTTTGCAAGTATTGCTTTCGTAATCATTTGTCTTTTTTACCCTGTGTCTCTCGATTTTGGTATTCCCTTACAGTTTCCTAGTTCTAATACCTGTATACACGGTTTCCAATGTACTCAGATAAGATACAGAGATAGTAAAGGTATGACCACAGGAAGGGCATATAAGAGAAGCTACGGTTTCACATCACATGTTGAAAGTAATTACAACAGTGATATAACAGTCCTTTCCATAACATGGAGTTCATTTCCCTTAGCATCATCTTTTGTGTTCATAAGGGTATAGCTATTGGGCTCTTGTGATCCTCTGCTGTGACTAGCCTAAACCTGTGCTAATTATTCCCTATAAGGGAGACCATAGAGTCCATGTTTCTTTGGGTCTGGCTCACTTCACTTAGTATAATTTTTTCCAAGTCCTTCCATTTCCTTACAAATGGGGCAATGTCATTCTTTCTGATAGAGGCATAAAATTCCGTTGTGTATATGTACCACATTTTCCTGATCCATTCGTCTACTGAAGGGCATCTGGGTTGGTTCCACATTCTAGCTATGACAAGTTGTGCTGCAATGAACATTGTTGTGCTGGTGGCTTTAGTGTGATTTTGTTTGTGGTCTTTTGGATAGATACCCAAAAGTGGGGCTTCTGGGTCATAGGGGAGCTCTATGTTTAGCCTTCTGAGGAATCTCCATACCACTTTCCAGAGTGGCTGAATCAGTTTACATTCCCACCAGCAATGTAGTAGGGTTCCCTTTTGGCCACATCCCCTCCCACAATTGTTATTGTTAGTTTTCTTGATATAGGACATTCTTACTGGTGTTTTGATTTGCATTGCTTTTATGGCCAGAGATGTAGAGCACTTTTTCTTATGTCTCTTGGCCATTCTCATTTCCTCATCAGAGAAGTCTCTTTGTAAGTCTTTTACCCACTTGATGAGGGGGATATTGGTTCTTTGCAGTTTTGTTTTGGAGGAAGGTAATTTTTTTAGTTCTGCATATATTTTAGATATGAGGCCTTTGTCCGTTGTATGGCCGGTAAAGAACTTTTCCCAATCTGTCGGCTTTCTGTTTATCTTGCGAGCTATGTCCTTTGCCCTGCAGAAGCTCTGCAGTTTGATGCAGTCCCATTTGTCCAACCATTCTTTGATTTGTCCGTTTCTGGGTCTTTGTTAAGGAAGTTCCGTCCTGTGCCAAGGAGCCCAAGTGTTTCTCCTACTCCTTCCTTTAGTGTTTTCAGGGTATCTATTTTAATTTCTAGGTCTTTGATCCATTTGGAATTGATTTTGGTGCAAGGTGATATATAAGGATCTAGCTTTAGTTTGTTGCATACGTTGAACCAGTTTTGCCAGCACCATTTGTTAAAGAGGCTATCTTTCTTCCAGACAATTTTTTTAGCTCCTTTATCAAAGATTAAGTAGGCATAGTTCTATGGGTTCATTTCTGGGTCTTCAATTCTGTTCCATTGATCTTCAGGCCTGTTCTGGTGCCAATACCAAGCTGTTTTTACTACTACAGCTTGAAGTTGGGTATTGTAATTCCTCCAGCACTGTTCTT
The DNA here is from genome assembly GCF_023159225.1 of Perognathus longimembris pacificus. Taxonomy (NCBI): domain Eukaryota; kingdom Metazoa; phylum Chordata; class Mammalia; order Rodentia; family Heteromyidae; genus Perognathus; species Perognathus longimembris. Next base: position 27,352,202 of record NC_063171.1, read on the forward strand.
TCTGCTTAGGATTGTTTTTGCTGTTCTGGGTCTTTTATTGTTCCATATGACTTTCTGGATTGCTTCCTCTATTTCATTAAAAAATGGTGTTGGATCCCTGCTAGTAAAGGAAATGCAAATACAAACAACCCTGAGATACCACCTCACCCCAGTTAGAATGGCCTATACTCTGAACTCAGGAAACAACAAATGCTGGAGGGGCTGTGGGGAAAGAGGAACCCTTCTCCATTGTTGGTGTGAGTGCAAATTAGTACAACCACTTTGGAGAACAATATGGAGGTTTCTCAAAAAGCTCAATATAGACCTACCCTATGACCCAGCCATACCACTCCTAGGCATCTATCCTAAACAGCAAGTCCCAAGATATCAAAAGGACATTTGTACTTCCATGTTTATCGCGGCACAATTCACAATAGCCAAAATATGGAAACAACCCAGATGCCCCTCCACAGATGAATGGATCAAAAAAATATGGTACTTATACACAATGGAATACTACATAGGGATTAGGAATGGTGAAATATTGTTATTCGCAGGGAAATGGTCAGAACTCGGACAAATAATGTTGAGTGAGACAAGCCTAGAACACAGAAAACAAAGGGGCATGATCTCCCTGATATATGACTGTTAACAAAGGGAGACGGAGAGACAGTAGAGACCAAGTCTGTGAACACTGTATGTGTGCTTGATACATTGTATATTGCATATGGGTCTACCTGACCTAGACAAGGGATGGAAAAACAGGTCGTAAGATATCACAAGAAATGTACACACTGCCCTACTATGTAACTGCACCCTCTTTGCACAACACCTTGTAAAAAAATTTATGTTCAATTAATAATAAAAAATATATATAAAAAATAAAATAAAATAAAAAATGGTGTTGGGATATTAATGGGTATTGCATTGAATTTGTGGATAGCCTTTGGCAACATTGCCATTTTGATTCTATTAATCTTCCCAATCCAGGAGCATGGGAGGTTTTTCCATTTCCTTACTTCTGCCTTAATTTTGTTTTTCATGTTTTTAAAGTTCTCATCATAGAGGTCTTTCACTTCTTTCCTTAAGGTTATTACAAGGTATTGTATGTTTATTGAGGCTATTGCAAAAGGAGTGGCTTTCCTGATTTCAGCCTCGGCATTCGGGTCATTAGCATATAGAAATGCCATTGATTTTTGAGGGTTTATTTTGTATCCTGCAACTTTGCCAAAGTTTTGGATCAGCTCTAATAGCTTGGGAGTAGAGTCAACGGGGTTCTTTAGGTATAGGATCATGTCATCTGCGAAGAGATAAAGTTTAACTTCATCTTTTCCTATTTGGATCCCCTTTATATTTTCTTCTTGCCTAATTGCTCTGGCTAGGAATTATAGTACTATGTTGAAGAGAAGGGGAGAGAGCAGACATCCCTGTCTTGCTCCTGATTTTACAGGGAACGGCTTTAGTTTTTCACCATTCAGAATTATACTTGCTGTTGGTTTGTCATAGACTGCCTTTATTATATTCAGGAGTGTTCCCTGGAATTCCAGTTTTTCCAGGGCTTTTATCATAAATGGGTGCTGGATTTTATCAAATGCCTTTTCCGCATCCAGAGATATAACCATGTGGTTCTTTACCTTGCTCCAGTTGATGTGGTGGATTACGTTAATTGACTTGCATATATTAAACCAACTTTGCATTTCTGGGATGAATCCAGATTGATCATGGTGTATGATATTTTTGATGACCTGTTGAAGTTAATCGGCCTATATTTTGTTGAGAATTTTTGCATCTATGTTCATCAGGGAAATTGGTCTACAGTTCTCTTTCTGTGGTGAGTCCTTGCCTGGTTTTGGGATGAGGGTTATACTGGATTTATAGAATGTGGCTGGTAGTGAATGTTCTCTTTTAATTTCATTGAAGAGTTTGAGAAATATTGGTGTGAGTTCTGTTTTGAAGGCCTTGTAGAATTCTGCTGTGAATCCGTCTGGACCTGGGCTTTTCTTGGATGGGAGATCACTTATTGCTGTTTCTATTTCAATGCAGGATGTAGGTCTGTTCAGAAGGCTTAAATCTTCATGGTTGAGTCTGGAGATATCAATTTTTTCTAGGAAATCATCTATTTCTTCCAGGTTCTTCAATTTGTTGGCATAAAGGTTTGCAAAATAGTCCCTTATTGTGTTCTGAATTTTGGTTGTTTCTGTAGTGATGTTACCTGTTTCATCTCTGATCTTGTTTATCTCAGTTTGCTGCTTTTGTTTTTTGGTCAGGTTTGCTAGGGGTCAGTCTATTTTGTTAATTTTTCAAAGAACCAACTCTTTGTTTTGTTGATGCTTTCGATGGTTTTGTTGGTTTCTAATTCATTTAATTAGGATTTGATTTTTATTATTTGCTTCTGTCTATTGACTTTTTGTTCTCTTTCGAGGAGATTAAGGTGCTTCCTTAAGTTGTTGAGTTGCTGCTTCTCCAGTTTGTTGGTGTATGCACTCAGAGACATAAATTTTCCTCTGAGTACTGCCTTTGCTGTGTCCCAAAGGAGCTGGTACTTTGTGTCCTCATCTTGGTTGAATTCCATAAACATTTGAATTTCTGTTCTAATTGCTTCAATGACCAACTGATGGTTCAGCAGTGTGTTGTTTAGTCTCCATGGATTGTAGGATTTTCTGTGGTGGCTGTTTGAGTTGAGCTCTAATTTTATTCCATTGTGGTCTGAAAGAATGCAGGGAATGGTTTTGATACTTCTGAATTTGTACAGATTTTCTTTGTACCCTAAGATGTAATCTATTTTTGAAAATGTTCCATGTGCTGCTGCAAAGAATGTGCATTTAGTTGTTGATGGATGGAATATTCTGTAGATGTCGGTTAAGTCTAGTTGGTCTATGTAGTTGTTTAGTTCTGTGGTTTCTTTATTCAGTTTTTGGCGTGTTGATCTGTCCAGAGGTGATAGTGGAGTGTTAAAGTCCCCAAGTATCAATATGTATGGGTCTATGAGTGTTTTTAGATTCAGTAGTGTTTCTTTGATGAAGTTGGGTGCTCCTGTATTTGGTGTGTAGATATTTAGGATGGTTATATCCTCCTGAAGGGGAGATCCCTTTATTAGAATGTAGTAACCTTCCTTGTCTCTTCTTACCGTCTTTAATTTGAAGTCAATTTTATCTGATACTAGTATTGCAATGCCAGCCTACTTATGGGGGTCATTTGCTTGATAGATTTGATTCCAGCCTTTCACTTTTAGAAGATGTTTACTTTTGCTGGATAGATGAGTCTCTTGGAGGCAGCAGAAAGATGGATCTTGATTTTTGATCCAACTTATGAGCCTATGTCGTTTGATTGGAGAATTAAGTCCATTAATGTTGAGAGTTAGGATTGAGAGAAGATCGTTTGTTCCTTTCATTATATCTATCTTGTTAAAAGCTATGTCTTCGATTTCTTGAGCTAATATTCTGGTTTTCTATGTAGGGTTAATTTCTCTGTCTGTATTGGGATCTTGATTATTTTCCCTGTATAGTACATCTTTGAGGGTTTTCTGTAAAGCTGGTTTGGTGAAGATATATTGTTTTAGTTTTTCCTTACTGTGGAAGACTTTTATTTGACCTTCGGCTATGAATGAGAGTTTAGCTGGGTACAGTATTCTTGGTTGGTAGATATTTTTATTTAGGGTTTGGTATACCTCATTCCAGGCTCTTCTTCATGGTCTCTGCTGAGAAGTCTGGGGTAATTCTGATTGCTTTTCCTTTATAAGTGATTGTTTTCTTCTCCCTAACAGCTTTAAGGATTATTTCCTAGGACTGTATTGATCCTGTTTTGATCACAATGTGTCGGTGGGATGTTCTATTCTGGTCAGGTCGGTTTGGGGTTCTAAATGCTTCCCCCCCCCCTTTTTTTTTTTTTTTTTGCCAGTTTTGTGCCTTGGACTCAGGGCCAGAGCACTGTCCTTGACTTCTTTTTGCTCAAGGCTAGCACTCTACCACTTGAGCCACAGCGCCACTTCTGGCTGTTTTCTATATATGTGGTGCTGGGGAATTGATCCCAGGGCTTCATGTATACGAGGCAAGCACTCTTGCCACTAGGCCATATTCCCAGCCCTAAATGCTTCTTGTATCTGTATAGGCCTATCCTTCTAGATATTTGGGAAGTTCTTGGCTAATATTCTGTTAAATAGGTTGCCTATTCCATTAACTTTTTTCTCCAGGTTTTCCTCAATACCTATTATCCTTAAATTGGGCTTCTGGATTGTGTCTTGAAGCTGCTGGAGTGATCTGATTTGCCGATTGGATTGGTTTTGTATTGATTTTTTATCTTTCTCCATAGATTCTAGAGAATCTTCAGGTCCTGAGATTTGATCCTCTGCTTCAGTGAGTCGGGACTGTAGGCTAGCTACTTGATTTCAAATCTCTTTTCCTTCTGACTGGACTTTCCTGATGATTTCCATGTCCTTGCTATACTTATCTCGTAGGTCTTGTATGGACTTCTTTACTTCATTAACTTCATTAATTTGGCTTTGAGTGCTGTCTCTCAACTCTTTTAGCTGGGTTGTTGGGACCTCTTGGATCCCTTCTCCCCTGTCTCCAGGGGAAAATGCCTGAACCCCAGAACCTATGAAAGAGCACTCGGCCTTGTCTTCCACCAGCAGAAGGCAAAGGCGTACCCTCATGGATTACGCTAAATTGAGGAAAGGTTGCCGATGCCTCCCCTCCCCCCCCCCCCCGTCCCCTCACGTGTCAGGAGCGGCTGCGGGAAAGACATCAGGGAGATGCCTTGATGGCTGAATGGGTCTCACAGGATTTAATTGGGAGGGGGTTCATATAGCGGTAATGGTTGGAAAGGAGGGGGACTGGCCAAAGGGCCAGTCATAGGATAAAGACTGTGTCCGTCATGGTGATGTCATGAACTTCCTCTGTGGGCGGGGACTACAGCCTCCCCAAGGGCCAAGCCCCCGCCATTAGACATGTGACCAAGCCGGGAGGCCAAGCTAGGCTTGCTTCTCTCCCGGTTGAGGCCAGAAGGTGGGAGTGGCTAGCTTTAACACTGTCCCAGGGCTGGGGGAAGGGCAGCATCTCAGGAGCTCTTTTCGCCCTTCCCCCATTAAGGCCAAAACTGAGTCCCCAACACTGGGTAACTATTTTGTCGTTTGACTCTTGAAGTTCAGTTATCTTTCTATTTGTGGAGGCCATGAAATTCTCCATTAATTTTTGCTTTGCCTCCTCATGCTCTAGAATAGTTGGCTGAAGAGATTCAAACTTTTCATTTATCATTTTTATCAGTAGACTTTGTAGAGCATTTTGAGGGTACTCTTCTATATCTTTGATTGACTGCTCTGCTTCCTGCTTGTTTTGAGTGGGAGATGAGACTCCATTGTTTGTCATCTTCCTTGTGTTTCTTCTGCCCATTTGGATTGGGAATGCCAATCTACAAGCATGTGTGAGCACCGTTAAAGACCCAAAGCAGACCTTACCAAGCACTGTTGTATAAATTTTATAAGTTCACAATTACATAGATACCTTGTATACCTGTGCATAAAATTAGATTTGGTGTTTCTAAAGAATACAATTTTGATATAACAACCAATCCTGAGCCCTGTATTCAGCAGTTACTTATTTACTGTTACAACCCTATGAGCAATTTTTGTTCTAATATTAAGTTCTTATTGGACTGGCTGGCTTTGACTTTGAACCCCTTTGATTCACTCTGATTGAGCAGGGATACCCACTATCCAATAACCAGGGGTCAATGGAATCTGGAGGTCCTGGAAGTAAATCAGGAGGGCAAGTTAGAGGTAGTAAGAAGAAAAGAGTAAAATGTATGTGTGTGTGTGTGTGTGTGTGTGTGTGTGTGTGTGATGATTTGGTTTAGTTTCAGTGACATGGAAATGTGGAGAAGAGTAGAAGTAACAAGGTTAAAATGACAGACAATGGAGTGTTAGCAGAAAAGAGTGGAGGTGTTATTCATAGGAAAGTAAATTTTGCGGGGGAAATTTTTTTAAAATTTTTATTATCAAACTGATGTACAGAGAGGTTATAGTTTCATACATTAGGCATTGGATACATTTCTTGTACTGTTTGTTACCTTGTCCCTCATTCCCTCCTCTCCCTTCCCCCTTTTCCTTTCCTCCACATGAATTGTTCAGTTCATTTACACCAAACAGTTTTGCAAGTATTGCTTTTGTAATCGTTTGTCTTTTTTTACCCCGTGTCTCTCAATTTTGGTATTCCCATTCAATTTCCTAGTTCTAATACCAGTATACATGGTTCCCAATGTACTCAGATAACATACAGAGATAGTGTAGGTACAACCACAGGAAGGGGATAAAAGAAGATCATCAACAATAGAAGCTACAGTTACATATAGCACGTTGAAAGTAGTTACAACTGTGATATAAGAATCGTTTCCATAACATGGAGATCATTTCACTTAGCATCATCTTATGTATTCATAAGGGTACAGCTATTGGGCTCTTGTGATCCTCTGCTGTGACTAGCCTAAACCTGTGCTAATTATTCCCTATAAGGGAGACCATAGAGTCCATGTTTCTTTGGGTCTGGCTCACTTCACTTAGTATAATTTTTTCCAAGTCCTTCCATTTCCTTACAAATGGGGCAATGTCATTCTTTCTGATAGAGGCATAAAATTCCGTTGTGTATATGTACCACATTTTCCTGATCCATTCGTCTATTGAAGGGCATCTGGGTTGGTTCCACATTCTAGCTATGACAAGTTGTGTTGCAATGAACATTGTTGTGCTGGTGACTTTAGTGTGATTTTGTTTGTGGTCTTTTGGATAGATACCCAAAAGTGGGGTTGCTGGGTCATAGGGGAGTTCTACATTTAGCCTTCTGAGGAATCTCCATACCACTTTCCAGAGTGGCTGAATCAGTTTACATTCCCACCAACAATGAAGTAGGGTTCCCTTTTGGCCACATCCCCTCCCACAATTGTTATTGTTAGTTTTCTTGATATAGGACATTCTTACTGGTGTTTTGATTTGCATTGCTTTTATGGCCAGAGATGTAGAGCACTTTTTCTTATGTCTCTTGGCCATTCTCATTTCCTCATCAGAGAAGTCTCTTTGTAAGTCTTTTGCCTACTTGATGAGGGGGCTATTGGTTCTTTGTGGTTTTGTTTTGGAGGAAGGTAATTTTTTTAGTTCTGCATATATTTTAGATATGAGGCCTTTGTACATTGTATGGCCGGTAAAGAACTTCTCCCAATCTGTTGGCTTTCTGTTTATCTTGCGAGCTATGTCCTTTGCCCTGCAGAAGCTGTGCAGTTTGATGCAGTCCCATTTGTCCCTCCTTTCTTTGATTTGTAGCCTTAGGAAAGTAAATTTTTAAAGAACGAGAATGTGAAGAGAGAGATAAAGAAAAAATAGTGGAAGACAAATGCACAAAACATAGAAAAGTTATTTTTAAAAAAAAACCAGAAAAATGAACAACCAAAAAAAAACAACTTGATAAAACAAACAGGTAAAAATGTAAAACAAAAAGCCAATGACGTTTCAGAAATGAAAAAAAAAAAACACCTTAAAAATGTTTTGAAAAAAAAATGGAGTCTTCCTTGTTTGGGTGGGCTTTCTACAGTCTCTGGTTTCCTTACGATGGTCTGCAGGTCTATTTTGCTGCTTGGCTGATTTGACTTGCTTTCACTTTGCAGGGGGTGGATCTGCTCTGACCCTCCTCCCCTGTTAGTGAAATCCTGGGGCTCTGTGGTTCTCACAGCTTGCAGGTAGGCCTTGAGCGTTCACTGTAGATGGGGACGTGAACAGTTTTGGAAACCGTGGCTCCTCCCGTCTGCTGTGGGGCCACTGCCTTTAATGCCTGGCTTTGAATAGGCTTTGGACTCAGCAGGATGGGGCACCACTGGCCTGGTTTACCCGGCTGAGAGTCGCTTGCCTGGGGGAAGTTCCTCCCTCCTGGTTGGGTGACCTCCTGGGCGGAGCTGGCTATGGAATTCAGCTCTGTTTCGGGCTGGGACTTGGACTTCCTCTGTGACGGGACCGTTTATTTGTCTTGGGAACTGTTTTTTCTCCCATCTGGTTGTTCCATGCTGCCGGTAGCTGCTCGCCACTTTCGGTTTTAATTTAGAAATTCCGGCGGGCAGGTCGGGGCACCTCACATGAGTGTGTGAACCACAGCCCAGGATAAGCCTCCCACCTGGGCAGGGGGCGTTCTCCTGGGCGGAGCTGGCTCTCACTGGTTGGTCCCTCTTGCCCTTTCCAAAGATGGTTCCTTTGTCCTCGCTTTCCCCAGGCCCGCTTTAGTTCCAGTCTGGTCTGACCCTATGCCAGTGGCAAAGATGGCGCTTTGCTCTGGCAGTGGGGGAAGGGCTACCTTCATGGAGCTGCTCTGTGGGCACGAGTGAGAATGTCTTTCGTGGGGTACTCACGCTTTTTCTGCAAATTCGGCCCGTCCATGCTCAGCCTGCGATCCGCGTGTGTCTGCCGCCATCTGGAGGATTTCTCCCTGGTCGCCGCTGTGTGCTTTAGGTGCACGGAGTGTGGGGCACTGTGCCGGTGTTGGCACTGGCGTGGCGGCGGGTTGCCGCCGGGAGCTCAAATCTGTGTTTTCAGGCTAGCAAAATCAATTTTTCCTTTCTGGCCAGAATCTCTGTACTGTTACAACTTACTTGGGCTGTCTTTCTAGGAGTAAAAGTTTCCCTGGAGTGGGAAAACTGCGATGTCAGATGGAGCTCAGCTAGGGCTCTGCTGCTCCTCTGCCATCTTCCCCGAAGTAGCAGAGAACTTCTTGTTAACATCATTTTATATGATCATATGCACATAGCTAATGAACCTTTGTGATCATCTCCTAAGAATATCCTTCCCTAAGAATATCCTCCTTTGGTCTCACTGTGTGACTGTCTAGAGTCTTCTATAATTTATCAGGTCCAAGTGTATTTTTTTTTTTTTTGTCTTTTACCATCCAATGCATTTACTTGTAGATTTATAGGCACATCTAGTTACAACAAATGAGGGAAATCATGTAGTCTATGTTTCTTTGGGTCTGGTTTCCTTCACTTAATATAATTTTTCCCAAGTCTTTCCACTTCCTTACAAATGGGACAATGCCATTCTTTCTGGGGAAAATATAGCATTCCATTGTGTATATACCTCATTTTCTTGATCCATGAATTGACTGGGGGTGGGTTGATTCCACAGATTTTGTTCCTTTATCTAAGTATCCAGCCATATTAGTATTATTTTTTTAAACCATTTTTCATCTTGCATTTAGACTCCTCATACTAAAATTCTTTTGGTTTCTTGATAATTGCCATTTGTCTTCACTCAAGTCTGGTCTTTGGAACATGCTATTCCCCCTCCTGGGATTACTTAAAATACTTTCTCTTGGCATGGGTCACTTATTAGTTATTTCTTGTTTCATGTTAAGTGAAAATCTTCAGGTAAATGTTCTCCAATATTTAACATAGGGTTCCTTGCTCTTTTAGATCATAGGTCCATATCAGAATAGCTATTATATTCTACTTTTAAAATCTCTTTTCAGTGACCTATTTACTTCATAATGATTTTATATATTGTTTTATCTTTTGGGGAACTTGTCACATGTATTTGCTAGTAGTTTTTGAAAGAATGAATGAACAATTGTCCATTCTGTGTCACTTCTTCTGGTTCTTCTTTGTCTTTTTGTCCTGTTATGTATAAATATTGGAATAGTTTTATCTACTATAACTCTTTCATGACATTACTATGAGGATTGAATGAGGTAGTGTGTGTGTGTATGTGTAACAAATGGTGAAAGTGTGACATTGATAAAGGTACATTGTATCTTCCCACTGATTTGTTGAATAGTAAACTCATTTGTACAACTATTTAAAGATAATGTTAAAAAGTCACTTGGTATTATTATTGTTCTTTCAAGAAATTTAGTCTCTTTTCTGTGTCAAAGAATGGCAACTCCTTTGTATAACCACTTAAAGATAATAAGAAAAATCTATGGTAAAAAAAAATTCTCAAGCAATTTTTAGGCAGGTAAAATCTGTGTTATTCTAGCTAACCAAACATACAGGAGTAATTGAGTGAAAGTTGTAACATCACTGACATCTTTGTAATATGGATCATCTTGAGATTTGCATTTTGCCATCTTATTTCAGGTACCAGGAAAAATTTAGCAAAACAATACTTTATACCAAATATAATCCGACCTTGAAGGTAAATCCATTTCATTCATTTCTTTATGCCATGAGATTTTGTTTATTTTTGATGCCAGAAAGTCAAGTGAATCTATGTAAGACATTAGATATTCCCTTATTGTGGACTATTCTGACTTATAATTGTGTTTTACTAAAATAGAAGCAACAAGAAATGAGGGAACAAATACTAGCTGATGCCATATAGTCAAGTGTTCTTGATCATTTTTTTGTCAGTTGTAGGGCTTGAACTCAGGTGCTTGGTGCTGTCCCTGATCTATTTTCTCAAAGCCAGTGCTCTACCTCTTTGACCCACAGCTCCACTTTTGGTGGGATTTTTTTTTGAGTGGTTAATTAAAGATAAGTGTCTGCTGGGCTGACTTCGAACTGTGATCCTCATCTTTCAGCCTCCTGAATAGGTAGGATTACAGGCATTAGACCTGTACAGGACCAGCCTGTATCATTTTTAAGTGAAGCAAGTCAACAGACCAGGCCTATACTCACTGCTTCCTGCCCTAACTCTTCTGCTTGGCAGGATGTTTACTATCTGTCCACACAAAGTCTTGCAAAAAAAAATATTTACTTAATTTTTAGGACTTAGGGGAAAATTAGAGTCCCTACTTCAAAGTAGTGCTCTAGTATTTGGAGTAAAGCTGAATGTATCCAAACTATCCACTTAAGTATGTGAGATACCTTTACATCTGGACAATAACTGATACCTATCAGTGTTTACTATACTAAGTGCCAGTCTAAATACCATATATGAAACATCCAATTCAGTCTTATACAAAATAAGGAAATGGTGATTTAAAAAGGATAAAACAAAACAAACTTATCCAAATTTGCACAGGAAATAAATAGAAAAGCCAGAATTCAAATCTAGATAGTCTGACTTCAACATGAAACTTCTTACCACTTCTGCTAATAGTTCACTCTGTGTGTGTGTGTGTGTGTGTGTGTGTGTGTGTGTGTGCTCATTGTATGCCTCAGTAAAAGCATGAAGTGCTTATAGGATCTTATGTTGTTATCTTGCAGTCTTTGACTACAAATGATTATGATACATTCTTAGAGTTGACATAAAACTCATGAACCAATATAGTATTACTGATCTCTGGGAGAAATCATAAAGCTGAAAAAGAATGGGAACTGGGACCTTCTTACCCACCCTTCTAATCCCAAGGGCACAAGCACCCAGGCTGCTTAACAATTACTCCAGATGGCTTTCCCAGATCTTTACAGAGTCTGATGGGTGAAGTTCTCCTTGATGAAGCCAATCTGTAGACTGGGATACGTTCCTACTTCCTTACCACAGAGCCACAATGAACACAACTAGGAAAACACAACATTTGTAAGAAACAGAATAAAACACAAGTAACAGATCCTAAGGAATGGAAATTTATGAACTGTATGAGAAATAACTCAAAATAAAAATCTGCTTTTAAGAGAAAGAAGATTGATGACCAGCTAAAGAAAATCACAGAACAACAAATGAATGAGATTAAAAATTCAACAAGGAGAAATCATAGAAAAGAATAAAAGGTTCTGGGCTTTGGTGGCTTTTGCCTGCTCATTGGGTTGGAATCTGGGGACTGTAGTTCAAATCCAGCCTAGGCAGAGAAGTCCTTGAGATTCCTATCTCCCATTAATCAGTAACAATCCAGAAGTAGAGGTATGACTCAGGTGGCAGAGTACCAGCCTTGAGTAAAAAAGCCAAACAAGACCCAGTACTAGTACTCTCTTTTCCTCCCTCTCTCCCTCCCTTTCTCTCTGTCTCTCTGTCTCTGTCTCTGTCTCTCTCTCTCTCTCTCTCTCTCTGTAATAGAAACAGAGAAACTTTAGAGCTCAAGAACACAGTGACTGAAGAACTCCATGGAGAATTTCAGCAGTAGATTACCAACAAAAGAATTAGTGAGCTTGATGACAGGCCATTTGAACTTATCCATTCAGAATAATACAAATTAAAAATAATTGGGAAAGTGAAAAGAAAACCCACCTATGGTATTGTAAGATATTATTAGCTGAATCAATATATGCATATGGTATCCGTGAGAAAGAAAATAGCAAGTAGGAAGATAGCCTGTTTAAAGGAATAATGACAGTAAACTCAGCCACATTGGAGACCAAAAATACCATCTAGATACAATAATATAAAAAGATCCCCAATAGATTAATATCAGAATCCTTCATGGAGATAACACTATAATCAAAACTTCAAAAGTAAAAGAGAATTTGAAAGCAGAAAGAGAAACATCACTTGCCACAGATATATGTATATATATAATATATATACCACATATATGTATATATACACATGATATTATTCGCATATGGTATATGTGTGTGTATATGTGCATGCGTGTGTGTATGTGTGTGTGTGTGTGTGTATCATTAGATTATCAGTAGGAAACCTTGTAGGAGAGGAGAGTGTAGGATGATATATTCAAAATGTTGAAAGAAAAAGAAAAAGGAGTTTATGATAATTTCAGGATTTAGTCAGACGACCTAATTTGCATCTGATAGATATTCAGGAAGGAGAAGAGGGAATAGGAAATATATCTAACAGAATTATAGCAGAAAATTTCCCAAACTTTCAAAAAGAAAAGCCCATCCAGGTACAAGAGGCCTTTAGAACACCCAACAGACCAGAACACAAAAGAACATCCCACCAGCACACTGTGATTCAAATTGGTTTAGTAGAACACAAGGAGAGGATACTTTAATCTATCAGAGAGTAAAGACTGATTAGCAGTAAAGGAAAACTGGCCAGAACAAATGCAGATTTCTTAGCTGAAATTCTAAAAGCAAGGAGGGCTTGGCATGATGTATACCAAGCATTGAACATGAACAATTACTGACCAAAAATGCTGTATCTACTCAAACTTTTATTCATAACTGAAGGGCAAATAAAATATTCTATAAATCCAGTTGCTGGTGGCTCATGCCTGTAATCCTAGCTACTTAGGAGGCTGAGTGAGATCTGAGGATCGTGGTTCATAGTCAGCTCTGGCAGTAAAGTTCATGAGCTTCTTATCTACAATAGGAAAGTCCATAAGCCTCCTATCTCCAGTTAACCATCAGAAAATCAGAGGTATAACTGTCTCAGAGTGATAGAGCACTAGCCTTAAGCAAAAAGAGCTCAGGGACAGTGCCCAAGCAGAGTTCACACCTCACAAGGTGCTCACTGCCTTATATATGAAACTGTAACCCTTCTGTACATCACTTTGACAATAAAACAAATTTTTAAAAGTGAACAACAACAAAAACACCCTCCCCCAAACTCATTCTGTAATAAAAACTAAAACAATTTATCAACATCAAATCAGCACTACAGAAGATACTCAAAGATGTCCTATATATAGAAAACCAACATGAACATGAAATAAATTGAGAAAATAAACCCTATCAGATGAGCAGCAGATAGATGTAGTAAGAAGAGAAGAGACATAACCCATAAAAACTGACAAAAACAAATCTTTGCTTAAGGTGAAAGGCTGTAACAAAGTCTTTCAAGCTAATGGCCTTCATAAATAGGTCAGGGTAGCAATACCAATTTCAGATACAACAGATTTCAAATTAAAATTAGTAAGAAGAGACAAAGGACAGTAAATATTAATAAAGGGAACTCTCCATCAGGAGGATAATTCTCAGTGTCTATGCACCAAATTTTGGAGCTTGCAACTTCATCAAACAAATACTACTTGACCTAAAAATACATATACACATAGATCCGAACATATTTGTTATTGGTGACTTTACATCACTGTCACCTCTGGATAGATCAACCAGACAACAACTCAGCAAATAATGCATTGACCAGCTACGTCTAACGGATACCAATAGAAAATTTCACCCTGCAGTATCGCAATATACATTCCATTTACGATAAAACATTCTCAAACATAGACCATATCTTAGGTCATAAAGAAAAACCTCTGCAAATTCATGAAAATCAGAATGACTCCCTCTATCCTGTCAGACAACAATGGAATAAAATTATTGTTCAACAGCAAAAGCCTTCACAGAAAATACTCACTCATGGAAACTAAACAATACACTGAGGAATGATAAGTCATTGAAGAGATGAGAGAAATTCAAATGTTTCTGGAATTTGATGCAAATGAACACATGAAATACCAACTTCTTTGGGACACAGTGAAGGCACAGAGGAAAGTTTCTAACTATGAGCACCTATATTAACAAACTAGAAAAAATCTCAAATCAATACTCTGATGATGTACCTTAAGCTCCTAGAAAAACAGGAAGAAGCCAAACCCAAAACCAGTACGTGGAAAGAAAGACTAAAAATTAGATCTGAAACTAATAAATTAGAGACTAAGAAAAAAACCCCAACCATACAGAATTGACAAAACAAAAAGTTGGTTCTTTGAAAAAATTAACAAAATTGACAGGCCTTTAGCAAACCTAAGAGAAATCACTCAAATAAAATTAGATATGAAAAAAGGGACTATCATAACAAAAACAAGAAAAATTCAGAATAATATAAGGGAATACCTTGAAAACCATTATATCAATAAATTCAAGACTGGCAATATACCTAAGCTGAGTCAAGAATATATTAACTAATTAAATGGACCCAGAGCAAACAATGAAATTGAAATGGCAATAAAAGATGTTCCATCCAAAAAAAAGCCCAGGACCTGATGTAATTCTTATAAGGCCATCAAAGGAGAACACCAATACTCCTCAAATTCTTCAGCGAGATAGATCCATACTAGATCCACATCTCCAAACCAGATAGGAGCCTATCAAAGAAAGAAACTATAGAGGTATCTCTTGGATGAACATTGATGTAAAACTTCTCAATAAATTTCTGGCCAATTGAATTCAACAACTAACCCCAGAAAACTATACACTGGGATCAAACGGGATTCATCCTAGTGATGCAAAGCTGGTTTAACATACACATAAACGGAAGAAAAGTCAAGAACTACATGAATACCTTAATAGATGCAGAAAAAGCTTTTGATAAGATCCAATACCACTTTATGATAAAAGCTCTGGAGAAATAGATAGAACATTCATCAATATAATAAAAGCTGTGTATGAAAAACCTACAGCCAACATAATTCTTAATGGAGAAAACTAAAACAATTCCTTTTAGAACCAGAAATGAGACAAAGATGTTCACCCGCTCCATTCTTATTTAGAATAGTCCTGGAATTCCTAGTGAGGTGAGTGAAAACATAACAGTATTCTTCCTAAAAGGAGGAGAGATCTTGATGCGACTTGGACTATCCTTCGGCAGAGAAGTGGTTGCAGAAAGCTTTTCTAGGAAGCAGTCACTTACTAGGGCCCAGCCCAGAGTGACAGAGAGTACACATACACCCTTGAATATTCCTGGTTAACAACATGCTCTATCTGTTCACACCTTTGTTGATATTGGCAACTCTTCTTGATGATAAATGGTGATAGTGACAGTGATCTGAGAGGTGTATAGGAACATAAGATTTCCATGCCGGGCTTTCTCTACAACCCTGCCAATAAGAATGGGAATACAGGAAGCTCTCTCTGCTCCTCCACAATTCATGCAACTCTCTTAAAAGTACTCTCAGTTGCCTCTTTTCCTGGGTGGGAATCACAGATGGGCTCTGATGTACAATGAAGGATGGCTAGCATCAGAAGGAGGGCAGCCTCTTTTCCTAAAACATTTAGTAAAGCAACATCTCATTCCTTCATTTTCTCCCTTTCTCGGTTCCGCATGCCACTGTGTACACTTTGGCCTTTGCTTTGGGTTTTCACCATTTAGAATATCCTCTTCTCCCTTCCTTCCCTGAAACTACTAAGTAGAATTCTTCTTCTGCAGGTCTTCTCCTTCACATCTTACGGGAGTTCTTCAACTCCTCTGCTCCAGGACCAACATAATGGAGGTTTGCATTATTATTTAGCTACCTCAATGGTTCTCTTCACTGCTTTAGATGTATTTATTTTGTTTTCCCAACTCCACAGAAAGGAATTAAGTCATAAAGTTATTTTATACCCACAGTTAAAGGGTACATAGTGTTGAACCTATAACTGAGCACTATAGATGCATCTTCCATTGACTCTGTGGGGATCCTGTGTAACTAGAAAACTAAAATGGATGGAAGAATGGAGAACCAGGACTGTGGGAAAATAAAAACATTACCAACATGAGGAAAATAGTACGTAGAACCCTCAAAAGACCTCCTACTAAATGTATATATGTATCATAACTTGCTCTATAAGCAAGCTGTTTTGTTTAAGTCCCAATTTTATGAAATTGCTAGGGGAAGTAGCCCTACTTAAGAAGTCAGAGGGATAAAACAAGATGATCTTCAAGACTCCTAGTCAGAGACAGGCTAGGTATCAAAACATGCTACCAGAATCCCTGGCTCAGTACTTGGCTGGCCTATTCCATCTTTTGCCTGTTAACTCTGGTATAATGAAAGCATGGCAATGTGATTTATTCACAGGGATATTGGTAAGACTTACTGGAATTCCTTGGATAGAAAAAGAGACAGGAAATGTGGAGTTAGTGGTTCTCATGTATCATTGTATTAATTTTTATCATGAGACTTTTTGTCTCATAGTTCTAAAACATGCCAATAGCCACCCAATTAGAAACTCACATCTGGAGACTAACAGCTGCTGGTATGAGTTAGCTCAGTACCTGCATCAAAGTTGAAGACTGTGCAAGTGGAAAAACATGAAATAAAACCAATTTTAGCAAAAAGTAGGGAGATATTCTGTAATTCCTCTTCTATACCTTGAGCAACTGTAAGGAGTGCAAAAGTTGAGAAAGTATAAATTTTACTCCCCAGAGCATGGCAGGCTGATTTCTTAAGAATCTGTGACATGGTATGGGGTTTTCTCTTACAAAACCTGCAAATAGTTGCCTTCAGTTAGTCAAGATAAAATCCTAGTCCTAAGGGAAAAAATTTCCAAGGAAAATCCCCTTAAGATAACCAAAATGACAGCAATTTATTGAATGATGATTATAATGCTAGAAACTGGCTTTGGCACTTTACATGGTTTAGTTCACATAATTGTCATGGTGGATGCACAAAATAATAATCTTATCACCATTTATTCTTTTTTTTTTTGGCCAGTCCTGGGCCTTGGACTCAGGGCCTGAGCACTGTCCCTGGCTTCCTTTTTGCTCAAGGCTAGCACTCTGCCACTTGAGCCACAGCGCCACTTCTGGCCGTTTTCTGTATGTGTGGTGCTAGGGAATCGAACCCAGGGCCTCATGTATACGAGGCGAGCTCTCTCGCCACTAGGCCATATCCCCAGCCCCTTATCACCATTTATTCTACCAATAAGTAAACACAAGTATGGAGTGAGTAAGTGACAGAGTGTGTTAAATAAAAGAGATAGGCTTTTGGCTCCAAAGTCTGCACAAATATGTGACATCTAAAGGCAGACTCGGAGCTTCTAGGGTATTGAACCCAATCCTTCTGCATTCACAGGATCTTGTATAGTACCTTGCATACAGGACTTGAATAAATGTGTGTCTTATGTGCAGTTAGCTAGATCAGTAAGTGAATGGTAGACTGGCCAGTGGGCCTTGTCCTTTCATGTACTCTTCCAGTTCTGGCAATAGTTATTCCTAGGATAGTAAGAAGCTCAAGATCTTGTAGCATGAGGACTCTAAGTATTATCAAAGGGCAGCAAGGCCCTTATGTTCTCTATGCTTTTAAGTCCAGAGAAAGTTGAAGTTATTTAAGCTTCTAGTTTTCTGGTGTTGGGATGCCTTTAGTTTTAGGGTACTTCTTGACATGATGTCCCGAGTGTGATCTCATAGCAACAATTCTTTCTTTTGTTTTTCTTCTTCTTATTCCTTCTCTTTTCTTTCTATTTATTTTTATTAGGGTTAAAGTTATTTGATGTATAAAAAAGCCCTATAGTTACAATTTCAATCCCTCCCCATGAAGGAAATGTCAAGTTACACAGCAGCATAGCCCAGCATGATTCATAGACCAAGGGAACTTAGACTGGGCCAAACCTGAAAAAATCATCACTTAAAAAACCTCCCTGGCTTGACCAGAATTCAAACTTTTCCCTGAGAAGCTTATGATGTTTGAGGTGATGAAGAGAGTGTAGTTAGGCACAAACATAGCAACTTATTTTGGAAGATGTGTCTTTTGAGTTTCCAAGATTGACTATGACTTGTATTTATATCCACAGAATAGTTCTCACACTAGAATATAGATGTGATCATACAAACCAAATATCTCCTACAAATGCTGCTTGCCTCATTAACTATTTAATTGAATGGCAACTCCTGTGTACCACTACTACTAAGATAATAAAACATTTAAAAAATACTGTTTGTTAGGACTTTAACATGGTATAGCATGCAGCAAACCATGCATAAAGATTTGCTATAGCCAGGTGCCAGTGGCTCATGCCTGTAACCCTAGCTACTCAGGAGACTGATATCTGAGGATCGCAGTTCAAAGCCAGCCCAGGCAGGTGAATCTGCACGGCTGTCATCTCCAATAAACTACTCAGAAAGGCCAAAAGTGGCACTGTGGCTCAAGTAGTAAAGCATTAGCCTTGAGTAGAAGACAGCACCAGGCCCGGAGTTCAAGCCCCCAAACAAACGAACAAACAAACAAAACCCTACAGTTAGAAGGACACATCTTGTCTTGATTTGCATAAACGATTTGTCTTCCTAATTCCTATACTGTTTTCTTTCTTTATACCTCAAATGGATAATGTGCCCAAACAAGGTTTGAGCGAGGCACATGTCACACACGTGTGTAACCCAGTCATCATACTTATGAGCTGGAAAAGGATTTTCTATACTCTTTAATGTGCTCAGGTTTCGGGTATTTGAGTCCTCCAAACAGTCCAGTATGAGACATTTCATAGTATTTACCTTGTGTGACCTATACATGTTACTTTATATCATTAAATACTCCCTCTTCAATAACTTGACTTCCAGAACATCGTTCCCTCAAGATTTCTCTCATTATCTCTCCAACCTCTCCTTTCAGAGGCCATCCTGCTCTCATCTTTCAAAATCTATCATTTCATACCTTGCAGTTTTGATTCTTGCTCTCCTGGTAGCCCTTTCCATGCCCAAAGCTCCTAGTTTCAACACCACAGTGCTAATTTGTGAATCTGTATCTCCTGTCTATATTGTAGTCCTAAACAAGTGCTACTTAGACCTCTCTCTATGGATGGGCCAAGGAAACCTGAACTTCAAAGGTTCTCTGAATGAACTTTCCTCTTCCCATTCCCAACAGTTATCTCCTCCTGGATTCCTTCTTTCAATTAATCCAAAAAGAAAAACAAAATAGTCTACCTAAATATATGTGCAAAGCCAAGAATTATCCCTGAACCTTCTTCCTCTTGCCTCTTAAATCTTTTCATTTATGCCTAGTTACCATTGCTTTAATTCAGACCTTTCTAGTCATTATCTAGATTGTTACATAAGTGTCTTAACCAGGCACATTAGCAACCGCTCCCTTACTCCTACTCATTCTTTATACTGTTGCCAGCATGTTTTCTAAAACATATTTTTTCATTATTTCAGACTTGTCAAAAACTCCCTCATTATATAGATACTAAAGTCCAAGTACTTAACACAGTTTAACATGCATGCAAGTTTATTTAGTCACATTAATTAAAAACTCATTTCCTTACCAGGTGCTGGTGGTTCAAGCCTGTAATCCTAGCTACACAGGAGGCTGAGATCTGAGAATTGCAGTGTGAAGTCAGCTTAGGCAGGAAAGTCCATGAAACTCTGATTTCCAATTAACCAGTAAAAAGCCCTAACTGGAACTGTGGCTCAAGTGGTAGAGTCCTAGTGTTAAGCAAAAAAAAATGCTCAATGCCGAAGCCTTGAGTTCAAGCTCCAGGGCTGGCACCAAAAAAAAAAAAAACCATTTACTGTGGTTCTAGTAGACACAATGTACAGCTTGAGTGCTCAGGGGTTTCCCAGAACCTCAGGGTGCTGAGCTCCAGGACTCAGAACTCACCTTTCCCTTGTTCTTGATCTTTTTCAGTCCTTTTCTAAAGCCAACTTTCCTCTGTACATTTGCTTGTTTTGGCAAACAAATTTTAGGCAGCCAGGAAATGTAACTACATACAGCTGGGTGATCCACAAAGTACAAGATTCCAAAGGAATAAAGATCTTTTGTGCCAATTTCCATTCAGCAGATCTTAGGCAAAGTTTGATTTATATGCTTTGAACTAATACAAGAAGAGGAATAGAATCCTTTTTCCCTCTGCTTATTCCTGGAAATAGAATCTTAAACTGGGCATTTTAAGCCATTGTCTATCCCTAGAATCTTGCCATCTAAGATAGCCCTTCTAAGACCACAACTAACAGGGAAACGGGCTGCCTGGAGAAAAATAGGTGCTCTATGACCACACCCAATGTAGATCACTCTCAGTCTCCCATGGCTACTTCTCTCCACCCAGTGGACCACTTACAGTCACTGTGCCAATTCGTTTTAGGCCTTCATGCTTTTGCATTGATATTCCCTTTGCCTGAAAGGAAGGTCTGATTAGCTAAGTTTTATTCTCCTTAAAAGTTCAGTTCAACTATCTTGTTGGGGCAGCCTTTGCTGACCTCTGAATTACCTCCCTCTTACTTCCTCCTTTGTGCCACTATGGTATTTGTTATTATGCTTTTATCATTCTGTATTACAGTTATCTACTATGCGCCTGCTCTACAGCTCAGAGTTAGTACTATGGTATTATAAATTACAGGACAGGTGCAGATTAGGTATTTAAACATTATTGCATTAATGCATATCTGGCAAAGGAATTACTAAGATTTTGAGGGATAGAAACAATACTAACCTTTTACTTTTCCCTGAATGTCAGGATCATCCTTCTCCCCCTTCAGCCTTCCATCAACCACCTGCACACACAGATACAAATGTGCAACACTTCCTCAATAGGGAAAAGAGGGCCACCTCTTACAGCCACCTTTTGACAGAGGGGCTGTTTTTTTTTTCTGGGTGTTTATTTCTCCCCCCCCCCCCTTTTTCCCCTCACACAACCAGAGTCATATGTTGGTCTTTGAACTCTTTCTTTTCCTCTTTGGGTCATTAAAAGAGTATAAGGAAAGCAGAAGGCTAAAGGGTATGTGAATGAGAGACAAGGAGGTCAGAAAGGAAAGGACAAAGGAGAGCAATAGGTTCCCAAATTACAAATCCTGGACATTTCACTTTCACTCATAGTTGGTCATGTCTGTTTTAGTGGTTAGAAAATGGTGTAAGTAATTCTTCTACTGCTTGTACCAACCACTCTTCTTGATGTGATGTTTTCCCTAATACAAGCAAATCTGATTTCACTTATTATAACCAAATTCCTCTTAAAGAAGACTATTTTTAGGAAATGCATTAGTAATATATGAAGACTTGGATTTGACAGACAGGACTATTGGATTTGACAGACAAGACTATGTTACTAAGCTCTAAGATTAATTTCCTACAAAATAGGTTAAATGGATCCTGCTGTAAGGGCTATTTGAGGTTCTCCAATGAGATGTGTGTGAAAGTGTTTTGTAATACATTAAGTGAAACATGTGCAGCAATGACTCATTAATATTAGAGAACAATTTTGGGTTGCACAACTTGAGTCACTACCATCGATTCCGTAGAATTATGTTAAGGCAAATGCAGATTGCAATGTGTGGAAGTTTTTTTTTATGATGTTTTCTAAGGGCAGTAATAAAACTATGAGTACATTATTATTAGATTGTGCCATGGAACTTCTCAATTGCGTGGGATATATAAAAATCTGGCTGGTAATATCTAAATCCATTTTGTCTAGGAAAATTAAAGAGATCAAGGAAGACAACAACAAAAATATACATAGCCAAATATGCTAATGTAGATATACTTGTTTAAAAAATTAAAGAGTTTTGGTGACCTAAAGTCATAACTAGCAGCAGCATGACTAGGTAGAGAGAGAGAGACAAAGGGCTGGTTTCAGATTCTGACTGCCATGACTTTGGGAAAAAATCTTCTTTATAGACGTATCTGAGATGGTTAGCAGTGGAAAAAAGCAAAGCAAAGACAATACCAAGTAAGCTCAGGATCCAATTGAATGACTAAATAGCATACTGTTGTCAAGACATCAGTGCCTTATATTGAATAAGGGATCACTAACGATTTGTCCTATAGACAGATGGATTTATATGGGAGTCAGAGATAAGCAAAGGGAAGAAATCACCAAAATGTCACCTTTAACATGCTGCCGCAACTAGATTTTCTGTTTTCTCACTTGTGATTGGAAGCAAAGAAATTTTTTTAACATTGAAAATTGATGACAACAGATTGCAAAGTAAACATAAGACACAAACTTATTGTTATACTCTGACATCTTCAAAATTCATGTGTTGAAAATTAAAGTGTGATCGTGTTGACAGACCATTTGGGAGGTAATGGGTTCATGAATGAGGAGTCTTAATAAATGGATATCAGGCTTTTGTTTTATTTTATTAAAAGATGTATACATCACTGGGCTCTATTACACTCTCTGGCCCCTCTAGCATGTAAAAATGCAACAGTAGACATCATTTTGGAAGCAGTGAGCAGACCACCAGAATCTAATTGTGAAACCATTGTCATAGAAAAACAAATGGACCAGGAGACATCTCTCCATATGTAGGCTTCTCTGTATATTTGGAAATGCTTTTCTTTGCCTTCTCTTAGTTGGAGCTCATTAAAACAGGGGGCCCTTAGAATTTTATAGGCACAATATTTAAACAAATAGACTTGGGTGTTTTTCTCAATCCCCATCTTCTGTATCTCTCATGCTCAGATAACACCCATGAGTCAGTTTCGAGAAATATTACTTAGTTTGATCTCCAGAGCTGGCCATCTGAGACAAGCATGGGCACTTAGTACGATCTGGTCCTTTGGGGACTGAGCAATGTATCCAGTGCTTAATTGTCTTAGTCAAGCTGACAGTGACCTAAAGAAACTTTCTCTTTATCCCCACTCCTTCCTTTCACACTTCTGTGTGGTGTAAATGGTATTTCTTAGAGTGTAGGAGTTCAGAGTGGAAGGGAGTGGAGATAAGCTTAAGAGAAAGTTTCAGGAAATCATACAGTAGCCCTGAGCTAGATACAGGCGCGCCCAAATTCACCTCAACATTAAAGTCAGTCAGCATGCATTCTTCTAGAATCTGACTTCCAATTGCCACATGGGGAAGAAGATCAGATTTGGTTTTTTTGTTTGTTTGTTTTTGTTTTTTCCAGTTCTGGGGCTTGGACTCAGGGCCTAAGCACTGTCCCTGGCTTCTTTTTGCTCAAGGCTGGCGCTCTACCTCTTGAGCCACAGCGCCACTTCTGGCCTTTTCTATATATGTGGAGCTGAGGAATTGAACCCAGGGCTTCATGTATGAGAGGCAGGCACTCTATCACTAGGCCATATTCCCAGTCTGATATTTTTTTTTATGTGTAGAGTTCAGATTTGGATGGACTTTGGGATTTATCCTGCCTGAGCATGATCTTTTGGAGCTAGAATTTAGATGTTGAGTTTTATGTTCAGAATTGTTGGAATGCTGTCTTTGGGAGAAAGATGCTCCTTGAAGTCAGGCTTCTAACTTCCAGCAAAGTAAAGAGGATGTGCAGCTATGTTCCTTAATTACTATATTTAAAATGATGGTGTTCAAGAACTTGAAAAATAAACATTCTTGAGTTTCAAAACCAATTGGCAAGAGGCTATATATGTGGCATATATGATTAAAGAACTTCCAAGTTTCCTAAAGTAAATGCTCTAAGAAATAGCAATTCAAAACCTTGATTTAGGAGCAGACCTAGTTAATTAAAATTTTGTCAAGCCAAGGAAAACATTAAGAGCATCTCTGTCATTTCTCTAACAGCATTTTTCCAGATAGAATGTACACCATACTCCTTGTTCTTCATGCTTACTTCTACCTCAAGTCTTGGATTCTCCAAGAAAGTAAGCTCAGAGGAAACAAACAACAATCACCCCAGTAAGAGATGATTTTAGGTTTCTTTCCACTGCTTCTACTTCTTGAAATCTTATTTGATTAAAAATAGCAGCAGTTTCTTCGTTTAATATGATCTCTTGGTTTATGTAAAACAATGGTTGAAAATACCTATACAGGGCATTAAACAAGAACCAATGCTGAATCTGAATAAAACTTCTCTGGCCAGATGTATGTCTTCCTTGAGAACTCAGTTTCTCTATTGCAAAGGAGCCTTTAAATATCCACATTTAAAAATACAATAACATGTTAACAAGAGAAGATTACCAAGTAGAATGTAAAAAAATGATTTCCAAGAATAAATATGAAGTGTTTGGCTGAATATATACTATGTTATCTGGATAGTATGATTATTGATACATTTTGCCTTTTTATACCTAAGAAACATTGAAAAATTTTTATGTCTAAATGTTTTTATTTTGCAAGAGAATAATCAAGTCATTTTTTTCATGAGAGGTAGAAAGTGAATTAACCTGATATAAACAGTTGGATATAGGTGGCCAGAGAGGGAGCAGAGTTACAATGGTGCTGAAGTTTTATCCAGAATTGATAGAACAGTAGTACCATTAAAGAATGGGTGGCAGAAGTCATCACTGTAGAATGGAGTTGAGTTTTGTGTTAATCTATGTTGGGTGACTTGAAAAGACAGATGAAAATAACAGGTAATTATTCTTTCTTTGTTTTGGGGCACAGCAGCAAATTGATAGATGTTAAAATTGGGCAAGTCTTAGCTGAGAGAGTGTTGAAATTAGAGTCCTAACATCAATTCCAGTTGTGAGGCCAAAATAGGCCTGGGCCAAAGAAGTCATGTATTCACCTCAACTTACAAATTTTAAGGTGTGTTAAAAACTTGAGTAGTCAAGACAAATCATACTTCATACAATATTTTAAAAGTGTATAGTATACAAACAAGAAAAATGTGCCGTAGTTTTCTATTTAATTTCTGTCCTATATATATTCTTTTATTCATAAGAAAGGAATAGTGTTGCTCAACTTATTTTATAAACCTGGTCTAGACTTGTTTCCTAAAGTAGACAAGATGTTCAATAAATAATAATAATAACTTAGAAAGCTAGGGAATTTCTTAGCTTGATAAAAGTTATATATCAAAAAGGTAGAGTAAAAGTTGTCAAGCTGGGTGCTGGTGGTTCACTCTTGTTATCTTAGCTACTCAGGAGGTTGAGATCTGAGGACCATGGATCGAGGCCACCCCTAGCAGGAAAGTCTTATGTCCAATAAACTACTGAAAGCCTGAAGTAGAGCTATGGCTCAAGTGGTAGAGTGCTAGACTCCAGAAAAAAAAGCTTAGGGACAATGCCCAGGTTCTGAGTTCAAGCTCCAGGATGGCACAAAAGAGAAAAGAAGGCTTAGCTACATTCACTAAAAGACTGGGAAGACAAGCATGGTACTATATGTATCATATATATATATATATACATGCATATATATACATACACACAAATATATTTAACATTATATACATATTACTTTAAGTACATCATAATACTATATATGTATATAATATATTATTACATATTATGTATATAACATATGTATTATATTTTAGTTAATTATATTCCAAGTTGTAAAATATGCTGTAGTATGATTATAGACTATATGAAACAATAACAACATAAAGGAGAGAAAGGGACAGCGATAGAGAATGACATCTGTCACCAGATAAGGATGGTGTTTAAGATGTAATGTATTTTTATACATGCTCAGCCTCTTAAGATACTTTTTTTCAAACTATGCTTATCGAACTGAGAATTCATGTCTTATCCAAAAGAAAGTAAAAAAGAAGAAAGGAAGGAATACAGACAAACAGGCTCCAGTATTTATGTACTACTGATACAGTTTACATTGAGCTTAGTTATGAAAGCCAATCAGAAACTCAATGATGATTTAAAAATAAAACTACTACATCAATAAAATAAGACAAATTATTCAGTCCCAATAACACAGCTTGGCGATCATGTGGAGACTAAACATATACAGACTAAATGCTGACTGAATTCGATTGTCAGTCCTCTAGGTGCCGTGAAACAATTCTGGCTCCTTATTCATTCGGCTTACTCATCTGGAAACACGATTGCGTATTTTTGCTGAATGTAAGCTGAATCTCATGTCCTATTTTTTTATACCAAAGCAGAGGAAGGTTCATTTCAGTAGTTATACAATTCTAGAAATAAGTAATAAATTTGTTCCCTAAAGACTTTTATAAACAAATAGCAGCTGGTTCTGACATAAGTAGTCAGACACTGAGATTCAAGCAGATAGCTTGGTTTCCCTTGGGAAATGTCATAGGAGAAGACACAAACACCCAGCCCACACACATTTTTCCCCGATTGGAATTTGTTTAATATCTTAATTTAAACTATGGTCACATGGAATAGTACATTCAAGTTGAAGAAACTTGAAAAAAAATGTCAGAGCATTTAATGAAAATTTAGCATCAAGCAGGCTGAAATCAGAAAGCAAGCCCTGGGTGATTTCTTACTGCAACTCAAGAAAGTGCTTAGCCAGAAACATTCATTCTATGGGTTTCACTGATTCATCTGAAATCTATCATAGAGAGCTTCATTCTTCAGCATGAGTTCTTAACATTTCTTTAAGCAGCAGCGAAGAAAGAGGATAAAAAGAAATATTGGAGAAAGAGGAAAGACTGAGAGAAAGTATGTGTTTTGACATAGTGACTACTGTAGCTAGAATGATTAGAGAAGAGTTCCATGAGGGTTGGTGTCTTTTTTTTTAATTTTTTTTTTTTACCAATCCTGGGGCTTGGACTCAGGGCCTGAGCACTGTCCCTGGCTTCTTTTTTGCTCAAGGCTAGCACTCTGCCACTTGAGCCACAGCACCACTTCTGGCCATTTTCTGTATATGTGGTGCTGGGGAATCGAACCCAGGGCTTCATGTATAGGAGGCAAACACTCTTGCCACTAGGCCATATTCCCAGCCCATGTTTCATCTGTTGCTGAGATTACAGGTACATATCATAATGTCCAGCTTATTTTATGGTTGAAGTGGGGTCTCACAAAATTTTTACCCAGGTGGCCCTTGAACCATGGTGATTCTCCCAGTCTCCTGCAAAGTAGGTAGGATCACAGGCATGCCTGACTTGGACTAGAAGGTGGTAACATGAGCTAATTCATAATTTAAAAGATTATCCTGGCTTTTGGGAGTGAGGAATAAGCATAGAAGTGAGAAAAGTAGGAGACTTATTTTTCTGGCAGTCCTATGATTAATCATTGTGGTTTGGGTTAAAATGCTGCCAAAAGAAACAATGAGTTTTGGTTTAGCTGAGGTGCCTTCGGAGGATAAACTGGATGTGCTATACAAAAAGAGGAAAGAAAGCAGGGAGAAATGAAATCTGAGCATGTCATACAACTAAGTGGATATGTCCAATAGGCAGTTGGATGGAAAAGACTGGAGGTCTTTGGCTATATTGAGAGCTGGAAAAATAACTATAATTTACCCAGATGCATAAAGGACAAGGCACTCTCATGTGCTGTTTTGTTGAGGGACTGAGAGCTGACCAGACACCTTTCATGTTTATGAAAGCCTTTCTAATGTATGTTTCTCTTAACCTGTCTTAGACCTTCAGAATCTAATGTAGTATGTATCAGTGCACATAAATAAGTATTCAATGAATGTTTACTAAGTAATCAATCATACTGAAGCTCTCAATACTGACTAAGGATTTTCTTTGGGCAAGATGCTTACTGGGGCCATTTCTTCATTATGAAATGAGCACAGCAAAAGTCTATTGCAGGATTACTATAGGAAAGAGAATTAGTGGTTGAGAATAGCTGGCACATAGTAGACTCTGATAACTAGGGACTACTATTACACATTGAATACTGGTCACTGTGGGTCTAACTGTAGGCAATCTGAGAAATTACTTCTTTTAAATAGAAGGGGTCAAGGAAACTCCTGACCAAAGTGACATTTCAGGAAATAATACTCAATAGGCTAGTGTTCCCTTTCAGACTCAATACCATGGCTCTGAGAAATTCATAATTTATTAAGGCCTTGAATCATATTGAACAAGAGTATTTCAGGAAAAACAACATCAATACTGACTTTAAATAGAAACAATAAAATGTGTGTGTATTTAAAACGTATATGTGTGTACTGTTGTATTTATTCTGTGTCTGATGTCATAAGTGTTTGTATGTATATGTGTGTATGTGTATAAAGAAGAGGGAGAAATTTTAAGGAACCTGTGTGATCTATGTGATTGTGGGGGCTGACAAGTCTAAATTCTGCAGAGGATGCTCACAGAGCAGAGTTGATGCTATGGTTCAAGTCCAAGGCATTCAGGGGACAGAATTTCTCTCTCTCTCTCTCTCTCTCTCTCTCTCTCTCTCTCTCTCTCTCTCTCTCTCTCTACCTCAGACCTTTTCTTTTAAGGCCTTCAAATGATTGAATGAAGTCCATCTATATGACAGAGGTATTTTGCTTTATTCACAATTTACTGATTAAATTATATCTAAGTTATTGCTTCACAGCAACATCTAGACTGGTATTTAATCAAATATGTGGTAAGGTGGTCCAGCCAAATTGAAACACAAAATTAGCCATCACAGTTGGGCACCAGTGGCTCTTTATGAGGTTGAAATCTAGAAGATTGCAGTTTGAAACCAGCTCGTGCAGGATAGGGACAAGGCAACAAACAGTACAAGAAATGTATCCAATGCCCAACGTATGATACTGTAACCTCTCTGTACATCAGTTTAATAATAAAAATTTGAGAAAAAAAAAGCTGTCTTCAAACTAATCATCAGAGCTAGAGATATAGCTCAAGTGGCAGAGCACCAGATGAGCATGCATAAGGCTTTGAGTTCAAATCCCAGTTCTGAGGGAAAAAAAAAGCATCACAATGTTCATCTTTGGAATTTAACAAAGAAGGTATGATTTATTCTGTGCAATCAAATTATTTAACAAACACAAATATATAAGGCCTCACTTATTAAAATTCCAAAATGAGACAACTTTATTTAACATGTTTATTTCAATGTCTTTTTCCCAAAGTGATTATAGTAGCTTAGAGAATTTTGTTCATAGAATCTTATGAAATTTCCTTTATACCTCAAGCTTGCTTTTTATTTCCTATTCCTTTTTCTCTACTCTTTGTTTTCTTAAGTTTATTTTAATTTATTTTCATGCCAGTCTTGGGGCTTGAACTCAGAGTCTAGATGCTGTCTCTGAGCTTTTGTGCTCAAGGCTGGTGCTCTAACACTTGATCCACAGATCCACTTATGGCTTTTTGGTGGAAAGTTGGAGATAAGAGTCTGAAAAACTTTCTTGCACAGGATGGCTTTGAACCATGGGTCCTTATACTACAGGTGTGAACTACTAGCACCTGGTCCTCCTTTCTCCTCTACCCTTACATTATCAAGTACCCCCAATGGAAAAAAATGTGACTGCAAAGAAGGAAAGGGATGATAAGCATAAAGGAAATGATATTCCAGTGCTCTGGCCTTCACACACATGTTGGTAATTGTGCTGAAGAAGTCTCCCATGAACCCACACCCCAGGCTTCTTTCCAGGGCTTGCTTCTCAGGCAGGCCATGAACCCAGCACCACTGACTCACAGCAGACAAATGACTGGGGCAGTGAGAGCTCCCAGTTCAGTTCCATGGCAGATGATTCTTCACTGACAAGAGAGGAACTAACTAACTTAAACCAAATGTAGTAAATGACTTCTAAACACCAGCTTTCACCCTCCTGTTTATTTTCAAAGCAGAATATGTTTCATGATTAAAGAGTTGTTTGAGGCTTAGGAGGCATATTCTGGCTATATTTACTCAACAAATATTTCCAAGTACAGTTATTGATTTCTGTTAATCCTGTGAGAACAGCAATGCTCTTCTCTTCAGAGATTGGGATGAATATTTTAAGGCTATCAAAAATGTTCACTTCTAGTTACCCAAACAGGAAGTATAGACAAACCAGTTGGGTTCAGTTGTAACAATGTGGCAGGAAGAAATCGCACAAGAGGATAGTTTCACTATGTTCTCAGAGTTGTACGATTTCTCACACATTTGGGGGAAATTCCACTAAATTAAAAGATTTATTTTTGAGCTCCTATAATTTTCAAGGCACTGGACTAGATGGACATGACGGTGTTGGTGGGATTGGGGATGGGTAAACCAGAGCCCCTCTCATTACAACCTTGTAAGAAGAATAAAGGCAGAACATTATCCAAGCAAAATATGCTCAGTAACCCACAAATAGAAACATTTTTGCAGTACTTATTGGCCAAGGTGTCTTCTTATTTTAATTCTAGAGGGAGAGGACAGTCAACAATTATTGTCTTGGAAAATTTTTTTTTGCCAAAATATTAGCAATAAACTCAGCTTACTTTGGAATAGTCTCCAGCTCTAGGAGAAAAGCCTTATGCATCACTTTATGCTACTCTTGGTCTTCCAGATATAAGTCTCCAGTAAAGTTTTAGAAATCTGCTTCTGTAGTTAACCTCCATCCAACATGGCACATGGCACTTTAAGATCAGCTGGAACCTGTCTTTCAGAAATTTGAAACCCCAAATGAATAATAAATGCCATCAAATATTCTGTGTGTTCTGTTCACTTTGGCCCTTTCTGTGTATTAAATTTCCATTTGACTATTCGGGCCTTAGACACTTCAGCCTTATTAACCAACTACTTTTTTTTCTTTGTGCCAGTCCTAGGGTTTGAACACAGGGTTTGGGTGCTGTTCCTTAGCTTTTCTGAACTCCCTCAAAAAAAAGAAAAGCACTGAGATTTCAATTAACTTCAGTAAGAATGGTTACAATTAGGGAAATAAAAAAAAACCAAACACAAAACCCCACATGTTGGTGAGCATGAAGGAATGGGAATGTAAATTAATACAGCTACTAAGAATGGAAATCTTCAAAGAAGACACAAATGGAACTACCATATAATCCAGTTACACCATTCCTGAGTATATATACCCAAATTAATCTAAGTTAAGATACCTGTACACCTGTGGTTATTTGGCAGTACTATTCTCAACAGTCAAGTTTTGGAATCAGCTTCGATGTCCATAAACAGACAAATGGGTAAAGAAACTAGGTTATTCATGTCATTTCATGGAAATGGAGAAACTACACATCATTGTTTAAGTAGAATAAGCAGGCTAAGAAAGACAAATATGAGCTGGGCACAGGTGGCTCACATCTGTGATCTAGCTACTCAAGAGGCTGAGATATGAGAATTGCAGTTCAAAGCTAGCTCAGGCAGGAAAGCACAAGAATATCTTATTTACATTACAACCAAAATGCCAGAAGTGGAGCTGTCAAGTGGTAGAGCATTAGCCTTGAGCAAAAAAGCTCAGGAATAGTGCTCAGTCCCTGAGTTCAAGCCTAATACAGGCACACACACACACACACACACACACACACACACACACACGCACGCACACAAGATAATTCTGAATGTTTCCCTCATATATGAAAGACATGAATGTAGAAGAAGGATTATTAGGGAATAGGAAGGGAACCACAGGAGATGGGTATAAATTCAGTCAATGTACCCCTTTTGCATGGATGAAAATATCATAGTGAAGCCCACTATTTTGTGTAATTTATATACATTAATAAAATATGTACATGTACATAAACACACACCTACATATTATATCCATCTGTGTGTGTATATGTGTGTTATGTTCCATATGGGGATGGAAATTATGACCAACTCTTTCTGAATAATTACTTATTTATTGTCAAAGTGATGTACAGAGGGGTTACAATTTCAAATGTAAGGCAGTGGGTACATTTCTTATACAATTTGTTACCTCCTCCCTCTTTTCCCTCCTCCCCCTCCCCTTTCCCTCTCCCCCCATGAGTTGTTCAGTTGGTTTACACAAATGGTTTTCTAAGTATTGCTTTTGGAGTCATTTGTCTTTTTACCCTTTGTCTCTCAATTTTTATATTCCCTTTCCCTTCCCTAGTTCTAATACCAGATATACAGTATTCAGAGTACTCAGATGAGATACAGTGATCATGCAGGGACAACCACAGGAAAGGGATACAAGAGGATCATCAACAAAACAAAAGCTACGGTTTCACATGGCATGTTGAAAATAATTACAACAGTGATATAACACTCGTTTCCATAACATGAGTTCATTTCACTTGGCATCATCTTATGTGTTCATAAGGGTATAGCTATTGGGCTCTTGTTATCCTCTGCTGTGACTAGCCTAAACCTGTACTAATTATTCCCTTTGAGGGAAACCATAGGGTTCATGTTTCTTTGAATGACCAACTCTTCTCTGACACTTTATGAACCAAAGCACCATCCCTGGGTTGAAAAAGTGGTTTCCAGTAGAAAGCATGTTGTGTCTCCCAAATCCTAAAATATTCCATACTTGAGTTTCTCCACAATGAGAAACACAGTCTTTTAAGCTTGAACATTGCCCTTTAATTGTTTTGGGGCCAGCTAGAATTAAGAGAGCACACAAGACAGGCTCTACATGATGTCACACACCCATGTGAACTGAGCTGCTGAGCTGGTGCCCAGGAGGCTTCCCTTCACATTGATTTGGAAATAGCCAATGACACAGTGGAAACCAGGTCTCTCTCTCTCTTTCTCTCTCTCTCTCTCTCTCTCTCTCTCTCTCTCTCTCTCTCTCTCTCTCTGCCAGGTCAAATTTCAGAGCTTTATAATAATACACTTTGAGCCACAGGGATCTTTCTTGCAAGGAAGGTTGCTGTGCCTTTTTATCCTGGGCACATCAAGGTCACAATAGGAAAGGAAATGGTCTCTCCCTGGAAGCAGGTGCACATTCCAGGAGGGTAGAAACCAAGAGTTGCTGGCATGGCAAGGAGAATGCTGTTTATTTTGCAAGAAGCAGTTGGCACAAGGAGTGGAAAAGGCAGGCACAGAAACCCTGCCCTGTTAACTGCACTCTTAGTTGCACGATATTATGTAATAGAGTTTCATCAGCACTCAGGCTATTGAAGATGACACTGTTCACCTCCAAGAACATGACGCTTAAAAAAATTGAGATAAGCTGGGTGCTGGTGCTCACACCTGTAATCCTAGCTGCTCAAGGGGATCTGAGGATCACAGTTCAAATATATCCTGGGCAGGAAAATCCATGGAACACTTATCTCCAAGTAACTACCAAAAAAACCTAGAAGTAATTAGTGGCTCAAAAAGTGGTGGAGTGCTAGCCTTGAGCAAAAAAGCTCAGGGACAATGCTCAGGCCCTGAGTTCAACAACAACAACATTGAGATGTTGACCTATTTGGGAGGATGTGAATTTCAAGTTAATAATTCTGGTATTAGAAGATAGGTGGATGGGCTAGGATTGTAGCTCAGTGGTAAAGCACTTGTCTAATATAGGAGCAGTCCTGTGTTTGATACCACTCTCCCAAAGTACCGCAAAGGAAGAGAGAAAGAGAAGAAAATTGAAAGAGAGTTGAGAGGGAGAAAGAGGAGGAAGGGAGAAAAAGATGGAGGGGGTAAAGGAACAGAGAAAGAAGAAGAGAGAGATGGAAACAGAAATGACAGAAAGTAGGAGAGAGGAGGAAAAGGAACGAGAGGGAAAAGGAAAGGGAAAGGAAAATGGAAAAGTATAAAGCGAAGGTGCAGGGGAATGATGGAGATAGTTGAAAGAGCATAAGGAGTTCAATTCAACACTAGTCTGCTGCACAATTTGGGAACAAAGCTAATAATTTTTATCCTTGAAGGTAGCATACATTCCAGGTTTTCAATTCTATGTGGTGACTAAAACATGACCACAGATTGGCTACTAGACCTTTTAAAACTTAGAGTTTCAAATAAGCAATATACATCTCAAAATTACTTCTGATGCAAAACTTCTGATGACTAAGCCTTAACAAGGTAGCTAGACATATAATAGGCAAAGAGCATAGGAAATGCAACTTAAGGATTAATATTCAATGCCCCAAACATACAAGATCTGTGTTTCTTCTGTGGACACTTTAGAGCTACCTGGAATATTCTGATTTCTTTGATACAGAGACCCCTGCTCTGGTCTTGTCAAAGCTTTCCACATAGTTCTAAAATGAAGTCACAATAAGGATCAATTCATGAGGGGCTGTGATTTTCGAAATGGGGCTTCCAGGCCAGCATCCACATATTGCCTGTGAATTTGTTAAAAAGGTAAATTATTGTGTCTCACACTAGACCTACTGAACCAGAAACTCTGGGAGTAGAGCTCAGAAATCTGTGTCTTTAAAACAATCTTTTATTATGTTTAAGTAGCTATGCAAAGGAGTTATTTAACAAAGCAATTTATGAATATAATATATCTTTAACAAGCCAACTATGTGATTTCAATGGCCTAAAGCTTGAGAAATATTGCATGCATCAGGAACCATAAAAGCAGTGCTGGGGTTTTTTGGGCAATCAGCTTCACAAAACATTTTTTAAAAATTCCTTCCCATAATTTTCTGTGCTATTGGTGGGATAAGCTAATCTAAATGTCAGTGGAATGAATCACAGGTTTCTAAATTTTAAGAACTCTAGTAGGGAAAGAAAATTTTCTCAGTGCTGCTGGTGCATTTAGGCAAATGGCCAACAACATTTCAAAACAGGCTAAATCAGAGCAGTGTTAGAGAGCTAAGCTTCATTGGAATAGGTACTTAACTTGTCTCTTATTCCCAGAAATATGAGGCAGAGCCTCTGCTACCGGGGCGGGGGGGGGGGGTCTTTAACCACAGCGACATCCTTTGCTGTTGGAGTCAAAAGAAAGATTTCCACATGCAACTACATCTAGACATTTCTATATCTACTCCTAAGAGATCTCAAGACTTTCCCATGTCCACAGGCTCAGATCACAATCACCAACATGAATTACTAGGAGGCCCCACATTCTGGCCTCTTCCTACTTTGTGGTCCTCGAGTCATGCCACACTCCCCACTGAGCTCCATGCTTTGGCCATGCTAGCTTGTATTTTCTGTCCAATGTGCTCTCACCCATCAACCCTACCACATACTCTATTCACATGCTCTGCCCTCTGTCTAGAACACACTCCCCTTCTTGCTTTAGTCCATTTAATTCCTACTCACCCATCAAATCTCACTGCAGTCAGCACCTCTTAAACTCTGAGGCTTTTTGACATTCATAGTACTTTCCCCTCACCATTCAGTCAGTGCTGTGTGGACACACGCATACCTTTGGTATGCAAACAGTACAGGATATGACATGTAGCCAGGGCTCAAGATATTTCAATGAATATCTAAGTAGATGAATAAATAGCAGAGCCAAACTGGCTCTTCTAGTAGGACTTCCTACTATTGAAGTTTTTCATAGTAGTTACAGCCTTGCATTGCTCAAGTTATATGCAATGGTTAGGGTCTAAATAGTCTTACAGCAAAGGAAGCAAGAAACGTAGTTGTGTCTCCCATGTATCTGAGCCTTAAGAGAGGTATGCAGGAGAAATGGAACCAGAATTTAGGTGTTTTCTTGGCTCTGACTGTATCTATTCATGCATGCATGCTAGCTTTGCTACAGTGGATTGGGTATGAACCTGATGCTGCCCTCCCCATCATGTTCCTCTCACCTGAGCTTGTTCTGACAAGCTTAGAACTTTCATATTACAAAGACTTAAAGCAGCCCCAAGCTGAAGTCCAGACAGGCACTTAAAGAGTGTGGAGGAATTTGTGGGAGACCAAAATGTTGCCCCAAATAGCTAATACATGGGCTGTACTAGAAACTCAATCTAGTTGAGGGAACAGATATGGACACAGACTGCTCCATGATCCAGAGTTCCCCCAGGGAGTATGGTCAGATTTGTCAGTAGCCATAAAGATTGCAGAAAATAAAATATGATTTTTATGATTTAGATAGTAAGAAATATATTTTTTGGTGTGTGTGTGTGTGTGTGTGTGTGTGTGTGTGCGTATGTGTGTGTGTGTGTGTGTGTGTGTGTGTGTGTGTGTGTGTGTGTG
Organism: Perognathus longimembris pacificus; assembly: GCF_023159225.1. NCBI lineage: Eukaryota > Metazoa > Chordata > Mammalia > Rodentia > Heteromyidae > Perognathus > Perognathus longimembris. The sequence continues at coordinate 27,388,210 of NC_063171.1, forward strand.
CCAATACTGAAGTTTGAACTCTGGCCTTAACTTTGCTCAACTTGCTTGCTCAGCTGATACTCTATCACCTGAGTCATACCCACCTAAAGCTCAACTTGTTGCTGGTTATTTGGGAGAGGAAGTCTAGTGGACTTTTCTGTCAGAGTTGACTTGAACCATGATCCTTTGGATCTCAGCTTCCTGTGTAGCTAGGATTAGAAGCACGAACCTCCAGTGCCTGGCTGAAATTAACTTTTTTGGTTGTTTGTTTATGTGTTTGTTCCTTGAGGACAGGGTCCTGCTATTTGTCCCAAACTGGCCTTGAATTCAAGATTGTCCCACCTAAACCTCTTTCAAGCTGTGATTATGGGTTAGTGCCATCATACTCATGGGGGAAATAACTGTTAGCTCCGCTTGTCATCCTAACTACTCAGAAAGCTGAGACTCAGAGGACGACAGTTCAAAAGCAGGCCAAGCAGAAAAATCTGCAAAACTCCATTTCCAATTGACAAGTAAAAAGCCAGGCAGGGACTGCAGTTTAATTGGCAAAGCAAGCTAAGGCAGTGTGCAAAGTCCTGAGTTCAAGAATGGTAATGTGGGACATATTAAGGGGATACCTCTTAAGACACACATCCAATAGATTTTCCCTGATTCTTTCCAGGTAGAATGCATACTCCCAGGCTTGATGGATCATTGATTTAGCTAGGCAGGTCTAAGGCCGTCTATGTTTGACGTATATAACTTCTGTGGGATTGGAGTCTCATTTTAGTAAAGCCAGTCCCAGAGGCATATGCAGGAACATTCCAGAGAGAGACATTTCCCATATCTAGCAGGGAGCAGTGAAAAGCTGACTTACAGCTCTTCTTTTCCAGCATAAGGAATCAAGAATATCTTAGCCAGCATGCATTGTCAGCTCTCCTAAGGAAAAACAAACAATAAAAAATTCTAACTTAGTTGGGACTATTGCTCATGTGGTAGAACATCCACATAGCAAGCACAAGGCACAAAGTTCAAATCCCAGTCTCACTGGTGTTTGAAAAAAAATTCAAAATTAAGAGGTATCTTGAGCATATCTCCCAAAGAGGATAGATCAATATACCTGATAGATATCTACATACACATGTATATTACAACTCTGTTCACAACAGCCAAGCTGTGGAATGACTAAGAGGCCCAACAACTGATAAATGGATGAAGCAAATACGGTATATATATGATAAAGCCATAAAGAAAAATGAATTAATGTCAATTTTAGGGAAAAGAATGGAACTAAAGATCATGTTGAGCAAGATAACCAAGCTCAAATATTACATTTCTTATTCATCTGTGAAATCTATACTTAAGGTGATGATGATGATGATGATGATGATGATGATGATGACGATGATGATACAGGCAAGTATAAGGGCAATGTCTGAGGGGAATCAGTGGATGGGGCAGGGGGGAAAGGAAGGAGTCCAAGGAGGATGAAGAAGATTAAAGTGTGACACACACACACACACACATATACATATATATACACACACGCACACATTTATATGTATGTGTAAATAAAGCATAATGAAATCGACCAAATGCTATTTGTAAAGGAGGGGAGGAAAAAGGAAGCATGAAAGTATAATACAGGGGATGAACTTGCTCAGAGCATATTGTGGCTATCTATGAAATTAGCATAAGAAATACCTGTGTACTATTAATGCAGGCTAATTAAAATTAAATTAATTAAAAATACAGAAAGGAATTTGTGGGTTCGCTAGTTTCTATCAAGTGTCTTAATTTCTTTAAGGGCATATATTCAGCAACATTAACCTTACAAGGTAAAATTTTCAGGGAATACTGCTGGGTGCTCTATTTTGTCTTCCTAATTTTTCCTAAGAATTTTCAACTTTTTTTTTCTTTTTTCATATTATGAAGCGTCCATCAATTTAACCTATTTGATTTGCTTTACAAGTACTTTAATTATCTAATATAACTTTACCAAATATTTAGATAGCTTTTTACAAATATAAGAAACAGTAATTAATACTACTCTGACTCTCCTCTTCACCCAACACTGCAATACTGCTTGTTCACGTAGTACATTTCCATTCTACTTTTTTTTTTTTTGCCAGTCCTGGGGCTTGAACCCAGGGCCTGAACACTGTCCCTGGCTTCTCTTTGCTCAAGGCTAGCACTCTACCACTTGAGCCACAATGCCACTTCTGGTTTTTTCTATATATATGGTGCTGAGGAATCAAACAAGAACCCTACCACTAGGCCATATTCCCAGCCCCATTCTACTTTTTATATTAAAAAAATATAAAATGATAATTGACTTCCACTATTTAACTTACAATCCTAAATCGTGTCTTCTAGGATTCCCATTCTCTAATACCAAGTAAAAATTAGTGGCTTAAAGGAATACCCATCTTGTTCTCTTTTTTTATGGGATGAAGACTGACTGGGCTTTGACTGGCAATTCTTACTCTGCTGATATCATCTACCCCCAAGATGTAGAAGCAGCAGAATCTGGGTTTCTCTTCTACAGCCCAAGTCTCCCTTCACCACATATCCACTCCACATAGACGTTCCTTCTCAACAGTTAGAATTCTTATACAATACTACTCTTCCCAAAGGGAAGACTCTAAGAGAGAAAAGACAGAAGCCACCAGCCCTGTTAAAGTTAGGCCTACCACTTCTTCCTCCTCAGTTGGACGATAGCACAAGCCCAGGCTATCCTTTATAGACAACCATAATTAGATACTCTAGGATACCAAAATCTCATATATATATATATGTATATATGTATATATACATATATATATATATTCTACTTTTCTGGCAAGGGCTGCTACTGCTCAAAAGTATCTGTGTTCTCTTTGTTATGGATACACACAGCAAAGATTACATTTTCCAGCCTTCTTTGAAGTTAGGTATAGCCAAGTCAGTGAATGTTGGCCAACCAAATATATACTGCTTCCAGGCCCAGACTAGCTAAATGTTAAACTAAACTGGAATTTTCAACTTTTAGAATAAGCATTATCTCACAAAATTATTTTTAAAAGAATATTAATTAATACAAAACTGGGAGAAAGCAAATGAAGGGGTGACATTCTCCAAGAAGAATTGTACTCATTGTCTCACTGATGGAATTGTAGCCTCTCTATACAATAACTTGATAACAATAAAATTATAAAAAAAGATGAATACAAATGCTGTTTAATACATATATTCAACATATAATTTGCATGAAATTATACATGGAGGCACATAGCCTTCATCAACCTTAGCCATAAAACGAAGTTATCTGTTGTGTAAATCAGAACTTTAGGTGTATGTGTCTTCGTAGTTTAGGTTTCACAATTCAGTCCAGTGAAACTCTATAGGACTTATTCATTTTAGATAATAAAAACTATCATTTCTACTTAGCTTGAATGCTGGTACTTTGGAGTTCTTGGGCTTTAATATTTAACAGATTAAAGTAGGATTATGAATTACCTACTCAGTTTGCTTATAACATTAGCAAACTATCTTCATTTCCTTCTCTCATCCTCAAGTTTTCATCATGAAAAAATTCAAATATACTAAAAGTGATGAAAGAGTGGTATAGTAATTGTTCACATTTTGGAAAACTATGCTTAATTATTTTCTGTCTCTGAGTCTGTCTCTGTCTTCCTCTCTCTTTCTCTACTTCTTCCCTCCCTCTCAATCTCTTTCCCTTTCTCCTCTGAAGCCATTTCAAAGTAAGTTATTTACTAAAATGGGTGTAGGAATATTCTCCTACACAAACACAATAACATCAGCATATCTAAAAACAGCGACAGTCATCTCCTAGTATCTTCTCTAGCTAGTAAATATTCAACTTGTCCAGGTTGCCTTCAAAAGTCTTAATTAGAACTCCAATTCCTTTCCCTTCTCTAGTTCTAATAGCAGTATATACAGTATCCAGGGTACTCAGATGAGATACAGTGATAGTGCAGGGACTAGGGAAGGGAAAAGAAATATCAAAATTGAGAGACAAAGGATAAAAAGACAAACAACTCCAAAGTAATACTTACAAAACAATTTGGTGTAAACCAACTGAACAACTCATGGGGGAAAAGGGAAAAGGGGAGGGGGAAAATGAGGGAGGAGGTAACAAATTGTACAAGAAATGTACCCGCTGCCTTATATATGAAACTGTAACCCCTCCGTACATCACTTTGACAATAAATAAGTAATTATTAACAAAAAGATAAAGAAATCCATTTACTTGGACCTAGAACAGCCCAACCCCACAGGAAAGAGAGTGTGGGCATCACAATGGACTTTTAGAAATAACCAGGTAGGTTGCTTTGCAAGATGTCTCCTATTCTAGACTTGCCTGTCAGTTTTGCAATGATGTTTTAACTTGTTTCTCTAAACCTGCATTTCCTGTTAAGTAAAAGCTGGAACTAAACAACCCTAAAGTGTTATGTCACCATCCTGTTTCCCTGAGAAAAGTGAAGAACTTAGATCATTTTGCTGGAGGGCATCTTTTCCTCCTCCTTCCTCTTTACTTTCTACTAAGTCACTTTCTTCCAAGCACAGTTTCCACCACCTCCCCCACCCTGGTTCCCACCCCCTTCCCTAGCCAGATGTCTTCTGCTTTAGACTCCCATCATCCTTTCAGGATGATGGAACAGGAACAAAAATAAGCTCTGGAAGTCTCATTTTCATTAACAAATTATTTTGTTGTTGTTGCTGTTTTGTTTGTGTTTTTTTTTTGCCAGTCTTGGGGCTTGAACTCAGGGCCTGAGCACTGTCCCTGACCTCTTTTTGTTCAAGGCTAGCACTCTACCACTTGAGCCACAGTGCCACTTCTGGCTTTTTCTGTTTATGTGGTGCTGAGGAATGGAACCCAGGCTTTATGTATACGAGGTAAACACTTTACCACTAGGCCATATTCCCAGCCCCTATTTTTTACTTTTATCTTTACTTATTTTATTTTTTTACCAGTGCTGGGCTTGACACTGAGCCTGACACTGTCCCTGACCTTCTTTTGCTCAAGGCTAGCACTCTACCATTTGAGCCACAGCGCCACTTCCAGCTTTTTCTGTTTATGTGGTAATGAGGAATCCAATACAGGGCTTCATGCATGCTAGGCAAGCTTTCTATCACTAAGCCACATTCCCAGCCTCTTATCTTTACATTTTATATTTGTAATGCCTCAGTGGAAACCACAAAGATGATTTTATAGTCTTAAAGTTCAGAATTAATTTAAAGTCTTTTTATTTTATTTTATTTTCCTTATTTATTGTCAAAGTGATGTACAGAGAGGTTACAGTTTCATACGTTAGGCATTGGATACATTTCTTGTACTGTTTGTTACCTCCTCCCTCATTCCCCCTCCCCCCTCCCTAAAGTCTTTTTAATTTAGTCTGCATGACTTACATATCAATTATTTTATTCATTCATTTTTTATTTTATTTTATTTTTTTTAGTGAAAACTAGTTTATTTATTTATTTTTTTGGCCAGTCCTGGGCCTTGGACTCAGGGCCTGAGCACCATCCCTGGCTTCTTCCTGTTCAAGGCCCTCTGCCACCTGAGCCACAGTGCCCCTTCTGGACGTTTTCCATATATGTGGTGCTGGGGAATCGAACCAAGAGCTTCATGTGTAGGAAGCAAGCACTCTTGCCACTAGGCCATATTCCCAGCCCCAAAACTAGTTTATTTTAAAATTAAGTGCATAGCACTCATCTAGTTCCATTGGTGTAGACTTTAGCACCATACTCACTATTTGTAATTTATGTCATACACAGATACATTTTGGCTTACAGTCTGTACTTGAGTTGTATTTTTTCCAGTGGACTTTGGTAAAGCCCTTTATACATACCATTAATCTTTTCACAGTACACATCTGATGGTCCAGTAATTAAAAAGAAACAAAAATCTTCAAAGACTAATCAATAAATTAAACAAAACAGCCCTACATATCTCCCCGCCCCCAAGCTAACAGTTGCTGAGTTGTATTTATATTGAAACCTAATGTTTTAAAAACCTACCCTACCCTGGGTATGCAGCAATAGTAATCAATTAACCAATTATCTTACTCTAAGCTCCCCCTTCAAAAAAAAAAAAAGATTAATCCAGTGTTCTCTAGCTTTTTAAAATATAAATTGGAAAAGTGTTAATAAACTTTTCAAAAAGATATTTTTCTATAATTATTCATTCATTTGTTGTTCATTCCATGAACCTGTGTTCCAGGAACACAGCTAGCCACAAAATACAGAAAAACAAGTAAGATACAGTTCCTGTCCTTTGATGAGTTCAAAGTTGAAATAGGAAACAGATGATACATTTCCTAACTTCCTCATTCTCCATTCAAAATAGATTTGCTGCCTCCCTTCTTGTTTGTATAATGCTATGTGTCTATGTGTGCTTAGCATTGCTTGTTGAAGCATTGTGGTCATTCATCTTTTATCAATTGTTTTTCCCCAAGAAACTGAGAGGTCCTTGAATTCTTTGAGGTTTTTCATCTTCCTGTCTCCAGTACTTAGCATTGATTCTTGAAGCACTGTAGACATCAAATAAATAATTGATGAATGAGTCAAGTACCACATTAACATGTGCTAGAAAAACATGAGCCTGTAAGTATACAGACATTGTCAAAATAACTTTTGCAGTGGAAATCTGAAGGGTGGATAGGTACAGATGGAGGAAAGGATGTCACAAGTGGGACAAGCTTATTGTCAAAAGCCACATAGGTTCCAGAGAGCAAAGCAATACACTCTAAGATACAAGCTGTCACAGGGTGAATGTAGGTTGGAATTAGATTTTGAAGGGTCTGGACTACTAATATAAAAGTACTTGGATTCTGTTCCCTAGGTTTAAAAAAAAGGAAAGGAAAACAGAAGCTTTTAAAGATAAGAATTTCTTTTTTGAGCATAGTTGTTTTACATTCACACCAGGATGGAAGAAACTAGTATTAAGGATTAGAAACAAAGATGGAAAAAATATATGGAGAGAATCAGTGGCTGATCCAATATCACAAAGCTAGCCATCTGTGATCCAATTGCTACCAATGTATCGAATAGGGAAAGACTATGGAGTTATGGGATATGTGCCTAAGTGCAGTTTAGAAGAAGAGGGTGAGGAGAGAGAAAGCAGTTACCCTAAATGGAACCATGCATGAGGGAGGAATTTAGGTAAGTTATGAGAAGACACAGGATCATTAAATAGTCTGAAAGAAAAAGAAGGCATTCTAAGCAGAGGCTGCAATAGTAAAAGGCAGAGGCCAAGGGCCACATATGTCCTAGCTGTAGTCTAGGATCTATGAGGAAATAGAGCTGTGGAAATAATTGGGGGTTAGCAGCAGCCCCACTTTTGGGCATGTACCCAAAAGATTACAAGCAATACCACACTAAAGCCACCAGCACAACAATGTTCATTGCAGCACAATTTGTCATTACTAAAATATGGAACCAACCCAGATGCCCCTCAGTAGATGAGTGGATCAGGAAAATGTGGTACATATACACAATGGAATTCTATTCCTCTATCAGAAAGAATGACATTACCCCATTCTCAAGGAAATGGAAAGACTTGGAAAAAGTTATACTAAGTGAAGTGAGTCAGACCCAAAGAAACATGGACTCTATGGTTTCTCTCATAGGGAATAATTAGTACATGTTTAGGGTAGTCATAGCAGAAGATCACAATAGCCCAATAGCTATGCCTTTATGTACACATAAGATGATACTAAGTGAAATGAACTCCACGTTATGAAAACAAGTGTTATATCATTGTTGTAATTATTTTCAACATGCCATGTGAAACCATACCTTTTTTTTTCTCTTGTATTCCTTTCCTGTGGTTTCACCCCTGCTATCACTGTATCTGATTTTAGTAGCCGGAATACTGTATATATGTGTATTAGAGCTAGGGAAGGGAATGGGAATACCAAAATTGAGAGACAATGGATAAAAAGACAAATCATTCCAAAAGCAATACTTACAAAACCATTTGGTGTAAACCAAATGTACAACTCATGGGAGAGAGGAAAAGGGGGAGGGGGAGGGGGAAATGAGGGAGGAAGTAACAAGTTGAACAAGAAATGTATTCATTGCCTTACATATGAAACTGTAACCCCTCTGTAATTCACTTTGACAATAAAGGAAAAAGTATAATTGGGGCTAGTTTGTGAAGGACTTTAGCTACTAATTTTTGCTCTCTACATATATATTATATTATATATATATATGTAGTAATTTCTATCTACCACTTCATTCTGGCTATAATTATTTATTTGTCATTTGGCTAGCTATATTAGGGCTAATTAGTCAGTCAGCTAGTTTTTTTGTTTTATTTTCTTTCTCCCACATTTTTATTACTATCAATTAGCCATACAAAGGGATTTCATTTTCCTATGTCCATACACATGCATACAATGTACCTTGATCAGACTCATCCCTTCAGAGTCCCTGATCCCTCTTCCCCCCATCCCCCACATATATAAAATTTCATGAAAGTTTGGTTATTTTAAAGCCACATACTTTTTCCTGGCTGTTCATTTCTTCTGGCTTCATCTTCTAGACAAAGACTGGATTCTCCTGGGATTTCTATTTACTGCTTACCACACATGAAACCTACTGATAGGTTGACAGGGAGTGTCGATGAATAAAGCATGCTAAGACAGGACTGTGAGGTGATGCGAGCATCCTGTAGGCACTTGTGTATCTCTGTTCAATGCAGTAAGGAACTCTGAACCACAGTAGCCAATCCCCACCCAAAGGAAGAGGTGTGTTCCAGAGGTGTTTTGTCCTAAGACTTGCTTCCCACAGATCCTTACACAACCACTGCTGCTGGCAGCATCCAGAGAATAACCACCATTCTTTTCCCTCTCTGGCATATTGTTGTCACTTTAATTGATGAAAAGCCACCATACCTTTTTATATCACTCGGTTCAGACACATAGAGGAGAGAAATTGAGAAGCAAGATGTTTCTTTGGGAACCCACATTTAATCCAAAAATGGGACAAAAAGCACTATTGACTCTAAATTCTTAGACTTTTTTTTCTCTTAGTTTGCTTAAGACTTCCTTTTCTGTTTCAGAGCTATTATGTGCCAGTGGGCCTTGGAAGCATGAGTCATCCAAGTCATTAGAATAGATGAAGAATTGTGTTATGCCAGTCCTCCCTGCTTCTTTGTGAATGAGTAACTAATTCAATCTTTCATTGCTCCAACTATGTGCCAGGCACTGCTGTAGGCATGAGGTGCATTAGTGAACAGACACATTTCTCTGTTTGCATATAACTTAAGTTTAGGCAGAGAAAGATAGGTCTTAAATAATAAACACATAAGTGAACAAAGTATAGAATAACTTAAGAGGTACTATATTAAGTATGGAGAAGATAAATGCAGCAATGAGTGAAAGACTGGGAGTGGAAGGAGTGGATCAAAAGGGGAGGTAAGAATTGCCATTCAAAAAATGGTGATCAGGAAACACAATAGCTCCTGCCTACAAATCTAGCTATGCAATAGAGATCAGAAGTTAAGGTGGAGGTCAGCTTGGGTAAAAAGTTATTGAGATCCTCATCTTAACCAATAGGTGTGGTGGTGTGCACCTGTTACTCCAGTTATGTGGAAATGTAAATAGGAGGATTGAGGTTCAGGCTGACTCAGGGCAAAAATCTGAAACCTGGCCCCCAACATAACAAAAGTAGAAGGGGCTGGGAACATGGCTCAAAATGTTTAAGTAACTTCTCACCAAGTGGGAGACCCTAAGAGTTCAAACGTAAGTACAAAAAATAAAGGAAAGAAAAAATATAATGGTCAGTCATTGGGAAGTGGAATTTGTGCAGCCTTTTGGAAGTTGCTTTCCTCACAGCTGAGGTTTCCTTTGCTTGACTTTCCAGGCCTCTAGAGAATGTGGTGGATCTACTAGGCTAACGTTTGCCTTCTCAATAATTTCTAAGGGTACAATGCTCACAATTATTTATGTGACTGTCATATCAATGTGTAGAATGACACCGTCATAATAGTGTATCTTTTCCCATTAGTTCTAGTGGATCCAAGATTTGTAGTATGATGTGTCTAGGGCTTGGGAGGTCATTGTTCATTTGGGAGTGGTTGTGGAAGATGCTCAGAGAATTCTTGCTGGCTCTATTCTATGGGATTTTGAAATTCTCCCACCTGGGGGGAAATGACCAAACTCTTTTCAAATTTCTCTTTTTCAGTAATGTATATTAACTGTGCAAAGATATAATAATGTACTTTGATCAAATTCACCCCATTACTCTTTCTTAAGCCTCTACCACATTTATTTGAACAATTTATAATGTGTTTCATTATCCTTTGTTTCTTACCTGTGTATGAAGCACTTTTCTCATATTCATCCCTGGCCCTTTCATTCAGTCTATTTTAATTTAACAATTTTACCAATCTGCCTGGGGAATTATATAAACTAAGAGTCAATAATTAGCAATGTTGTGCACACAGCTCTCTGGAGACTTAGCAAGGGAAACCCACTATCATTGTTGCAATAAAAAATGTAAACACTGCTAGTTCTATATACCCTGTTAACGAGGCATGCCTTTCACACAGAAGAAAATAGGAAATATAGCACTTAGCCTTGACTGAAAAAAATAGATTGACTAAGACATGGTTTCATGTTTTAATATTTTAGCTAAATTAGAAAAACATATTTCTATATATATTTCTATATTTCTATAAAGGTGCATTTACTTTGGGTAATTCGTTGGCAAGGAAATATTCTGACATTCCATGAAAAGTTATGTCTCAAAAACCCAGAGAAGTAGCTCTATAAGGAGCCCTTTGAATATATGTTGAAGTAGGGAAGGCTGAAGGAGAAAGGCAGAGAGGGAGAAGAGGAGGGGGCTGTGGAAATTGGTAATGATATTGGTGTCTGGAGGGAGTGGGGAGAGGGAAGTGACTGTCGTGGCAGGTTTATGTATTTTGTGTGCCCGAATAGTTTATTACTGCTGTGTCTCAAATTTTCCAAGTTGCACTGTCAGGAGAGAAGCAAGACATTCTCACCCCAGGAACAGGGAAACCTAACTCTCAGCCTGACTATAGCTTTCATCTTTCCCACTTGACTTAGGGAAAGCTGATCTGATTTGAAGTCTACACAAAGCCGATTTCCCCTACCTAATTGTCTAGGCATGCAAGCCTTTTAATCATTCAAAACTACAAAGCACTTAAGCAACTTTTATTTTCCTCTCTGAGAAAGCCGAAGAAATTTTCCAAGGGAACTCTTCATAATTTACTTCTATGTCATTCTTCAAATTCCATTCAGCTGGTGATTCCTGTCTGCAGGTATGTCCATCACTGCTCATTCTAAGCCAGAGAAGTTGATCTATGTGCTCACATTGTGGTTTCCCCTGGCAGAAAGTCAGGAAATGAATCTCCTGAGCTGCAAAGGCCTTGAAACTTATGACTGCATGTTGGTTCAGTTCTGTTGGCAGAGAAGTTAACTCCTAGCCCAAACCAGGCAGCTGTGTGTTTGAAATAGTGGTGATGCCAGTTGGACTGCTTCCCCAAATACTTCACTGTCTGACCTCTGGCCATACTTCTCTTGTGCTAATTCTTCTTCCTGTTCTCCATCTGTCCATCAAGATAATAATTCCCTACCCAGGTTTGAAATAATGGGTGTCCTGACATCTTCCATTTCCTTCCTCAGAGCTCACAGTTTTTCCAACACTCCCCAAGGGGGCAAGTGTCCAAAAATCAGACAGAACACTTCCTAGAGGTTGTCAATCTTTTTTTGTGTGTGCCAGTCCTGAGGTTTGATCTCAGGGCCTGGGGGTTGTCCCTGAGCTTCTTTTGCTCAAGGCTGGCACTCTACCATTTGAGCCAAAGCTCCATTTCTGCCTTTTTTTTTGTGGGGGAGTATATTGGAGATAAGAGTCTCACAGATTTTCCTGCCTGGGTTGGTAATGAACCACAATCCTCAGATCTTAGGCTCCTGGGTAGCTCAAATTACAGGCATGAGTCAACTGAAGCCTGGCTCTCAATCCCTCTTTTATGAGTTGGCCTGGGACCAACAGCTATACTCTAGAGGCAGAGTGTGTTTACAATGTTCTAGAGTTGCAAATTCTCTTATGAAATTCAGTAGCAGGTGGACACTTACTGAAGAGAAGAACCTAGACCCTCAGACTTTCCTCTTAGAATTTTAAATTTCATCATCCCCTTTCCTCTTTTGTTTTGCTTTTACACAGGAATATTTGTAAATAAATACCCTTGGTTTATGGCCTATGTTACCATAAAACATACACAAAATGGTTTATCTGTGGCTTAAAAATGGATTTACTAAGATTCAACTGATATGAATTCAGATCAGCTGGCCTAGACCTTCCCAGGAGCATGGCAAGTACAAGGCCTCCCTCTCTCAGCTGTGGATCAAGATTTATGAGCAGAGATGATGGCAGAAAGATAACAGGGAACCACAGAGCTCTCACAAAAGAAGCAATGTTTTAGGTTCCCAAAGCTATCTACAAATTCAATGCAATACCCATCAAAATCCCAATACTATTCTTCAGTTATATAGAAGCGGCAATCCAAAGATTCATATGTAATAAATAGAAGACCACAAATAGCAAAAACAATCTTTTTGATGGAGGAATATCAATATCAGACTCCAAACTCTATTACAAAGCTGTAGTAATTAAACCAGCTTGGTACTGGCACCAGAACAGGCTCAAGGTCCAATGGAACAGAAGAACCAGAAATGAACCTGCAGACCAATGGCCACTTAACCTTTGATAAGGGAGCCAAAAATACAGGATGGAAGAAAGACAGCTTCTTCAACAAATGGTGCTAGCAGAACTGCCTATACACATGCAGAAAACTGAAGTTAGATCCTTATATATCACCCTGCACCAGAATCAATTCCAAATGAACTAACAACTTCAATGCAAGACCAGATAACCTGAAAGTATTATAGGAAGGGATAGGAGAAACACTAGGGCTCCCTGGCAGAAGTAAATACTTTCTAAGTAAAGATCTAGAAACACAACAAATCAAAGAAAGATTGGATAAAGATTGTATCAAGCTAGCAAGATAAACAGAAAGCCCACAGAATGGGAGAAGATCATTACTAGCTATGCATCAGACCAGAGACTCATGTCTAAAACATACTTAGAGCTCAAACAATTAATCCTCCCCCAAACAAATCCTTAACAAAACAACAACCCCATCAATGAGTGGGCTAAAGACTTAAATAAAGACTTTTCTGGAGGAGTAAGAATCGTCAATAGACACATGAAGAAATGTTCTACATTTATGGTCTTAAAAGAATCGCAAATCAAAGCATCATTGAGATTCCACTTCACCCTAGTTAGAATGACTAACAATAACAGATGCTGGCAGGGATGTGGCCAAAAGGAAATGCTACTCTACTGTTGGTAGGAATGTAAACTTGTTCAATTGCTCTGGAAAGCAGTATGGAGCTTCCTCAAAAGAAAAAGCATAGAGCTTTCCTATGATCCAGCAATCCCACTCTTGGAGCATTTACCCAAATGACCACAATCCATACTAAAGCCACCAGAACAACTATGTTCACTGCAGCATTATTTACCATCAGTAAGATATGGAATCAACCCAGATGCTCCTCAGTGGATGAATGGATCAAGAAAATGCTGTACATATACACAATGGAATTTTATGCTTCCATCAGAAAGAATGGCATTGCCCTATTCATAAGGAAACTTGGAAAATTTATATTAAGTGTAGTAGCCAGACCCAAAGAAACAGGCTGCACTGTTTCCCTCATTTGTAATAAACTAGAATATGTCTATAAACGTACAAGTTATTCCAATGAATAGTAAAACATAATTACACTTGAACATGGTAAATTAAACAGGATTCTAAACATTCATACAGTGAGACCAAAGGAGGATATTCTTAGGAGAGGATAGCAAGAGCTCCATAGCTATGTGTATATGACCATACAAAATGATGCTTATTGAAATGAACTTTATGAAATGGAAAAAAGAGGTATTTTTATTTCACTGTTGGCAGTTATTAATTTTTCCTTTGGTTTATTCCTTGTGGTCATTGTGTTTTACTTCTGTACCCTTTATCTTGTATATAACTTTAGTTGATTTGGGGAAGGGATGGGGAATGACAGAAATGATGAGACCAAGGGTTAACCAATTAAACAGTGATATTCACTATAAACTATGTTGGAAATTGTCTTTACAACTTGGGGGAGGGTGGGGGGCAGTGGTTGGGAGGGGGAAAAGTGAGAGAAAATGAGGGAGGGTATAACACTGTTAAAAAAGAAATGTACTCATTACTTGACTTTGTAACTGTAACCCCACTGTATATCACCTTTACAATAAAATTTAAATTAAAAATATATTTGTTACTATTCGTTAAATAAGTTAAGATCAATTCCATTGAATATAGGTAGAAGAAGATAGGCCAATATTTTCAGAAATTTTCAGCCTTGTAGCCTACAAGTCCTGACAATTATCACAGCTGGTCAGTGCAAAATAAGCTTATATCACTGTTGGCATGATTCAGGGTCAACAACACCCAGGAAAATGACTTAAGGACACTCAGAAGTAACACAATGCTTTGTCTCTATTTTTTCCTGACTTTCTATTTCTCTTTTGTTTCTTTAGTTTTATATATTTAGTGTTCTGGAGTTTGAACTCTGGACCTTATGCTTGCTAGTCATTGTTCTTTTACTGAGTCAAGGTTCCAGTCCTTTTTGGTTTAGATATATTTTGGTGGGCATAACACTTTAATTGAACAAATTGTACCACACTGACCTTATTATCCAGACTATATGCTAATGACTTTTCTCTTGGGTATTAATATAGCAGTACTTTTGTATTTTGAAATGTTTCAGTAGGACTAAGAACGTTAGAGAACAGGATCTAAGATGAAAACAGACACTAACATCTCTGGCGTTGTAATCTATAGAATTAGAGTTCCTAAAATCAGTGGCATTATTTTACATAGTTATGAAGAACACACATTCTAGAGAGAGACAGCATTAGACTTCTTTGTACTTTAATTTTACTCTCTATGGATGACAGGCACAAGGCTTATTGATTTAAGATGGAAGTCTAGAGAACTTTTTGCCTAGACTGGCTTTGAACTGTAATCCTCATGATTTTTTCCCTCCCCCCCCCTCTCTCTCTCCTAAATAGCTGGGATTACAGGGATGAGCTGTCCACAATCTATATATTTTCTGTTCACCTCTCTCACAAGACTTAGACTTCTGATAACAATATTAGGATCTCCACATGATATTATGGGATATGCCTACTTATATACTTATGAGGGTTTTCCCTCCATTTCTGCATTTTGCAAATCTACTTCTCCACATGGTTAGGAACCCCCCACAGAATGGAGTATTCCAAATAGAGAAATCCAGTCATTTAAAATGTGATTTCTAAATGAGCACATCCTACAACTCTGAAGCAGCCTAAGAGTTCTACAGCTTACACACACTCCCAGCGCAGGCAGGCCTAGTGTTAGTGGTACTGTTCACCTCTCTGCCTTCCAGGTTCAACAACCAGTGACCTTGATTTCCTCTTATGTGGACAAGATTACATTAAAATGGATTAGACAACTCAAGTACCTATCGACCTATCCTACTGCCATTCACAGACGTTGACCTTTTTGCTTTCTTTTAACATAGCTACTGTGTCTGCTTGTAGTAGGAGTTCAGTAAATGTATAGTGATTAAATGCAAAGAATATGATTAAATAAAAATAAAGCAAAAATAAAATGTGATTTCTGGAATCAGACTGACAGACAACTCCAAATGCAATAAAATGTTCATAGCACTGCCAACATCAAGGCTTACTGTGAAGTCTTAAATGAATTCAAACACATTTAAACACTCAAGTAAAGTTAACTTTTTCATGTTCTTTTAAGGGTGATGAACCTGGGACAGCAAAACTGGGTGAGTGAGAAGCAGGGAAGACAGGAGAAAAATCTACACTAGCAACAGCAAACACACCTCAATTTGGGGGAACCTGAGCACTGGCTTTCCTGGCAGTGCAGCAGGAATACCTTTGGTAACTGCTGCATGCAGAGAGTGTCTTTCCCTTCCTCCCTGGGAAGCAGTGGAATTGAGTCAGGCCCTGAGGAGGAGAGAGAAGCAATGTGTAGAAGTTGTTCTCTAAATGATACCCTGACTTTCCCCGTATCTCTGCCACCAGTCAAGACTTATGCTAGTATTGGGGCAACAATGAGACATCTCTTGACTCTTTGGAAAGAGTTTGGGAATGGCCATAAAGGCTGGCCCACTTGTCAACCAAGCAGATGTTCCTTCAAGTTCTAAGATTGCCCTTTACAAATGAAATAGGTTTACTATATCCCTGAAGGGAAGAAGGAATATATCTATGAATGGCTCAGTTGCTGAAGGATTAAGTTCAAATCTTAGTGTTTGATTGGATCTGACCCATTAAATTAGTTAGTGCTTCTTATCTCCAATGGGTTTTCCAAAAGCTGGAATTTCAGTACTAAGATTGCCTTTGATTTTCTCAACCCAAAGAAATCTCTTATTATAGGAGTACTATAGACTCACTGAGAGATGTTCCTCACTTGGAGGATTATCTTACAACATCCTTCTCTGAATGGTACTACCCAGACCACCATGAATTCACGATTTGTCCCAGAAAATGAGGCCCAGAAGAAGAGATTGAGGATCCTTTTACTAACATGGAGATCTCTACCATTGCAGGATGAGTCTTGCATTGTATTAGACTTAGATAAAATTTATGCTTTCCACTAGGATTGTCATTCAAAATGGTTTCTGGTTACTTACTCATCGAGTAGTCAAACATGATTCAATTGCTTTTGTAATTCCTAGAAAGACACAGACATGTCTTCTCAAAGCATTTCTTAGGAAAGCAGGGCTAGTACCGGGTGGGTGTTGGTTCTAACTTTTGCAACACTGGACAATGTCATAGTTTGCATAGCATATACTGTCGGGAGTATTGTATTGATAATATTCTGCTAATAATAACTATGTAAACCCATTTTGTGTGTGTGTGTGTGTGTGTTTGTGTGTGTGTGTGTGTGTGTGTGTGTGTGTGTCAGTCCTGGGGCCTGAATTTAGGGCTTGAGTGTTGTCCCTGAGTTTTTGTGCTCAAAGCTCGTACTCTACCACTTGAGCCACAGGTTCATTTCTGGCTTTTTGGTGATTAATTGGAGATAAACGTCTCATAGACTTTCCTGTCCAGGTTGGACTACAATCCTCAGGTTTCAAACTTCTCAGTAGCTAAAATTACAGGCATGAGACTGCTCAGCTCTATTTTTGTATTGGCTTAGATCAGTTACTGCAGAAGGAACCTCATTGTCACAACTCTGTATGTTAACACTCTACTCCAATCAATTTCACTTGCTCCATCAAATTACTTGTACTCTTTCCCCTAAAAAATAGAGTCTCACAGAGGTTTTCTTGTTCTATTTCCCAAATTGTGAATAGTTTATTTTGACTGTATTCAATCTTCATTATCTGCCTCCCCAGTGCACCCTCCTCCCACTAGTTTTCACCCATCCACAGAGAATCAATAAAATATAGGAAGAAGTTAAATCTGTGCAGCACCTTCCTAAACATCTCATGATAATCATAACCATGAGATAGTTTGAGGAGGTTTTTTAAAAAATATAATTTCTGTACCCTTTTTTCTGTATATTGATGATAGTAGCAATAGCCACAACTACTATATGTGGTGTTTCTGCACCATTCTAAACACTTCCTGGTTAGTCACACATGACCTAGCCATTGTACAAGATATGTATTATTGTGGTTCCTATTTTAATAATGTGAAAACTCAAACTTACAATGATTTGTCCAAGATCATATTATAAATATAAAAGACAGAATCTAACAAATATATATGGTGATATATATAATTATATATATATATATAGTACTGTTTTAAAAATGACATTAATGGAGCCAGACTGATGGCTCATGCCTATAATCCTACCTACTCAAGAGGCTGAGATCTGAGTACTATGGTTTGAAGCTAGCTCAGTCAGACAAATCCAAGAGACTCTTCTCTCTAATTAACCAGCAAAATCTTCAAGTGGAGGTGTGTCCCAAGTGTCAGAGAACGAGAATGAGCAAAACAAATTAAGCAAGTCAAGAAAACCTCAGTTCAAGCTCCCTTACTGACGTTGATTTTTAAAAATAAATAACATTATTACATCCTTCACAAGTTGCTTTTCAAGATGTCTCATTGTTAATATGGGCAATTCTCATTCATTTAACTTGCCCCACACTAGAGGACAAGCTTACTATTTAGAAACATAGATGGAGAGAATATTATGCAGAGGATTTCCCTTCCTTCCAAGCCTAAATTGCTCAAAATTATGCCACACTCTTACTTGTATTATTCATCTTGGTATTTCTCATTTACCATCTTATAGTTTGTGTGTGTGTGTGTGTGTGTGTGTGTGTGTGTGTGTGTGTGTGTGTGTGGTTTTGCCTTAGCATCAGAATGGAAGATTGCTTGAAACTTGAGACCAGGTTCTGAGATCCACATTTTCTAGATCTCAAAAAAGGAACCATAAAGAGGAATGTGTAAAGAATGTCTGGTTAGAATGTTAAAACAAAGGACTACCCTTGAAGATCTAGCACACATAGCAATTGGTAACTGTATGTAGCAGGAGGTTCTTTTCTCATTGGGTTTGTGGTATGTGTGGGAGTTACACATAGAGAGATATCTCATGATAATAAGGAAATAAACTATGAGCATGCTGATGCTAAGCAGAATGAAAGATCACCACGTCTGGAGTATGATGACTGAGCACTGTCTTCAGTGATTTATAAAACACCCAGTATTCCAAGCGAATGGTTCCAGGAAGAAAATAGAGTGGGACCAGTTGGGGATACAGAGTGAACAAGTTATCTGGCTTTGCAATGGTGTTGAAATCTTGGAGGACTGTATAAAACCACCCCAGGGTCTGGTTAAAGTTCTAGGAACAAGCAAATAGTATCAGGTTCAAAGTGAGAAGTGATTTGGAGAAAGTTGTTGTTAGAAGGGGAAAGGGACAGATAAACTTAGGTTCCAGCATGGGCCTTGGGTTGGCAAAATGGTCCAAACAGCTGTTGAAATGTTGCATCATTTGACAGCAGTGACAATATTTGTTCCCTTTTCAGGTATTGTGGGAGGTAACAGAAAAAAACCCACAAAACAATGAAGAGAGGTAAGTCCCATCTATGGCAGGACAGTAGTGTGCTGTTTTTTGTTTCTTTTTCCAAACTGCAGCTTTTTGCCCAATTAAAATTCTATTGTAAATGCACTTGAAAGAGGCCTAAACCAGAAAATTGGTAACACAATAGTTTTTGTTATTTGGGCTTTCTTCACTCTTGTTTTTTCTTGCCAGTCTTGGGGCTTAGGACTCAGGGCTTGAGCACTGTTAATGGCTTCTTTTTGCTCAAGGCTAGAACATTACCACTTGAACCACAGTGCCACTTCTGGCCTTTTCTGTTTATGTGGTGCTGAGGAATCGAACCCAGGGCTTCATGCATGCAAGGCAACCACCACTGTACTGCTAAGCTACATTCTCAGCCCTTTACTCTTTATTTTTACAATAATATCTTCAAAAGGTGAGTGTTGATTGAGTAGCACAGGGAAGACGCAAAGACAAAGATTTGAAAGGGGCAGAAATTATGAGCGACTGAGAAAATAGTGACTAGAACTTAATCTAAAATGATGGGAAGGGTTCAGAATAAATGAGGAGGAGAAAGGAAGGGCTTTCTGGGTGAAGGGAAATGCCCTTTGCCAAGGAAGTCAAAAGCCCAAAGCCATTATTATCCCTAGTTTTAAGAGATAAGAAAATCAAGATTCAGATAAAGGTACTTAAGGATACAAAGCTGTAACCCATCACACTGAGAACTAAAGTCAAGCTCCCTGACAACACAGCCCTTTGTCTTATGAGTTTACCAGGAGAGTAGGTATGTAAACAACTATGATCTACAAATACTTGTGAATTGAAAGATGTACCATTACTTTTCATTTTCATTTAGTTGTAGTTCCTGTGACAGGTCAAAAAAAAAAAGAAGCAAAGTTTCCTTCTAGAGAAATATTCATTTCTTGAACTGATATCACCAAAGGAGCTCACACAAGGGCTATTCCAAAAGAAAGAAAAAAATAGGAATAGTGGAAACATATCACATGGTTCAAAGCCTGAGCTAGCAATGGACTAAGGGAAAAGAGATACAGTGGGGACAGGAGAATAGAGACCTAGAAAAAACTATGTAGCTCTAGAATGTTCTGCAGTTAATCTGTTCATCTTCTTGTCCTTAGAAATGCTCCAGATTTTTGCAATTGGAAGTTTCTGTCAGAAGTGGTCTAACAACCTTGGTCTTTCTGTGTCAGGTGCTCTTTGCAAGTGTTTCTCAGTCAAAATATATGAATATCCCAGGAAGAAAAATTACTGTTGACTGTGGTGAGTGTAGCACCTAATGTTCTCTCTCTGCTACTTCCAATCTTCTGTGGAATAAAGTGGTAAATCAGTGAACCAAGCAAGTAAATGATCAATATGCAACGGAAGAATGGAATTCCTCATTTTCAGTGACTTCAGTCATACCATAAGCTTGTCACCTCTGCTAGCTTCTTGGATCAGAACTCTAGCATTATAAGTTGGTTGCTCAAACTGCTTAATTATGCATGAATTAAGTGACATGATGAACTCCATCTTCTGTGTCTGAAGTTCAAAATTAATTAGCCCCATCCATTGCTTGATTAGTCAATTAACAAATAGATAATTATATGGATAGATTTTAGGTAGTTGGTAAGGAAAAAGTATTTTTAGAGTAGCTCTGATTACCTAAGAAACACAGAAGATACAGTAATAGATGCAAGAAAAAAGCATCTGATTAATTTGGCTCTTCTGATATCTTTGAGTTGGAGAAGGCAAAGTTAGGAATAGCTTAACCTTAGATTTCCCCCAAAGTCAACCAGTTTAGATCAGAATCCTTCAGCCCTTATCACACAGTATCGCAAATGCTCATTAGACTCAATATTTGGAAGCAAGGACACTCTTATTCTCATTGGCATTTCTATAGCTTTGTGCATAGCAGATGATGGTTGAATGTTAGGTAGTTGTGGGTATTGCTGGACAGCTGGATGCAGAGAAAGCACCACATGAATGATGGTTGAGCATCTCAGACCTGCCAGTTGGAAGGTTTATTAAAGGAAAATAACAATGTCAAAAGTTAAATTCTATGAGATCTCCCAGGCAAATGGAATGAGACATGGGTAATGAATAATCCACAGAGAAAGCACTTACCAGTTGTTAGAGAAATTTGTTTTCAGGAAAGGGAAGCCACCAGTGAGGGCAAGGGCATCCTTTCAATTTTACCTGCAACAATGCCACCTAAGAATTAAGCTCTGGGTGCATGGATGTCCAGAAAAAGATGAAGACAAGTATTCACATAGGTAGCAAGTCTCCCCTCTGACTAAACTGCAGTCACTTTGAAATAAAGCCTCCTGGAGCAGTGGTTCCCATGTTCTACAAGTGAATGAAGCATGTCAAGGATAAGTGAAATGCCCCATTGAAGCCATACTTTGTCTTTTTACTCACATAGTATGTGCTGTATGATACTGATGGTACTATTTGAAATTTTATGTTTGTAACTTCTTAAAAATTATTGCACTTTTAGTTTTTGTAGTTTGAATTTTTATGAGGAACCAGAAATACAGCAGTGTGAGATCTGTATAACACTTCATGGTATGTGCTATAAGAATCAAGCCCAATATTTTTTTCCACTTTGTACTGGGAAAGGAATTATTTACTTATTTTATTATAAAACTGTTGACTGAAGAGAGGTAAAAGTTACACTATATTGCAATATGATTGCTAATGAGCCAAACCTATGTAAAAAATGAACATTCCAGAATAAAAAGCATCCTTTAATTCAGTAAGTAGCCATGCAAAGAACTCATAACAAGGTAAGTGTAGAAATTAAAAAAAAACACATGAGTACCAGCAAATGAAACAACATAGTAATGAAGCATTTCGTGACAATAATGAAGGATTAAAATTTTAAGAACATGTCTTTTAATAACCTTGCCATAGTAGAACATGTTTGAAAACCTTTGTAAAAATTGACTATCTGAATGAAGTGATTTGCTTTAAAATTTTCATTGCTAGTGTTTATATATGAGATCAATGGCATATGTTTCAGTGGTTTGACTAGGGACCTACCCCATATATTTTAACTAGAGAATGTTGCTTTGCTTTATTCATTCTAATATAAGCTTGTTATAAATATAGGGTTTTCTAGAGAATTTTCACAGCAGATTTTTAATGGTCAGAGTGCTGTTTCTCACCTCTCATTTTCATAAAAAAAATTTTTTTCAGCAACAAGTTATTTTATTTAAAAAAGCATAAACATGTGTGTCTATCATAAACCATCCATTTTTCAGCTAAAGAAAATTGTTACAGAAAACACAGTTTGTATGTGCAATCAAACAGATCGCTACTCCTTTGATTTCTGAAATAAATAATAGAACTAATACAAATGTCCAGTAAGGAAATGAATAAATTAGAATTGTAATTTATACTGTGCAATCAGATATTGAATTATAAGGACATATTTATGTACTCTTTTAGAAAAGAAAATATGTGTAATGTGCTCCATAATATGACATTATTTTATCTTTTTCCTCTCAACTATTTCAAAAACAGATAAAAGTTTTATTTATATATGTTTTAATTGTTATATTTATAATTATTGACTGATTATATGACAGTTATGGGAAGGAGAAAATAATCTTCGGGAAGCACTAAGTAAATATCGCATAGGTTCCCGTTGTGGTTGGCACCCAGGCTGGGCCAGGCCACAGCAATCAGTAATAGTGAATTTCCTTCATCATTTATGTGACCATTGGATTCATATACTCATCCTTTTAGGATTTTTATTTAGAGGTTTTCTAGTCAAAAAGAGTGAACAAAGCCTAACTGCTTTGAGAAACAAAAGTATGTTATAGGGAAGGGACCTGAGGCCAAACGAAGGAATCATTTGATAATGAAGACTGACCAATCACAGAATGTTCATATTTCTAAAGTTATGGGAGAAATAAAACATTTATTATTAAAATAATCCAATGAATACAACAGACGCCTCACTACCCCAAAAAATTGCACAACGAATGAAAATCAGGTTTTATGCTGTTTTTCTCTTTGTGTTTTAAATATCATCATTCTTCAAACTACTTTAGCCTCTTGGCTAAATTTTAAAGAAAAATGTAATTTACGGCATGAAATAGTTACAGTAAGGAAAGTACAACTGGATTCATGTAAATTTAACCCTGGTAACACTGAGTTTCTGAATGTGAGATATCATAGAATTAGTTCATTCTGATCAAATAAAATAATGACTGCACTCTTGCTAAGTAAAGCTGGAGCACTTGATTTTAAGCCAGCGTTATGGAGGTTCAGGAAAGAAATGGAGCTGCTGTTGAAGTCACAGCAGGAACTCTTATGCTTTGCCTTACATTTACTTTGTCCACTGTCAGGTAAGTTCTACCTTTCATAAAAAATTTAACTGTCAATAACACCTTAGACAATTTTAGTTCATTTTCAAAAAAATCTGAAATCTGAAATGTGACAGGTAATTTTCCATTCCTTTACCTGGGAGCATTTGTGTAGTCTAGGGCTTTCACTGGAGAAGGAGAGGCCAGGCTGATCTCGCTCTATGAAAGAAGGTTATGCTTTTCATGGACAAATGAGCAGAAAACAACTTCAAGAATGTATTCGGGTGTTTGCTTAATGCTCCTATAGGAAAATACTTAGTTTGATCCAACTTCTGCCCTGAGTTATTTTTAGAATTTCCCTTTAAATAACATAAACAAGTCAAGATTTCCCCTAGCAAATCAAAATATGTCTCAGCACCATGTGATAAATGGCCAAACCACCTAATTTACGTGTATTACAGCAGATTAGGCATCAACAGTACTATGTATGAAGTAAAGCATACACACTGTCGGTGGTTGGGGGATCCAATTCATTGGATTCACTTCCATATTCATAATGACTGAAGATGTTAACCAGCCAGCACAAAGTGATTTTTGCTCGGCTTTTTCACTCAATGCTTGATGCTGTATTACTTGAGCCACACCTCTAGTTCCTACACAGAGTGATTTCTGAAGAGCATGTAGTATGGGCAGAGTTGAGGTTCAGGCCTTTGGTTTTACAGGGCCGTCTTGCATTTAAATTCCACCACAGAAGTTTGTGAATGCCACACTCCAACATTACTCCCTTGAAGTGCCACTTGAAGTCACACTTAGTACTTATAGTTAATATGAATTAAAATTTTCAGTACTATGATAACACATAGAGTTGATGTCCTGAGACTGTGAGATTGCACCTTATTGTGGTCTCTTGAATCTTCTCAAAATGTTACTTAGTAATGAAAGCAATATTGACTGACTCAATAAAATTAGGATAGCATCATTTAAATGTACTCTCACTTGCTGCAGTGAAGGATGTCCAGCATAATTTTTGTCATGAAAAAGTTGTCCTGTAGGTTCTCACCTATGTCTTCAAAATAATGAGCAAATAAAATCATCAAGAAAATAACAAGCAGGGCTGGGGATATGGCCTAGTGGCAAGAGTGCTTGCCTCGTATACCTGAAGCCCTGGGTTCGATTCCCCAGCACCACATATACAGAAAACAGCCAGAAGTGGCACTGTGGCTCATTGGTAGAGTGCTAGCCATGAGCAAAAGGAAGCCAGGGACAGTGCTCAGGCCCTGAGTTCAAGCTCCAGGACTGGCAAAAAAAAAACAACAACAAAAAACAAAAGAAAATAACAAGCAACATCATATCTGCCTAGGGTTCCATTCTCACATGGCCATGCCTGATCAGTGTGCTCACATACGCATATTTTTTCTTCCCACAGTGTTCAGACTGTCATGGTTAATTCATCTGTTGAAACCCTACCTCCACCCCAAACCCCACCCCAGTATTATGGTGTTAGGAGGTGGAAATTTTAGGAAGTGATTAGAGTTAGATAAGGTCATGAAAGTGCTGACCTTACCAAAAAAAGAGGTAGAGATACACATCTTTTTCCCATCCTTCCTCCACTTGTCTTGGTTCATTTCTCAGGTGCTTGACTTAAGTCATCTCTCACCTAAGTAGATCTAGCTGTCTCCCATTAAAATGACAGATTTGGTAGATTAGATGCTTCCTGAAACTACAAATTAGGGCAGAGTCTTATTTGTCCCCTAAAATATTATCTAGTCCGTCCTTACCAAGTCTGCCTACTGTTGTTTGGATTCTCACAAATTGAAGAGCTATTATCCTTGTGGTGATTTTTTTTCTAAAGATCTAGCTTACAAGATGGAAATTCTTACCTTTGAAAACATTGTATTTTCATAGTATTCCTGATTTCATTTAAGTGTTCTGTGTAAATATCTTCAAAATTCCATATTTTGGATTTTAAAGAGCTGAAATGAAAATTACATAGAAGTGGAATCTTGAAGAATGTTATGGAAACCTGCCCTAATTTCTGATAACTATGAACACCCTCATGTATTATAACATCATTGGAACCCATTTCTTTACTCTCAATCTAAGAAAGTCTATTAGTGCTTAATATGATAAAGTGATGTCTAATTTTAGTCATCAAGAAAAACATATCAACAAAGGATGATTAACTAGATTCTTAATCATAAGCTATAAATGGAGTTGCTTCTTCTTCTCAGAGTTCTATGTCATGTTTTATGAAAAAATAATACAGCAAATATTTTCTCAAATGAGGTATAAAAGTACCTGTATGAGCAGGGGAGTAAGTCTAATATGACCTGGTTTCTAAAGCATAGACAATGAAAACCACCCAAAATAGAGCTATATTTATGATATGTCACACTTTATTATGATCTGCTTCATCTTCCCAAGAGCCTAATTGGAAGAAGTGTAAAAATGTGATTCTTGCAAAGTGTTATCCAGGAGAAAGAGGCCCTGGTGGGTGGAGTTCTCTTTAAGATTTCCTATGGGTGTAGGAAGAAAGTAATGTTGACGTTTCCCTCTAGTGGTAAAAGAGAGATTAAACCCGTGAAGAACTAAACCAGACTTGAATACTTTGGCAGAGTGGAGCCTACCTTCTTGCTTTCTTCTCTCCATATAGCCCTCCTTTCTTCTTTTATTTCTTCCTACCTTTCCAAGTTTCTTCCTTCTTCTT
Organism: Perognathus longimembris pacificus; assembly: GCF_023159225.1. Classification (NCBI taxonomy): domain Eukaryota; kingdom Metazoa; phylum Chordata; class Mammalia; order Rodentia; family Heteromyidae; genus Perognathus; species Perognathus longimembris. The sequence goes on from NC_063171.1 coordinate 27,414,314, forward strand.
GGATATAGTTATTTCCAGGCATATTCCAGATATGATTGCTACAGGAAAAGAATGCTCCACATCAGGAATTCTGGCATTGCCTTGGGAAAGGACTGGTCAAAAGGAAGAGAAACATAAACCAGGCTGTATGGTACACACTTGTAACCCAAGCACTTGCAAAGTGGAGGTAAGCAGATTGTGATTACAAGGCAATGATAAACATATAGATAAATAGATGATAGATAGGTGAAAGAGAAGATAGGTGATATATAGAAATCTGATACATAGACAGAAAGGGAAGAAAAACCTACATGAACTGTGGAGAGGTTGCGTGAACTTTTATACCCACAAAACAAAAGAAAGTCATAAATCAAAGCATTTATCAAATGTATCTTAGGGTCTCAGGTGAGCTAGAGCAGAGCAGGGATATCTCTTCTATAGGCTTCAGATATCACAATAATTTTAATTTTAGGATGGTGGGAACTAGTGGACTGCTAGATTTAACAATACATTCCAAAACTTGTACCTGTCCCAGGATGTTAGGTCAGAACCGAGGTTAGCAGTAAACTGCTATTAAACCCACTAAAGTCAGATCCAGATAATTTTGAGTCTCCATCTGTAAAGATTCCATCTCTCCAGTCATGAAGTCTAGCAGGCATTCTGGTCTACCACGATCTTCAAACAAATAAGGCTTCTTTAGAGAATGACTAAAGCTTTATTTTTGATGGTCTAGTTCTAACTCTGCTTACTATTCTTGTCTATTGCACAAGTGGGCTTGGATAGAATGCTATAGCCTTTGTGGCAATTATTTTTCTGCCTTTTGTAGCGGGGGGGGGGATCAAGAAAGGCAGCAGAGTCACTGAAGTGCACATTTATTTGGGCCAGAATCTGCTGGACAGGTTGATTGAAAGGTGGATCATATGTTACAGATGTGTACCTGCGCATGCCTGGGTTTCTTGGGATCACTGTGCACACATTACTCATGGAGATTGGGGTAGTGTCAAATTGGGGTCCTGGATATCTTGGAGCCAAAAGATCAATGATGATGATTATATGACCTTTCTAAATGACCTTTCCTGGGCCTCTGAGTTTGCTACTGACTTTGTCTTCTTGATATCCATGCATTTTTCTTCTCAGAGCACTGGGAAGAAGTACTGGTGCCTGGGGGACATAGTTGAAGCAGTCTTCTCCATCCAGATGCTGCATGCCTGACCATACTCTGACCATACTCTCCACTTTGGGGTGAATCTTCTTATATCAAACTTGCCTATGTAGGCACCATCTAGTTCAAGATTTGTCTGTGGCTTGTCTTTCTTTCTGAACCTGGAAGAAACAATAACGTTCTTAAAAAGACACCAGAGGACACACCACCTATGGAACCATTTGCAACACAAATAGGCAAAATAGAAGGAAAAAACAAAATTCTCATCTTCATCCTAAGAGGCAAACAGGAAATCTTGATGGTTTCCTGCCAACATGTCTCAGCACAGCTATGATTCACCCTCATTCCCTGGTGTGTCTCTAGCAGGTACCCATAGCCAGGGCCCATGAAAGTTGCCAAGATTTTACAATTTCTCCTCTATTCCTTTCCTGCATTTCCCAGGTAGCCTGAGATCTGGCAAGGCAAGGACCGGCTAATGAGATGTGAATGATTGTTCCAAATGAGGGGCTGGAAAATATGATGTCATAAGAAAATGAGAGTCAACTGCAAAGGCCAAGTCTGCTACCTCTATCCCAACAAAGAGAGAGCCAGACTCAAAACCAGGCCTCTAAACGCACAGAATACTTATTCATCCATTTATTTATTTTTAAGCAACCTACATTAGGACTTAATGACTTTTAAAATGATAATTTTTAAAATATAAAAATTGATTTCACCTGACTCTTATAATTGTAATCCCTCTGTACATTGCCTCTATAATAACAATAAAATAAAATAATTTAATGATAATTAAATTAAATAATAAAAACTTAAAAGTTAAAAAAATCACTCCCATATCTAAAACTACCTTACATTGTAAAACTCTTATCCGGGAGTTATTTCTGACTCTTAGTTATCTAATTTCACTTTACTTTTTTTTTTAAATCCTGCTCTTAGACTGATGATGATACCAGTAGGTGCCTCTGTAAGTCCTTCTTTGTCCATTTGGAACTGGTCTCAAGGCAAAGAAAGCTAGTCATGGCTAAGAGAATGGAGTAGAGGCTACAGTTTAGGACACAACCTTAATCAATAAACCAATATCTCTAAGCAAGGGTCACAAGAGTCAGTATTTTTAAAAATCTCTTTCATGATTTCTAATAAACAAGCCAAGTTAGAGGATTGTTTAACCATAGGTATGAGAATGACACCCCCCACCCCCCGGGACATCTGGAAATCAAAGTTGAATGAGATTGGATTGCACGTGACTATCTGTGACTATCTCAGAAACCCCAGGTTCCTAGCACTGATCCATCTCCAAGCAAAGGGAAAACTTCCCCACATCCCAGTTCTTTTTAGCTATTATTCCTCATTTTGACATTTCTTCCTTCTCAGATGCCTTTGAAATTCAAGTTGATTTGGTTTTATCTATATAATCATTTCAGAAGCATCATTAAGGAATGGTGTAGTTCAATCTCTGCACTTCCTCTGTCATTTCTCTCTGCCATTCCATTTCTCCCAGGCCTGTGGGAATATAAGGAAATGTATATTTAGGGGTTCCAGTTGATGAATCTGAAACTTTGGGATAGTGCCCTTTGGGTGACTCCAGAACACATTAATGCTTGGCAATAATGGCACAGGGTATCCATTAGGTAACAGTTCTGCCACGGAGCTGAAAGGCAGCCTATCAAAGCAAAGCTTTTAAGAAGAGGGCAGTGGATCTGTCCAGAGCTGGTATGGAGGAAATATAGAGAACACCTGGAGTTCCAACAACTACAGAAATGTAAGTGGCATAAGGCGCAGAGAGCTGAAAGAGACTCTTGAGTCTCCTTTTGCAGCACTTCCCATAATCCTTTCTGCTTCCTTTATGTCTCTGGACTTGGAGTTGAATGGAGTTTATTTGAATATTGTTCCTGCCTCAGATAGTGACTCTGGCTCTTGTGAGTTGTTTAAGGTTTGTAAAGATGTATAAAGAATGCCTGCACTTTCACTACCTGCGAGACATGTTAAAAAAAAAAAAAAGCTGTTTGGCACCAGTCTTTCTCACATTGATTTGTTCTATGCACCTAGTACTATGGTGGGTATTGTTTACAATTTGCCAAGCTTTCTTGATGTCTTATATGTTTTAATTGTTAACAAGCCCATGAGAATTCTGGTTATTTTCTTCTGTGCATGTCCAATTTATCACTTAGAATGCAAGCCCTGGAGTTTAGTACAACAGTAAACAAGCATCTCAACTGAGGTATGGCCAAGATTCCCTTTATGTTGTGCCAAGACCTAGTGTTTCCACAGGTTCATCACAGCTGAATCATACGTGAAGATATTATTCTAAACTCATCTCACTTTAGTGATATCCCACATCCTCTGTCAGATTTTGCAGGAGGGTAAACAATGATGAGGGGAAATATCACTGCAGTTCAGTTTAGAATTTCCTAAGTGTGCAGTTTAGTTACCAATAAAGGCAAATTTCCTTTCTTATTTGATATATTTTCCTAGTAAATTGAATGCTTATTTTTTCCTTATTCTAGGTTCTGACTTTCTTTGATAGTTCTTTATTACGAAAACTACTTAAAATGTTCTAGCTCCCAGAAAAAGGAATTTGGGAGCCAAGAAAAACAAATTCAGGAAAAGTTGCTTTCCAGATAAAATCCCAGCTGCCCACTTGTAAGTCTCCATTGGTCTGGGGATGCTTGATTCTTTTTATCTCTTTTTTCACTTTCTTCTAAGCAACATCTATACCTTAATATGTGACACAAGACAATGGTACTAACTTCATTGCAGTTCTAGATGGTTCCCTGTGACTTTTGCCAAGATGTTGGGAATTCCCTTCTTCTTCTTGTTCTAACAAGCATGACTTTCTGACCTTGGAGGCATGCACTAAATGTTGGGGTTGTCCATATTGTTCCCAAACTATCTGCCTTACCTAAATTTGCCATTGGCAAGTGAGCTGGAAAATTACATGACTCAGGAATGTGCTGTGATGAGCACACCTACTGATTGAAGACATTCCTTAAGCCTAATTGTTTCTGCATGTCTTTTAGTATTAATTAACCAGTACGTATCCAGCGAAGAAAAGGACTGGTATTCTTTTCTCTCTCCCACCCATACAGACATGCACAAGAGGAGCTGGGAATATGGCCTAGTGGCAAGAGTGCTTGTCTCCTGTACATGAAGCCCTAGGTTCAATTCCTCAGCACCACATATATAGAAAACGGCCAGAAGTGGTGCTGTGGCTCAAGTGGCAGAGTGCTAGCCTTGAGCAAAAAGAAGCCAGGGACAGTGCCCAAGCCCCAGGACTGGCAAAAAAAAAAAAAAGTCTCAAACTTTCCTGCCCCGGCTGGCCTTAAACCCCCATCCTTAGATCTCAGCCTCCTCAGTTAGGATTACAGGTGTGAGCTACCAGTGCTTGGCTCCATAAGTTCTTTGGGGCTGGGAATTTGGCCTAGTGGTAAAGTGTTCACCTTGTATACATGAAGCCCTGGGTTCGATTCCCCAGCACCACATATATAGAAAAAACTGGAAATGGTGCTGTGGCTCAAGTGTCAGAGTGCTAGCCTTGAGCAAAAAGAAGCCAAGGACAGTGTTCAGGGCCTGAGTTCAAGTACCAGGACTCGCAAAAAAAAATAAAAAACAAAAAACAAAACAAAAACAAAAACAAAAAAAAAACACCAAAAAACCAGACATGCACAAGATATTCAACATTTATCTTGACCAAATGCATTAATTCTTTGCTTGGCTCACCAGCTTCCTGAAGGGGCCCATGCAGAGAGCTATTATGATCAACTTATATATTCATTTATTTTCTCTAAGAAGTCTGCACCCTGTGTCTGAGAATCTTTCCTTGCTGGCACTGTCATGTCACCTGGTGGTATGATTCCAAATGTCCATGGCTGTACTCGTGTGCTCTGCTCAGACCTGCTTTTTACAGCACTCTGTCATTCCTTCCTTGTCTTGTCCTCTTGCTTCACAGGGCCTCCAAATATGTCTGCAAAACTAATGTGAGAAACTCAGAGATATTAGGCATGATCATGACAGATTGTTAACCAAGAGGCCAAGTGCCAGCTCTTGCAGCCAAATTGCCTGGCTGTGAAGCCTAGCACTACCATCTCTACTCTCTGAATAAAACCATGTATAATGTATTTTTTTAAAAATATGTCTGTCTTTCAGTTTTTTTTAATTTGTGAAATGTGGAAGATATCAATTGTATAGTGTTGTTAGTAGCAGAAAATTCATGGAAAAGTCTTTCCAGGATGCAGTATTATAATGCATGGTTGTGAGTATGCATTATCTAGTACATAACCAATGTACAATAAATGCTAAGAATGATTTCTTCCTGTCAGGACTAACAGTTAAACACTTGACAAGTCTTATTCAGATGGATAATGATAAAAAAATTCCAGGAGCTTCAGGAGAAATGTAGAATTCAAAAAAACATTCTGAGGCCCTTCAAGTCACCTCACTTAGGTACTAAATTATCACTGAAGGAGAAAGACAGCCCAGAGGGCCAAAGCAAAGGCATGAAGTAGAGGTGCCCTAAGTGCTGCCGGAGGGACTGGAAATCTTTTGAAGGAATATGTAGGCATATACATATATATAATATTATATTATATATATTATATAATACACAATATATACACAAAATATTATATATGTATATTAACCACCTCACTCTGAAACTCAGGCTGACCTTGAACTTGAGATTCTCCTATCCTTCTTAGTACTTGAACTCTAAGAATGTACCACCATATCTGGCTTAGAGACGGTTTTTAAAAAATGAAATTTTCGTATGTTCAGCAAAAAGTGCCAAGAAGGTGCTTGCATAAACCACTGGTTCACTTTTCTCTCTGTTCATAAAAGCCAGAGGCCCTCTCCCCTGACCTGATATTGTTCCAGAGTACAAGCACCTAATTATGACAGCCTACCAAATCTCAGTGTTGGTGGAGAGACGGCAATAGACTCTGATAAATGGGATTTGATGCAAAGAGATGGTTTCAATTCTTTGATTTCAAAAGAATGAAAGAGGACCTAATCAATTGGTCAGCTGTCACCATTCAATAAGCTTTTTATTACTCAGTCATTGGATGCAAGTATTGGCACTTAACACAGAAAAAGATGATTAACTGAGTGACATTCTATTTCCAGTCCTAGTGACTTATTATGTAACCAAAGTGTTCTGTATGTGTTTGTATATATGTAATTATTATCATTCATTATGTATATAATATTTATAGTATAATTTATTTATAACAGAATATTGCATACTCTGTTATAAATATTATATATTACATATTTACTATACTGTTTTAAATATATTTATTATCATCAGATTGTTGCTCAAGGGCTTTCACACTGTTTTATATAAATTTATTATCATCAGTTAGTTGTTTAAGGGCACTTCACACAATGTACTTTGATCAGAGTCATTCCCTCTGTCACTCTTCTTCATACTTCCTGCATTTATATATTTGAAAAATAGAAATTAAAAGTAGGGATAAGATGAGCACCAGAGCTCATGCCTGTAATCCTAGCTACTCAGCAGAATTGCTGTTCAAGAATAATCACAGGCAAAAAGTTTAGGTGATTCCCATCTCAACCAATAGAAAGCTAGCTGTAGTGGTGTACACCAGTTCTCCAAGGAATCCAGGAATCATAAATAGGAAGATCATCGAATCAGCCACCCCTGACCTTAATGTTAAGACCTTATTTGAATGTCTAAAGCAAAAAAAAAAACAACTTTTTTTAAAGATTTTTCCTTGTTGCTATTTTCTTCAATTTTTTTCTCCCTTTTGGTCTTGTTTGTTCATTTATCTGTCTTGGGAGGGTACAGCAGGCACAGAAATGGAGGGACAAAGAGTAAACAAATACAGCAGTAGTACTCACTAGATACTATGTTGGAAATGAGCTACACAGCTTGTGGGTGAAGACAAGAGGGGAAAACTGGGAGACAGTGAAGGAAGGGGTGACACTGTGCAAAAATTGTACTCTTTACCTGACATAGTAACTATAACCCCTCTGTACATCACCTTTATAATAACAATTTTAAAAACATCCCCTAGGGATGATGTGAAGGGTTTTTGGAGACCACCACAGTTATACAGCTGCCTTCTTAGTATCCACTCTAGGGCCATATATCATGCTGGGGCCTGGGAAGAGTTTGTGGGCTGTACAACCATCCTAGCAGAAATTTTACTAGATGTATGTTGATGTCTCCTAGCCTGCTAACCAATGAATCTCTTCTTTATGTCCTTTTCCTTCTCTGCTTTGTTTTCTGGGCATAACTTTGTTGCCATAATTCGCCACTAGAGATACAGAAGAAAAATCAAAGGTGTCTTGTTTTCAGAAGACCCAAGTTCAAGTCTGCATCTCTTCTGTTTCTACTGTGTTTCCAGCTACTTCTCAGTTCTGCCATAGAGGGATGGGAAAGAGGCTGTCTATACAGCAGAGTTGGCTAAAGACTGACCTTGGGAACACACCAGCAGAAGCATTGGGGGAATATCACTGGGAAGAGATGAGAGATGAATCCCATCAGGAAACCGAAGTATAGTGAGAGAGCTGAGATGATGTTGAAGGTGAGCTACAGGTGGATAACAGTTCCACCCACAGTGTCATCTGGCACTTAGCCCTCAGGCACTTTGTGGTGAGGAGATAGAGTTAGGGAGACTAAGGAGGGGCTCACCAGAAGTGTACAGCTGTCTGAAGGCCTCCTTTCAAGCCTAGCTTGCATGGGACATGTAGATGCTTAAGAGGGGCAACAAGATTGAATTGCTCCTAAATACTTGCTAAATGATAACTGAATTTATTCATTTATCAATTACTTATGGCATGTCTATAATGTACTGTTCTAGAGACTCTGGGTGGACAAACAGCCTTTGTTCTCCTGGACTTAACAATTTAGTGGGATACAACTAAAGCAACTCCCTCTCAGTCCCCCCCCAAAAAAACCCATAAACAATAGCTAATTGTGTTGATCACTACAAAGAAAAAAAGCTGCAAAAAAGTTACTTCCTAGTATTTAATCCTCCTATGTTCTTTTCTTTTAATTCCCTTTCTTGACTATACCATATGTCTACTCACAAAAGAAGAGCTAAGAATAAAAGTGGAAATGTATGCTAAAATTTGATTATTTCCTGAATTAGCTGACGAAAACAAGGTGCTAATGACACCAAAATCCATCCAAGGAGTTGTTCCTTGCCTTACAACCAGAATTTCCAAATACAGTAATTTTCATGTTTTTCTGTAGCTTTTCTCCTGAATTAACTATAAAGCATAATTAACTGCATGAGAAAACATGTGGTTATTACTTTGGAAAGAGACACTAGATATAAATGAAGGGAAAACCCAGGTTCCACTTCATTTTTTTTTTCTGGGTGGAGATGATAGAAAGTTATCCACCATAAAATGCAGAAGAGCCTTCTACTGGAATGTGCCCTATGTCATTACAGCCTCAAGTGTAAATTCAAGTATGTGGAACAACTCCCTTGAATTCAGTTTTGTACCACTCCCTTTTCTGTGGCGCATCGAATGACTCACTGGATAAACATGATCAAAAGAATGTTGAACTCCCACAAGAAAAACTGGGTAGAACACAGCTGACTGAGAGCAAGGGCTTGCCAGAGAGAAAATATCAGATTAAAAAAAAATTAAATCACAGTTCAGGAGAAAGCAATAGAGGTGTGGAAGGAATGTTGCATTCCTATCTCCATCGCCTTGACAGAGTGGGCAGATAGTTCCAGGAACTTACCTTCCCCTTTGCAGCACTGATGGAAGGTCACAGGTGCCAAGAGTGGGGTTTGCCTAAGCTTTAGAAATTCTCAACTTATCTATCAACTAAGAAATAGGACAGTGTTCCATTTTAGGGGCAAGAAAGGAAATATATTCTCATCATGGGGACTTTCTGTCAAAAGTCTCTTAGCCTGGAGGAAATTTTGAACCAATAAAGTAAAAGCAATTTGGTTAATGGGTATGTAATTATAGCTATAGGTGGAATAAACCCAAGTGATCTACCATAGACCATGGTGACAATAGTTAATGATAATAGATTAGACTCTTGGAAATTGTACAAAAGGGTAAATATGAAGCAATCTTGCCACAATATGAAAGTTAAGTGAAATGGTCATGCACTTGTTCATTAGTTAGATCTAACCATTGCACAATGCAGAAATGCTTCAATGTCATGCAGTAAAAATACATGGAATTTTATCAACTAATTAAAAAGTAAACGTAGAAAAATTTGGCATGTAATAAAAACCAAAAGTGAACCATGTAGTGGCTTTCACTATCCAGTCATTTGCTGAGGCAAAGCCTTCATCTTTTCTTCCTCTGACCTCATGTCAGATTTAATCACTTTACTCCACTTCTTGGCATGCTGATTTATGTGAGCACTTCTTGCTCCCCAGACTGACTATCTCCCTCATTTTCTCTTACAAATGAATCCAACTCATCACTTTCACTCTTACACCTCCCCCTCACCCCAGTTTTCAGAAACCAGTCTTTTTCTCTAGCTCCCTTCTTTTAGTGTATTTGAAGTCATGCATTCACCTCTAGGTGCCTCTCATTTGCTGCCATTTTTCCAGCTGTTTCCTTGGGGGAGAAATATCCCACAAGGAGGAGGAGTTCCCACCACAGTCTTTACAAACACATTGCTTTTAAATAATATCCACACTTTTCAAGGGAGGGAATTTTCATGGGAGGGAATTCACCAGGGAGGCAAATGCTGCTATCCCTTTGATAGAAGGAGGGATCTCACTCAGATACTTACTCCCAGCCTTCATCACTGGGAGCATCAAAAAGATTTCAGAGGGCTGGGGATATAGCCTAGTGGCAAGAGTGCCTGCCTCGGATACACTAGGCCCTAGGTTCGATTCCCCAGCACCACATATACAGAAAACGGCCAGAAGCGGCGCTGTGGCTCAAGTGGCAGAGTGCTAGCCTTGAACGGGAAGAAGCCAGGGACAGTGCTCAGGCCCTGAGTCCAAGGCCCAGGACTGGCCAAAAAAAAAAAAAAAAAAAAGATTTCAGAGGCCATATTTCCACGGGTTATTTGTAATTATTTTTGTTTGTTTGTTTTGTGCCTTTAGTGAAGCTTGAACTCACGGCCTAAATGCTAGCTATCCTTCAGCTTTTTCCAGTCAGTGCTGGCACTCTACCATTTGAGCCACAGCTCAATTTCTGGCTTTTTGGTACTCAATTGGAGATGAGAGTCTAATAGATTTTCCTGCCTGGACTGGCTTCAAATTGCAATCCTTAGATTTCTGGCTCCTGAGTAGCTAGGATTACAAGTGTGAGTCATCTGCACCCAGCTGCCATGGACTATTTCCCAATCATATATAACCCTTTCTTCTATAGGCTGCCAACAAATGATAAGTATCAATTCTTTAACTCATTGATGAATCACTTGTAAATTACTGATTTTCTTTCTCTCTTTCCCTCTTTCTTTCTTTCTTTCTTTCTTCCTTCCTTCCTTGTTCTTTCCTTCTTCCTTCCTCCCTTCCTCCCTCCCCCCTCCCTCCCTCCTTCTCTCCCTCCCTCCCTCCCTCCGTCCCTCCCTCCCTCTTTTCTTTCTTTCTTTCTTTCTTCCTTCCTTTCTTTCTTTCTTTCTGCAAATCAGTATTAGAATGTCCTAACATTATGTACAACCTACTTGGAAATTTTTACCGGAGATTTTTTAATTCTACATGATAAATATAGTTTGTGAGATCATTTGAAAAATAGGTACTTACCTAGGAAGAAGCCTTAACTGGAAATAGGAGAAACTACAGAAGAGAGTCAACAGGGTTTTCAGCACATGATCACTTTTACCTTACATTTTCCCTTTTACTTGGAATACATAGAGCTTAGACCTATTCTATAGGGGTATGAGGGCAAGCAGAGGGGGTCAGATGAATGGAGAGAGGAAAGGTAGGTGAATACAGTCATAATCAATGTACATATGTGAAAATGGAACTAGGTAAATTGATGGGAGGGATGGAGTTGGTAGAGATGAGGAGAATGATGAAAGGGGTTACGTTGATCAAGATGCATTGGCCACACAAACTAACATGTTGCATTGTAACCCCTTTGAACAACTACTTAAGGATAATCAAGAAAATAAAACAAGCAAAAACAGAAAGCACCTAGACTCCTGTTAGCCCTTTCAACATCGCCATATCCACTCAAAAGCAAATTACATATTTATGAGGTATTTCTGTACTCCTTGCTTGAACAACCAATCTTGCTAACCCTGAGTGAATTTTATGATTAGAGAAACTCCATTTTTGACACTATTGGCGATGAAACCTTCTGAATTACATTCTAAGGTGATGAGCCAAAAATAACAATCCATCTTTGTAGACTACACACATCGCCATCCCTACTTTTTATATGGCACTAACACCATTTTCTAACTCTAAATACATTTCACTATCTATAGCCATCAATTTCTTTTTTTCTTTTCTTTTTCTTTCAATTTCTAACAATAAAAAATCAGAACAGAAGCTTTATTGGAAAATCCTGAAGATTCACTGAGTCATAACAGAAACATTTTCTAGGTATTTAAAGGATAGCAACTACACCATATATATGAATATATATGTGAATATATATATGACATAAGCATATATGACATAAGCAGCTTTGTTAAATTCATGAGAACATTTATCTCTCTCAAGGATGGATGTATAGCTCAATAGTCTGAAGTCTTACTAAGGAGAAGCCATTTACCTAGCTCCTTGTTCTTCATCAAATGGTACAGCCAAGTTCTTTCACAGTATTTCCCCAAGTGTGGGTTAAAGGAGCAATGTGAGAGGGAGGCTCTCTGCCAGCTTGCAGGACTCGTGTCTGAGAGCAGAATGTGTCATAGACACACCAAGGAAGCAATGGTTTAAAAAGTGATTGTTAGGCCTTGCAGGTAGAGAAGGAAATGAGTTTCTGAATTCTGATAATAATAATAAATGAGCTGTGGGCTCAACAGTTTCAAAGCTCTACAAACAAAAATCAGTTCCTGGTGCTTATGGGTAGGCACCTGTGTGGGGTGAGGTATGGCATACTGAGTGAGCATGGATTTAGTGAGGGCTGAAGGAACATAGGACAAGTAATAGACACTGTGTCTACTTGTCTTAGAACTATTGGGCAGACACAGAGCTAATGGGCCTGCTCACCAGAATCTGGAGGAGCTGAGAGTGCGTAACTGGGGATGAGTTTGCATCACCAGGGTACATAGGTAGTTCACGTATAGCTACCATTCTATAGAATGCCCTGGTATCTTCTTATTGTTGAATTTGCAAGAGTGTTTTAGAATCACTAATGTTTAGGGGTAGACAGGCAGATTTGTATCTTTTTTGTGAAAACCTACAAAAGGCATAGCATACGTATTTAACAGAGAAATACTCATTTCCCTCGATGGAGACAGAGTTTCAAAGTTTAGCCTCAATAGCAAAGAGTCTTTCCTGATTCCTCCAACCTCTTCTCATTCTTCTACTCATCTTGCTATTTCTAATTCCCATATCTGAGACTTTGTTCAGATACTCCTCTGCTGCTAGACCTATTTTCCCTACAAGACAGAAAGCCAAGGAAGTGCTGAGAAATTTGCTTCTTCTCTATCCCATCTCCTTCCCACCACTGGCAAGTGCTAAGTACATAAGTATGAAAACCAAGCTCCTTCCCAAGGTTCATAGCCCTGAGTTTACTTTAAGAGAAGACTGAAGCTCTGCTCAAGGTGACACAGCCTCAAATTCTACCCTTGCTTTACTGCCTTCCTTCTCCATTCGGTTTTTCTAAATTGTAATTGAGATCTGAGAAACCCAACCTAAGAGATAAGAGATAGACACCCACATGAGTAAAGAGATGTAAGAGTCATCAGCACATGAGAGTCAAGTGCAGTTATGCAACAGAGTCAACTTCAAAAACACATTGATGGGGGCTGGGGATATAGCCTAGTGGCAAGAGTGCCTGCCTCGGATACACGAGGCCCTAGGTTCGATTCCCCAGCACCACATATACAGAAAACGGCCAGAAGCGGCGCTGTGGCTCAAGTGGCAGAGTGCTAGCCTTGAGCGGCAAGAAGCCAGGGACAGTGCTCAGGCCCTGAGTCCAAGGCCCAGGACTGGCCAAAAAAAAAAAAAAAACAACACACATTGATGGTCGTTCTGCACAAAAAGCTTTATTGGAGATAAAATAATGTAAGTTAGCCTGAATCTAGTAGTAAGTAAAAAAATTCTTGCAGTGCAATTTTCATAGATTAGAGCAAACTCTTTCTTTTTCTTCTATTTCTTCTTCTTTGATTTTTCGATTTGACAATACTGGGGATTGAACTCAAATATTCATACTTGTTAAACAAATGCTCTATCACTTAAGCCACACTTGAGGCTTACTTTCTTTTAGATTATTTTCCAAATTGGGTTTTATGCTTTTACCTGGCACCAGCCTCAAACCACGATCTTTCTAATTTAGCCTGCCACATCACTTGGATTACAGGCATGCCCCATGACATTTGGCCCCTTGAATAAACTCCTACTAGACTATATAGACCCTAGAGAAAACTAGCCTCTAAAACATCATAGTTGATATTTAGGAATGTACAGGTTATTTTCTAGAAGAATATATTCTATCTCTATACTTGTTCACTTATTTTTCCCACAACTATGAATGTCTGCTATGTCTATAATATACTCTGGTTGACATTCAGAACTATTTGCATTTAGAAAGTCAGAGTTCACAGCATTGTGGTAAAGGTTCATTCAATGATAATCACATGTACACAAAATTAGTTAAGTAGCATTTTTGTAAGCATCTTGAATAACTGTGCAGATTTAAGAGAGCTATATCGTGAAGCAAGAGCTCCGTTGGGCTACCATCCCTAAGGACTGAGTCTATGTGTCAAATCTAAAGTGTCCGGAGAAGCCAGGAACATGAAACATGCCATTAGTCTCAACTATGTTTAACAGGTTAGGTAATTCCAGCCTTAGGCATGTGCTGTTCAATCTTTTAAATAAATGCTATAAACAAGTATCATTTCATTTGAACTTATTACAGTGTTTAGAAATGATGTAATTTATGATTCCAGTCAAAGGGCAGAATTTACCCCATTCCCACCTCGTTTCTGAGAAGAGTGAATTCTGAGGTTGACTTTTCAACTCAGAGACCTCAGTGATAGAAAAAGGGCCATATTAATCACCACAAGGACATGAGATAAAAGAAATCTACTCTGGGGCTGGGGATATAGCCTAGTGGCAAGAGTGCCTGCCTCGGATACACGAGGCCCTAGGTTCGATTCCCCAGCACCACATATACAGAAAACGGCCAGAAGCGGCGCTGTGGCTCAAGTGGCAGAGTGCTAGCCTTGAGCGGGAAGAAGCCAGGGACAGTGCTCAGGCCCTGAGTCCAAGGCCCAGGACTGGCCAAAAATAAATAAATAAAATAAAATAAAATAAAATAAAATAAATCTACTCTGGTTCAGGACATTTGAAGGTTGCATAGTTGTCTGGCCTGTCAGCTGCTTAGCCTTTCCAGATGAAAGGATAAGAACATGCTTACAAGTAACATAAGGGATGTGTAGCCTGGGATTCACCTAGAAAGGCTAAACTAGAGTGACACTGAGGAAAAAGTAAATCCAGACTCAAAACTATGAATGAAGACATGCTATTGGCTGAAAACATCTTTAGAACAATAGTAGAATCCCATAGGGCATAAGAGTAAAGGTATGACTTGCTTCAAATTTAATGATAAACTTCTCTTTAGACTTTCCTATCCCAGGACTCAGTTTTGGTGACTAGATTTCTTACTCTCTTTAAGTTTTAATGAGTACATTTCCCCTAATTAGCTATTAAATTATTCAAAAGTAAAAGGTTGGAGAAGGCTGATGATCTTTAGGGTTTGTTTGTTGTTGTTTTTGTCAATCATGGGGCTTGAACTAAGGGCCTGGGAACTGTCTCTGGGCTCTTTTCTCAAGGCTAGCCCTCTACCACTTTGAATCATAGCCCCACTTCCAGTTTTCTGGTGGTTAATTGGAGATAAGAGTCTCACAGACTTTGCTGCCAAGGCTGACTTTGAACCTCAATCTTCAGAAATACAGGCCTGAGCTACCACTGCCTGGCTTTCAAGGTTGTTTTTTAAATGAACATTGTGAAGGCAAACTTGGAGCTGTTCATATATTCATTAAATGTCAAGGAGCGGATGGGTAGAGGGGTGGTGACTGACTCCCTAATACGATGCTGTATTCTGATCTTTCCTTAGCTCTCTGCTCTTAGGAGTATTCAGTTTGCTAAATAATTTCAAGAGTTGTATAAAATGTTAAACTGTGAGAAAGTTTTGTTACATACTGATATTGCCACACTTGGTTCCAGAAATGTCCTCTGTCTGTTCTATGAATGTCTTCATAATATAACCAAAGATATAATGCCTAACAGGGTCACTGGTATACATAGATTAATAGAAAGTGTTCATAGCTAACATCCTTCCTGAAAGCCACCTGAAGTATTGGAGATGTGTGTGACTTTTCCACAGGGAGCAGTGTTTTCCAGACTGCCAGGAGATCATTGTTGCATCATGACATTTCATTTTAATAGAAATGAAGCTAAATGTCATGATGTTTTAGTTCAATACAGAGCTAATGGTTTATGAGATATTCTTCTAAAATGAAGAATATCAAATGTATGATTTGAAAGAAGACAAAAGCTACCTGTGTCATAATCCCTCAGGATCACTTCCCAACCTCAAATCATCATGAAAACACTGACCAGTAGCTTTTAAATAATTTTAAAGACACTTTTACAGTGGTTTGGGAAGTGGCTCCTTGGGCCTCTTGCTGGGAACTTGGGTTGGGCTTCTCCATCAAGGTTTTACCCTGCCTCCCCGGAGTCTGGGAAAGTGGGGGGAGGGTGGGAGGCACTTAGGGGCCTGAACATCACCTCCTTTGGGGCCTCAGGGAGAGGGGGGATGAGTTGGCACCTCCCTTCACCTTGCTGTGCTGCCAGGCCAGCCAAGACTTCTCCTGAACCCATGTCCCAGGGAGGAGGCCAGCAATATGGTGGCTGTGATTGGCAGGTGGGGGGGGGGGGCTGACTGCTGCAAGTGGAGATGGGGAGCCCGATTCTTCTTCCTTCCATGTAGCTCTGGCGGGTGGTGGGGGGTGATGGGATCAGGAAGCCAGAGCTGGGATTCTGGGAGGTCCCACAGCTTTTGGGGATGATGAGTCTGGTAGTTGGGGGCAAGTCTGAAGGTGGAGCTGGTTTCCAGGGCTGAGGAGCAAGATGTTTATAGAGGGGCTGGGGGTGGAGGTAGAAAGGGACTTCTTTGTGTAAAGATTGTGGTGAGGTATGTGGCTGTGTGTTGTGGGGAGGTCAGAAGAGACAGAAAGTGGTCCTCTTCCCTGCTTGCCTGCCTGAGCTGGGGGTGGAATGCAGACAACTTCCTGTAAGGTCAGACTAGTTGGGAGGGAAGTCTGACAAAGAACTCAGTGGAAAGCCTCCTGCATCCCTGAAGGTCGGGGCCCAGGGAAAGAGGGAAAGGTTCTGCCTAAGCATTGCACTCAGCCACCCAAGATGCCTTCCGCTTAGCCAGGGTCCCTTCCTGCTACTGCAGTTTGTCCAAGCAAGGCTGGGATAAAAGAAAAGAAAAAATTAAGAAAACACTTTTGCCTTCACTAACTCGAGACATACCAATCTGATAATACTCATACATATGTGCACCCTCATATGCACATACAAACACACATATATACACACATAGGCACACTGGTGGTAATAAGGGCAACTAAATTGTCATAGACAGTTCCAAGTCTTTTTTTTTTTTTTTTTTTGGCCAGTCCTGGGCCTTGGACTCAGGGCCTGAGCACTGTCCCTGGCTTCTTCCCGCTCAAGGCTAGCACTCTGCCACTTGAGCCACAGCGCCGCTTCTGGCCGTTTTCTGTATATGTGGTGCTGGGGAATCGAACCTAGGGCCTCCTGTATCCGTGGCAGGCACTCTTGCCACTAGGCTATATCCCCAGCCCCCAGTTCCAAGTCTTAATGTTAAATTTCCTCACTCAAAAGTAATCCAGTGCTATGGAATGTTACATAGCTCAAGAGAGAATTCCAAGTCAAAAACACTGACCTGTACTCTGATTCAGGAATTTTCAATTAAACTTAATTTAAATTAAAATTCACTGAATTATAATTGATTCATGGTTTGTTAAAGATTAATTTGGAAAAATTCACTACCATTACAACCCTAGAGTTTTGTTTTTTCTATTCAGATAGTATGTCAAAGTAAAAAAGAAAAAGAGAATCATTTCTGTTAACTCCCAATCACAGACTTAATATTGAATGAATCTTACATAATTAGTATCTACTTAAAACTGTAAGTCCTTTAATTTATTTTTTCCATCTGTTCAGTACTTCATTTAGTTATAAGTTTCAATAAGTAGCAAAATTGATTAAGTTTCATTTCTAAAATTCATTATCTAAGGTTTTTTTCCTCTAAGGTTTCTATTATCAAGGACCTAATTTCAAAACTTCCCAAGCCAGGAAGAAAAGAGCAAAGAAAGTTGGAACATTGAAAAGCTTGGCATAAGAGACCATTCAAAAGAGTTAGTATTGGTCATGTGGTCTGCAGTTATTGTGGTTCTCTAGTTGTTTTTCTTTTTTTTTTTTTCCTTCTGAAGTGATTAAGGAAATTCTGCT
Organism: Perognathus longimembris pacificus; assembly: GCF_023159225.1. Classification (NCBI taxonomy): domain Eukaryota; kingdom Metazoa; phylum Chordata; class Mammalia; order Rodentia; family Heteromyidae; genus Perognathus; species Perognathus longimembris. The sequence goes on from NC_063171.1 coordinate 27,432,065, forward strand.
AAGAGAAAGTTCATCTAATTCTGATAAACTAGTATAATTAACGACGATTTCAGAGTCTCATTTACTCATATTAGAGCAACCTTATTTTACAACTTATAGGTAATTTAGTTCCATAATGGATATTGAGGTCAACTCATATCCAGTAGGTAAAAAAGTATTGGAATGATAATCCCAAGTAAAAGCAAATGTAATCTGTACTTTAGTAACATTAATCAGAAGGAATGACTCTTCTTATTTGGTTAAAATTTTCTACCAGTGCACAATAACTACACATGATTTGGTTAATAGCATATAAAAGTCTCACATGAGAATGGGAGTGAGGAGGCACTAGTCTGAAGACCCAGGTGTCACCTAGGCTACCATCAAGCTATGTGGTTAACGCTATCAGAAGATGAGTGGGGAAAGACTAGAGCGGCATGGCAAATGAAAAGAAGCTTTGCTGGCAGAATTAAGATGACCAGCTGGTTAACTAGTGTGGGAGAGGAAGAAGGCTCAGGGTGATTTCAGAGATTTCAACTTGGGTGATGGAAGAAATAGGAGGGAGTGGTAATCAGAAAAGAATGAACGTAAGGAACAGAACAGGACTGAGAAGACTTTGTTGAAGTTGAGTTGTGGGGAGAAACAAATAAGAAAAAGCAGTTCTAAATTAGAAGTGGCATATATCTGCAGAGGTAGGATAACAAGGGCTGTCCGGGAAACAGGTAGAAATGGGAGGCAACCACTCCAGAAAGTCCAGATAAAGAGCACTATCAGGCCAGTTAGATGAGAACTAAGGAGAGAACTGGTTCAACTCCTCTGAAAAAGAACATAGGACAAGAGGAGAAACCAAGTTGGCATTCTGATAAACAATAATTAAGAGAAAGAGAATTGAAAGAGTGGATAGGCAAAAGAGAAAGTGAATAAGAAAACAGAGTCTATCCTGAAGTTGATGGAAGAGATAGTTTTAAGAAAGAAGTGGTTCACATTGTTAAATACCGTGGCTGAGTTCAAAGACTGGAAACTGCAAAGAAGCCATTGGATTTGGGAAATAGGTTCTTTTAACCACGGCCTTTGAGATAGATGATCGAAACAAAAGAGGTAGAGATCAAGTCAATGGGCCATAATATGAAGGGCAAAAACGGAGAAACAAAGAATGAAGTTGATTAGCTGAGCAAAATATCTGAGGATTCAGAAGAAAATGGTACCCAAATGAGGTATACGAATTAATAAAGCAATTCAGAAGAAAAGATGAACATGTGATTTGGGAACAGTTTTACTTGGTAGTTTAATTCCCATTTCCCTTCTTTATGAAATAAGAACCAGGCCATATTCTAGACATTGGGCAGAGGAAAGGAGTTTGGTGGACTCACTGTGGGTTAGAGGAGGGTCTAGATGGAACAAGAAAAGGAATGCTGAGAAATCTGAACAACCGCAGCAGGCAATAGTCACAATAGCAAAGCCTAGCAATCTTTTTTTTTTCTTCTTCTTCTTTTTTTTTTTTTTTTTTGGCCAGTCCTGGAGCTTTGGACTCAGGGCCTGAGCACTGTCCCTGGCTTCTTCTTCTTGCTCAAGGCTAGCACTCTGCCACTTGAGCCACAGCGCCCCTTCTGGCCATTTTCTGTATATGTGGTGCTGGGGAATCGAACCCAGGGCCTCATGTATACGAGGCAAGCACTCTTGCCACTAGGCCATATCCCCAGCCCAAGCCTAGCAATCTTGATGGGATGTGTGGTTATAACAATGTCAATGTAACCAGTTTGGAGGGCCAGCGTCTGTGGTCAGAGAGTTGAATCTTTGAAGTTAAGATTTGCACATTTTGAATTCACCAAAGATGACAGCACGGCTATGAGGCAGCTATACCAGGAAAGATAAGTAGTAAATGCCTACCAAAGAAACTAAACTAAATTGAATTATATAATACTCCTTATTAATCTTATATATCTAAGACATTACTTGAGACAGGCTGGCTGAGGTAATGGAGATCGTGTTTAAACTTCAAACAGTCCAGATATTTCTGGCCAAAACTTTCTTTGTTTTTTCTTTATTGTCAAAGTGTGATACAGAGAGGTTACAGCTTATATGAAAGGCAGTGAGTACATTTCTTGTTCTACTTGTTACCGCCTCTCTCATTTCCTCCCACCTCCCCCTTTCCCCTCTTCCCCCAAGAGTTGTGCAGTAGGTTACACCAAATGGTTTTGTAAGTGTTGCTTTTTGAATGGTTTGTCCTTTTGTTCTTTGTCTCTCAATTTTGGTATTCCCTCTCCCTTCCCTGGTTCTTCATCAGCTCACTCTCCTACATGGTTCCTATGGGACACAAAGACCAAATAGACTATAAGAGCACTGGGAATTTGGCTGAAGGGTGAGAGGTGTAGGCCTTTATCTTTTCAGTTGTATTCTAAAGGTTTTAAAGAAAGAGGGTCAGATATTCTAAGTGCCCATATCCCAGTGATTATGCTCTTACAAGTAAGGCATAATCATTGCTAGTTTTTGTTTGTTTTGCAATATAAATCCTAAGGTCCCATTGCACTTGATAAAAGGCCTAGTCCTGGAGGTGTAATAGCATTCACATGGTAATCAAGTCTCAAAGGTTTCTCTACTTTTCATCCATGATTTCTGTTCCACCATCATGTTTGTTCTATTTATCATGTCCCAATTTTCCAGAGGAATTCGTCCTTGCCAAGCCCAAATTGGACAAGAAGATAAATAGATTCCAGGCCCTGATGAGAGAGGGACAGAAAGGCCACCTGGAATAAAGAGCTCCCACATGGTTGAGAAGATGGCTTCACCATTTTTGCAACATGCTTACCTTTGTAGACCTAAAGAAAGGAAGGATATATGGCAAACTGACATTCTCCCCTTCAAATATAAGATCAGCCAACCTCACAGTATTTCTCTCACCTGTATGTATGATGTACATCAATCATGTGTTGACTTCATAAGTTACCATCAGTAGAAAACTCAAGTAAACACAAACGCTATGGTAGTTGCATTTTGTCCTCAAGTATTTTATGACTTAATAAACTGAGCAATTTTGCCAAGATCATATCTCCAGCAGAGGAGGAAAGCAGATCAAGAAAAAAACACTAAATAATTCACAGAACTGTTTTGCAGTTGCACGGGCTCACAGATTGTTTTTCACTGGATACACTGAGGTTTCTAATGTTGAGTTTCACTTTCAAATGTCAAAGCCACCCTTCAGGAAGTACACGGCTTGCTTGTCTTTTCAGTTAATTTAGATGAATGGTACTCTGATCTCTTCACCAAGAACCAGCCATATCCATCCTCCTGTAGTCTCTAATTTAGTCATGTGAAATGTACAGTACTAGTCACAAGTGTTTATGACTCAGAATTTACAAAGAATTCAGTGTATTCTATTGTAGCTTTGAAGGAAAAGCATAATGATCTATAAAAAGCGAATATAATCTCTCTCTCTCTCTCTTCTGTTTCTATCTCTTTCTGCTATCATCTTTTTCTTCTATCTCAGCTGGACATTAGAATCCATATACTCTGACAATGTTTATGACATTGTACAAATCTGTACTGTACATGTTGTGTGGACACTACTTTCTCTCCAGAATTATGACTTATTATGACTTATTTGCTACTCTCTTTCAGTGAACAACACAGATTGTTTTATAGTGAAGCATTAAGAGGGCCCTTGCATTGTCCATTCAAACTTCATAGAACTTTCTATAGGAAATTATCTCAAAACCTTAGTGAAACATCTATCACATAGCTGCTCAATTCAGGCCCTCTTTGCTAATGATCCATGATCCATGTAATCTTATAATCATACAGATAATAAATATGTATATATAGAGATCACATATTATATATTATATAATAGGTATATGACATACATGGTAATAACATATTACATATATTATATGTCTCAGTCCCTGTGAACAGACAAGAAAATTGGTTGAAATCACAAATTTTCTGAAATTAAAAATATTTTCAGTCACTGTGTCTTTCAATGTACACCTTATTTGTATGTATTATGAAGTTATTTCATATTTTTCAATTTTATGGGTTCATTAAAAATCTTTTCTTCAAGAAATGTACATATATATGTATATATATGTATATATGCATATATATATATCACCCGATCTGGAAGGAATTTTTTATGGTTAATAATCATAGAGGTCATAAGCATTGTAGACTAGACTGACAATGTACTTCAAGGGGAAGATTGTTTTTAATGAAGAAACAAAGGGAGGGAGGTTGGAGGGAGGGAAGGCTAGGAGGTTGGGGGGAGGGAAGAAGGGAGAAAAATGAGGAAGGGAGTAACAAGTATGATAAGAAATGTATATGTATTCACTACTTTAAGTATGTAGCTGTACCCCTATCTCTGTACATCATCTTGACAATAAAAAAAGAAAAAATAAAATAAAATAAAATTGAGCCCCACAATTTAAAAAAAAATCTCTTCTTCAGAAGGTATTTGGTCTGGGCCTATAGCCACTTAATATTTGATAAGGGAGCCAAAAACACAGGCTGGAAGACAGACAGCCTCTTCAACAAATGGTGCTGGCAGAATTGGCTATACATGTGCAGAAAACTGAAGTTCGATCCTTACATGTCACTCTAAACCAGAATCAATTCCAAATGGATTCCAAGACCTCAATGCAAGGCCAGATACCCAAAAATATTAAAGGAAGAAATAGGGGAAATGCTAGGGCTCCCTGGATCAGGTCAAAACTTCCTAAGTAAAGATCCAGAATCACAACAAATCAGAGAAAGACTGGATAAATGGGACTGCATCAAACTGAAGAGTTTCTGCATGGCAAAGGACACAGATGACAAGATAAATAAAAAGCCCACAAAATGGGAGAAGATCTTTACTAGTTATGCATCTGACAAGGACCTCACATCTAAAATATAATTAGAGCCCACAAAAATTAACCCCTCCCCAAACAAATCCTCAGAGAAACAACACCCAATTGAAAAATGGGCTAAAGACTTAGAGACTTCTCAGAAGAAGCAAAAATGGCCGATAGACACATAAAGAGATGTTCTACATCTCTAGTATTAAAAGAAATGCAAATCAAAACAATACTGAGATTCCACCTCACCCTAGTTAGAATGGCCATTATCAAGAAAACTAACAGGGGGCTGGGAATATAGCCTAGTGGCAAGAGTGCTTGCTTCCTACACATGAAGCTCTTGGTTCGATTCCCCAGCACCACATATATGGAAAACAGCCAGAAGGGCGTTGTGGCTCAGGTGGCAGAGTGCTAGCCTTGAGCGGGAAGAAGCCAGGGATGGTGCTCAGGCCCTGAGTCCAAGGCCCAGGACTGGCCCTCCCCCCTCCCCCCCAAAAAAGAAAACTAACAATAACAGATGCTGGTGGGGATGTGGCCAAAAGGGAACACTACTCTACTGTTGGTAGAGTAAACTTGTTCAAAGTGCAAACTTGTTCAATCACTCTGGAAAACAGTATGGAGGTTCCTCAAGAGACTAAACATAGACCTTCCCTATGGCCCAGCAATTCCATTCTTGGGTATTTATCCAATTGACCACAAAACAGGCCAGTTTAAAGCCGTCATCACAACCATTTTCACTGCAGCATTGTTTACCATCGATAAGATACGGAATCAACCCAGATGCCCCTCAGTGGATGAATGAATCGTGGCATATATACACAATGGAATTCTATGCTTCTATCCAAAAGAATAGCATTGTCTTTAAGAAAATGGAAAGACTTGAAAAAATTTATGTCAAACAAAGTAAGCCATTTCCTTATTTGTAATAATTAGAATGTTTTCCTCATTTGTAATAATTAGAATGTGCCTATAAATCCACAAGTAAACACAATGGCTAGTAAAAGACAAAAAAATTACACTTGGACATGATAAATTAAACAGGACTCTAAACATTCACACAATTGGACCAAAGGAGTATATTCTCAGGAGAGGATCATAGGGCTCAATAGCTATGTGCATATGATCATATGAAATTATGCTTACACAAATGATCTCCAAGAAATGGACACAAGATGTTCTTTATTTTATTTTTTGTCATTTTTTCTGTGTTGATTTTTTTTGTCACTGTTTTTGATATCTGTACCCTTTTCTTATATGTAAGTTTATCTGTATTGGGGAGGTGAAGGGGAATCACAGAAGTGGTGGGACAAAGGGTGTATTAATTCAACAGTAATACTCACTAGATACTATGTTGAAAATGAATTATACAACTTGGGTAGGATCGAGGTTTGGGTGGGAAAAAACTGGGAGAAAATGAGGGAAAAGTGACACTGTTCAAAATGAAATGTACTGAGTACTTATAGGTACCCCTCAGTACATCATCTTTACAATGAAAATTAATTTTTAAAAAGTATTTGGTCTGGGAATCATTTTGTATCATTTTGTAAATGTTAATTTTTTAGCATTTGATTTATTTCCCAAATCTTACGGGGTCATTTAAAATTCATTTTTAATATTTCCAGAAATTACAAACTTGCTTTCCTGTCTAAGTCAAAGTAAAGTATCATAGAGTAATTTAAAGTTTAAAATAATATTTTAAAAGGTTTCTTTCCCCATTCTATAATATTTACTTTCTCTTTTCTTGGTTGTTTTAGAACCTAAAGAATTGTAAAACAAAAAAAAATTCTCTATAAAAAATAAAACCTCCAAAAGGAATATGTCCACACCTGATTATTGTTTTTGGTCAAACGGAGAAAAAGGGCATCATGATGTGGTTTGGTTGGGTTTTGTTTTTTGGCCCAAGACTGGGACATGAACTTGGTACCGGATTCTTTTGTTCGCTGGCTGGCATTCTACCACTTGAGCCATGCCTCTAATCCCCAGATTTAACTTTATCAATGGAATGAAAGAAGAAATATAAATGCCTGGGTCATTCTCTTTTTTAAATAAAATCTTTATTGTAAAGGCGATGCACAGAGGGGTTACAGTTACATAAATCGGGTAAAGAGTACATTTCTTTTTGAATAGTGTCACCTTTTCCCTTATCTTCTCCTTGGTTTTCCCCTTTCGAACTCCCTTCTCCCAAAGTTGTATAGACCATTTCCAACATAGTATCTAGCGAATATCACTGCTGAATTGGTTCATACTTTGTCCCACTGTTTCTGTGCTTCCCCTTCCCCTTCCGCAATCAGATAAACTTACATACAAGATGAACCAGACCCAAAGAATCATAGACTCTATGGTTTGCCTCATTGGTAATAATTAGGATAGTCCTAGCAGAAGATCACAATATCTCAATAGCTATGTACATATGAACACATAAAATGAGGCTAAGTGAAATGAACTCCAAGTTATGGAAATAAGTGGTTTATCATTGTTTTTCCTATGTTCAACACACCATGTGAAATTATGCCATTTTTTTTGTCTTTCTTTCCCACGGTTTTACCCCTGATGTCACTGTAACTGATTTTGGTACCCTGGGTATTGTATATATGTTTATCAGAAGTAGGTAAGGGAAAGGACCATCAAAATGGAAGAGACAAAGGGTAAAAGGCAAACCAATGCAACAGCAATACTTATAAGACAATATGCTGTAACCCAACTGTACAATTCAAGTGGGGGGAGAGACTGGAGAGGGGGGAAGGTGGGAGAAAAATGAGGGAAGAGGTAATAAGTTTGATAAGAAATGTACTCACTGTCTTACGTATGAAGCTGTAACCCCTCTATACATCACTGACAATAAATAAATCAATTTAAAAAAGACAAAGAATACAGAAATCAAAACCAGGGACAGAAGGGAATAAACCAAAGGAAAAAAAAGAACCACAAACAGTACATTAACTTGGGTCTTTTTCTAATTAAATTACTTTTGTAGTAATCACAGATACCATTTTCCCTGATTTTAACAACTGTTAAAATACTTCCTAAGCCATGTTTTAATTAACTTAGTGTTCCAGTAATCATGGGCATTGTGCAATTTGCCCTGATTTTAACAATCATTTCATACAAATTTTTTTTTTTGCCAGTCTTGGGGCTCCACAGCCTCCACTTCTGGCCGTTTTCTGTATATGTGGTGCTGGGGAATTGAACCCAGGGCTTCATGTATAGGAGGTAAGCACTCTTTGCCACTAGGCCATATCCCCAGCCCTCATACAAATTTCTATTTGTATTTTCATACAAACTTTCTATTTGGTCATTTACAGTTCAAACCATAGAAGGTCCCAGTCCAAACCTCAAGTATTTGGAAATGGTTTCTCATGCTGTTTCTGTAGTTTTGGTAGTCATGGCCAGGAGGCAAAATTAGTGATAATCTGATCAGAAAGTCTGGTTCTAACCATCACTACAGCTTGAACACATCTTCTCTGGAATTCTAGGAGGTCCATTCACTCTCCTATTCTCTAGACTTTAAATATATCTTCAGGGGAGAGTATGACAGATATCCTGTCCTCTCATCTGCTTGTGCATAGGAATCCCTATGGATCCTTTTTTCCCTCATAGCGTAAATGTCTATTAGGAGATGGATGCAGGAAACAAGAGGCAATGGGCAAAAAGCCACCAGCCTTGCTCTCCTTGAAGCCAGGCAGGCAGGAAAAGGCGAAGCTTCAAGACTTCTATGCTTTGGTTGGCTAAGCTCACTTAGTGTCAGAGGGAAGCTTATTTCTGGCCTAGGCTCATTTGCCAAGGTTCCAAAAACCTCACTATCCTCCATAGAGGCAAGAGATTATTCTAGGCTTCCCTCATCACCAGCACCACCACAGTAATTCTGAAAATAACAGTAATTTTCTGGTGTCCTTGTGCCTTTGGGGAAACCCTTGTTCCCAGAATCACAGCACATGTGAGCACCAGTGGCTTTCTTCCTTGTCATCTACTATCAAGAAGCTGAAGAGGTTAGCAGCCTGGGACAGTCCAGCAGCCTTGCAATTCAGGATTTCCCAGTGGACCTGAGAAGGAAACTTCTCATGTGCCTCATGTCGCTTAGGCAAAGAAGTCAAAACACTAAGAGCAGAAAGGATGGATGACCCAGTTTAGAGAGCTAGATAGTCAGTTTGTAAACTGTCATTTCCAATCCAGTATTGAGTCTTATTCTTTCTCTTAGACTAGCCCTTTGACATATGTTTTATACTCTCCTCCCACCCCCCACTTCTTGATTTTCTATGAGCTTTGTTCCATCCTATATGACTCTATTCCATGTAGTTTAGGACTCTCCAAAAGCAGACCTTGAGAAAAGAATTCATATACCAGTGGCTTATGGGGAAGTTTGACAGATGGGGTAGGAAAGTGAGTCCAGGAAGGGAAGGCAGCCAATGAAGGATGGGCTCTTATGGAAAAGACTGAAGACTAATTTTGTGGAGAACCCTCTGAGACAGGGCCAGGGGATCTGCCCCTGAGTATTCTTACTAGATGTCAAGAAAACAGGCAGGAGTTCATACAGCAGATTCCTTGATGTATAAACTGCTTGTTCTGGGAGGATGGCAAATGTGCTGACACTTCTGGGCAGACACAAGCCTGGGCTTCAAGACCGCTGAGAGGTTCATTCATAATAGAATGAAATCTGTGTAATTCTTTCCTGGACAAGTTTCCAGTGCTCCCCCTACCCCATAGTGTGTTTCTCTGTGAAAGAAACTTGAACCCATACTACACAGACCACAATGAATCTTCTAAATAGTCTAGAATATCAACCGTTAGGCTGTGAATCAACACAGATTATTTTCTTTCCATATAAGACAAGCATAATTTTTCTAGGTATTTGGGGGATTTTTTTTCAAATTTTCATTTATTGTTTTGAGTGTTGGTTTGATCAGATTAGTAGAGCTGGCTAAATAGATATTGGTCAGGATAAAGGAAATGAGATGTTCTGTATGACAGGAACAAAGTCGGTTAATGTCTCATGTTCTTTCAAACACATGGTTCTTAAGACATCGATAGGGCAATATTCTTGTTGTTATTACGGATGATTTTAGTCATTCTCAACAAACTATAATTTCCCTGAAAATAATGCACTTTATTAGATATTCTAATCCCTAGAGCTTCTCATTTCTAGCCAATTTCTCCCTCCCTTTCTTTATCCTTAAGGATCAACTATTTTTGGGTACCAGAAAACTAGCTGCTTGAGGAAAGGCTGAGCCTCTTTCCAGGCCTGAGGCATATGAGTGAATATTTATTACTATCTGTAAGCCAACAGTGATACTGTAACAATTCTGATTCCTGTGTTGGAAGTTTGGTTTATGAGGAAGGAGAAGCCTCTTAGGGACTTTATAGGAGAGTTGTTCTTTATTTAATTTTTTAAATTTTTAACACAAGATCTTACCATGCAATCCAGACTCAGCTCACAATCCTCCAGCTTTAGCTTCCAGAGTGTAAATACTGGGATTACAGGTATGTACCACCATACCAGGTTTGTTTGTTGAGACGGTATCTCACTTTCTTTTGGTTTTGGTTGGCACTGAGCCATGGTCCTCATGACCCCTGCCTCCCAAGTAGCTGCGGTTACAGGAATGAGCTCCCGAACCTGGCTTGAAGTGATTTTCATCTTATAGTAAAATTCACCTCTTAAATGATTCACCCCTTAAATGTTTTATTATTCTTAATAGTTGTCTTAATAATATCTAAGAATAATAACCACAGTAATGCTTCACAACTCTGCTCTGTAGGAAGAAATGTACTAGGTACTTGTATCAATCATTTCAGGTAATACCAGCAAGACTGTAGGATGGAAATTATCATTCCTGTTTTACATATAACAAAACTGGGTCTTAAAAGGGCAAAGTAATTTGACAAAATGTCTACCACTAATGACAAAACCCAGATTTTTTTAAGCCTAAATCACTCTGATTGGATCGCATCCTCTTGAGTTCCTGACTGGTTTGTCTTGTTGCCCTATCCAGCAGCTTGTGGGTATCAGTCCGACATGTCTGAATAAATGCAACACTTAAAAGACACAAGTCATGCTGAGCAACTTGCTGAGGACACAAAAGAGAGCAGTTACTTGAGTGTCAGAGTTTATAAATCCAGATTTGTAAAAAAAAATTTAGCAATTTAAAATTAGCATACAATTGATCAGTTTGTTCCTTTTCCTACTTAATACTGATTATTTTGTACAAGCAATCAAATTTATCACCCAAATAAGGTATAGAGAAGTCACCTAACCATACATGTTATTAGTAACCAAGAATTAAAACAGACTTATTTAATTAAGAATTAATATAACAATAAACACTAACCTTGAAAATAGCAACAATAGACTATCTCAACAACAAAAACAGAATATAACTAGAAAAAAAGCATATATGAATATTCTTGCATATATGATATGCATTTATGATATTCTTAGTGGAGGATCACACTAGCCCAATTGCTAGGTACATATGACCATATAAAATGAAGCATATCAAAATGAACTCCAAGAACTGGAAACAAGATGTTTTTATTATATATTGTTTGCAGTTATTTCTATTTTTTTCTTTTTTAGTATTCTGAACCCTTTGTCTTGTATACAAGCTCATCTGGTCTGCAGAAGGGAAAGGGAATCACAGAAACAGCAGGACAAAGAATGAACTAATGCAACAATGATACTCACTAGACAGTGTGTTGGAAATGAACTTTACAACTTAGGGGGAAGGGAGTAGAGAGGGGAAAGTGGGAGAAAATGAGGGAAGGGGTAACTATTAAAAAAGAAAAGTACTCATTACCCTGCTTATATAACTGCAACTCCTCTGTCCATTGCCTTCACAATAAAAAACAAAATAAATATTTTAATAATAATAAAAGATAATAGAATATTTAAAAAATCTGTGTATAGAAGTTACCTAATTGGGAATAGTCTGAGCCCAGTGCAGGGCAGACTTTGAAAGAAGATGTACCTAAGTCAACAAAGGACAAAAGTCTTACTGATACTAAGGGTCTAACAATGACTTCTGACCCAATACTGACTTTCCTAAGCAATTCTGTTACAGAGGCAATTCCCAGGCAATTCTGAGGAATCTAGGCCTAAAAATGAAATCACATACTTCCTGGCAGTCTGGATAGCTGTGTACTTGCCCATGGCCGTATCCTTTTAACAGTAACTAGAGAAAAACAATTCAACCTATTAGACCACAGCCAAATATAAGGTGAAATTATAACTACCTCAAACAGCCTCCAAAATGTACATCTATGCTTCAGTAAAAGACAGATATATTTAGACAAAGAATGATCTTCTAATAAACCTAGAACTACTTGCTGATTGAACAATTCCATTCCTGGGAATTTACCCAAAAGATTACAAACAAGGATACAGTAAAACCATCAGCACAATCATGTTCATTGCAGTACTATTCACCATAACCAAACATTAATGAAATTAGCCCAAATGCCCCTCACTGGACAAATGGATAAAAAAAAACATGGTATATATACACAATGTAATTTCACTCATCTATTAGAAAAAAATGATAATGCATTATTTGTAAGGATATGGAAAGACTTGGAAAATATTATATTAAGTGAGGTGAGACCCAGAGAAACAAAGGTTGCATGGTTTCCTTCATTTGTGGCAGATGGAACATACCTATAAATCTAGAAGTAAACACGTTCAGATAGGCCATATGCAAGTGGTTACAAAAGAATTAACTGAAGTGTAATAGACTATGGAGAGCTCAAGTTGTATAATCTTGTAGAAAGATGAGGTCAAAGCCCAGCAAAATCAACACCATGACATGGCTACATCCAAGAGAGGGCCTGGAGCCAAGGGGAGAGAGTAAGATGAATGAAGATGGGAAAGGGAAGAATGCAGTTAAGAATTCATTACAACCAGGAGCTGGTGGGTCACACCTATAATTCTGGCTACTCAGGAGGCTGAGATCTGAGGACCATGGTTCAAAGCCTGCCTGGGCAGAAAAATCCATAAGACTCTTATCTCCAATTTACCACCAGAAAACTAGAAGTAACACTGTATGTAGCTCAAGTGGTAGAGTACTAGTCTTGAGCAAAAGAGCTCAGGGACAGCACCTGTGCCCTGAGTTCAAGCCCTGCTCTCTCTCTCTGTGTGTGTGTGTGTGTGTGTGTGTGTGTGTGTTAAGAAATTAAGAAAAGTAAGGGAAGAAGTGGGTTAAAGGGGAGTGAGAACGTTGAAAATGTTGAAGATGCATTGTATTCATAAACTAGGTACTATTGCTCAGCATGACTTGTGTCTCTTAAGTGTTGCATTTATTCAGACATGTCGGACTGATACCCACAAGCTGCTGGATAGGGCAACAAGACAAACCAGTCAGGAACTCAAGAGGATGCGATCCAATCAGAGTGATTTAGGCTTAAGAAATCTGGGTTTTGTCATTAGTGGTGGACATTTTGTCAAATTACTTTGCCCTTTTAAGACCCAGTTTTGTTATATGTAAAACAGGAATGATGATTTCCATCCTACAGTCTTGCTGGTATTACCTGAAATGATTGATACAAGTACCTAGTACATGAATACAATAGTTTGTTATGTGGCACCTCCTTTGTACAACAACTTAAAGATAATTTTTTAAAAAGTAAGGGGAAAAAAGAACCATCTTTTGACATAAATGTCTTATGTGCAAATTCTCTGTAGTCAGGCTAAAAGGCAAAGCCAAGAAATGAAATCTGGACAGGGCTGTTAGACCTCACCTGCCATGGGTGGAGGGAATCGGTGTCAAAGAATTTATTTAGCTAAGTCACTAGAAAAAGAAATAAATGACCAGACAAACAACAAGAAATCACCTTGCTGAGTTTGAAGTATGAAGATTCAGCATTCCCATCTCATTTATATTTTTGGAAGTGTTCAGTTTCTAACTAACTCCTTTGTGCTGCACTAGACTCTCTTCTGAACATTTAATTCTGATTTTTCAGTAGGGAGGCAATCTAATAACACAACTGAAACTCAAAAGTGGACAGACCCATTTGGGGGGAAGTTAAATCTGCCTGAATGCAGTGGCAGTGGGCTGGTGGCACTGTAATGTAACTGACAGTCTGGCTACTTCCAGGTGCCTTTTTCCTTGTTCTGCAGGTTAGGAGAAAACAACCTGAAAATTATCTTTAAAAATTCATATTGCTATACATTTGAGTTGTTGTGTTTTTCTTTTTCCACTTTATATATTTTTCTATTAAAAATTATTGTTATTGTAAAGGTGGTGTACAGAGAGGTTACAATTGCATGACTCAGGTAAAGAGTACATTTCTTTATGGACTATGTCACCCCTCCCCTCACTTCTTTTAGCCACTTTAGACAATATGGTCATAAACATTAGTTGGGGAGGCACAAACATTTTTGTTGGATATATGTCTGGTAATCAAGTCATTTCCATCTCAAAACTATCTACATTCTTCTAGCATTTATTTTGTTGAATGCCCTTGAGGAGCTACCAAAGAAGGTGCGCACCGTATCCATAGCAGAATTCTTCACGTGGGTTGTAGGAACTGTGGATAGGATAGAGCGTCTGTGAACAGCACTTTCTCTCACCTCTAGCTGCAATTTCACTTTTCCTTTAGTCCTTGACATCAAACCACCACTGTGCTTTCAACGGCTATGATTTTTACCACTCAGAGAGATCAGAGGCGTCTTCATTGTTGTTGGTGATAAGGTGAAATATTGTTTGTGCTTGTGGCTGCATTAACATTTTGGCAATCATGAGTCCTGTAGGTCTATGTTGTTGGAAAAGATCTATGACTATACCTCTGGTCAAAAAAGTATGGGTACTTCATAATCAAATTTGTTTTATTAGCATCTTCTGCAGTTTTTGTTACATTTTAAGGCATTCTTAGGAGACCTGGCTGGTAGGCTTTATAAGGCTGTCAAAATTTGTATCACTGAAATACTCATGACTTAGAGGCATAAAATGAGAAATGAGAATTAGAGTCATAATAATAGCAAAAAGAAGCCAGAGAGAGTGCTTAAGCCCTGAGTCCAAGCCCCAGGACTGGAAAAAAAAAAAAAGAAGAGATTTATTCTTGGTTCATGGTTTTGGAGGTTCTAATATGAGATACCTGGACTGGCCTCAAGCAACAATTATTCTATCTCTGCCTCTCAAGTCTTTGTCAGCCTCAAATGAAGGCAGCACTATCATAATGGGAGTGTGTGGTAGAGCAAATCACTTACTTCCGGAGCCAGGAAGCACAAAAGAGGGACAGGAAGAGGCCAGAAATCCCCTCCGAGGGCACAGCACCGATGAACTCAGCACTTCCTACAAGGCTCTAACTCCCAAAGGTTTTTATCACCTCCCACTAGTGCCAACTTTGAGATCAAGACTTTAATATATCCTATGCAGGGGTGAGGGGGGGAAACATTCCATATTCAAATAAGATAATGCCACAAACATATTTAGTCATATTTATCAAAGCTTCAAGACCTTGTTAATGAGGTCAAAGTAGGCAATGATACAGGGAAAAAAATCTTTTTAAAAAATTGTTATTATAAAGGTGATGTACCAGAGGACTTACAGTTTCATAAGTCAGGTAGTGAGTATATTTCTTTTTGGACAATGTCACCTCTTTCTTGGTTCTCTCCAAATTTTCCCCTCTCACCCCTGCCACAAGTTGTATAGTTCATTTTTAACACAGTGTCTAGTGGGTACCACTGCTGCATTTGCTCACCTTGTCTTCTCCATTTCTGTGTCCCCTTCCTTGCCCTCCCAAAGACAGATAAATGAACAAAGAAGACAAAAAGAAAAGAAAACAAACAAAAAACCCTTGTTTCCATTTCCTGGAGTTAATTTTGATAAATATTACTTTATATGAACTAAGGCACATAGGCCTTGCACCTTTGTCCTACAAATCTTTGGATAAATTCAGAGTCAATAAGATAATACAGTACTCAGAAGGGGTACAAAAAGCAACTGACATCCTCAGTTATCTTAAAACAGGATTGATCATCATACACCTATCAATGTGTATTTGTCTCCTCTCAGCCTGTCCTCTATTTCTTCCATTTCTGTCGGAAGGAAGGGGAAATTCTGATGTTCTCCTATGTCACTGACCAGAGATGAACACTTCAACTGTGGTGGAACTTGCTAGTTCCCCATGACTGTCAGAAACCCATACATCTCTCCCACTATTACTCAACATGGAGTATTTTTCAGTAAATAAAGGACGTTGGCCTCAGACAATAACAATACAAACAAGTCTAGGTGAAGGTGGAGGCTGGGGATAGGAATGAGGTCAGGATGGTGAAGGGGAAAGAGAAAGGAAGATATGAAAGGAAATTCCCTTTCTGACTTTGGGCACAGCTTTGTTTCTCTCCAAGGTATCAGTTTGCATCAGGCTTGGCTTAGCAAGCATCCTTTGTGAATGTAACCTTTGGTTAGACCATGTATAAAGAGTTATAAATACATCTTGATAAATTTGTTGGGTGTGGTGGCTCACGCCTGTGATCCTAGCTACTTGAGAACAGAGATCTGTTTATCAAGATTGCAAGCCAGCTTAAGCATACAAGTTGGAGAGACTCTATCTTACTCCATGGTTGGACATTGTGGCATCTGCCTGTTTCTTCACCTACAGAGAAAGCTACTTGTTGATCGAACAAGTAAGAGGATCACAGCCCAGCCCATTTTATGAGACCATGCTTCAAAAATAAACAACACAATAAGGGACTAAAGGCATGGCTCAAGTGGTAGAGCCCCTGCCTTCCAAAGTCCTCTGTTTAACCCTGGTACCACATGTGGGGAGAGAGGAATTCATAAATTTTGTTATTACATGGGGAATATAATTAGAAAAATTAAAAGGAAATTTTACTACTAAAAGTCAATTTTAGTCAAATGATTCAGAACTTTTGCTTTCAATAGTCACAGTATGAGATTTAGAAGCCAGAATATCAATAATGCTCCTACCTCTGCTTCTCATTACTCATTTCTTATTTGGCATACTGAAGTAAGTGATCAAACCTGACATATTAAACCCCTGGAGTTGGGCCTCTGGCTGAGACTTCTGGTTCTCATACAGAATTCCTTGGAGAAACAGCTGATTCCACAGTTGGTGTCTACACAAGAAGCTAGGATAGCTTGTCACGCCAAAAGCACACAAGTATCCCCAAAATGTAGAAATGGTATCAAAAATACACGGATGTCAGACACAGAATTGTTCTCAAAGGTGAAAGTGCAGATGGTGTAAGCATCTAAAACAAAATGGCACAGGATGGAAGGGGTGACATTGACCACATTGAAACTTCTTTGACCAACCACTTAAAGATAATTTTTTAAATAGGTTAAAAAGAAAAGCAAAATGGCAGTAATGCATTTTAATCTACTGGACAGAAATCCATGCATCTATGTTGATATAAGTAATTAAATAGAAAGTTTACTAAGGAATGAGATGTGTAGAGTCTCAAAGCATTTTTTCACTAAAAATATATGAATTACAAAAGGGAAAAGAGAAACTATACAAATTGGAATGATATATGACCATGTAATGGTGTGCCATCTAATGAGAAGAGATAAGAGCACAGTATCACTTCAATTCCATGCCTGCCAAGGAATAGCCTGAATTTATAACCATGATGAACCAATAAGTACAATCAAATTGAAGTGACTTGACAAAATAATAACCCAACAATCTTCCAAAGTGTCATGGTCACAGAATTCTAGGAGTGAAGACTAAAAGCTGGAGGTGAACTAACCAACTACATTCAACTTGTGATTCCAAATTAGGTTATCTTTCTGTACGTGGTATCATTGGGATGATTGCAAAAGTTTCAGTAGGATTAGAAGAGCAGAACTGTACCAAAGTTAATTTCTGGGTTTTGATGGTTATGTTGTGATTGTACAGGAGCACGTCTTTATTTAAGAATATACACTGAAGTTTTCAGATATTATGGAATACTGTCAAAAGCTTTGAAATGCTTCAGAAAACATTAGAGTCTTGTGACTTTTCTGCAAGTTTGAGAGAGTTTCAAAATGTAAAAAAAGATAAGAGATTAGGAAAGCCCAGCACTGTGGTGCATGCCTAAATTCCAGTTGTTGGGAAGCTGAGGCAGGACAATACTAAGTTTGAGACCAGCCTGGGCTGTATTGCTGGACTCTGAAAAGAGAAAAGACAGCCCAGCAAAAGAAAATGTGTTGAACAGCTTAGTTCTAATGGACACTGTTAAGTGGAATCTCTTTAGGTCAGCTCAGTGAGGAAGAACACAGAATGCCTGTGCAGGTGAGCTGGAAGCCATTGTCTTCACTGCTCATCTTCCTGTACCCTCAATCCCACCCAGAAATGGAGAGGGTGATGTGTTTGTATGGTGTGCACAGCAGAGATGTCTTGGTATGTATGTGCAAGGCAATACTTTCTAGTTCTGACTCATCACGTAAAGTGTGATTTCGCTAATATTTTCAATATAAATTTATTATTATTTCTTCCTCTTTCTTTTTTACATTTTTATTGTTATTATAAAGGTGGTGTACAGAGAGGTGACCGTTTCTAAGTTATTTTTAAAAGCCCTTCTCTCTAAACCCATTCCCACATGGGTTAGACTGCTAGTCAAGGGGTAAATTGTGGGTTTGGGACATTAGTACCTGGTTTGTTGTGACCCCTCGGAGGTCACAAGCTGCTATGCACATCAAATGAGATATATAAGAAAACTCTTTATGAGTGCTGTATAATTGCTAGTGGCAGAATGGCCACAGACCATCCTCAGTGCTTACATGAGGAATAATTAAACGTAAGTGTATTTTTTATTTCTGTCTTCTTTTATCCTTTCCCCAACTTCTTTCTGTTGTTGTTTGCTTGTTTGTTTATTTTTGGTTGGTTGTGGGGCTTGAACTCGGCCTGGGCCCTGTCCCTGAGCCTCTTTGTGCTCAAGACTAGTGCTCTACCACTTGAGCCACAGTGTTACTTCTGGTTTTTTGAGTAGCTAATTGGAGATAAGAGGCTCATGGGGACTTTTCTGCCTGGGCTGGCTTCAAACTGTGATCCTCAGTTCTCAGCCTCCTGAGTAGCCAGTATTACAGATGGGAGCCACTGGCACCTAGCTCCCCAACTTCTTCTGGCCTTCTAGACCTATCTGTCATCCCATATCCTCAGTGGCTTACTCTGTTACCCCATCATGACCAATATGGTTGTATTTCTCCTATCTGTCTTGCCAAAATTCTAATTACAACTGGGCCTTGGTGTCTCAAGCATATAGTCCTAGCTACTTAAGAGGCTGAGATCCAGACGACATGTCCAGCCTGGGAAGAAAAATCATGTAGACTCTACTTCTAAAATAACTAGCAAAAAGCCAGACTGAAGGTGGAGCTCAAGCTGTAGAGCACCAGCTGAGTCAGCAAGCCAAACAAACATAAAGCCTTGAGTTCAAACCCCAGTACCAGGAAATAAAAACCTAATTGCTTCGCCAGCAGAGGAAAATGTGTGTTCGGCCATTTTATAAATGAGTGCTGACTCATACTTACCATGTGCTGAACTTGTTTAAATTGCTAAATCAATATAAAAGGTACATGACATCAAGTCTGCCTTTAACAAGTTTGGGCACAAGTTAAATATCTAATACTCCTGGGTGATGTTTTCATTTTAAAGGAGGATGTAAAAGTGACTATCATGAGAGTGATGATCTGTTTCAAAGCAAAGCTTCCTAGCTCTACTACTCAGCTTCCACACCTGCCATTACAAGTATCATGATATCTAAGAGCAGGTGCTTAGGACTATGCCTGGCACTTAACGAATGCTAAATATGATCATAACATTATGAAACTGTGAAGCGGTACACCTGCAATCCTAGCTACTCAGGAGGCTAAGATCTGAGGATAATGGTTTGAAGCCAGGCTGAGCAGGAAATCCTGTGAAACTGTGATCTCTGATTAACTACCTCAAAAGCTGAAAGTGAAGCTGTGGTTCAAGTGGTAGAGCACTAGCCCTGGGTTTAATCCCCATAGGATCTCACATTTAAAACCTTGATTCTCTGTGAACAAAGACTCCATGTGAGTGGGCTTTTGTTCCTGGCAAAACTTATTCTCTTGTATGTAAATGTATGTGCTGAGGTACTAGAAAAGTGACATTTTAGCTAGTATTGGGACAATAACATCGGCTTTGTTAGTATTAATCATAGGACTAGAAATTATCATATAGGCATTCACTGAAATGTCAGGCTATGGCACAGAAGCGGGCAGGGGAATACAGGACAGTACGGGCTACACCAAACTTTCTCATGTCTACAAAGCCAGTTTTGTTGGATCAACATTTTCAGGATTGGTCCTATGGCCATTCGGCTTTTGCTTGGGGTCCTAACAGAAAGTATGCACATGCTTAGTGAGCTTTCCTAAATGAAGTAGGAGAATAATGGAGATGAAGATGCTGGTTTTCTCATGTGACCTTCTAGCTAGACTGTAAGTTCCAACACTAATGCATTTTATAACTCTATCCCTAATACTACCCACTCTCTGCTACACAATAAGGACTCAAATATTTATAGATAAATGAATATAATGCCAACAACCCAGACATGGAGTGGCTTCCTCACAAATAGAAGTGGAAGATGAATGCTATTTATTGTCTTATAAATCCCTATTAGTAAATGACCTCACTCTCAAAATTTGTGAAATCATTGTGCTTCTTTATGATATGGCAAACACATCTAAGTACATAACAATGTAACAGAGGTATTTGCAAAGCCTACAATTGGAATGTCAAAGAGAAAATGGAAGCATAAGATGAAAAAGGAAGAAAGTCAGGAACATTTTGGGCAGCTGGAGAGGAGTACACAGGATAAGGGAGGAAAGAAAATGGAATGGGACAAGCCAAAATGGCTAAGAAATAGTGAATAGAGCCACGGAAGACAGTCATCAAGAAGTTGAGTTCAAGGAGTCATAGCCATCATAACTCTTTAGTAAGAAAGAAGCAAGAAAAGCTCAACAGTTGAGGAACATCATCAAAAGCAAGCCCACAGGGCCTTTCTGCAACTTCAGCACCTCCAAATGCTAAAGCAAATTACAGTAAAATCCACAAGTAGGGCAGAAAATCACTGTGTGTGAGAGTTTCAAACCGCATCAGCTCCAGGCTAGGGGACTGCCCAGGGGACATTTAGGGACCCATCCAGGGTTGGTCAGGGACAGAGTCCCTAGAGGGGCTTGCTGGCAAGTGGAAGGAGCTTGTGAGGAAAACCATGAAGCAAAGAATATCAAGAGGCAGCAGCTTCCCGATTCTGCAACTTCCAACATGTCTTCAGCCTTGAAAAATGGCAAGGAAGCATATGAGGGCCGAGGAGAGAAAAGGGTATTTTAGGAGGGGAAACACCAAGCAACGTCTCAAGGGCAGGAATTATCATGCACGTGAGTGAGTGTGAGCATGAATGTGTATGTGCTGGGGTAAGGGAGGACCCACCAGGACCATCCACATTTGAATTGGGGAAAGAAAGGAGGCAGGATCGGAGCTACAGTGCTCTATCTGTAGCTTACTTTGTACAGAAGTGTTATATAGAGCTTCCCTCTCAGATCACAGCATCATTCTGAGACTAGATGAAGTCTTACAGAACCTACAGTTCTTACAAGGGGATCAGTATGTTTCTTTGACTTGAACAAAATAGTACAAAAATAAAAACTACAATGTATTTTCTGCTGTTGGATTCTAAACAAATTTAAAGATGTTTATTATTAAGGCATTTCTAAGAATCACAGTACTCTTTCCCTTCCCTCCCTCCTTTCTTTTCTTTCTATCCTATCCTTCCTTCTTCCTTCCTTCCTTCCCTTCCCTTCCTTCCTTCCTTCCTTCCTTCCTTCCTTCCTTCCTTCCTTCCTTCCTTCCTTCTTCCTCCCTTCCTCTGTGATAAATACTTACTAACTCAATACAGGCTACATGGCAAGAACATAGTAAACCAACATGACTGACATGGTTCTCATCTTCAACGGAGCTTCCATGATAAAAATGAGAGGGGGAGCCACAGAATTAGGAGACAACAAGGCCATCCTGATTAAGTTTAATACGCTCATTTGCATTCAGCTTTCTCTGAGCTTATCAGGTAGCATTCCATAAAAATAGCTGAGCTGAGCAAGAATTGTAACTGTGGTAACAGAACTTGTGGGAAAGGTTCAGACTCTAAATTAAAGAACTATAACTTAAAACAAGTATCAGGCATGTATCAATTAAGCCAATAAAAAATATTCACTTGAATCCCAGTGCTCGTGGCTCATCCCTGTGATCCTAGACACTCAGCCTCCTGAGAGAGGGATTGAGGGATTGAGGTTAGAAACCAGCCAGGGCCGGAAGTTCAGAGACTCTTATCTCCAATTAATCACAGAAAGAGGGAGAAGTGGTGTTGTGGCTCTCAAAGTGGTAGAGCGCTAGCCTTGAGCTAAAGGAGCTTGGGGACAGTGCCCAGGCACAGGGTTCAAGGCCCAGGACTGGCAATAAATAACACATACATACACATATGCATATATGCATAAGAATAATAAATAAATTGATATATATATATAATAGATTAGGCCAATCACTTTGCAGAGCCATCTGGCAATACCTTATAATGGCTATAAGATTCTTTATACCAGGGGCTGGGAATATGGCCTAGTGGTAGAGTGCTCACCTTGTATACATGAAGCCCTGGGTTCGATTCCTCAGCACCACATATATAGATAAAAGACAGAAGTGGCACTGTGGCTCAAGTGGTAGAGGGCTAGCCTTAAGCAAAAAGAAGCCAGGGACAGTGGTCAGGCCCTGAGTCCACGCCCCAGGACTGGCAACAAAAACAAAACAAATAAACAAAGATTCTTCATACCATATGATTTAGTCCTCTTACTTTGACCTTGTATCACAATGTAAAACAAATAAAAGGAGAAAACAAGCAATAATTCTGCTTGTAGGTAAAATTTTACAAGAGCCCTGGGGATCAGCAATTTTCACGGTTGCTTCAGCATTACCTTATACTCCTAGCCAATATTCTGTCTTTACTTTCATCATCTTAAATCCACCTTTGGGCAGAAACTATATTTTTACATTGGAATGTCCAATGAAACTCAGTATATTCAGTTAGAGAACTGTTTTATAAAGTCAATAAAAATAAAGGATGAAGTTTTATGCACCAAAAATGTCCTCTAAACCACAATAGGTAATTCCCACTGTGACTGATAGATTTAAATGAAAATTTTCCTCTGGCATTTATCAGTCAAATTTTTAGAAATTATTTGATAGAGAATGTGGAACACAGAACTACCTATTAAAATGTCAAGGGGCTGGGGATATAGCCTAGTGGCAAGAGTGCCTGCCTCGGTATACCCGAGGCCCTAGGTTCGATTCCCCAGCACCACATATACAGAAAACGGCCAGAAGCGGCGCTGTGGCTCAAGTGGCAGAGTGCTAGCCTTGAGCAGGAAGAAGCCAGGGACAGTGCTTAGGCCCTGAGTCCAAGGCCCAGGACTGGCCAAAAAAAAAAAAAAAAAGTCAAGAGAATTTAAAAACCTTGCATTTAAATGCTTAAAGAGATTTCTTCTTAAAAAGCTAAACACTGTTGGCCCCTGTCCTAGCTTTTTAGGAGGCTGAGATCTGAGGATTGTGGTTTAAAGCCAGCACAGGCAGAAAAGTATATGAGACTATTATCTCCAATTACCCACAAAAAGTTGGAAGTGGCAGCTATGGCTCAAGTGTAGATAGAGTCCTCTATGAGCACAAAAATTCAGGGACTGTGCCCAGGCCCCGAGTTCAAGTCCTAGGACTGGTACAAAAAGGAAAAAAAATAGCTAATTGCTACAACATGTTTCATCCCCTGACCCTTAATATTTTACATGAGCATTTCACGTAATAGTAATGATTGTACAAATATTACTTCACACTGGATTGTTAATTGATATCATTATCTATTACTTCTCAGTATTAACAGTTAACATGGCTATTACTTAAATATTAATATTTACTTATTTATAATTGTGAATTACCATGGAACACACAACTATTCTTCATTCAATGCAACAAGTCCTGCAAAGTACTTGGAAATCTTAATACTATGGTTGCCTAAAAGCATACCTGGGAATAAAATGCATGCTCAGCAATAATGGTTCATCTTGATGACTGGCTCAGTCAGTCATTATTATAGGCTTAGCCTGTAACAATCTGTTCTAAGTAACTCTTTGCATGAAATAAATATATATAATTTAGCTTGAACTGTTAAAAAGGTAAGACCAGGCATGGTAGCACACACCTGTCATCTCAGATACTTGGAAGGCAAAAGTAGGAGGATTGTGACTTTGAGGCCTGCCCAGACAAAGTTAACAGACTTGTTTAGCAACAAAATGTAAACCAAAGGGCTAGGATCATGACTCAGGTGAAAGAGCACTTGCCTAGCATACATAAGACCTTAGGTTCAATCCCCAGCCACACATACAAAATGAAATAAAATAATAGAAAGAGAGATATAGGTGTTAAACATATTTTTTTTTACTGGTTATAGGGTTCTAGAGAAGTAAGGTTCTTCACCCTGAGACTTTACAGCTGTACATAAGGAGTGTACAAAATGAGTTCTGAGGTTTCTCCCAATGTTAAATATCTCTGATTCATAATTTCAAAAAATGTTTTTGTGTTACTACTCACATTTGCTATGTGATGGATTCTTCATCTAAAATAGTACTCTAACAGGAGAGCATACTTGTTGGCTGTTCTAGGTTGGAACATAGCCATCCTTACAGAAAGAGAAGTTGTTTGAGTTCACCTTCACAGCAAGAATAAAGACACAAGGTGACTTTGTTCAGAACCAGAGTCAATGTTCACAAGAACATACAAAAGATGTGGCTTATCCATTATTTCAGGGAATGTGCTCTATACAAAATACCCTTGGTGTCCACTTCTCTCCTCTCCTCCCCTCCCTTTCCCTTTCCTTCTCTCTTCTCCTTTCCTCTCCTCTCTTCTTCTTTTTTACTTCCTATCTTTTTCTTTCATTCTGTGTTGGTACTGAGGTTTGAACTCAGGGCTTGGGTGCTATCCAAGCTTTTTTGGTGGTTAAATGGAGATGAGAGTCTCATGGACTTTCTTGTGAAAGCTGGCTTTGAACCACAATCTTCTTATCTCAGCCTCCTGAGTAGCTAGGATTTATAGGTGTGAGCCACCAGCATCCAGCTTGCCTTTGGTTTCTTAATTTTCTTCTCTTAGGAGTGCAGTATTGGAGAATCAAAAGAGTCATAACAGGAAAATAGCATCAAACTTTCATTTAATCACCACAACAAAGTACATTCTTGCCTTGAACTTTGAAGCACTCCCTTCATTTCCTCTGTCATTGGCTATCAGTAGGTTTGGATATGACATACCTTCTCTCTCACTCACAGCTGTAGAGGTAAAGGGTGGGGCGGGGAGAGAAACAGAAAAGAAAGAGAAAGCGGAAGAGGGGCTTACAAAGCCATGACTCATTTTTGCATCTTGTGGATTTTGATCAAATGCCAATAGATGCCAAGAGATAAAAGATTCTTGGGGCATTTGGAAACCAGTAACATTATAGGTGATCATTCAAGTTTCATTATTAGTTTTCTTCTTAAAATTGCCCCTCCGTAGACAAATGGATCAGGAAAATGTGGTACATATACACAATGGAATTTTATGCCTCTATCAGAAAGAATGCCATTGCCCCATTTGTAAGGAAATGGAAGGACTTGGAAAAAATTATACTAAGTGAAGTGAGCCAGACCCAAAGAAACATGGACTCTATGGTCTCCCTTATTGGGAATAATTAGCACAGGTTTAGGCAAGTCACAACAGAGGATCATAAGAGCCCAATAGTTATACCCTTATGATCACATAAGATGATGCTAAGTGAAATGAACTCCATTTTATGAAAATGATTGTTATATCACAGTTGTAACTACTTACAACATCCCATGTGTATCTGTAGTTTCTACTATTGATGATGTTCGTGTATCACCTTCTTGTGATTGTATCTACACTATCTCTGTAATCTTATCTGAGTGTATGGGAAACAGTGTGTACTGGTATTAGAATTAGGAAATTCAAAGGGAATACCAAAATTGAGAGACAAAGGGTAAAATAAGAGAAACAACAACAAAAGCAATACTTGCAAAACTGTTTGGTGTAAGTGAACTGAACACCTCAGGGGGGGAAAGGGGGAGGGGGGAGGGGGGTATGAGGGACAAGGTAACAAACAGTACAAGAAATGTATCCAATGCCTAACGTATGAAACTGTAACCTCTCTGTACATCAGTTTTATAATAAAAACTTTAAAAAAATAAATAAATAAGTGGCCTGTAGACAGAAGACTGTACAGGAGACTGTAAGTGTTCTCTTTAAAAGTCTTGCTGCCTCAACAAAAAACTCCACACACACTGAGACTATCTCGTTTATCTACACCAGAAGTTTGGAAATGCTATTATAGAAGCAACAATTTTGTGCCTAAAGTTAGGATATGCAGTACTGAAAGCATCTACGCACTGGCATTTGTAGTGTTGAGCTGTGTGGCAGATGGAGTTGCTGCTGCTCCTGCTGCTGCTGTTTTAGTAGCTCCTTTGGAATATAAGTCATACAACACACGTAAAGTTATTCAAAGCATGCAGTTCAATGGCTCACCATGCCGCAACCCGCAGCTTCTAATGAACTTTAGAAGATTTTTGTCACCTCAAAGAAACAATCAAACATTGCTTCCCCATTATTTCCATCCATTCCCCAGACCCTGGCAACAACTCAACTCCTTTCTATCTCTATGAACTTGTTCCTGCTGGACTTTTCACATATGTGTAATCATACAATACCCAGCCCATGGTGTCAGTTTCATTATAGTAAAAACATTTAGAATCGTGCTTTCATAGCCCATTGGTGTTGTAACATCTACCAACTTCTACTCTTTTTAATGGTCAAATCATATTTCACTGGCAGCTATGAAATGATCTGTTTATGTATTCATGACTTCACAAGCATTTGAGTTGATCTTACTTTTTGACTAATATTAGTGATGTTAATTTGAATACCATGAACAGGTTTCCATGAAAACATAACTTTTCATTTTTCTTGGGTAGATGACTAGCAGTGGAGCTGCTGGATCATGGGTTTCATGTGGAATATTTGAGTTAGAGCCACATGAAGAATCATACAAGAAATGGGACACACTAAAACAAGAGCTGTGTCATTTATTATTGCCAAGTCTGAGGAAGGAACTTAAGCAATTTCTTTTGGACTGTATTTAAGTTCAGGAGTAACCCTAACCATTGTATTCTTCTAGAAAGCCTAAAATAGAAACAGTTATTCCTGATGTAAACAGGTGCAAAATTTCTCTCTGGAGTCAGTAAATCCATAGGATTATTCTGAAAATGTATGCTTAATACTGGGAACTCCATAAAGGATGACCCATCCCCCCAAAAACACACATACCTTAGGCTTTCTCAAATACATTCTTTTTTTAACAAATGAGGAAATAAAATGAAATGCTTCATAAATTCAAGTGTCATTCTTGTGCAGGACCATGTTAATCTTCTCTGTATGGTTCCAAATTTAGTTTATGTGCTGTCAAAGTGAGCACTCAAATACATTCTTAAGGAGACTTGACCCACTTTGAATATTCTTAAAACTTCACATTCTAAAAATATAAATAAAAATATTAATCCATTATAACTAGCTGGTTGTGTTTTAGTTACAATTGTGAACTAGTAGAGTTTATGTGCCATTGTTTATAACAATCCCCCTCAGCCAAGCACCCATAGCCACTCATGAGTCTGAGATCTAAGGATGTCAGTTTAAAGCCAGCCTAGGCAGGAAAATCCATGGGACTTTTTTTTTTTTTTAACCTAAGGATCTTTATTCAGTGCGGGAGAGAAATCTACAGCTCAGGGTTGACAATTGCATGGAAAATGAGGTGGAATATATAGGGGACTATGGGCAGAAGGTACAGATATCAGAATGATTTGGACCCATCACATTTGCACAGCCAAAAAGCCAGAAGTGGAGCTGTGGCACTAATGGGAAAATGCTAGCCTTGAGCCAAAAAGCTAAGGCACTTGGAAAATTCTAAGGCTCTGAGTTCAAGTTCCAGTACTGGCACAATAAGGAAAGGAAGAAAAGAAGCAAGGAAGGAAGGAAGGAAGGAAGGAAGGAAGGAAGGAAGGAAGGAAGGAAGGAAGGAAGGAAGGAAGGAAGGAAGGAAGGAAGGAAGGGAGGGAGGGAGGGAGGGAGGGAGGGAGGGAGGGAGGGAGGGAGGGAGGGAGGGAGGGAGGAAGGGAGGAAGGGAGGGAGGAAGGGAGGAAGGGAGGGAGGGAGGGAGGAAGGAAGGGAGGGAGGGAGGGAAGGAGAAAGAAAGAAAGAAAGAAAGAAAGAAAGAAAGAAAGAAAGAAAGAAAGAAAGAAAGAAAGAAAGAAAGAAAAGAAAAGAAAGAAAGAAAAGAAGGAAGGAAGGAAAGAAGCAAGCAAGAAAGAAAGAAAGAAGGAGGGAGGGAGAAAGAAAAGGAAAGAAAGAGAGAGAGTTAGAGAGAGAAGGGAGGGAAGGAGGGAGGGAGGGAGGGAAAAATGGAAGGAAAGAAAGAATTAGAAAGAAATCCCCTTCAGATTCAATGTAAAATCCCTATTCATACCCATTATATAAAAATTAGAACTTGGCATTTCTATATTTTAATTATAATAAAACTTACAGCTCCTGTATCCTTTCCTTTAAAGATCATCTAACCCTATTCTTGATCTTAGATTGCTGCACAACCCTCACTTCATACCCAACATTGTTTAATTGGCCAAATTTGATTCACTTCATACTTTTCTGCTTTATGATGGTTTCCAGGAACTCCCGTGGTGGTGCCTGGGGACTTTCTGCGCCCCTGTGTTGGACAGTACCTTCCCCGTTCTCACCCCCAGCTCTCTAGATGATTCCCCAGATACATTACCAGGGTTGTATTGTGTGACACAATGACTCAAGGGGCAGAGGACCAGATTCTCACCAATCCATCGAACCAAAAAAGTACCTGTTAGTGAAAACTTGTACTCTTTATACCTTTCTGTTCAGAGAAAAAAAACCAAAGCCTTTGTTAACTGTTAGTTATATAACTGGGCTGATTTCATCTCCCTGGCTGTTCCATTTAAAATTTGATAACAGAACTGAGAAGTCAGGCACTTTCCCTGGCACTCAGATCTTAGATTCTGCTGAGTCAGAACCCAGTTGATTCCTAGTTCTTAGTTCAACTATTTCTGCTCTTTACACTAATGATGACCCAGAATTATTTCTCAGTTATAAACTTGTACTACATCATCAACCTATTTTTATCTATCATGGTATTTTTAAATTATATTCAAAGGTCACGACAAGTGAAAGGAAGACGATTTCAGAAGTCCTTGATTCACACCCTGGATTTGCCATTTGCAATATGGATAAATCATAAGGGGTGCAGCTTGCTTTTCTAGAATGTGTAGATTAAACTGACAGCACAGAGGACAGCAGTATACGTATTCATAAATTTTATTTTATTTTTCTCTCCCAAGACAGCAGAAAGACTACACTTAGCTTTCTTTGCAGTCTGCACAGGATTGTGGCAACTGAGGTATGAACAGGAAGATCTGAACTTACATCTCATAGGATGTCTGCCTTTCTTGTTATGTTAAACTCAGAAGCCACATATTGAGATATGTTCTATATTGTCTCAGATTCTACATTTGCCTATTGGCCATCCATGCATTCACAGAGTCAAACTAACAACCAAAGTCATTCATATCTTTCTGCAATTTAGCTTGCACAATGACAGCATGAAAACTGTATTCTAAAGCAATCAATCCTTAGTCTGTGTCCCCATAAAAAGCCAATATTTACTCTGCCCTAAAACACCCAGGACCAGGTACTAAACAACTACAGATTCCAACATTACTGAAAATAGCCAATATTGAGCTGTTTCCTCCACCTACTATGCCTTTTCCTCAGATTCTGGGCTTAAATCTTCCCTTTGTTCCTGCTTCTCCTTCTCCGCATGGCCTGTGGTGAGACATGCCTCTCAATTCTAGCAACAATAAACTTTGCTTTTAATGAATCAATTTCTCTATGTCATTTAGTCACCTTGATAAACAGATCCAGACACAAAATGAGATGATGGCATCGTAAGATGACGAGTGCTTGATGATTAGCATTGGACTTTGTTTGGCTGGTGATATGTGTTTTGCTCAGGCATTGA
The DNA here is from genome assembly GCF_023159225.1 of Perognathus longimembris pacificus. Lineage (NCBI taxonomy): Eukaryota > Metazoa > Chordata > Mammalia > Rodentia > Heteromyidae > Perognathus > Perognathus longimembris. The sequence goes on from NC_063171.1 coordinate 27,461,996, forward strand.
AACTTGGGGAAAGTTTGCTACTGTAGATCAGTAAAATCTATCCTAATCACTAGAAAAATCTTTACTTTTAGGGAATTTATTTTAGTAATTAGGAAAAAACCCAATAGTATGTAATAATTCATAGTACAAGTAGATACTAAAAATAGTCATTATTATGAATAAGATTAAACAATCATGTCTAAGAATATAAGCATATGAAGCACAAACTATCTGCCTATTTATTATCTCCTCAGATAAGGATAATAAACATAATTTTCAATGACTATGAAGGCAATATTGAAGAGAGTCTGACTTTAAACAGACATTGTGGGATGCAAAACACTTGTTTAAGAGACAGGGCGGGTACCCTCCTGAGAGAGACAGAAATATTTCTCTCTTGGGAGTAGCACTCTGTCTAGTCATAACAAACAGAAAACAAACAAACAAAACAAAACTAGTGCCTGAAAAAGAGAGCTCATGTCAAAAAGACAGGAGCAAATGCTCTAAATAGTACTCATTGTTTTCTCCCCAGTTTCTTCCCATATTGGCAATCTGTGCAGCCAGAAACCAGCAGGATGTATTCATTAGGAGTCAGTTGGTGATGCACAGCAGGCCACCTTGTCTATTTATCCAGCACTCACAAGCACCACAATAAAAGCCCTATGGATGATCAGAGAAATTCAAGTAGCCTCTGTACAAGAGCAATTTATTCTCTTCCTACTTCTCTTTCCACTTCTACTTCTCATATGCCACAGTTCTTCTACAGTTCAGAGATTATACATTTCCCCACAAGAAAAACCTGATAGAAATGTTGCAGGAAGGGAAGTCACTAGGATCCATTCAAGTAGTCCACAGAGTTGATGCTCACCAAGAGAACTAAGGTAATGCATTAACATTGGAGAGGTATTGCTCTACATAGAGCATCTGTAATGGTGGGACTGAAATGTAGGAACCTAAAAGTGGAGTCACAGCAAATGGCATGTGGATTGTGAATATGACTGCTACCAATAAAACTTCACCCCATTAGCAGGTTTGCTTGCAAGTAGGCCTTATTAATGGAGAGGGGAACAGGCTCCTTTGAGTGAAAAAAGAGAGCCCCCCTAGATCCCCAAGCACCCCCCTCAACAAGCATCATTTCCCTTATGGATTCATCACAATTTAGTTAAGTTGGCCCTCTGGCCCAACAATCTGTATATTCATTTTTAGAGATAATGAGTATATTCAGTCATCAGAGTTGGGTGACCCATACTATCTCCTCATAATCAAATTTTGTGTCTCTTCCATTTAAGTTTTTTGGGTCAGTACTTTCGCATGAACTCAAGGCCTTGGGCTGATTAACCAACAGAAATAACAGATGAACATAAGAATTGGTGTCAATTATGACAACAGTTCAATATAAATACTATGTTAATAACTTAAGGTCTTCTAGAGTTCATATTATACTTCATACAACATACATGTAAAATTAAAACAAATACCTTTATGTTTAAATGTTGATGCCAAGCATCAATTTTTAAGACATTTTTCAAGGACTTACTAAAGCTTACTAAAGTACTGACTCAAAATAATTGTGAGAACATTTGTATAAGTTTAGATTTTTGCCAAGTACCTATTCCTCATGCTACTATAAACTATGAGTTTTGTTCTTATAATTTTAAAATTTCCAATTTGTTAAACAATAAAACCATGTTTTATCTTTTACTTGGATTGAAATTGAGCACTTTTTTGTATGTTGCTTAGTTAGTATTTATTTTATAAATTTCCTGCTTATTTATATGTCCTATGCCCATTTTCCTACTGGAATACTCATTTTGCTGTTTTTTTCATTATTATCTTTAAGTAGTTATACAAAAGAAATGCAATAAAACAAAGCAGTTTATGAACACAACACATCTTGACTAGTGTCTCCCACCTTCGACCTGTCCCTTCTCTTACTTTACTTAATTTTGTGGTGTATACAATGAATTCTTGGCTGGATTCTCCTCTCCTTCCCCTTTCATTAGTCTACCCCTCTCCCCTTGATCTCACCCTCCCTCTTGAATGTACCCATTTCCTGGTGTCAATTTTGTTGGGCTTTGACTAAGTCTCTCACATCTTCTGGCTATTTTTTATACCATGTATATTATACTATTTTTTCATGATTGGAAATTTTGCTATATATATATATACACATATATATAATCTTGTATTTTGTTTTATGTATATATATAGAGAGAAAGAGAGAAAGACAGATAGCAAGGTATGTGTGTGTGTACATACCTCTTCTATTTTACTTATTTTTACTCAGTTCAAATTTGTACCTAGCTGACCTTACAATCCCATGAGCGTTCGATGACTCTTCTGTTTGTCTAGAAAACAGAACCTAAAAAAACGTAGCTCCCCACTCCCACTTGCCTTTCTCAGCCAGACTCACAGCTCAGCCCTTTGCCTTTTCTTCTCTGCATCCCTCTCTTCAGCAGTTCATGCCAGTACAGCATTTCCAATTCTAAGACAAAAATTCCTAAGTCTTTATCAGGCTCCCTGATATCTTGGTCAACAAGATAAATCAATACTACCACTTTGTTTCTTGGCCAACTCTTTCATGAAGATATCCCTCACTCATTCACCAACTTAAATGCAACCAGTGCTCTTAAAAACATCTATTAAGTATGAAGTATTATAGAAGTTCTCCATCTCAAATGCAAAGATTTCAAATTAAAGTCATGCGCTGCCACACAGGCCATTCCCATCTCATAGCTCCATCTTTCTGTTGTGCTCCATCTCAAAATTCTTCTCTCAGTTATCACCACATGGGATCTGTTTCTAGAATGTATTCCTTTAAGTGGCTCAACTAGAAAAGAGAAAAATCAACTATTTCCTTTCTCCTCACAGCTGCCATTTCTGGTCTCAGGCCATTATCTGATACTTGTTCACCTGCCATCACTTCCTGTTTGGCCTTGCAGTTTTCTTTCTCTGCTCCAATTCACCTGAGAGCCCATGTTGACTGTCTCTTCTTGCAATATGGCTCTGAAGACACCATCCCTCTATTCAAGGTCTCTAGTGTTCCCTCCTTCCCTGAAAACGTGTGCTAAATCCACCACCTCTCATTAGAGGTTTCTAATAACTGAATGTGAATTCACAGCCACTGCTCTGCTCTGACACATATGTGCTTAGAAATCACTCGTTCTCTCCACACAAGTCTTCTTACCTTTGCTCATGTAATGTTGTCTAATGATATCTCTTACTTCTTTCTAGTGGTCGAAACTTTAATCCAAGTCTTTTCTCTTTCAGGAAGTTGGATTTGTCTTAAACCAAAATAGGCTCAGATCTTTCTGAGCCTATTCAAGAACTCTTGAGCCTCCACAATGTTAAGTTATGTTCAAATACATTTTATTGAGCATTCATTTTGTACTACACCTTATGGGATGAATGGAGACATAGACAATGAATAGATATAATCTCTCCTTTCAAAGGACTATCGAACTATCGACAGAGTCAGAAGTATATCACTTTGTTAAAACATAAGCAGTTTATAGATGGAGATAAACTGGGTTCTGTGAGAATGAGAAAGAGGATAGTGGGTCCAGTTCAAGATCAAATAAGGGTGTGGGGGACAGTAGAGACCAGGTCTGCAAAATAACAAACTTCTTTTCAAATGGTATTTCCACATGTTTGGGTCAGTGACTTTACATTATGTATCTAAAACCAAACAACTACTGAACAAACATAAGAAGGTCTAGAATAGACCTATCAGTGGATCACAATAGCTCAACAGCTATGTACACATGATTATATAAGCCAAGGATAAGCAAAAACAACTCCAAGAGAAGGACACAGGAGGATTCTATGGTTGAGGTTACATTTAATGTTCTAGGTGAATTTCCTTTGGTGTACACTATATGGTTACTGTATATGATTTTGGTACACTGGATATTGTATATATGCCTACCTGATCTTGGGAAGGGAAAGAAAAATGAGGGTATAACAGATATCACAAGAAATGTACTCACTACCTTATTATGTAACTGTACCTCCTTTGCACAACACCTTGTCAATAAAATTTAATTAATAAAAATACAGGGTTGGGAATGTGGCTTAGTGGTAGAGTGTGTGCCTAGCATGCATGAAGCCCTGTGTTCAATTCCCCAGTGCCACATATATAGAAAAAGCCCATGGGGAAGGGAGAGGGGAGGAAATGCGGGAGGAGGTAACAAGTAGAACAAGAAATGTACTCACTGCCTTTCATATGAATCTGTAACCCCTCTGTATCACATTTTGACAATAAAGAAAAAAAATCAAATAAAAGCTTCTTAGGAAAGCTACCATGGCATCAGTAGGTTAAAAGATGAGTAGGAGCTGTTAGGACAAAGAAAGGGTAGAGGGAATTGGAGACAAAGGGAACGTAGTCAATAAAGTCAATAAAGCTGAGGGACTAAAACAGCCAGATATCATTAGACAATAATATTAAAGCAAGAACTGTTAAGAAATGAGCCAAAGATATAAACCCAAAAATATAATCCCAAAGATATAAACCAGACAAGTAAGATTTTGCAAACTGCATTAAGAATTTTGTGTTCTAATCTGCAAATGATAAGAAACCACTGAAAGTGTTAAGTAAGGAAGATAAATGAGTGTGAAAAAATTTATTTTCTCTGCATTACAAAGATCTTATAAGGGCTGGGAATATGGCCTAGTGGTAAAGTGCTCGCCTCATAAACATGAAGCCCTGGGTTCAATTCCTCAGCACCACATATATAGAAAAAGCCGGAAGTGGTGGCTCAAGTAGTAGAGTGCTAGCCTTGAGCAAAAGCTAGAAGTCAGAAACAGTTGCTCAGGCCCTGAGTTCAAGCCCCAGGACTGGCAAAACAAAACAAAAAGATCTTATTTAAGGGAATCAAGAAAGAGAGAAAAGACATATACAATGCAATATTCTAGGAGGAAGAAGATAAGGGTCCAGAAGAGTGGTTGCAGCAATGGGTTTAAAGACATATATTCAAAAGTCAAAGTGAATTTAAGGGTTAAAATCCACTAGTTCTTGCTGGATGCAGAAGGTTCAGGAAATGATTCCTCTACCTGGTTTGGGCAACTAGATGATGATGTCAGTAATAGTAGTCAGTACCAGACTCTACCTTTTACCTTGACCTCAAATGTGGTTTTCAGCTTTATATATTCCATAGAAATCTCAAAATTAACATATGTAAAACTGTCTGTATTGGTGTTCTCTGTTCAGTACTTCCTGCCCTTCACTCTTTCCTAACATTGTTAGTAAGGAGATGTCCCAAGAAAGTTACTAAGGACAAGGATACAGGATAGAACTCTGGGTATACCAGTAGTTAACAGACACACAGATAAGGGAAGGGCCAGAAAGAAATGCATGAAGAAGTAGGAAGGTTAAACAAGTCAGAATCAAGAAGCAAAACTAGCAAGTTTTACCATAGGAAATAAGGGCTAATAAGGCAGCCTTGGTTTTGGCATTATAAAATTCCCCAATGACCTTCAGAAGTGAGTGTGGGCTCTAAGTGACAGGAGAAGAGGAAATGAAGTATAGTGCTAAAGCAATAACTTAGATGGAAAAGCCAATCTGGAGATGCCTAAGGAAGCTGAAGGCCCAGAAGGAGTTGACTAAATAAGATGAAAGGAATAAAGGATTGTATAGTAAATTAATGGTTTTCATTTAATGCACTGATTTAAGGTCAAGACAAAGAAAGTAGACAAGATACAGGCTAGTATTCAAACATAGTTCAGACAAGAAACTAGAAGAGAAATGGTGTCCTATATGGTCTGGGGTAGAGCTCTAACCACAATTTTTTTTATTCTTTTTTTTCAAATTTGTATTATCAAATTTATGTACAGAGAGGTTACAGTTTCATACGTTAGGCATTGGATACATTTCTTGTACTGTTTGTTACCTTGTCCCTCATACCCCCCTCCCTCCTCCCCCTTTCCCTCACAATTTTTTTTTTGTAATGTAAAATTAGGATATTTCTTTACTCCCTGGGAACGAGAAGGAAATGAGCTGAAGTCTCTCTCTCTTTTGTCAGGGAGCTCAGGGAGGCGTTGAATGACTGGATTTGGGGATCTAACCCTTTTGCATTGAGGAGGCCCCACACCACTTTTCTGATGTGCCCTTTCACCACCATGTGGCTGTTCTTGGAAATTGCACTTTTCTTCATTTCTCCTGCTGGAATGACTCCTGCAAGAGCATTTGTTGCTGAGACAGAGAGGCCCTTTCCTTATTTAACAGATGGGGAGAATAGGAGTGACTTACCTAATTTACCAAACTGATGACCTACCTAATTTTATGAGCAGTTAATCATGGTTATCTTACATGTATATGAATAACTACCAAACCACTAACAACCCTAAACACACAATATCTTTTAGTTTTCCTTCAGACTCAAAGGTAGCATCCCTATTACTCTGTTTTAAGTCTAACATACTGATGCATGCAAAAACCTACCAATAAGATTCTTCCTAAACTAACCTCTCCATGAGATCAACACTATGCTTTGAGTTATTTCAAAAGAATAACATACAAATTCAAATGAATGGATAAAATAGGAAATGGGCCTACTTCTGTCTGACCTTATGAAATCTGTTCAAAATACATTTTGTCATTTTGATTTTCTCTCTGTGTCATATTTTTCTGAGAACAAAGTAAAGATGTCATTAAAGAAAATGTGGAGATTTCATGGGAAGGGAAAAAAAGACAGAAAAATTATTTGACCTCGCACAAGCCCATGTGGAGGGAATATCTTATGTTCAGCTCCCAAAGTAACAACCTTTGGCTCCCATGGGGTACTAAGGATGAGTCAATTTGCAGCTGATCAACCATTGGTTTCACAGTGGAAATGTGGGCCTGTGAATGAGGGCACTACCAAGAAGACATGCTAGAAACCCCAGGAATGCAATTTGTGAGAGCTAGATCAAAGACACACCAGCAACAAGGCAGAGCAAGATCCCAGCCATCCACATCGCATATGATACTAGCAAGGGAAACACAGACCTCATCTGCATTCCAGAGAACATGTACTCAAAGTCCTCTGCTCAGACCTCCTCCTCCATATGTCAAGATGTCATTTCTGGGGCACTTGCCTTGTATATATGAAGCCCTGGGTTCAATTCCTCAGTACCACATATATAGAAAAGGCCAGAAGTGGCACTGTGACTCAAGTGGTAGAGTGTTAGCCTTGAGCATAAAGAATCCAGGGACAGACTCTCTCTCCCTTCTCTCCGGCCGTGGATCATCTTGGCCACAGGCCAGCAGTTCAGTTCAGTAATAAACTTTCATTCCTGCCTGAAAAAAAAAAAGAATCCAGGGACAGTGCTCAGGCCCTGAGTGTAAGCCCCAGGACTGGCAAAAGAAAATGATATCATTTCTTGGAGAAACTCAGGAGGAGAAACAATCAGAGAGAATTCAGTTGCGAGTCTATGCATTACTTAAACAACTGGCTAAATCATCAGATTGAATTAATTCAAAAGAGGATGAATGCTATGATTGTCAATAGAGATGGAGGTCTTCCTACAAAGATTAAGTTGATTGTGTGCAAAAAGGAAGACAAGATTTTTCTCAGAGTGTTCAGGAGAAGATGGAAATTTTTATACACAAGTCTCTTTTAACTCCTTAAAACCAGGCTACAGTGAAGAAAGATTTCAAAAGACAAATCCACCAGGCTGAGCAACTAGAACACAGCAACTTAATGTGAAAGCCACAAGCAGATGGACCAGTCATAATTGTCTTAGCAGGTATGAGAAACTGGAATCTCATTTTGACAGAATACAAAGAACAAGCTCAACACCACAGAGTCTTCAAAGGGCTCAAGAATTGAGGGTGCCAGCAAAACTCTGAAACTGGGGTGAAAGGCCCCCATGAAGTAAGGAGGGCTGATAGGGACAGGTAGAATCTCTAAATTCCTTCATCTTCTTCCTATTTACTTTCTCCACATTGACAGAGTCTGAAGATTTCTTCTCTGAAAAGGATAACCCCTAGATTTGTCAAAATGGCAGTGGAGTTGGGCACGAGATTTGCACAGTCAACACTGAAGACATCAACCTTTTACTATCTTTCTCCCTCTGGTTCTAGTACACTTAGATGGACCCTTACTTTCAAGGCCAGGAGATAAAATCTATCCAACCAGACTAAGTTGAAGCAATGGAACACAAGAGACACATAGGAGGACTGTCTTTACTAAGACCCTTACCTCAACTAAGCCGGCCTTTAAACTGGAATACAGAAAATACTAGTGTGACAGGTACAGATCTTGCCTGTCCTTGAATTGTCCTAGTCTTGAGTTGATTGGAGTTTCTGCAGAATGTCCCCTACCATTCTGCTTAGCCCAGAGGATATTCTTTCCTACCAAAGAATCTTAATAGATCAAGAAGCAAAAAAATACAAACCAGCTGCTCTATTTGACCACAGTTTATATCAGGTGGAAAGCCTGGTCTGCCCTAGAGCTATTTCATATGGCCTATGTGTGTGGATTCCAGTGGTTCCTGCTTGCCATGTTTCTTACACACTGACCTCACCCAAGGCTTTCATAAACTCTTAAGAAACATAAACACTCAGGAAAACTAAAGCCAGACAACTGCCCAGAGCCATGCCACTTGTCACTTGTAGCAGTTGTGTAACAGTCATGTAATAGGGATGAGGTCGTGCTTTCTACACATCACAAAGACTGTATCTGTCACTCAGACATCAAAAGTGATACAATACACTCCTTAGTGATTTACACCCCACAAGGGACAAACTGTAGACCTTAAGTGTCAAATATTCAAAAAGGAAAGAAATTCAAATCGGGTCTGTGTGCTCATGGCTCTAAGACAGACAGACAGACAGACAGACAGACAGGTGAGGCTTTAGGAAACAGAAATCACACTGGTCTGAGTCCTGGTTGAAAGAGTGGGCTGTGGAGAAGACAAGGGCCTTCCATCCACAGTCCGCAGGCCACCCAGCTCAGTCAGCTAAGGCTTTCAGTGCTTCCCAGCAAGAATGGTTTTTGTTTTTGTTTTTGTTTTTGTTTTTGTTTTGGTGACTCTAGCTAACATCCCTTGAGAAGCCCCAAGTGAAACTAGTTGATAGCAAGTCGAAGGTAAATCATCACAAGTTAGGTTAGCAAATCAAAATCTAAGTCCAGACTGTCAACTCTACTAGCTATCACCTTAAATGATTTCACAATTTAACACAATTCATGTTCATTACCTGTGAAATAGGGGATGGTTAGGGTCACATATATTTTTGCTCAATAAATGCCACTTATCTGTTTGCTGAACCTAATACCTTATTGAGCATCACTTCTGGGCCATGTGTTGTACTAGCATTTAGGATGCATCAATTAAATAATTTTTTTATTCCTTATCTTTGTGGAATGTATACTCTAAAGAGGAAGCATATACAGAAATAAATAAGCATGGAAACATAATACATCAATGCACAGTGTGTTATTAGATGAATCTGTGGGAGAGGGCAGGATAAGGCGTTTGGATGGTGCAATTTTAAATAAAGCAATTAAAGCAGGCTGTATTAAGATGAAAACAACTGAGCAGAGACTTAAAGGATTGAGGGATTACACAGCACAACGCAAATAAATCTGCAACTAGACACCGTGCTGGCATAGTAAGTGTTTGATAGATTACCATGTGTTTAGAAGGAAGAGGAAGAGACCCTGAGTGGGAGGGAGAGTGAATTCCTGGGCTGCCAATTTTGGACTCTATTTAGTGAATGTGACACACTTCCCCAACAGTAACCACCATACACTAAGCCTTGTCTGTGTACTAAGTAACTCTATGTAATTTTTAAAAAATGATCTCTCCTAATCCTTGCAAATAACATGATGAGGTCAAACTAAGGCTAAGAGAGAGAATTTAGTCAAGGTACTCAAGGCTGCGAGGAAATTAGAGGTAATCAGAATTTTGACCAGGTATATCTGAGAGTGGTAGTCCTAGCCACCATGCCTCTCTGTCTCTCAGACCTGTGCAAACCTGGGCACAAGGAAAACAAGCATGGCGGGGCAGTCAAAGCTATGCATCACCTTCACCCTCATCTGCATCCAACCATGCTGCCTGGCTGAGCAGGCCTAGCCCAAATATTACGTAAATGAGACATGAAAGCTAGGCCTATCCCAAGTATTAGATAAATAAGACACCCAGGCCCCATAAATGGAACCTAGAAAGACACTGTAGAATTGCCAGGTCGTTTTGAAAGAATAGATTAGATCTTCAACCTAGAAAGTTTTTTGAAAGTGTGTTCCTCCATACCCTCAGCCAGGACATGCTATACAATTAAAAACAAAAGCTGGTATTTTTAGAAGCATTAGAGAACCTCTGTTTGAAAACCCCAAAGAGTGCCTGGCAAATGTGGCGAGCAACTCACAGAGAAAACTATGCAACCTTCAATTCAATATCCTGCAGTTACAGGTGACTATAGAAATGCAACTGAGTTGGGAAATCCCCTCACAGCTCATGGGGAGGAAATGAACATTTATTCAGGATCCCTCTTAATGTCACAAAAACAGTCAGTGAAAACTGAATTTCAAGTCAAAACTCGGATAAAAAGCCCTCTCATACATTAAAATGCTGGAGTGGAGACAAAGGACTTGAACCATGAGAAAACAAAACTGAGAACCAATGTTCCAATATTTATCATGTGCTTCAGACCCGTGGGCAGAAACTCTTAACAGATTTTTATGCTAACAAATTCACCTGTGAGCTTGTACCCAGTAGCCCACCACCATCCTCAAATCTTCAAAATAAGCAAGAAGTTCCCACCATGCATATGGAGGCAAAACAAGTCTTTCAGACTCTTCAAGGGATCCAGTAGGCCTGAAGTGTTCCATGACATAGAACGCCTGAAACAAGAAAAGGAGAGAGAAGGCAAGACACCTCCTCCCCCCCCCCCGCCCCCACTGCCTTGGAGGCTGTAATGCGTGAATGGCTAGAGGGACTCGGCCAACTCCGACACTGAAAAATGAGGGAAGTGACTCTAAGTGACATTCTCTACAAAGGAGATGAGTAATTGTGTCAAAAATTGCCCTGTCTATTGCCCCAACAGACTTTAGCATTCACCGAAACAGTGAGACAGCAACAAAGCAAATGTCACAGAAAACGAATCTTAACAGCAGGGTCGCTCCTCAGACAAGGTTTGCGAGGGAGAAGGCAGTTGAGAACACAGAGTCAGAGAAGTCACAGCACACATGCCCCATGAGTACTTTACATACCACTCCATGCTGAATATTACTAGTCCCAAGTTCTGAGCTAAGGTTCCTTGTAGAATACTTCATTATGGAAGCAAACAAGCGTCATTGAGAAAGTATGGGCAGTCAAAGGGGGCAGAAAGAAGACATGCATTACACATATATGAGTACAGGCCTACCCAGATCCCGCCATCTTCTGTCTGTTGTTTCATAAATAAAGATGGCTAGAGAACAGATAGAAGAACAGGGTGTTCAGGTGCTGGAGTTAGATGAGTGAATAGAGCTCTTCTAAGTGAATTCTCCCGTCTCCGGGATCCACTTCTCCATTTCTCCGTCAGCTACTTCTCAGAGCCATTGTAGAACTCTGATCACATGCATTGTTCATGTGGGCCTGTCACCAGCCAGAGACCCTGGGGACAGAAAAGAATTTGGCCAGGTCAGAAGTCTTCTAACTCAGGCCTTACTATAATGTGGGACAAGTAGGGCTGTTACTGGGATGGACCTGCTCCCTTCACAATCATAACCCCATTCTCTCTGAGCCAACAGGCAAAAAGGCAAGAGTTAGAGGGGTAAGATGAATTCTGTGCCAAGAGTACTTATGTAGCAAGTAGTAAATTTAATGGTTTTAATAAAATTTGGAATTGAATGAAAACATAGTAGGCTTCCTCTAGGAGGTAAAATGCTGACTGTTCACTTGGAAACTTGGTCATGTCTTTTTCATAATTGGGCGAGCAGGTAAAATGAAGAGATGGGACTCATGAATGAACTTCAAGATGGTCCCATAGGGTTTGGTCTTATTTGTGTATATGTCTTAATTCTCCTCAGGTTCAGTTCCTATGAGGACTTTTGTATGTTATTCTCATAAAATATTTTGCTATGCACGAGTGTTAGAATATCTCTGTATTACAGAATAAGGTGGGAGGAAAGTAAGATCATTGGATAGAACATAAATCTTGGAAAAACAGTAATAGGAATCAATACCAGGAACTGTGAGAAAAATCTCTTATTCACTTTATGAGCTAACAAGTAAGCTTATAATACCCCTTACCACAGGCAAAGGAGTTGGAGGCACAATTCCAGCTTTTCTGTTGCTGGTCACCATAATTCTATGGCTCTTTTTCTTTCAATGTGCACCCACTTACTTCCTTTGTCCTTTCATTGTTTCCTAAATCATCCCTTAAAATTTTAATAGTGCTACTCTTTTTTTCCTTTCTAAGTTTTCAAGGTCTCCAACATTTGTTCCTTCCCCCTATGCTCCATTTCTCCTGTCAGTTCCTCCTATCTCTATTTCATATATATATGTACATATATATGAAATTATATATTATATTTATATATAACTATATTAATTATGTGTATATATATATAGTTTTCTTTTGGGTGGTATTGGGGTTTGAATTTGTGGCCTTGTACTTGCTAGGCATTATTTCTATCCTTTAAGTTATATCCCACCCACCTTTTTTCTGCTTTAGCTATTTTTCACACAGGGTCTCATGCTCTTGCCCTGAGTCTCCTTCCGACTGATGGTTCCCCAAGTAGCTAGCATGACTTTGAGTGTGCCACCATGCTCCACTTACTGATTGAGTTGTGATTTTACAAACATTTTTTCCCCTCAGCTAGCCTAGAACTATAATCCTCAAGATCTCTGCCTCTTCAGTAGCTAAGACTACAGGCATGATCCAATACAACTGGTACATATATTCATTCTTTTTGATATTCATATTTGGTTTTCTCCTGGGATTACAAATATATATATATATTCATATGTATATGTGTATATATGTGTAAATGCCCATGCAAACAAATACATACACACATATATAATTATATTACATATATGTGTATATGTACTTTTATATATATAAATTCATTTTTCTTCTTCGTCACACCTGCCCTTTCTCTAAAGATTTACCTCATCCAGGAGCCCACATCCTTACTCTTCTCCCTAGATCACTCTTGCCTCTCTTAAATTATATAAGGTTGTCTCCTAAATTCTTTTTTTTTCCCATTATGGAGCTTGAACTGCCTGGGAACTGTCCCTGAGCAATTCAGCTCAAGGCTGGCGCTCTACCTCTTGAGCCACAGTGCCACTTCCAGTTTTCTGGTGGTTAACTGGAGATAAGAGTCTCATGGACTTAACTGACTGGACTGTCTTTGAACCTTGATCCTCAGATCTCAGCCTCCTGAGTAGCTAGGATTACAGGCATGAGCCACCGGCACATGGCTTTCTTCTAAACTCTTACACAGAAAGAAAATTCCATAATTTATAAGCACCAATTAGTAGTATTCTTAGGATTTATTCCAGACTGTTTTCATGCTTTTCAATAGTTTTTTAGGAGAATTTTTACATAAACCTTGTTTTCCAAACTGGCAAACCTTACCTATTATAGTAGAAGAACACACATAATGCCTTAGTGTGTGAGAAAGATCAGAGCTGACAAAATTATAAACTATGACTTTTATCTAGTAGTTACTCAGTAAATGGTACTGAAAACAAGTAAGGCACTAATACCATGGTATTTATTCTAGATAAAGCTTTGAATTTAAATTAGAAAATAAGAGAATAAAAGTTTTCTTTGGAATTCAGGAAAGATACAAAGAAATCTGCCAAAGTGTCTGTGCTATGGTTTGAGTCCCCAAGGGTTGGGGTGCTGGAAGGGTATTCTCCTGGATGCTTGTTATGAGGCTGAGGAAACCTTAAGAGGTGGCACCTAATGGAAGTAACTCCCTCTGAGGCACTTAACATTGCTCTCAAAAGACCCCAGTTCATTCCTAGGAGAGCCAGTTATCATGAAGCAAAGGCCGCACAAGGCATGCAGACTTCTTCCTTCTAGCTCCTCTGCCACATAGTCCCTCCCACCTAACATTGAACTTACAGACTCCAACACTGTAGGCAAAATAGACCTAGGTTACAAGTACCTAGCTTCATTTATATTTGCTGCAGCAATAAAAACAAACAGACGAATGCAATCTGTAACATAGTCATTTCCCTAATTTTCCCATAACTGAAGGAATCTAATGTGAATCATTTGATTACCCAACATCTAAAACTATATGTAGCTTCACAGATCTTGACATCTATTTACTAGTTTGGATATGCTCTATTCTTTTGTCATAAGAAATGGAGGAAAAACAGATGAAAACTAACCTATATTTTTCTTCCCCTTCTCTCTGTTTTTCTTATCTGATCATTCAGTACATAGTCTCTATTTATGGAATTTCCTGCTTCTTCTCCTGACCTTTAGCTGTTTCTTGAGAAAATGGTCTGTATCGTGTGGGAGGAGAGTGTATTTGATATCACCTAAGTGCTAGGCACTGTAGTCCATCTCACCCACATTCAGGAAGTACATGCTGCTGATTTCACTTTAGGAATGAGGAACTTTAGCTACAGAAAATGTATGTTATTTCAGATCACATCACCTGGACATAATTAGGAGAACTGAGATATTCAGAATAATCTGACTGTAGTATCCAAGTCTTCTCCTTCAACAGGACCTAATCCAATGTTAGGAAATCAGTAGTAGGTATTTGGAGAATGCATATTGTCTAACTTAGCCACTAGGAAAGACATTTAGGTGTGATGTAAATAAGGGCCATCTCGAGTTTCAGAGTTGCCTCAAAGCCTCCTAATGAACAAGCATTTCCCCATCAGGTTCTTCTCTTTCTGATTTTTGCATTCAACAGACCCCACTTGAAGATTTCCTACTTAACATCCCATGACTTTACAATATGAATCTGCATGAAAATCATACAAGTAATTATTTATACTCTTGCCTATGAAAGGTAGGTCTCTTTAATGTTCCTTGTTTCTCCCATTGTACATAGCATAGCACCGCATTGCTGGCTGTCATGGCTCTCATCACCTTAATCTGGGGACAGTCTCATGAGTGTTGTTACTCTGCAAAAATTCACCAGATTTATAATTTGTGTTGTTTTATATATCTAACATATATTTGTATGAAGTGTTTTATCCAAAATAGAAAAAGTAGAGAAAATGTCTTTGGACATTTCTCTTTTCCTAACATATATTTGTATGAAGTGTTTTATCAAAAATAGAGAAAACGTCTTTGGACATTTCTGTTTTCTAATTTGGCCATTAGCTTTGTGTAAAATGAAAAGATTAGTTACAAGTTTCAATATGTAACATTATAAAAAGAAGTTTGAGGCAATCTATCTTAATGACCTAACCAGAAGTGGGGACAGTGCATACAAGGACATATGGGCAGTGTCACTGTCTTATGATACTGAAATGCTAAAAGTAGCATAATTGACCAACATGGGGAAACTGTGACTCCTTAAACATATCAGTTTGATATGGCCACTTCAAAAAAAGAAGATAAGAAGATGTTCAGTATACAATGGTAAGAGAAAACCATAAACCACCACATGCCAAGAATTTGCTTAAAATATATTTGGACTTATTTGCTATATTTGTACATGTATTCGTGTGTGTGTGTGTGTGTGTGTGTGAGTATATGTGTGTGTATGTTTGTGACTGTAGATACACGGGATCTTTGTCATAGTTAGGAATGACCAAGGAAGAAAACACCTCAATATATCACCAATATATCTCTCTACATAACCAAATTATGAGTAGTCCTAATTTTTATTTTTATATTATTCTGTATTTTCCAACTTGGACCCACTTCTTACCCAACCTCATCTTCCCTTTAGACATTAATTGCTATATTCTCCTCTCCTCAAAATTCTTTTTATATGGATCACTATGTAACTACTATAATCAGAAAAATATCAATAAATATCATGGATATCTAGACAATAAAATACAGAAAGAAAGGTCCTTAAACTGATCATGGACTTATATGTGATATATAAGTGTGTTTGGCTGTGTGTCTATGTATATATTTTTCCGTGTGTATATGTATTTTTATACATTTGTCAATGATTATGCCCTCTCTGAATCTTCTTCTATAATCAGGAGCAAAAAAAAATCTCTGGAAGATTAGGAAAAGGGAACATTTTTCAGAATGGTAATATCAGGATCATGAAATATATCCTTCTTCATAAAAAAGTGAACATGGTTTTTGTTAAAAATCAACATTTTTCAGAACTCTGAAAATTAACTAAAGGTTTGTTTGTTTGTTTTCCAGTCCAGAGCTTGGACTCAGGGCCTGAGCATGTCCCTGGCTTCTTCTTTTTTTTTTTTTTTTTTTTGGTGGTCATAGTATAGGGATTTTATTTTATTTTATTTTTTATTGTCATGGTGATGTACAGAGAGGTTACAGTTTCATATGTTATGTATTAGACACATTTCTTGTACTGTTTGTTACCTCCTCCCTCATTCCCCATGAGTTGTTCAGTTGGTTGCCAAACAGTTTTGCAAGCATTGCTTTTGTGGTCATTTGTCTTTTTGTCCTGTGTCTCTCGGCTAGCACTCTACCACTTGAGCCACAGTGCCACTTCTGGCTTTTTTTGTGTATTTGGTGCTAAGGAATCGAACCTAGGGTTTCATGTATACCAGGCAAGCACTCTACTGCAAAGCCACACTCCTAGCCCTTAACTGAAGTTTTAGGTGTATATTTTTTTTTAATTTCAAGCAAAACAGCTAAGCAAAACATTAAGAACAATGGGTTTTATAGCATTTGAACTTTCTGCTACTATTAATTGCTTATTACCTAGCCTCATCACTCTCTTCTGAGCTCTGTGATAATCTTCAATTCAGGGAAACTGTGAAACCAGTGGCCTAGCAGCTAATGGAGGGAGCAGAGTCTTAGAGCTTTCTAAAAAGCCCCCTTCCAGGAAAATCATCATTATCTGACCTGTCCGGCAGATCTCTGGAAAACCCCTGTTCATAGATTTGTTGTTTGACCTGAATCAGAGTGAGGAAAGTCCTGTCTCCTAGGTATTTGTTGAAAATACTCTGGTGATTGTTTAGTGTTACAGTGCTCCATGGCATGGATATCAGCTGGGGCAACCATCAGTTTTCTGGTGGTTATTTGGAGATAAGAGTCTCTTGAACTTTTCTGCCCGGGCTGGTTTTGAACTGCAATCCTCAGCTCTCAGCCTCCTGAGTAGCTAGGATTACAGGTCCAACACCCAGCTCTTCTTTTCATTCTTTTTTTTTTTGGCCAGTCCTGGGCTTGGTCTCAGGGCCTGAGCACTGTCTCTGGCTTCTTTTTGCTCAAGGCTAGCACTCTGCCACTTGAGCCACAGCGACACTTCTGGCCATTTTCTGTATATGTGGTGCTGGGGAATTGAACCCAGGGCCTCATGTATAGGAGGCAAGCACTCTTGCCACTAGGCCATATCCCCAGCCCTCTTCTTTTAATTCTTTTATCGTATTTATAATAGCTGGATTCGAAGGTTTGGGCTACTAACTTCAATATTGAGGCTTTCTTTTGCACACTTTCTAATGGTTGCTTGTCTGTGTATCCTATTTTTGTGTGTAGGTGTTTTGAGTTTTCATGAATACTAGACATTTAAAACTCAGACTCTCTTCCAGTTTTGTTTTCCTATTGCTTTTGCTGTTACTATTGTTCATTACCTATTTTAGATTAATTCCATAAAGTCTGTATTACTGATGATGTGCTGTTACTGCACTTCTTCCTTATTTAGCTTCACTATCAGCTATGGATTAGACAAAAGGTGCCTTACATACCATGTATCACTAAGGGATGTACCCTTTCCCGGGAGGCTCTGCCTGCGTGTTTTGGGACATGTTTTCAACACTCTAGATGCTTACATCTTGGCATTAGCCATTGCTTCTTATTTGTGTAGCTCTTTTAGTTCAACTAGAGTTGAATAATTTTATCTTCTTTATAGATTTTGGGAGGTACATACATAGACCCCCAATGCTAGTAAACTACAACCCAGAAATATGTTTAAGCTTTTCAGAGCCTACTGTAGATGTCTTAGTTTCCAGATTGTAACATTCTACCAGCTTTTTATTTCCCCCAACTGCTACCTATGCCATGAACCAAAGAAATTGGAGGTTTCATAACCCTCTCCTAACCATCTGCTAAGGTTGCTCACAGAACAGACAGAAACAATTATTTATGATTTTACCAGTTTCTTATGAAAAATGAACTCAGGAGCAGCCGGGTGGAAGAAATGAACATGGCGAAATATGGGCAAAGCGATAAGGAGCCTCTGTGCTGCCCCTCCAGTCACACCACCCTTCTAACACTTCCATATGTTAGCAAATCTGAAAGCTCCCCAAACCCCATCCATGGAGGCTTCCTGTGTATAAAGATCTGACTAAATCTTTGGCCCCGGGTTATGAACTTCACAACTAGTCTCTCTTCCTCAACAGGAGTTCAGGAAATAGAACTGAAAGTTCCAGCCCTCTATCACAATTTGGTTCTCTTAACAACCAACTCCTATCTTCCAAGGAAAAGATTATTATAAACTCAGTATAGTTAAAAAGGGGTTTATTCATGAGTAATACTATTTGGAAATTTAAAAGGAGTTTAAGACCTTGGCTCTAGGAGCCAGGGACAAATACTAATTATATATTTTACTATATTGCAGTGAATATATAGAATATATTGGAAATCAATAACAGAAGAAAATGGGTACCATGACATATTATAAATACATTATATTACATACTAATATGTTATAGTATATTATAATGTTACATTATATTATAATTATAATGTATATTATTATAATATGCTATAATATATGAATACATTATTACATATTACAATTACACATATTTTTTCCTAAATAACTAATAGCAGGAAATCATAAAGGTAACTAAAGAATAAATAGAGGTAGAATAAAAACAAAGTACAATGTAAAAATTTGTCCAGTGCAGTGATTAAAATATACAGCTATAAATGCCTATATTAAGAGGCAGATATGATCAGTCATCTAGTGTGTCACCTTATGAAATTAATGTAAAGCTTTGCACATGTAAAGCTTGTGTTTAGTTGGCTCGGGTAATCCTACCTCAGCTTCCTAGGTAGCTGGGACTACAGGTAGAGTAACACTGTGCCAAGCTCACCAAATATTTTTGACCCATGATTAATTTAATCCCTCATTATAGAATCTATGATTATGGATGGCAAATAACACTAGGAGAAACAGTAGACTCACCAATTAGGTAACTCGAGTGAAATGGACACATTCTTGAAAAGATAGAAAGTGACTTATGATTAAATTAAAAGTCTGAATTAAAAATTGTTTTTTCTTTTTGTCTTGTTTATCCATATGTCTTTGGTAGTAGTATAAGGAGAGACACAAAAATGGAAGGAGAAAAGGTGAACAAATGCAGCAGTGATACTATGTTAGACACTGTGTTGAAATGAACTATACAACTTGTGGGTAGGATGTAAGGGAAAAACTGAGAGAGCAAGAAAAAGGGTGACATTTGTCCAGAAGAAAATGTACTCTTTGCCTGACTTATGTAAGTCTGTTTTTAGCATTTCAAATAAAATAATTTTTTTAAAAATCTGAATTTACTGCAGAAATAAAAGGATTAAATTAGTCATTCAAAAACTTTTCTTCAAAAAAATCAAGAAATAAGAACCCAGGCCAAAATGGCTTGTCTGGTCATATTGATGGGTTTAAGAAAGAATATATAAAAGTTTCACATCTTTTATCCGAAATGCTTAGGATCAGAAATATTTCAGGTGTCATTTTTGTCATATTGTGAGTTTCATTGTTTTCCATTATGGATGTTCAGCCTATAGACAGCTCTCACAGACATAGAAAATAGGGATACTTTCCAACTCATTCTAGAAAGTATTAGTCTGAAACTATACGCCAAAGGCATCACAAGAGAACTATGTACCAATATCCTTCAGTAAAATACAATAAAAATACTTAATATAATACTAGCAAGCATCTAAACATAGCAACATATTTAAAATGATTACTTATCATGATAAAGTGGGATTCACTCCAAAAACAAAAAGGTTGTTTTATCATGCAAAAAACATTTCACAAAGCTAGGTGCCATAGTTTCATGGAAAGACTAAGTGCATGCAAATTAGACCCAGGTGCACGTCTCAGCAGGAAGCAAGACTCTATCACAAAAATAACCAGTGAAACTCAGGGATGGAAGGATGGCTGGACAGTAAGAGCAAGCACAAGGACCCAGCAAGCACAAGTTCAAACCTTAGTTCTGTCAAGAGAATGATAATACTGCAATAGGTTATAGCAATAATGAAAGTCAAAAAAGCAGAAGACTATCTCAACTGATAAGAAACTGATCAGTATTTGAAATATTCAGTAAAGTTCCATAACTATAACAACCTGTGTGGTTGTTGTGGTTGTTATATATACGATAACAAATGCACAGATAACATCATAATGGAGAAAGGTCGAATGTTTTACCTCTGTGATTAAGAAAAAGGAAACAGGTGTATATTCTTACAATGTCTATCCTGTAGCATATTAGAGTTCATCGAGATAATTTGGAAGGGAAAGGAAGAGAAGGGAAGGAAAGAGAAGAAAGGAAAGGGAAAGGGAAAGGGAAAGGGAAAGGGAAAGGGAAAAGGGAAAGGGAAAAAGAGAAGAGGAAGGGGAAGGAATAAATAAGGAATAAATAGTTCAAGATCTTAATCATCTCATATTGCCTCAGAATTTTAATCTATTGTTAAAGGAATATGAAAAAATACCAATCTGCAAATCTCCCCAGAACCATTACCACAACTCTATCTCCTCCCCACCCCCCCAAAAATAATCCCTAACCATCCCATTATGATATCTCGTGAAGATCTTTCCTTCTCACTCAGTCTTAAAGGGTCTCTTATTAGAAGCAGTCCTTAACCTTATTTTACAAGATGCTAAGAAACAAGCATCCAGTCTCCACACAGGTTGACAAGCAAGTCTTATTCATCTAGAACAAGAGCAGCTCACTCACAACAAGAGCCATGACCTGAGAGGGACAGTGGCCAATGGGAAAATCTCCACATGAAGATGGTGACCTTTAAGTTTTCTGAGCCTACCATGTCCATCCTGTCTTCACTGGGTAGCAGTCTTCTTCCTCTCCCCAGAGTGTCCACAATACAGGAAACCACAAATGGACCTATATGTAGAATTGACCTTGACATAGGTGGCCTAGAAACCAGTGAAGTGAGGGTGGGATCACTAATCTTGGTAGTATCACAAGATTATCTCATAGACTTTGTGTGTGTTTGTGTGAATTCTAGAGATAGAATGGGTTTCCCCTGCTAGGATGTAGAAGAAAAGGAAGACTGAAGAAGGGGAATTGTTTGTGACACCCACCTTTCAACTCTATCCGATGATGGGTAAAACAATTTCAAAGTATACCAGTCAATGATACAAACTGTTCTGTTCCCCAGAACAGGGTTGGAGTAATTTTCTGCAAAACTGTGCCAATACAAGTTTCTCAGTAGATGTCTGAATTAGTACCAACTAGCATTTGTTTCTATTAATTCCATAGATGCTTTCTGAGTCCTGGCTCTGTGACAAATGACAGTTTCATACGTTAGGCATTGGATACATTACTTGTACTGTTTGTTACCTTGTCCCTCATTCTCCCCTCCCTCCTCCCCCTTTCCCTTCCCCCACACATGAGTTGTTCAGTTCATTTACACCAAACAGTTTTGCAAGTATTGCTTTTGTAGTTGTTTGTCTTTTTTTACCCTGTGTCTCTCGATTTTGGTATTCCCTTCCAATTTCCTAGTTCTAATACCAGTATACCTGGTTTCCAATATACTCAGATAAGATACAGAGAAAGGGTAGGTACAACCACAGGAAGGTGATACAAGAAGATCATCAATAATAGAGGCTACAATTACATATGGCATGTTGAAAGTAGTTACAACAATAGTTTCCATAACATGGAGTTCATTTCACTTAGTATTATCTTATGTGTTCGTGAGGGTATAGCTATTGGGCTCCTGTGATCCTCTGCTGTGACTTGCATAAACCTGTGCTAATTATTCCCTATAAGGGAGACCATAGAGTCCATGTTTCTTTGGGTCTGGCTCACTTCACTTAGTATAACTTTTTCCAGGTCCTTCCATTTCCTTACAAATGGGGCAATGTCATTCTTTCTGATAGAGGCATAAAATTCCATTGTGTATATGTACCACATTTTCCTGATCCATTCTTCTACTGAAGGGCATATGGGTTGGTTCAAGATTCTAGCTATGACAAATTGTGCTGCGATGAACATTGTTGTGCTGGTGGCTTTAGTGTGATTATGTTTGTGGTCTTTTGGGTAGATGCTCAAAAGTGGGGCTGCTGGGTCATAGGGGAGTTCTATGTTTAGCCTTCTGAGGAATCTCCATACCACTTGCCAGAGTGGCTGAACCAGTTTACATTCCCACCAGCAGTGAAGTAGGGTTCCCTTTTGGCCACATCCCCTCCAAAAGTTGTTATAGGACATTCTTACTGGTGTGAGATGGAATCTCAATGTTGTTTTGATTTGCATTTCTTTTATGGCCAGTGATGTAGAGCACTTTTTCATATGTCTCTTGGCCAGTCTCATTTCCTCATCAGGAAAGTCTTTTTAAGTCTCTAGCCCACTTGATGAGGGGGCTATTGGTTCTTTGCAGTTTTGTTTTGGAGGAATTTAATTTTTTTAGTTCTGCATATATTTTAGATATGAGGCCTTTGTTCATTGAATGGCCAGTAAAGATCTTCTCTCAATCTGTGGGCTTTCTGTTTATCTTGCGAGCTATGTCCTTTTCTCTGCAGAAACTCTGCAGTTTGATGCAGTCCCATTTGTCCAACCTTTCTTTGATTTGTAGCCTTTCTGGGTATTTGTTAAGGAAGTTCCTTCCTGTGCCAAGGAGCCCAAGTGTTTCTCCTACTCCTTTCATTAGTGTTTTTATGGTGTCTGTTTTGATTTCTTGGTCTTTGATCCATTTGGAATTCATTTTGGTGCAAGGTGATATATAAGGATTTAGTTTTAGTTTGTTGCATGTGTTGAACCAGTTTTGCCAGCACCATTTGTTAAAGAGGCTGTCTTTCTTCCAGACTATTGTTTTAGCTCCTTTATCAAAGATTAAGTAGGTGTAGTTCTGTGGGTTCATTTCTGGGTCTTCAATTCTGTTCCATCAGTCTTCAGGCCTGTTCCGGCGCCAATACCAAGCTGTTCTTATTACTATAGCTTTATAATACAGCTTGAAGTTGGGTATTGTAATTCCTCCAGCACCATTCTTTCTGCTTAGGATTGTTTTTGCTATTCTAGGTCTTTTATTGTTCCATATGAATTTCTGGATTGCTTCCTCTATTTCATTAAAAAATGGTGTTGGGATATTAATGGGTATTGCATTGAATTTGTAGATAACCTTTGTCAATATTGCCATTTTGATTATATTAATCCTCCCAATCCAGGAGCATGGGAGGTTTTTCCATTTCCTTAGTTCTGACTTAAGTTCATTTTTCATGTTTTTAAAATTCTCATCTTTCACTTCTTTGGCTAAGGTTATTCCTAGGTACTTTATGTTTTTGGAGGCTATTGCAAAAGGAATTGCCTTCCTGATTTCAGCCTCGGTCTTTGGTTCGTTAGCCTAGAGAAAGGTCGTTGATTTTTGAGGGTTTATTTTATATCCTGCAACTTTGCCAAAGTTTTGGATCAGCTCTAGTAGCTTGGGGGTAGAGTCTATAGGGTTCTTTAGGTATAGGATCATGTCATCTGCAAAGAGAGAAAGTTTAACTACATCTTTTCCTATTTGGATCCCCTTTATATTTTTTTCTTGCCTAATTTCTCTGGCTAGGAATTCTAGTACTATGTTGAAGAGAAGGGGAGAGAGTGGACATCCCTGTCTTGTTCCTGATTTTAAAGGGAATGGCTTTAGGTTTTCACCATTTAGAGTTATGCTTGCTGTTGGTTTGTCATAAACTGCCTTGATTTTATTCAGGAATGCTCCCTGGAATCCCAATTTTTCCAGGGCTTTTAGCATAAATGGGTGCTGGATTTTACCAAACACTTTCTCCACATCGAGTGACATAACCATGTGGATCTTTACCTTGCTCCGGTTGATGTGGTGGATTACATTAATTGACTTGCATGTATTGAACCAACTTTGCATCCCTGGGATGAATCCAGTTTGATCATGGTGTATGATTTTTTTGATGACTTGTTGAAGACTATTGGCCAGAATTTTGTTGAGAATTTTTGCATCTATGTTCATCAGGGAAATCGGTCTATAGTTCTCTTTCCATGATGACTCCCTGCCTGGTTTTGGGATGAGGGTTATACTGGCTTCATAGAAAGTGTCTGGTAGTGAACGTTCTCTTTCAATTTTATTGAAGAGTTTGAGAAATATTGGTGTGAGTTCTGTTTTGAAGGCCTTGTACAAGTCTGCTGTGAATCCGTCTGGACCTGGGCTTTTCTTGGATTGGAGATCACTTATTGCCATTTCTATTTCAATACTGGATATGGGTCTGTTTAGAAGGTTTAAATCTTCATGGTTGAGTTTGGGGATAGGAATTTTTTCTAGAACCAACACATGTAATTTCTTTCCTTCAGTTTTCTTCTTTTTTTTTTTTTTTGAGATAGGTTCTTGTCATGTAGCCCATTTTCAAACTCATAATCCTCCTAACTGAGCCTCTTGTATCACCATGCTTGGCTTCAGTATTATTCTTGACAGTGGCTCATAGCTTTTAATTACCTTCTCCATCTTATTTATAATATAGAGAACTTTTCTATTTTCTTTATCCAAGCGTCTTTAGACCAATCTTAATGCTGTGTGCATGTGTATGAGAGAAAAAGAGAGAGAGTGGGGGAGAAGGAGAGTTCATTACTACCTTAGATCTACTTATATGTTTATTTATGGTTCCTCATTTTTTATGATTTGCCTTTAGGTTGGGTTACCCAAAATCAGACACTGAAGCAAGCAATCGAGTGCAGGAAATTTATTTGAGACAGGATCTCAGAAGCACTAGTGGGAATGTTGGGAAGACAAAGCAAGGAAGGAAATCAGTAATTGAATTTATTCAGAAGTGGGGTGTCAAGTGTGGGCAGTCGGGGCTAACTAAACTCTACCTGAGAGCTTTCTGAGCACTGTGAGGAATATACCTCAGGAATCATACTCCTTTTTCCTTCCCCTCCCCCCAACTCTCTCAACTCTCTCTGTCTCTCTTTCTCTCTCTCAAACACACACACACACACACACACATACACACACACACACACACACACACACACATAGCACTGTCAGAAGTTCTGGCATGAGCTATTTGGTATCTGTCTATCATCTATCTATCTATCTATCTATCTATCTATCTATCTATCTATCTACCAAAACTACAAGTTCTAGTCTCCTCAAAGCCTAAACATCATGCATGATGATGGAAATAGTCAAAGTTGTTTTATTCTCAGACTTGGTCTCAACTGGTGAGACAAGCCAAGGTTGAGATAAAAGAATAACTAACAACCACTTAGAGCCAATTCCAGTCTAATTGAAAATAAACTCATAGTAGAATAAATTTAAGAATAAACTCAACAACAAAATGTTATCAACAACAAAATGTTATCTTTAAAGATACCTCCCATACACCACTAACAGTTCTTCAGCAGAGGCATCTGACAAAATGCATCAAGATAAAGAAGTTTCTGCAAGGAAGATAGAAGACTTTCCTTCCCAGAATTAACCAGAACGTGGTAGCAAAGGTAACCAGATGCTAATGATTAATGACACAGGCAGGCTGTATTTACATATAAAATAATTTTGCCACATAATTTCATCCAAGTCATCACAGGAAAATGTGTAAAAGTAAGTTCTGCCTCCAGGACCGTAAACTAATCACCACAGGACTTTGCTTCAGTTTCTGAAGTTGAGTCATTAAGAACTGAGTAGTGATCCCTTGGGTACTTTTTTCACAAGCATTATATGATCGTCATGTCTTTATAACACAAGTAAGTTCATCCCAATTTTACAGATAAAATAAAGCTCAGGAAAGTTAAAATGATTCACCTAAAGTCACACAGCAGTCAGGGAGTGAGCCAGGGATGTCAGAAACACAGCTATTAGGTGAAACACAGCCTACCCATCAATTATAAAAGAAAAGAGCTATAGCAATGTATAATAAGAGGCTGAAATGGAAGAACGCCCTAGGGCCCTGTTCCATTGTCTTCCCAGGAAGGGTGCACAATGGAAGGACAGACAGATCACCACATACTTAGGGTCACTTCACTGCTGATCATGAAGGAGGCCAGGAGAAGGGAGGAGGGGAGTGACTAGGAAAAACATAAGGGGTACTGAGTCTGAGTGGGAAAAGTGTTTTCTTTTTCTTTTCTTTTGTCTTTTTTTTTTTTGCAAATAATCAACCAACTTTTATTTATCACAATCCAACATATCATCAACAGTAACTTCTTGATGCAATCATGATAAATAATCCCTGAGTTATTGTTCACATGCCCCTGAACCAGCTGGCCCTATCTGCCTGCCCCTTTCTTCCTGCATGCTAGCTTTGTTTCATTCCAGCAGTCTTGTATTGATGGAAACTCCCTAGGGACCTCACCCTAACATCCTCACTCCATTACCTTTCCAATGCTTGCGGCTGTACTTCTGCTTAGTCTTCCTCATTCCACAGTGTCAGAAGTAGACCTTACCATATGGATCAGATGCTCTCTTCTCAAGATAACCTAATGGGATGTGGACAGGACCTACTTTTTCTGCCCAGCCCAAGACCCAGGGCAAGAAGAAACCAGCTAACAAACTGATAATTCTTGCTTACCAGCTGAACTATCTTGACAGGAGAAAACAGCTATGGTATGGGCTTGTAGACACATCACACCTAATCATGCACTCTAGGGAAGCTGAGAACAGGCCTCTATCTCATTGCCTTTGTACTTTGTGCTAGCATGCCTTGCTTCCTTTTAGCTTTTACCCTTGCTTCCTTGAGACTGAACACTTTCCCTTGATATGGTTTACCATATCTGACTTTGGAAAAAGTGCTTTCAAGGTCTCCTTCTCTACCTCTATACAGAGGCTTCAAGAGAAAGGCCTGAAAAAGGTCTTTGCCCAAGCTTTGGGTGAGAGAGGTAGGAGTGTAAGTGCCTGGCTAAGGATGCACATGCGTGAAAGAGCAAGACTGGCCAGAGAGCCAGAAACTTCCTTGAAACTGCAACCTTGACAGCAACTTCCTTTGAAACTTCAATGTAATGGTGGTATCCAAGTGCAAAAGGCAGCTTTCCCCAGGAAACTTACAAGATAAAGATGCTCTGATTGCCTATGGCCTAAACTGGAAAACAAACACCACACAAGGGTTTTTCAAAAAAGCTGAACTTTTCATGCACTTCCCCTGAAGACTTGGAATGCAAACTTAACTATGGTCTCACAGTACTGACACTGGGAATTTTGTTTCTATATGTGTGGAGGAGGGCTTGATACCTGTGTGTAATTTAGTAAATATCTTAATCAGTCCTCAAGTTGTCACTAAATATTTTTTAAAATATGAGCACAAGAAAGGGAAGAAAAGGATAGAAGGGGGAACAAAATGGCAGAAGCAATTCTTTTACATTTGAAAACAGTAATGGTTACGAAGTTGAAGTGGAGCTAATAAGCAATTCTTTCTTTCTTTATTTTTGCCAGTCCTGGGGCTTGAACTCAGGGCCTGGGCACTGTCTCTGGCTTCTTTTTGCTCAAGGCTAGCACTCTACCACTTGAGCCACAGCACCACTTGTGGCTTTTTCTTTTTTTTTTTTCTCAAATTTTTATTATCAAACTGATGTACAGAGAGGTTACAGTATCATACGTTGGGCATTGGATACATTTCTTGTACTGTTTGTTGCCTTGTCCCTCATGCCCCCCTCCCTCCCCCCTTTCCCTCCCCCCCCAGGTGTTCAGTTCACTTACACCAGTTTTGCAAGTATTGCTTTTGTAGTTATTTCTCTTTTTTTACCCTGTGTCTCTCAAATTTGGTATTCCCTTTGAATTTCCTACTTCCAATACCAGTAAACACAGTTTCCAATATACTCAGATAAGATTACAGAGATAGTGTAGGTACAACCATAGGAAGGTGATACAAGAACATCATCAATAATAGAAACTACACATACACATAGGACGTTGAAAATAGTTACAACTGTGATATATCATTTGTTTCCATAACATGGAGTTCATTTCACTTAGCATCATCTTATGTGTTCCTAAGGGTATAGCTATTGGGCCTTGTGATGCTCTGCTATGGCTTGCCTAAACCTGTACTAAGGCTTTTTCTATATATGTGGTGCTGAGGAATTGAACGCAGGGCTTCATGTATACAAGGCAAGCACTCTACCGCTAAGTCCCATAATAAGCAATTTCTTTCAAATTTTTCTTCATGATAATGACAAATACTTCACTTTTTCTTATTTATTCAAAATTTAGCTTGTTAATTCTTAATTCAGCACCCCAAGCATGAGGTGACTTGTGTCAATTAATAAATTAAAAAGTATTTATTCAACATGAAATTTCAGCTATCCTGTGCATGTAAAACTTCACTGAATTCACCTGGAATTAATTAACTCTGCTCACATGGCTTAATTTGCTAATTTTCAGGTCACCAGCCTGGCTATGAATCATTTCTCTTATAATTTCCCCAAGCTTTGCCACCTCTTTAATCATTTCCACGTAAAATAAAACCCTTTCTCCAGATTGCTTTTAATAATAAAGAACATCAAGTATTAACAGTGTGATAGATGCAGAGATGAATAGATAAAAAATAATGTGATTGGCATGAGACATACCAGATTCTAAATCTTGTGCTAATACCTCAAGACTATATTCTCTCCATTGGACTTTTTCATCTTCTAGAGGCTGTTATATGAACTCCATATCTTTCTGACTCCTCTACTCTTACAGTTACATAGTTACTTCACCCTCTAAACCAATTTTCTTCAAAATCACCAAAGAATTACAGACCTGAGATTTACAATCAGAAGAAGATCATTTTGCCTCCCAGAAGCCCACAGAACTAATCGTGAAAGCTGTATGCAAAAAGCTAGCATTTGTAGACATACTTCAAAAGTGTCACATTATGGTAAACCTTGTGTCCCTCTGATTACCCAAATCCTGTTTATTAATAATAACGCAGTGACAGAGGTAAAAGGAAGAGAAGGTAGCGAATCCACAATCTTCTTACATATAGTAAGTTATATAAAGTACTGAGTTCAAGTGTGAATGTGTGTGTGTGTGTGTGTGTGTATGTGTATCATAGAGAAATACTTGTTACACAGTGGCCACTGAGAAACAGCATCAAATAACATTTATATCTGCTCCCGGTTTTGTCTCCCAGCACCCTTCCCATATGATACTGTTTCTATATTTGAGCCAATCAATGAAAAGATGTAGCTCATGAACAAGAAAACAATCCTTTCTTTGGTAATTAAAAAAAATGGAAAAAAAATAGTTTGCACAGTTCAAGGCAGCTCTCATATTTCAAAAGTGAAAGAAAGAATGAATACTTTCAACATCTTATCCAAATACTCTCAACTTAGTTTCTTGGATAAAAATTTGCAGTCATCACGTGAGCAATACCCTTCTCCCAAAGGCTATTAGATCCTTGATTAAATTGGCTCTTGCCAAGAAATGCTTATGGAATGCATCTAGTCCACATGAGACAAATGAGAATGTTCACAAAGCTCACCATTTTGAAGGAGTTGGATGTCATGTGACCTGTCCCTGAATGTCACCTGTCATCTTCTGCCCTTCATGTGCCCGTTCCTTCTCAGTGTGACGGTGACCTTCTCCTTTCCCTCATTCTCTCCACCATCTTGTTTCCTTGTTTTTCCTCTGTGTCTTCTTGTCAACCTCCTGACTGGTACAGAAAAACCAACTGACACCACATTTGAACAGTTCCACGTTGATTGCCTGTTAACAAACAAACACAAACCAACAATATGTCATGTTCCATTCTAGAAAAGTTAGGTCATTCTATAATAACCTTCTCCCAAAGGACTGCCATTACTTTGACTCAAAATATTAGAAAGAAAACAAGTATACTGGGCTGGTCCTGATTGCTAATGAAAAAGGCAGTAGACTCTTTGATATGATTTGGGGCACTAAACAGGGTTCTAGGAGTTAGGGGAGGATGGTTGTGATCTGAATTAGCGAGGGATACATGATATAGAATCACAGAGCTGCCAGGGATTTCATCTGCCCTAATTTAAGTTCAGAGAACAGAGTGCCATAGACTTGGAGAGATTGTTCAAATGTTACCTTATTGGTTGGAAGCTGCTAAGAACCATTGCTCAGTCCAGCTATGCTTTGGCTATTTCTTTTTCTTTTTAAAAATCGTCTCGCTATTATAAAGCAGGAAGCATGGTATTACTGTTATTGTATAACTACATTCCTCTTTACTTTGTCTCTAGTAGATATCAAGATTTTACTCGCTCTATCAGAAATGTGTGACCTGCTAATCCCTTCATCTTCTTTTCTCAGTTTGGTGACTTTGGAAGTCCCCAATATTTATTTTGTTTAGTTCAACACAGGATGCCCCAAGTAGTTCCCATTCTCCATTTATAACTTCTCATCCCGTGGACTTCATTTATAACTTCTTCCTCATTTACTCCAAATGAGCTGGATCTCATCCTTGCCTCCACACCCATTCTGAGCTCTCAGAAAATCCAGAGAATTAACACACTTGGAGGAATTGAGGGTTCGCAGCTATTATTGATTCCTAGAAAATGAGCTGTTATTGTGCCTGGAGTCTTCCTAAGGCAAACCTTCATCTATTACAGGGTCAAATGCTAACTTTAATCTTAAAATTAATACAACGGATACACAGAGATCTGAGTTGCCACATCTTCACCATTCATATGACCTAAACACTGCAACATTCCTAGGCCCTGGCCACGTGCATCCAATCCATAATTATCTCTTCAGGGCTAATTGAGGTCAATTGTCTCCTCCATACTACAGCTCACCATGTCCCCTCACTGATCTCCCGATGCCTAAGCTCCTTGGTGGCTTCATCTCTTTTATGCCTTCTCCTCCATCTCTGTTTTGTGCTTTCGCTCTTTCATATCTTCTCTAACAACAGTCCTTCTCATAGGTTCTCTCTTTACCTTCAGTCACTTCTTAGGCATGTCCATAACTGTGTCACCAGAAGAGTTTCAGATTTCAAAGATGAAATTGAGTCATCTCATTCTCCAAACAACTTTTTTTTTTCTTTTTTGCCTGTCCTGGGCCTTGGACTCAGGGCCTGACCACTGTCCCTGGCCTCTTTTTGCTCAAGGCTAGCACTCTGCCACTTGAGCCACAGTGCCACTTCTGGCCATTTTCTATATATGTGGTGCTGGGGAATCGAACCCAGGGCTTCATGTATACGAGGCAAGCACTCTTGCCACTAGGCCGTATCCCCAGCCCTCCAAACAACTTTTATTCCTTTGTCTCTCACTTCAGTCCCTCCCTTTGTGCCTGCTCTTTATCTTAACTGGATCAGCCAATCTAGTAGATCTCCTATATTCTCCTAGCTGGTCCCTTTTACTATTTCTTCATTCTCTACCCAGTTGGCTCTCTGTTCTAAATATTAAAAAACACATTACAACTTTCCTGGCCAGTCTTTTTCTTCATTCCTACTGGGTATGATGGTATTAAATACATTGTCACTATCCCAGAGTCCTCTCCTACACTCTTGATCTATGTTTTAAAGTGCTAACTGGTCTTTTGTGGTTGATTTTATAAACATGAGAGGTTTAGCATTTTCCTAAGTGAACTAATTATTTTCACAACAAACTTTTTTTTTCCTGAAAAGAGTGGTGTTTTGACATCCACCAGGGAATAAGCTGCTTTCATTTATACAATGACAAAGGCCTGTCTTGTTTAAGAAGCTAAGCAGAAGATCCAAACAATAAAGCCTGCTCTGGCTCCCTTTCATTTCTGAGGACCCCAATAAAACATAGACTCATCATTTCTGTGCTTTCTCCACACCCTCCCGATAACAGATAAACTTACATACAAGACAAAAGATACAAAAATACAAAACATCAGCAAAGGAGAAAAACAAAACAACAAGAACAAAAAGCCAATAAGCAAAATAACATAAACCTATTGTTTTCATTTCTTGGAGTTCATTTCAATAAACATTGATACTAACAAGACACTTTGTTAACAAGTAACTATACAATGTGTGGGAGGGGGGTGTCAAGAGGGAAAAACTAGGAGAAAATGAGGGAAAAGGTGACACTGTTCAAAAAGAAATGTATTCATTGCCTGACTTACACAACTGTAACCCCTCTCTACATCTCTTTACAATAGCAATAAAAACAAACAAGCAAACATAGATTCAAATCCTTGGGTGTCATCCACAATAGCTCTTGAGTAGAGTGGCTTTCATGCAATAGTATGTGGTTAGCAAGAATGTTTACATATTTCAAAAGTACATTCTATCTTGCATATGTTTCCTAGCTCATCATCCTTTGGGTCTTTTTGTTGTGAATTCTGATATTCTTGCTCTTTTAAATGACTTGATGAACTTCCACTTTTACTTCTGGTCTAACATTTTACATTTAGCTTTCCTGAAGATTTTGTTTTGGAGTATTTCCAACACAAAGTAATTGCTCCTTGTAAATTATTTCTATTGCTTTATGCCCACCCAAGAAACTAAAGTCTGAAAATGAACTGATTAATTAATTAATGTACTTGCTCATTGTTCATTTTCTTTACTCGACTATAGACTTCATAAAGACAGTGATTTTTATTGACTATGTTTGTATCTTCAAGCCAAGAGCAATAGTTTCCCATGAATAAGTTTTTATAGATAAGCTGAAAAACAAAACAACAGAAAAGATGCTTCTCATATTTCTTGTTGGCAGTTGATAATTGGAGGAGAAATTAATAGAAAATATTTTGGAGTACCTGAGAATTTCATTAAGAAATGAAAGTCCTGAGGTATTGGAGGAAGAAAAAAATCAAAGCATAAACTTGCTATCAAATAAATATAAATAAAAACTTAGGTGGTTAAGAAAATTAAGTAAGTAGGGTATATAATACTCAAGGAATAAATAGCTAATGGGGGAAACATTATGAATAAAAATATGGTGAGAAGGGCAAGGACCAAAACAGTATCCAGATCACTGAGAAATAACAAAAATTTGTAGCCTTGATAACATAGATATCTTTGGTTAGGGATTGAATTTATTATAGTGATAGCAATAACAACTCTCACCTTGAGCATTAACTGTGAGTCTGCATCCTGCTAGATGTTTTATTCATAAAAACAGAAAGACAACATATTTGAAGGCAAGCAGGTAGACCAATTTGGCACAGAATCAAGTGAGTTGCCTTTGGATAATATGAAATGAGTGCAGAGAAAGCAGTTCAGAAAAATCCAGATGTAAGATTTACCACTGAAAGTGATTTTCATAACTACACCCTGGTTCTAGACTTCCTCAAACTGCAATCATAGAATTCACTGCATTGTCATAATTCCGAGAAGCGGTACTGCTTCTGTGTCACCAGATGACCCTGAGAGTATGTGAGGCAGATTGGAGTGATCGGAACACACCCAGCCCTCAGTGTGGGTCAGCTTGTATCCCAGGATGTGTCTGCGGATGGAAAACCAAAGCACTGTTTTTGCTAGAGCTGCAGGGCCCGAGGGCTGGCAAAGATCCACTGCAGGAAACAGAGGAGTCTGGAGCACAGAGGGTATCACTGCTGCCATAGATAGCAGGGCTGGTCATCAGCCAACACACCAGAAAGGCCCAGAGCACATCCAAGACTAGTAGTCTCCATATTTAGCGCTGGAAAGGGGCCTGAGTTCTTCTCTGTACAATGCAAACATAGAATTCTTGGGGACTTTAAGAAGGAGAGCCTCAAACAAAAAAATGTGTCACATCTCAAGGAAATCATTAAAAAAATAGATGTCTCATATTTGAATAACACTTTTATGGAGCATTTCATTCTGCTAACTGAAGAAGAATATAGAAAGGGGATAGAGGAAATGAGGGAGAGCTTCAGAAAGGAAGAACTCTAACATGGGAGCAAAATCAGTAAATCACTTTAATTAACTTTATTTTTAGTTGTAATCACTGACCCCTAGCCCTGCAGCAACCTAAGCCAGATAGGTGAACTGGTTACAGCAGCACCCACAGAGAGATAGTTTATGTGAAGTTATTCCACTTTTGAGATTCAGAGTCTAGAGAACACAGCAGCATTTCTGTTCTGAGTATTCAGAGGTGGGGGGAGGGGGGAGGATACCCTTCCAAAACGTAATTTAAGTACTTGTGTGATTGTGGGTGTCTGACCAAACCTTTTGCACATAAACAGGATCTACATGTGAGAACACTTTCAAGGGCTGAATGTGGAACTTTGTCCGAGACAGAACAGGAGGTAGGCAGTCAGCCAACCAGCCACACATGACTGAAACTGATGCTCAGTAGCCCACTGGGTTCCTCCCAACTGTCCCCATTGGCGCAGACAAACCCAAGTGGGGTGCTTCTCAGTTGTGGGTTTGCCCCTACGCAAACCCCAAGTGCAGATCTGGTCTAATCTGAAAAGGCCTTTGATACAGAGAACACACTGGTTCAAACACACCTCCTCCTTCATGGGAAAATGGCATCTTTGCCCAAGCACATGATGTTACCTTAGAATTATCTGACTATATTCTCTCCCTAAAAGAAAGGAAATGTGAACTTGTTAAAACAACAACAACTGAGCTCCTTCATCTGTTCAACCTATTGACTGCTAATTAACCCAAGGATGGTAATTATTACCATCCTCTCACTGTAACCCAGTCCCATGTGGGCCAGAAACTAGAGCTTGAGTTCCTTTGACCAATAGCATTATGGATATGGATCCCAAGCGTCCCACATCTACCTCTTCCAGGTATCCCAATGCCTCCTGCCTTGATGAATGTGTGATGACTTATCTATTGATGAACTCTACCCTTCCATTTGCTGCTTGTTTAACACAAGCATGACTACTTAAGTATAAGCCCCCACTCCCAGCTTCCACCAGATCTAGGAGACATCCCATGGTATCTACAAACATCACCATTATGATAGCTACTTCACTACCCATGGAAGTTATAGGTTCTCTGCTCCAGCTTTGGCTTAATCTCCCAAAGAGATTTCGGCTTTGGTATTTGTTTGTTTGTTGGTCATGGGGCTTGAACTTAGGGTTTGGGTGCTGTCCCCAAGTTCTCTCACTCAAGGCTAGTGCATTACCATTTTGAGCCACAGTGCCACTTCCAGTTTTCTGGAGGTTCACTGGAGATAAGAATATCATGGACTTTCCAGGCCAGCTTTGAACCATGATCCTTAGATCTCAGCCTCTTGAGTAGCTAGGATTATAGACATGAGCCACCAGTGCCCAGCATATTTTGTATTTTAATACAGTGTTTTGTGCTTGTGTTTTCATTCTATCTTGTTTTTACCAAAGAACACCTAAGGTCTTCAGAAACTTCCCAAGGTCAACTATAAAATAAGGGAACCCCAATGTGTCTTGCTTGAGAACATCTTAAGCCTGGGAAACAACAAAAGATAACCCTTATCTTAAAACCATTTGTAAATCTTTCTTTGTTCCCCTTAACTCCTTGAGATATAGATTTTATGGACTAAGGACCAGATTCCCAAAGACAAGGCTAGGATGAATTAGAGGACAATCCAAAAGTGAACCTCCTGATTAGATCCAGCATCCCAGTTGCTACTCTACTTTAGTGGCACTCCTTGGCCATCCTCCAGGACATCTCTTCCTACATTCTGCAAGTTGTGGTTCCTTTGGTTTAAACTCTTCACTCAGGAATGGTAATTCTAGGATGTTTCCCTTCAGTTAGTCTATTGCAAATAGCAGCCCTGGTCTGCTTCAGTATGGTTAATTTTCTAAGGTGGCATGAAAATTAAACTCTTAGGCATTGTAGTTAGTTTTCCCTCATGCTGTACCAGCCCTAGGGATACAGATGAATAACACACTACTCTAGTCTTCTAGTAGCTCTGTATTTGACAGGTGGATAAGCCAGTAAGTGGACGAATTCTGTAGCAATCATGTTATTAGGGTCTCTAGGTTATAGTACAGAACATACACACACTTCTTAGTAAATTATAATTATTAGAAAGAACCAAGGAATTTACCCAGCTGGGATGGTGTGGGGGGGTGGATGTGTGTCAGAGAGAGAGAATGAAAGAGAGAGAGAGAAAATATCTTTTCAAAGGTTTACATTGGATTCAGTAAGTTAAAGACAAATTGAACTCAAAGAAAAGGGGGAAACATCATTTGGGTACTTGATTTATTCATCTAACAAGTTATCAGAATCATTTATTTTGTGAATAAATTGTTGTTCTAGGCAAGTATGCTTTATGTGTAGCATCCTAGACAGTGGAAATTATAACTACAAGGCAAGAACTTCTCTGAAAACAAAACATGATCTGAGGTAACTGCATTGTATCTGAATATGATAAAGCTCCCAGGACAACAAACTAAAATGGCTGATTAAGTTAATATTTCAGCAAAGTTTCAATGCAGTTTACCTTTAGGAGAGTACTTTATCTAAATAAAACAAAGTTCTTCAGAAATGGTCCCAAGGTCAACTACAGAATCCATATTAGAATCTCACTTTTATTATTTACATAAATTTGAAACCTGGTGAAAATCCAAGTTGGGTTTGATCATAAAGCTTTTCATGTATCTTTGTTTATTTTTGTCCATTTTGTAAGATGTAGGAGATCAGTGGGGAATAGTGTTATTTGGAGGATGGGCTAGAAGTTTATGTAATAACCCCACCTGTCTAGTTTTTTTTTTCTGTAGGCATCTATCAATGCCGGCATTTTCCTACACTATTGACAAGGGAGCCAATTGGCATTATGAACATAGCTGGGAAGGAAAAAAGTGATATGGGTCAGAGCTTGCAAGACAAATTGTATCTCTCAAGCTTGTACCATGCCCCTGGGGTGATAATCTTCATAACTCAACTGTGTCACCCTTTTATCTCACTAAGAGCATAATTATTAATAAGTGATTTTCCCATAATCTATATGTGATCTCTTTTAAGCCATATCTCTACTTCTCCAAGTAAAATTTTTCTACTCCTTCACCCCAGCTTCTTCCATTTAATACACAACATCCTGCTTTCTTCTATAAGGTAAAGGTCAGAGTTAAAAACTACAGTTTCACAAAAACAATAACTACTTTGTTCCCCACAATCTTTCTCTACCCTATAACCTTCCTCAAAGGAAAAAAATTCAAGAAGAGGTCTTTGTTTAAATAGAAATTGATTTTTTTTCAGTTTCAACCCTACTTTTTTTAACTCTTAGTTTCTGGTAACCTTTCAAATACAGAAAAATGTAACGCAATAGTTACAATGACTAAAAACCTTGAAGTTGAATATAATACAATACATATTACTGTTATTGTAAAGGTGATGTACAGAAGGGTTTCAGTTTCATAAGTTAGGTAATAAGTTCATTTCTTTTTCAACAATATCACCCCTTCCCTTGTTCTCTCCCAGTTTTTCCCTCCAGTCCTCACCTACAAGTTGTATAGTTCATTTTCAACATAGTGTCTAGTGAGTATCACTGCATTTGGTCACCCTTTGTCCCACCCTTTCTGTGTTCTCCCTTACCCTCCTAAAACAGATAAACTTACAATCAAGATAAAAAAAAGTACAGTAACAAAAACATCAACAAAGAAAAACTCGTGTTTTTATTTCTTGGCATTCATTTTAATCAATATTATTTTTTATGATCATATGCACATAGCTATTGAGCCTTTGTGATCCTCTCCTAAGACTATCCTCCTTTGATCTTACTGTGTGAATGTCTAGAGACCTGCATAATTTATCAAGTCTTGAAATATTTTTTGTCTCTTGCCATCCAGTGTGTTTACTTATAGATTTATAGGTACACTCTAATCACCACAAATGAGGGGAAACACGTAGCCTATGTTTCTTAGGGTCTGGCTTACTTCACTTAATATAAAATACCTAGGAATTAACCTAACCAAAGATGTGAAGGACCTCTATTATGAAAACTTTAAAAACCTGAAAAAAGAAATTGAAGCAGATTTAAGGAAATGATAAAACCTTCCATTCTCCTGGATTGGAAGGATTAACATCATGAAAATGGCAATACTGGCCAAAGAAATTTACAATGTAATACAATATTAATCAAAATCCCAGCAACATTCTTCAAATAGCTAGAGAAAGCAATCTGAAATTTTATATAGAATAATAAAAGAGCCCAATAGCAAAAGAAATTCTTAGCAGGAAGAACAATGTTGGAGAAATATCAATACCAAACTTCAAACTCAAATGCAAGGCCATAGTAATAAAAATCAAATTGGCATAAGAATAGGCCTGAGGACCAATGGAACAGAATAAAAGACCCAAAAATAAACCCAAAGACCTATATTCACCTAATATTTGATAAGGGAGCAAAAAACATAGGTTGGAAGGAAGACAGCCTCTTCAACAAATGGTGCTGGCAAAATTGGCTATCCACAGGCAGAAAATTGAAGCTAGATCCTTACATATCACCCTGCACGAGAGTCAATTCAAAATGGATCAACGACCTCAATGTAAGGCCAGATGTCATGAAAATATTTCAGGAAGGGGAAAAGCCTAGGGTCCCTAGGTACAAATAAAAACTGACAATCATTATTTATGGCTATTAGAAACCAAATTTCAGGACTCCCTGTCCCCCACCAGCTTTGCCATCCTTTACTAAGAATACTGGTACATCTTAAATATGGAAAGAACTATGACTCAGATAGGACATTTTTTGTAAGAATTTTACTCGGCCCCTAGAAACTTTCTAAGGAATGTTCAAGAAATGTCTTCAACCTTCACCACAAATAATGCCCTGTAGGCCAAGGTTTTCCTCAGGCTCCCTACTGAATGCCCCCTTCACATAGGCCCTGACATCTTTCATTTTCTGATCCTGTCTTGGGATGACCACATCTATTCAGTTTTATGACTTTATTAGACAAGGTAATCTTTATTTTCCCACACTCTAACCAGGCCACTCACCAAACACCTGTGTGTGGGGGTGGGGGGGTGTGCGCGCGCACGTGCGCGCCCATGTAGGAATCATGAGATTCCTTTCAATAACCAGGTCCTACTTCACAGGTTAATTTGAAGTTAACACTTGATGTCTTTCTTACCTCACATCCAAGCAAAACCAATTAAAAGTGTACATTGTGTCTCTAGTCTTACAAAATATTACAGATAACTTAACAGAAATTTGTTTTCTCATTGTTCTGGAAATTGAAAATAGAGGACCAAGTTACCAACAGGGTTGGTTTCTTCAGAAGCCTGTCCTTGGCCTACAGATTGCTGCTTTCTCACTGAGTGTTCACATGTACACATATTTTTCTGGCTTGCTCTTTGACTGTTAATCTAGTCTTATTAGAACAGTAGTTCTACTAATTTAAGGCCCCTTGACCAGCTCACTTAACTTAATCACATTTTAATAGTCCCCAGTTAAAGTCTCAATTGGAGCTACTGGAAATGGGTTTGAGCACATGGATGTTGGGAAGGAATAACTTAGCCCAAAGATGAAGAGGGAGTGGTTTTGAGGTTAAGCATCAATATTTCCCATATTTTATCCTTTATATCACTAAAATCTCATTCTTCATCCCACTGGAGGGATCTTGGCTACATTCAAATGGAAAAAAAAATCCTTGTAATTTTGATGTAAGGAAGTTCAGTATTATAGTTTCTAGTTCATAAATACCTCCTTCTTCCTTCTTAAAATGAAATTCTTTTTTTTAAAAGTCCAAAATGAGGTTCCTAATTCTGCCTTTTTGATCTATGAAGACCCTGAGAAAAATGGTTTTTATGGTTTGGTTACAAGAATGGTCACTTTTTCCTACCTAATGAATTCTTTTTTTTTTTAAGAGAGGTTTCCACTGTGTTTAATGTTATTCTGTTTGTTTCTGTCTCTCTCTTTTTTTTTTTTTGGCCAGTGCTGGGCCTTGGACTCAGGGCCTGAGCACTGTCCCTGGCTTCCTTTTGCTCAAGGCTAGCACTCTGGCACTTGAGCCACAGCGCCACTTCTGGCCGTTTTCTGTATGTGTGGTGCTGGGGAATTGAACCCAGGGCCTCATGTATAGGAGGCAAGCTCTCTTGCCACTAGGTCATATTCCCAGCCCCTACCTAATGAATTCTGAAAACGGCACAAACAATTGTGTTCACTTTTCTCAAGAATGCCTAAGCAGACCCATCACAACAAGTATAGTAAACTCCATAGCATGAATTTTGCCTTCTAACTTCACTTCTATATTCACTTCATGCTTCTACCCTGATTTTCCCATTTTCTTATTTTTCCTACTCATTTAATGTTTATTTTAGCTGTAAACTGTGCAAGCTTTTGCATCCTCTTTGAAACAAAGTAGAATATTTTTAAACACTGGATTACAGATTTGCAAAACATGCAATGAGAGGAAGAATGAAGGAAGGGAGTGAGGAGAGTCTCCTGCTTGAGGACATTGTCTCATAGGTACTTGTTCTCTTGTTGAAGTAGGGATGCAGAATGTAAATGGCACCATCTTGGCCATGTGGTAGATGATAGGGTATTGGTTTTAGCTGGCATCATCTTGTCTTTATGGTGGACTCAAGGAAGTCCCACCTCCCAGGTGATGGGCGTGCCTGAATTCCTAAAGGCAGGGGCAGGAACTTGAACAGTAGATTACTAGACTTACCCATCTTGGGTCATGAACTCTCAAGTTCCCTGTGACCCTGCTCCCTGACCTGACCCTATTTATGTCAGGAACAGCTCAGGTGCCATTACACCATGGCTCCTGTCTCCATGTTCATGTCCTGTCTCCAGTCCCCTAGCTCTTCTCCAGTCACCATGGCATCCTACTTTAGCTATACATGGAGCTGATCTGATCTGTTGGTATTGTTTTTATGCTTTGTCTTTCCTCTCCTGCTGTCATGGGTCAGTTTTATGACAATGTTCAGTATATTTGCGGGTCTGAAGATCTTTGGGACAGGAGTCCATCGACAGACGCCAACCTTTTTAAAAAGACTCCCATTCAACCTCTCACAATGTGGCTTTTCTGTTTTCTCACCATACAACACTTTCAGTAGGTCTTCCCACAATCCCCAAACTCCCCCAACCCAACTCCACTCCCACTGAATCATCCTCTCCCTTCATTGTCTCTCCGCAGGCTCCCTGCTCATTGTTCTTGACTCTGATAGCTAAGACACATCCCTCTTGACTAGAACCTAGGGTAAGAACCAGGACAATGGATACTATTCCAATGAGTCTCATAAAGCACCAGCTTACATTCTGACTATATCTACCTTTGGCTATATCTTCTCAGAGCTGGAATCTATTATGCAAGCACCTTGTCATCCTTAGTGGATCACCAATTAGAAGGGAAGATTACTGTCTTCTGCTTGTTTTGAGTCCCTCTGGCATGTCCCAATGCTAGGGACATAGCAATTTACCACTAAGTGCTAGTCATATCACAAATTCCTGAATTCAATGCCTCTAAAAATGGTATCAAAGTTACAATTAGCCAAAACAGCCAAGATAAAGGAGAAAAGGAAGCTGCAGACCCAAGAAATAACCTCAATTATGTCTGTGTGGGAGCTTCACTATGAGACCAGAAAAGACCACATAGGACTGACCACAGGACACTTAAGAGAGAGGAAGCCAGTAGGAGGAAGGAAGGGGTACTGCTCCCAATGGTAATAGGAGAAATACTCAGCCACCAACAAGGAAAACTAGTAATTGCACAGCAAGACTATTGACCATAAAGGCTACAGTATGTTCATAAACTGGAATGTTATGGAGCAATAAGAAGAAATGAGCATTCAAGGCATCAAAAG
Organism: Perognathus longimembris pacificus; assembly: GCF_023159225.1. Classification (NCBI taxonomy): domain Eukaryota; kingdom Metazoa; phylum Chordata; class Mammalia; order Rodentia; family Heteromyidae; genus Perognathus; species Perognathus longimembris. The sequence goes on from NC_063171.1 coordinate 27,503,791, forward strand.
ACAGGGAGGACACTTACATGTTGCAAAGTAAAAGGAGACACTCTTCCATTTCAGCGAGATGACATCCCTACAACAAAGGCAAAACTACAGAGTTGATGGAAAGAACAGTGATTGCTAGGAATTCATGAAAGAGACAGAGATGAATAGGGGGAAATACAGGGGATTTTTAGGATGGTGCAACTATTTTTTTTTAATGATGAAGTCATGGTGACATATGACACTATGTAGTTTTCAAAAGTCATAGAACTCTACAACACAAAGGGTAAACCCTAATGTAAATCATGGCCTTTGGTTAGTAGCAATAATATACAAATATTGGTTCACCAATTACAACAGATAATAAGCACAAATTCAACATGTAAATAACAAGAGGAATTGTGTGTGTGGAGGTAGGTGGAGGAAGTAATACATACAGTCTTCCCTTGGTCTAAACAACAACAACAAAAAACGATTTATTAATTAACCATAAAAAAAACAAAAATATCAGACATTATACTAAAATACATCTGTCCTCTAAATGCATTATCTAATCATCTAAGAACTGAGTCTAAAATGTGTGCACTTTGTGGCCATTTGGTTAAACTTTAGCAAAGGTTACTTTTCCTTTGCTGTTCTTTCTTTATGGATAGAGAATCTACTAATGACAACTCTTTGCTAACTCCAAGTTAGAGACAATTGAATGTCACTGCCTCAAACTTTTTAAGGAAAAAAGTCAGTCTCATTCTGTTTCACAATCATGAGACTGAAAGGATGCCCCTTTCTAAAGAAATTTAAAGAGAAATTCCAAACTGGGTGCAGTGCCGCACACCTGTGACCCCAGGTACTCAGGATGCTGAGATATGAGAATCGCAGTTTGAAGCTAACCTGGCCAGAAAAGTCTGTAAGACTTTTATCCCTAATTAACTACCAAAGAAGCCAGAAGTAGAGCTGTGGCTGAAGTGGTAGAGTGCCAGCTTCAAACAAAAGAGTTAATGGACAGAGCCCACACAAAAATATAAATAAATAAATAAAATCTCTATTTCCTTTCATCCTTTATCCATAAACCTTATAGAACTTCCAGAAGCCGGTGCTTCATGCTTACAATCCTCGCTACTGAGGAAGCTGAGATCTGAGGATCGTGGTTCAAAATCAGCATGGGTATGATAGTTCATGAGACTCTCCAATTAACCACCAGAAAGTCAAAAGTGATGCTGTGACTCAAGAGATAATGCGCTAGCCTTGAGTTGAAGAGCTCAAGGACAATACTCAGGCCCAGAGTTCAAGCCCCATGACCGACTGAAAGCAAACAAACAAAAATAAAAACAACTCATAGGGCTCAGGAACAGATTGTCTTTGTAGTACTGATATCCAAAGAAAACTGGTGAAATGGGCAATGACTACATTATTTCAAGTAGAAATGCAATAAATTTGAATCCAACTCCTCATCATGCCTTCCTCCAAGACCCACAGATAGAAAATCCTGTGCTGCCCATGCTGGGTATTATCACTGGTTCGTTATGACTTTATGTGGTTTCATAAAAGGAGAGAGACAGTCATTGTGTTACAGTGTTTGCAAAAAGAGGAAAGACAGAAGAGGAAGCAATAGAACTCCTGGAAAGCTACACATCCAGTACAATGCCAACCCAGAGGGATGCTGGGGACATTCCTTCAAGTTTAAAAGTTTCAAAGTAAAAAATCATTAAAATGACATAGAGTTGGCTGCTAGTGGCTCTTGCCTGTAATCCTAGCTACCTAGGAGACTGAGATTTGAAATCAAGGTCCACACCAGCCCAGGCAGGAAAGTCTATGAGATTATCTCCAATTAACCACCAAAAAAAAAAAAAATTAAAAGTGGAACTGTGCTCAAGTAGAAGAGCACTAGTCTTGAGGATAAAAGTTAAGAGACAGTATCAGGCACTGAGCTCAAGCATCAGGACTGGCACAAAACAAAACAAAACTGAGAAAGCATCTCCAAAATAAATATGCCCAAAGTGCACTCTGGATTTATTTGGTGAATAGAGTTGACAGGGGATGAAAAGAACACTGTGATTTTTTGAAGTTCCACAAGTGATACAGTAGAAGCCTGTCCTAAGATGCTGGTTCAACATGCTGAGGATGTATCCATGAGTTAGAGCTTTTATGTTTATTTTTCTTGTTTTCATTGTGTAGTACTATAGTACATAGTACAAATATTTAAGAACGTAAAAGCCATTTAATGAATATTGGGCAATGAATTATTAAAATATGATTGGTATTAATTTTTCTTAAATTAATTTTATTTCTTGAAATATGAATCTATCTCTGCCACTCCCCATTCAATTGAATAAATAAAATATCTAAGGGCTGAAAGCATGGCTGATATAATAGAGAAGCAAGCAAACAAGTTAAGCAAGAGTGAGGTCATGAGTTCAAACCCTGGTACTGACCAAATATCTCAAATAATATGACGACTTACAAAAAGAAATCAATTAACTCCAATATATAGGGGAGAGAGTTCTCAAGATAATTGTGTGGTGAATACATAATTAATTTTTTTCCGTTTAAATGTTTATGGTGAGTCATCAGTCCACTCTCCCATAATCACATCGATGAAACAGATATGACAGTATACTGCTGAGAAAACAGAATTGAATGTGCACTCACTACCCTCCACCCCCCCCCCCCGCCCCTGGGAAGCTGGCTCTTTCTCCCACATGTACAATGTCCCCTCAAACATTAGTCAATCCATATTAGTAGTGTATTTATAAATCTGCATTTGCCACAAATGAATTTTAAAAGAAAGCCACCATGTTGACGTGCAAAGCTAGAATGGGTGTAAGCCACCCATTCTATATATTGCTATATTTATGGGGCATTCCCCATTCTTACTTTAACACCTTCTTAAGTGTTTTCAAAACCCAGAGGGGCCGGGCGCCAGTGGCTCATGCCTATAATCCTAGCAACTCAGGAGGCTGAGATCTGAGGTTCGCGGTTCCAAGCCAACCCTGGGCAAGAAAGTCTGTGAGATTCTTCTCGCCAATTAACCACCAGAAAACTGGAAGTGTCCCTGTGGCTCAAGTGGTAGAGCACTAGCCTTGAGTTGAAGAGCTCAGGGACAGTGCCTAAGCCCAGAGTTCAAGTCCCACGAACATCACCACCACCAACAACCACAAATCCTATAGGGCCTACAGCCTGCCATACAGCCTGATCCTAGTCACTGGGCTGGACTGGGGTGGGGTAGAGAGTGAGGGGAGTTACTGGCACTAACTAGAAAAGGGGAAAAAAAGAGAAGATTTTTGTGTGGGAGTAGAGGTAATTAACAAGTCTGGCTGGAGAATGGAAAAGCATGGCTGAAGAGTCAGAGTTGTGGTTAAACAATTTCAGTTTGAGTCTTGGGGGCCCACACTGACAGCTAAAAAAATGGCATGTACTTAGTGGAGAATCAGACACTAGATCTCAAGAGCGCTCATAGGAACCTTCGGGTTTCCAACCCAATTTGTTCTAATATTTTTAAAATATCATCTTATTCTTTTTTGGGTGTTAAATCTGGGGCTGACTTCAGACTGTAATCCTTCTATCTTTCCTTCCCAGGTAGCTGGGACCACAGGCAAGAACTACCATGCCTAGATTGTTGACCTAGATGGGATTTCATTCATTCTTTGCTTGATCTTGCCTGAAACCATTATCCTCCTGTTTCTGCCTCCAGAGGAGCTAGGATTGCAGGCCTGAGACATTATGCTGAGCTGCACAGTTATTCCTTAAAGGTGAAAATTCAGTTCATCTTGTGCTCACATATTTACTAGAATGAGCCAGAATATACTTTTACACAGGCAGGGAAAAAGGTAGATCAGCTTTTCTTCCAATAAGGTTATGTATCTCAGAAGCAGTATATGTATCAGAAGTGCTTCAACTTAGTATGTCTAGACATTCCATAGACCCCACTCCAAAGGGGAGGGAACTATCCATATCAAAAGCCCTTAAGCATAGCCAAAATACATATTCCAACTTCTGAATGAACATATACACATGACCTTACAAGTGGCACCTGCTCAGTTAATAATTAACAAAAATACATAGGAAAGTCTTAAGGAAAGAGACAATCAGGCTGAAATGAATTACACTTTCAGAGAGAGCAAAAGTCTGTCCCAAATACTCTAGAATGACCACTGAGAACAAGCTTAAGCTCAGTTTGTCAAAGTAGAACTGATAGCTGGCTCTTCAGGAAGAAATTCCCACTGAATAAATTGCTTGGTTTAGAAATACTGAAAAAAGTTCTTTTGAAAAAGAAGACCACAGAAGAGTGACAAAACTTATTATGAAAATAAGTTTCTGCCTGTTTTTTTGTCAATTAGATTTAAAAATTCAAGCATGCTGGATGTGCTGAAAGCAGTCCACTGATGAATGAGTTTAAGCAAGTCTTTCTGTTTTCAGTTCTGCAGTTCCCTTATTTCTTGAGGAGAGAATAATTCCTAATGTGCTTCACAGTTCAAAACCTGCAGAGTTTAAACTCTCATAGTTGGCCAGCATCAGTTCTGTACCTTGGCAACCAAAAAAAGACAATGTTTTTAGAATGAATGGAGTAAAACAGGACAGAACAAAATCACAGGTATAATTTTCTGATTTAGAAGCAACTTGGCCTCACAGCTGCTGTGAGATTACAAAGCCTCAGTGAGACTTGTTTCAGAGCAGGACAATGCAAGAGCTTTTGGTTGTTGACACTGTTATGAACACCAAATAGTTGGAGGAGTTTTTCCACAATGATACACTGTGGTATTTGACATTGTATTTCTTTACTTTCTGTATTTCATAATGAGATAAAGATGGCAGGAAGGAGGTTGAAAAAGGAATTTCAATCAGTTAAGAAGTCATATCCATTTTCATTTTCTCTAGACTACAAAATGAAGTCACCAAGTTGTAAAATAGAGCATTAGGGTAAAGGCACCACCGCTGTAAGATCCATGTAAGTACTAGATATGTCAGTTGTTAGAAAAGACAAGGAACCCTTACATTTATCAGAGGAAAAAAGATCCTTCAATAGCAGTATCCTCCTATACCTGCATTGATCACTAAGTGCAAGTTGTTCAAAGAAAATTTAATCCAATTATGAAGAAATAAATAATAGGTAGCTAGGAAGTTGAACAGCTGTAGATGAAACAATGGGGGCTTCAATGGAACTCCCTGATGAAGCCAGGAAAACAACAGCAGTAAAAAAAAATAATCATGATTGCCTGGTAAGGAGGTTAGGTCCTTTTTCAGAGAGGGTTAATTACGCAAGTGTTACTGCATAACCTAGTCTTATTGGGAAGTGATTGTCTAGGAGAGCAGGTACGTCCTGGGTTAGAACCCCAGGGTGACTCCCTCATTGGTTCCAAGAATATGATTGGGAAGAGGAACAAAACATAATGACTGTAAAATAAAATCACTTTGGTTTTCCATGCAAAGCTAACCCCAAACCATCAGTACTGAATGGCAACCTGTTCAGTGCTTGAATCTATCGCCTGGATTCATGACAGGATCAGAATAAAGGAAAATGTTCATTATTTACAGTCAGAGATCTAACAACCCAGAAGAAGGCATTTAGAACATGAATGGAGATGACATTAGCTCACGTATGAAGAAGGGATGAATTGCCAAGAAGTTCACAGTCTGGAAGGGGCTCAAAATCTGCTCTGCAAATTGAATTCCAGGGAATGCATGGCATGGAATGGAAACAACGCACATCATTATTTTCACTAATTACTAATGAAAATCTAGTATTTCCTCCAAATACGAGCATAGAGGATAAAATAATTTCAATAGTAATTTCAATAGGAATTGTTGGAGCGTCACCAATTCAGATGAGATGTTTTCATGTTTTTACAATCACTATAGATATTGTAAGGCACTGAGTTGAACGTATAAGATACACTGTGTTCATCTTTATTGAAGTCACATTGATAATCAGATCACCACTTAATGTCACTGAATACTATGGCATCTATTTGAGATATTTTTATTTTATATATAAATAACTATATTTAGCATTAATTGTTTGTCATCATGTGTACTTTAATAAATATTAAAATAGTGTTTTGAGAAAAGGTACATAGGCTTCTCCCATAGCCAAGAGGGCTCATATCAAGAAGACTAATTCACATAAGAACACAGCTCCTTTTGCAAGTATTGCTTTTATAGTTATTTCTCTTTTTTTACCCTGTGTCTCTCAAATTTGGTATTCCCTTTGAATTTCCTACTTCCAATACCAGTAAACACGGTTTCCAATATACTCAGATAAGATTACAGAGATAGTGTAGGTACAACCATAGGAAGGTGATACAAGAACATGGGGGGGGGGAGGGAAAGGGGGGGAGGGAGGGGGGCATGAGGGACAAGGCAACAAACAGTACAAGAAATGTATCCAATGCCCAATGTATGATACTGTAACCTCTCTGTACATCAGTTTGATAATAAAAATTTGAGAAAAAAATAAAGAACACAGCTCCTGAGCAGCTTGATCTAAGTGTGCTGACCTTTCCGTTGTTTCTTGAAGCCTATGGAACCTAGATAGAATTCACTCCTATTCATTAAAACCAAGACTCTCCATTGGACAAATATTTAACAGATGCTAAGGTACAATGATGTCAACACTATAAAGAAAAAGCATCACATCTGATTTAGTCATCACATGCTAAATCTCATAAATACAAGCAGTTTAATTTTCCCTAAGGAATCTATTGTGCCCACATCAATGCTACCACCTACTTCAGAGCAACTTCCAACTGACAAGATAGGAACTAAAAATAGTTGAAATGGAACTTGCTTTGAAAATTTGAAGTAGCAGCAATCTTCAGATCCTTATAAAGTACAAAGTATCTTGGATGATTCTGTAATTAGCTAATGTATCTTTCTCCACACTTGAGCACTTGCCATCATTGTCTTCCTAACCCAAATGACTGGCAAGGCAATAGGTAATCATATTGGATCAGGGATAGAGAATTTAAGAAAAAAATCCATTTATCCAGGTGTTGATGGCTCACACCTGTAATCCCAGATTTGCTACTCAGGAGGCTGAGAGCTAAGGATTACAGCTAGGTATGAGCCTTATTTCCCATTAACGATCACTTTTTTAAAAAAACCAGAAGTAGAGTTGTGGCTCAAGTGGTAGAGTTCTAGCCTTGAGTAAAAAAGCTCAAAGACAGCACCTAGGCCCTGAGTTCAAGCTCCAGTATTGGCACAAAAAAAGAAGGAGGAGGAGGAAAGGAAGGAGGAAGGAAAGGAGGAGGCAGAGAAGGAAAAGGAAAAGGAGGAGAAGGAGAATAGTTCCATTTTTCTCATTTTCCCAAATCCAGAATGATATTGAGGGAAGAATGGCAATCCACTCACAGTAGCTACTCCATTACTTGGTACCATAGAGCAAAATTAAATTGGGGTCTATAGCACATATATCAAATAGGCTTCATCTCACAGGCCTGCCATGACCCTGTGGTAAGTGTTGAGATGATATCCCAGCTCAGCATGTAAAAAGACAATTAACTAACAATACTTGTCAAGGGCAACAGAAGAAGATGAGTCCATCTCGACTCGCCAGGTTTTCATGAAGCAAAATCAAGAAATCCTTGTCTACTGGCTGATTCTTTACTCACTTCCACTTTTATTCTCAATAGTTGGCCAAGATTTCTTAGGGCCAGGATGAATGGTGCAATGTCACAAGTTCTAAAATAGATAGGAGAATTAAAGATATAATGAGAGTAAATGATCTTCTTGGAAATTTTCCCATCATGGATGAGGTGACCAAACCAAAAATTAATTAAAGTCCATTTCTAGATCCCAAGATCTTCTGCCATCATCTAAATGTTGAGTGTGAGTAGGACATGCCTCAATCTTTGCCAAACATTCAAAGGTTTGCAACCAAATGCTTCTTCCTCATTTACTTTGTTTAGAGAAGTGATACAAATCTCCAGAAGCTACATCATATAGTTGTCTGCACTGGTAGATAGACATCCTAGTACTGATGGCCTCTGGTATTTTGTTTTGTTTTGTTTTTTCCTAGCCATAAAGGCCTTTTGAGCAAGGGTCATTCTTGCTCCTCAGAGGAAAGTTAATGTGACTCACTCTCAGAAACCGAAAGTACTAGGCCCACAGGAACAACGCTGCTCACTGCCAAACCACAAAACCACATCAGCCTAAGTCAGCTGCTCAGGAAGAAGAGCCAGCGCTGAATACAGCCCTTCCCCATCCCGCAGCCAGCCTTGGAGAGCACCCACTGGCTACTTTCCTAAAAGCAAAGACTTGGGGTTACAGACAAAAAGTCCAGTGCCGGCAGGGGCCTTGGCTTCTGGTTACTGAACACATTGAAAGAGAGTCCTCTCAAGATCCTGTGGTCAAGCAGAAAGGTTTTTGTTTTTTTTCTCGCTGACCTTTTCCTTTTCTGGTCTCTTTCTTTCCTCACATTCATCCTATGTCTAATCATTTGTGTCAAGTGACTTGGGATTGAAGAAGTGGGGTTTGGCTCTGGATTGGGCACTGCCAGGACTCTAACAGGGTATCGTAATGATCATTACATAGAGACAAGGTTGGGGAAGCAGGCACTATCTCCTACGTTCACAAGGATAATGACATAGTTGGTCATTTTTGTCATTACTTTTTAGATGATGCCCTTGTTTCTTTTTATTATTATGTGCTCAGAGATAATTTTCAAATGTGCTTTTGTCCTCTCTTGCTTCTCCAGATTCATAGGGAATGGCCTTGACAGATGTTGGTCCTCTATGAAATGGTTTCTATTCAAGAGGAAAACACCAAGGCCCCGCCCTGAGTGCTGGCTAGCTGATGGAGCCAGGCCAGCGCCTTCCTGTCAAAATCTGCTTTGCTTTAAACCCCAAGCTTGTAGCATAGACTGTTACATCCCTAGCCCATCACTGTCATCACACACCCATGTATGACTCAGTTCATTTCTGTTTCCCATTCTCTCCTTGGGACAATTCATACTCCCAAGTAGCATAAACTAGTAGAATCTGTCAACAAGAGTGACTACTTTGTCTCTTAAGTTGAGGTTGTTATGTATCTGGATAGAGATCTTTTAGAGATTAAAAACTAGCTACTCAGAAGATCTGAAGATCATGATTTGAAGCCTGTCCTGGCAGGAAAGTCCATGAGACTCTTATCTCCAATTAACAAAGTGCAAGTGCAGCTGTGGCTCAAGTGGTAGAGCACTAACCTTGAGCACAAAAATCTCAGCAATGGAATCCAGGTGCTGAGGTCAAGTGACGCAGATACACTGGAGAAACTTGGATGAACTGTGAAAGATAATATATTCAGGATTCTCCAATTAAGCCATAAAGGCCACAGATAGAGTTGACCTGACACCTAACATTCCTGGCTGAACTTCCAGGTAACCATCTCCATGCGGCTCACTTCCCATTACCCTGGCTGAGTTCTCCAGGCAGTGAGGCTGGTTTGTCATCCCGGGAAACCCTTTGCCCTGGGTCCCCTCTCTTTGACTCACAGGTCTCTCCCCCTCTGCTGATCTGTAGCTAGGGATGTTATTGTTGAATTCATACTGGGACTTGACTTGCCAACTCCCAATGAGTTGCTTTCAGAATAAGAACTATTTTTTCATCTTTCCAATTCTCCAGAGGTGAGTGAGCATCGTTGGGATTTCTTTTGACAACATTCTGCTGCCACCTAGTGATAATCCACAACCAAACAGAACACTAGAGATGCCACTGAGTCACCCCTCACATAAAGAGTGAGACCTGGATGCCAGTACATAAGCATCCACAAACACTGGCCTCTCCCAGAAGATGCCAGCAGCTAGGATTTGCAGGATGACCCCTAAGCCCTCTCCTGCTTCTCTAAGCCCTACTACTTACACAGGAGAGACAGCTGACTCAGAAGAACCTAGTTCTTTTCTAAGAGCCCTTGAGAAGACTAAGAAGAAAATTAGACTAAAAAGGAAACAGATCTCAGATATAAATGGACCATGGCCCACACTATGGGATAAATGAAAATGGAATTCTTGAGGCCAGCTTGCTGTTGTCATAATTTTGTCCATACCTAGTCTTAAGAAATTAATGTAAAACTGGCATGGTTGTGTATGCCCATAAACTCTGTACATGGTAGGCTGAGACAGGAGGATCATGAGTTCAAAGTCATCCTAAGGCTACATAGCAGACCTTATCTAAAATAAAAATGCAATGCCAACATTTATATCAAAGAAACAATCACCAATGCACATTTGTTTATCTTCTGCTTCTAAAAGGCAGACCTTTTATATAATCTTCAAAAGAGCTCTATGAAATGTATATGCATATATGTGTATAGACACATCTCTATGCATCTATTGTATACATATGTAATTGTGTATATTTTTAGGATATAATGTGACACTTGGACTTATGTATTTATGGTAGAACAAACCAATTAAACTAGCATATGCATCACCTCATCAACATATTAATTTTTTATGATGACAGTGCTTTTTAGCAATTTTATTATCATTATTAACTGTGGTTATTTTGCAGTACAAAAGATCACTAACACTTTCAGTCTCCACTTCACAGATGAGGAAGTCAAGGCACAGAAAGCTGAATTATGTGCCCACAGGCATCTCACTGAAAGGGGAAAGGTTAAGGTTAAACAATCTTACTTTCTGAGAAAGTAAATGCCTTGGGGAAAGGCCAGGGCAGGGGAGATGAAGGAGGAGGTAACAAGTTTGATAAGAAATGTATGCCCTGCCTTACGTATGAAACTGTAACCCCTCTGTACATCACTTTGACAATAAATAATTTTTCAAGTAAATGCCTTGTACTGCCATCTACTGATCAAAAAGTAGGATTACACCTACAACTGCCATATGGGTGTACAGCAAACACCACCATTCCATTTTTAATTCCATTATTTCTATTTCTTTACTTTTCTCTTTTGCTTTCTTTCCTTTTTTCTTTCCTTTGTCAATCCATTCATCCCTTCATCCAACTAAATTTCCTTATAATTTCCTAGATGATAGGCACTGTTAACAGTGAAGAATTACAACAAACATGGCAAGAGGTAGAGGACTTCCATGGCTGGCAAAGGTACAGAAACCCATAGCCCGTATACACATGACGTATAACCAAAGGTCATAACCAGATCACAAAAAGTACCAAGAACTCCAAACAGTTAAGAATGTGAATACATTAAGGAGGGGAAACTAAACTTGAAGAAAAGTCCACATACAGGTGTTTCCTTGGTTGTTCTTTCCCCTTCTTTTGTGTTCCTACTTTGACCCAACATTGGTTCCACTATGGAACTGGGTGGCGGGCACAGGAGGTTGCCATAGAAACAAGACTGAGACAAACAGGAGGGCCATGGGATTTCCACTGATTCTTCTTCCTATTTTTTCTTTCAAGTCTATACTCAAGTCATGAACCTACAATATGGTGGCCACAAGGGGTCCAGCACCTAACAACTGAGAGAACCCTCAAATTTCTGGCCAGAGAAGCCAGATAAAGAGAGCCCCGTGGTACACGGAGTGTGGAGAAATCCCTTTATGCCTTTCTCAGGCATTCCCACCTGTGGAGAATGACTGATAATATAGTAATCGGAAGACTAAGCTAAACCTTCTCTTTCTAGTCCTGCCACTAGGGAAAGAAGCCCCTGGAAGTTAGAGTGCGTGAGGAAAGTTCTGAAAAGGATAAAAAGCTGGAGAAGGACATCTCTTAATTCGGTGGCTAAAATTACCAGTCCTAGGATCATCTCTGAATGACCCATACACGGGACAGCACCCAAGTGACAGTCCCGCCCTTGAAAACATTATTTACTGGAACTATCATCCAGAGAAAGTGAGTTAGATCTTGTAATCTGAGGTGAAGAGGATTAGTTACTTACAAACATAACTACAATACTTGGGCAATATGGTACTCAAAATGCCTGGAAAATCCAAAATAATTTGGCAAGGAATCCTTTTACCTTACTACACTAAGGAAGCTCCAATTGACACACTAATCTTGCGATGGCCTAGACATTGGAATTAGGCAAAGATTTTAGAGCAGTTGCTCTGTTGCCTCCATGCTTCCACAAGTAAATATTCTTTTTTTTTTTTTTTTTTTTTTTTTTTTTTTTTTTTTTTTGGCCAGTCCTGGGCCTTGGACTCAGGGCCTGAGCACTGTCCCTGGCTTCTTCCCGCTCAAGGCTAGCACTCTGCCACTTGAGCCACAGCGCCGCTTCTGGCCGTTTTCTGTATATGTGGTGCTGGGGAATCGAACCTAGGGCCTCGTGTATCCGAGGCAGGCACTCTTGCCACTAGGCTATATCCCCAGCCCCACAAGTAAATATTCTTGAAGTGAATGTCAGGAAAGGACAACTACAAACAAAGAGAATCAAGTGAGAATTTGAGGACTGAGAAGGGTAATAGCTGAAATATGCAATTCAATGGGTGGACTCAGGGAGAAGACAGCAAAAAGATGAAACAAAAGAGTACAAACCAGTAACAATTATTTGATCTGAAAATTACAGAGAGAAAATATTGGGGGAAATGCCTTTGCGACAAATCTGCACTTCCACAGAGCAATTATTAGTGCTTTGAAGGATGCCAGTGTTGTTCTTTATGAGAATCCACTCCAATGTGCTGTCATCCCAACAGTCATTCAAAAGGTGCCCAACTAGCCCGCCATTTGTGTCCAGAACATGTGCAAGCATTCACAATGGTGAGAAACATTTCATTCTCAATAAAGTTCTCTTTTTGCTGTTATTAGAAGTTCTCAATAGTAGGTAATTTTTTCCATAGGGCCTAAAGATACTAACTATGATAACCAAAGATGCCTAACTATATAACCAAATCAAGTGACCAAATCAAGTATTGGAAGTATTGGAAGTGTTTTCCATTTCCATTTGCTTCTGGAATTTATTATAAATGTGGAGCTGTAAAACATTCACGCAAGTCAAAAATGTTTCAGTAAGCAACTTTCACCGGTTCAGCCTTAGAACACCTGTGAAGAAATCAGCTATTTTCTAAACAATGCCAGCATTTGGATTTTTTAAACAAGTAAAATTCTTACTGACAACCACTAAATGGTATTTGTGGCAGTTATTTTCTTTGTTCTGCTGGTACTTGGCCTGTCATCTCACTTGGTTTTTTTGTTCACAATTGGCACTGGAGCCATGCCTCCAATTCTGGCTTTTTGTTGGTTAGCTGGAGTCCCACGGATTTGTCTGCCTGGGCTTTGAACCAAAATCCTGGCATCTCAGCCCCTTGCATAGCTAGGGTTATAGGTAGGGGGCACCAGTATCCAGTAATGTGGCACTTCCTTTTGTGAGACAGGATCTCACTATATAGACCAAGCTGGCCTCAAATTCAAGACCCTCATACCTCAGCCTCCTGAGGGCAGGGATTACAGATGTACAATACCATACCTGCTTCATTATTAAACTTCCAAATGGCAAGGGAATTGGAGAATCTGTACTTATTCTCAGTACAAGTTTCTTTTGAACTTTCTAGCACAACTGAAATAAGGCAAGATCTCAGTATCCAAAACTGTGTTCTCAGGTAAAACTGATCAAGATACATGGGAATCTTAAATTAACACATCAAATTTGTACTACTTTAAAATAATAAAAATAAATAAAAGTAATAGAACAGTATTCTAAAGAGGAATTCTCTATTGAGCTGAAGTAATACCAACAAATACCACTAGATGGTGACAGTGAGCCAAAAGTATGTGCAAGGGTAGGAAAGAAAAGAGGGATGGACCCACAGCAGCCTACTATGTGGTGGACACTACAGCCTGCTAGGGGAGGAGAGGCATGATCTGTGGGGTTTTACATGATAAAGCGTGGACATTATAGCCTTCTGGGGAGGAAGCTTCCTCAAATGCTAAGGCGTTTAGCATGAAAGATGAAGGTGTCACAGGCAGTCCTAAATGTAAATCACTGTTGTTTGTTCCACCACTGGTGCATCTTCCAACTTGTCTTCATTAAGCCAGCCTGGTTAACTAAGATACTATGTATGACCCTTTTCTTTATCTCATAAAGAGAGCTCAAATTCCCCCAAAATCGGCATTCCCTGATCTAGAAGTCAAATACAGATTGATTTGACTTTGAAATCTTTTGTCATGAAATGCAACCATGATACAGGATCCATCAAAATGTGGCTTCCTGGGGTACCAAAGAAAGAAGACCATTTTACTTAGGAAGAAGTGGCTCAGCAGTGATTTCATCCAAACTGTTCTCCTGATGGTCAAGAAGTGAGTGGGTTGCTTGAGCCCACTGGACATCTTGGGCACAGGACAATGGTGTGATAGAATTCAATTTTCCTGCCTTGCTAAAGCAGAAAAAAAAGAGATAATTATCTAGTCCTTTGCAAGGTCAGGCACTTTGCTAAGCTCTTTACATGAATCCTATGGGCACTGATATTGGGTGACTGATGGCACTCTTTTTTTTTTTCTTTCTTTCTGGAACATGTTATTTGCACGAGAGGAATTGCCTCTCTTACACGATTTGTATAACTATATAAGTTCATAAGTACGTAAGTTCAAGTATCACTGTTGCTGTCCTGATTCAGCCTAAGGGTGGGGCTTAAAACAAGAATGAGCTGGGTGCTGGTGGTTGGGGTAATATAGCTACTTAGGATGCTGAGATCTGAGGATCAAGATTTGAAGCCATCCCAGCAGGAAAGTACATGAGATTTTTTTCTCCAAATAACCTCCATAAACGCTGAAAGTGGAGTTGTGGCTCAAGTGGTAGAGCCCTAACATTTAGCAAAAATGCTCAGTGAGAGGCTGGGAATGTGGCTTAGCAGTAGAGTGCTTGCCTAGCATGCACGAAGTCCTGAGTTTGATTCCTTAGTGCCACCCAAACAGAAAAAGCTGAAAGTGGAGCTATAGTACAAGAGGTACAGTGCTAGCCTTGAGCAGAGAGAAGCCAGGGCCAGTGCTCAGGCCCTGAGTCCAAGCCCCAGGATGGGCAAAAAAAAATCCTCAGGCAAAGTGCCCCAGCCCTGAGTATAAGCCCCAGGACCAGCACAAAAGGAAAAGAAACAAGAATGAAAACACAGCCAAGAGCATAAGAGATCCATAAAACTAGATGCCATATAATATTGTGAACTTCTAGATCAAGTCATACCTGAAGCTACATTGAGCTTTATAGACATGTATAATTTAAACTAGCTTAAGTTATATTTTCTGTAGCTCAGAAGCAAAGGCCTCTTAACTGTTACACATAAATATTAGTAGTGCTACGTCTTGGTGCTAGTACTTGTTATATGAATAAGAAAACCAGGATTTGCATATTAAGCGAAATAAGCAAGACCCAAAGAAATATGGGCTTCATGGTTTCCCTCATTGGTATTTATTAGTATATGTCTAGGACAGTCCTAGCAGAGGATCACAATATCTCAATAGCTATATATGTATGATCATATAAAATGATACTAATCGAAATAAACTCCAAGATATGGAAACGAGGTTTTTCCTTGCTGTTGTTGTTTTTAATCTACTGTGTAAAGTTATTTCTTCTCTGTTTCATTGTTGTTGTTTTTCTGTGGTTTATCCCCTGTTGTCACTGTTTTTGATTTTGGTATACTGGATATTATATACATTTATCTGAATAGGGAAGGAAAGGGGAACAACAAAATGGTGAGACAAAGGACAAAGGGCAAACCAATGCAACAGTGATACTCACAAGAAAATATGTTGGAAATGAGCTTTACAACTTGGAGCAGGAGTTGGCGGGGAGGGAAAGTGGGAGGAAAATGCATTCACTCCCTACGTATGTAACTGTAACCCCTCTCTACATCACCTTAAAGATAAAATTAACTTTAAGAAAAAGAAAACCAGGACTTGGAAAATTGCTCAAAGTATACCACTTGTGAGGATAAAATTGATCCAGAGCCATCTGATCTCCAAATCTTAACTATTAGCCACAAATGATTTTCTTCATAATGACCCCTCCCCCAGAGGAAAATGTCTATTTCCTATAGCTAGGAGCTGCATCCTACAACCCCCCCCTTCAATAACCCCACCTCAGCATAGATCCACAAGAGTGCTAAAGTGATGCTAGGTCCATTAGAATGATTCCCCCGCCTAGCAATGGATTAGTTGTTTCCAGAAAGTGTTTGTTTGTTTGTTTTGCGCTTAGAAATATTCCAGGAGCTCTGCTGATATCACACAGATTTGTCAGGTCATTCATATTATCAGGAAAAGAAGTGTCAATGCAAAGATCATGACAATGTGGCAACATAACCACACTGTGTGGCACACACCTGCCAGAAGGCAGGTCCATCACAAACCAAGCACAGTCGTTCAAGTTAGTGTCATCATTTTGGAACTACTCCAGCTGTCCTCTCACACAGAATCTGGGAGGATGGAACATTCAGAGCCCCCAGTGCTCACCACACGCAACTGATCAAATTGCCCTCTGCCCATTTCACCTTAGCTAAACCTGCAAAACAAAACAAAACAAAACAAAAAACCTTTACACTTTTCTAAGGTAGAAATGCAAACATTAATTCATGTTGGAAAGAAAGGAAGGAAGAGGGAGGGAGGAAAGAAGAAAAGGAGAGAAGAATGGAAAAAAAGAAGGGGAGGGGAAAAGAAGGGAGAAAAGGAATGGATAGGGAGGAAAAGATGGAAGGAAGAAGGGAGGGAGTGAAGAAGAGATGGAGAAGAGGAGGAGGGAAGGAAGGATTGAAGGAAGAGAATGAATGAGAGAAGAAGGGAGGGAAGGGGGCTGGGGATATGGCCTAGTGGCACGAGTGCTTGCCTCATATACATGAGGCCCTGTGTTCAATTCCCCAGCACCACATATACAGAAAATGGCCAGAAGTGGCGCTGTGGCTTAAGTGTCAGAGTGCTAGCCTTGAGCAAAAAGAAGCCAGGGACAGTGCTCAGGCCCTGAGTCCAAGCCCCAGGACTGGCCAAAAAAAAAAAAAAAAAAAAAAAAGAAGGGAGGGAAGGAGGGAGGGAGAGAAGAAGAGATTGAGGAGGGAAGAAGAGGAGGCTGGAGAAGGGAGTGAGGAAGGGAAAAAGAAACTCTAATCAAAGTATTTTTTCACAGAAAGGAAAATTTGTTCCATTACCTAAAATCAAATAGAACAAGCAATCCAGGAATATGTGCCCAAAAGATTCTTTCTCACCAAGAAAGTGGCCCGCGTGAAGTCCCTTATGCTCGTTGAAGTTCAATTCCATATTCTCTATGATAGAAACATTCTGCCTCACTCCCTTCAAGTGTATTATTCAAGAAAATGTTTCATTATCACCCTGACCTTTTCTATCTTCAAAAACACCCCCACTCCATAGCACTCTCCTTGTACAAAGCGCTGTAGTTAATGGAATTTGAAAGGTATACCCCAACAGCTGGGCTTTTGATGTGGGTTTAAAAAAAACATAGCTTTCTTATTGACTAATGACAATTATGTTTTTCAATTATTGTGTTTGGTTTTCTGTTTGCACTTTAGGTCTCCCCAGAGAGCTCTCTCTGCCTCTCTCTCCTCTGCCTTTTTCCATCACATGACAGAATCTAAGCAAGGGAGAGATGAGTGGGGCTAGGAAAGCCTGTTAGGGAGGCACAAGAGATGAGAAATAACTTCAGTGGGTAGAGTGCTGCCTAGCAACTGTGAGGCCCTGGGTTCATCCCCTAGTACTGAAGGGGAAAATAAACGAAAACTCGAAATGGTATTCCAGATTATGCTGAGAGAGAAAGAGAGAGAGAGAGAGAGAGAGAGAGAGAGAGAGAGAGAGAGAGAGAGAGAGAGAGAGAGAGAGAGAGAGAGAGAGAGAGAGAGAGAGAGCCTTTTCTGGGCTTTAGATTCGGCTGAGGGTGGTTCCAAAAGTCTACTAGTCTCTTACTTAACTCCTTCAATAGGTTGGGTGGTACTTGCTCAGGAATGGTTACTACAGCACGTTAAGTAGTTTAATTCATGCATAGCAGGAAAGGCAGCTGACCTGAACAACAGCTTCAGTTCCACCCCATCTCCCTCCCAACCCCTCCCTGCTGACACTACAACTGGGCTGTATTCGTATTTGCTACCCAGCTTTCTCCCTGGAAGTAGAGAGGAGTTACTATCAGCAGTGTGGGCAGTGCGGAATGTAAAATAACAAGACAGACATGGACACCTTCTTAAGTGCACAGAATCAACCCAGGTGCAGCCTCAGAAGTCAGTTCAACCTTCTAGTCTCCCCCTTTTTGTTGTGGTTGTTAAAGAGATAAAGGCCCAGGAGGTTAAGCTGTCTCACCAAAGGCGATGATCTTCAAGAAAAGAACATACACCACCTTTCTCCCACCATGTCTTGCTTCTGTTGATCAATGGGCGCTAATGTCTATAAAGCTGATTATACCATTGAGTTGCCTCAAACCAAATCTCCCAGCTTAGAACAGAAAATTTAGGTGTGAAATAATCAAACTGGTCTTGCTGAAATGGTGCAAACAGAAAACCAAACACAATAATTGAAAAACACAATTGCCATTAGTCAATAAGAAAGCCATGATTTTTTTTTATAACCCACATTAAAAGCCCAGCTGTTGGGGTATACCTTTCAAATTCCATTAACTACAGCGCCTTGTACAAGGAGGGTGCTATGGAGTGGGGACTGTTTTGAAGATAGAAAAGGTCAGGGTGATAATGAGACATTTTCTTGAATAATACACTTGAAGGGAGTGAGGCAGAATGTTTCTATCATAGAGATCACATCATAGAGAATATGGAATTGAACTTCAAAGAGCATAAGTGACTTATACGGTCATCTTTCTTGGTGAGAAGGAATCTTTGTTTGTTTTTGTTTTTATTTGGCCAGTCCTGGGGCTTGGACTCGGGGCCTGAGCACTGTCCCTGGCCTCTTTTTGCTCAAGGCTAGCACTCTGCCGCTTGAGCCACAGCGCCACTTCTGGCCATTTTCTGTATATGTGGTGCTGGGGAATCGAACCCAGGGCCTCATGTATATGAGGCAGGCACTCTTGCCACTAGGCCATATCCCCAGCCCGGTGAGAAGGAATCTTTTGGGCACATATTCCTGGATTGATGGTTCTATTTGGTTTTAGATAATGAAACAAATTTTCCTTTCTTTATGTTGCTGTCCTGTTTATGCTTAAATACCTTCTGAAAAGAAACTGATCACCTCCCAAATGTGTAAAGTATTTTGTGCACAGAGAATTCTACTTGGCTAAATTTTTTCCCTTCAATTTAAGATAAATCTCACTATGTGAAATGTAGGGGCCCTGATTTTGCTTCTGGGATCACATGGGAGCAAACCGAAATCCTCTTTTCTCATAATCCCTTTGTCACTGAAAGATGGTGTAGGATGTTCCAGTATTCTAATCTTCCCCATTTCCTTAAACACTCCACCTACACAAAGACTTAAAATACCTCCCGGTGTCTTGTTCATTCTCACCATACCTGATACACTTTATCCAGGATGCTCCTGTGTGGGCCTCGCTGGATTAGGTACAGAGTTCTAGGTATCGGCAAACAGAGAAGGGAAAGTCCCCTCCCTTGTTCTGGCCAGCAGAGGCCCTTGGACTTCATTTGGGTCAACAATATATAGCTGTTCTTTGCACTTTCTCTCTACAGCCTTCTCTCCTCAAGAGGCATATATTTATACAAGCATCATGCTCTGCTCTTTTTGCAATATTCCAACTCCAGCCCAACCAAATCCAGCTCATCGGGGGTGAAGTGGCAATCAAGAGCACACAGAGCATAAGAAAGAAGCGTAAGAACACAGAGAGCATAAGGAAGAAATGGAAGCCAGGCAGTAATCAGGAATAGAGGATTCACCACACTGCTGCAGGGCAAAACGTTGCCCCCATTGGGAAGATAATGTATTAACTTCTTCAAGAAAATGAAATGTATAAAAAGAAAAGCAAACCAGGCACAATTTTAGCAACTCTGGGAAACTATTAAAATATGGACAAACACCCACTTTTATAGAGACATTTGCATGATCTTCATATAGGAAGAGAGATACTGGTTGACATCTAAATGTCTCTGGCAGCCTATGTGAAAACATGAATTCTGTAAGCAGAGATTCAAGGTACTGTATACTTTGAAATGATATTGTATTATGGAATCCACAAAAAATAGCAGAAGGTTAGCAAGGTAATGCAGAATGACAAATTCCTGGTATAAAGGGTCCATCCTCAAAAATCATGAAAGCAGATGGAAAGAAATCATCATCATTTTGACATACATTATTTCTTCCAAACTTAGGACTCTTTCAATTACAACATAATGGGCTTGAGAAAACCAAGAACATAGTCAGTGTTTGAGTTCACTGCCCTATAGCCAGCTTTGAACTGACATCAATAAAAATGTTTTTTATGTGATGGAGCCAAGCCTCCATGTCTAATAATATGGCAAACTGAATGTTGAAGGGGAATTCAGCACTGTGTGGCTTCCCGGTGTTCACTTTGTAGGTGAAAGAGAATCTCTATAGATGGGACTTACTTCAGCTTCAAATAGATGACAAAAATTTTCAAAGACTAGTATTGTCTTTTAAAATTCGATTCTGTGTGGTATTAGAAAGAGAGTATTGGTTTACTTCTGTCTTGTTTTTGCATGTTTCAATAGTGCCATCCCTACATAATTCTGTTTTGCTTTTATATCACACTTAAGGAAGACTGATTTCTGATCTGGAGATATGGAATATGAGTACAAAGATAACTGGATAAGAAAAGATTCTTTTATTGTTGCTTGGTATTTTCGGGGCCTTAAAGAGATGTCATGAAATGGGACAATGAAGCTTGTTAAAAATTAGTTTGAAAGTGGGAGAAGGGAGAAGGAGTGATGGAGTCAGTGAGTCTTCTGATTAAGGTAATCATAGAAGTATATGGACATGTCAGAATGGAACCCCTTTTCACAGCTAATTGATGCTAGTCTCCTCACTTCTCCAGAGTCAGCAGGAAAGTTATGAGTTTTCTCAATTATATGATATAGTGAATACTGGGATAGAATCAGGAAACACTTAGCTTGATGCTTGGCCAGATACCTAAATCCCTGAATCACAGGGCAGTGTTAGTATCTGTGCATGAGAGGGATTTGTTCTCCTTCTTGTCAAAATGGAACAAATAGAAAGGGGTGTGCTCTATATTAGCAGGAGTCATTTAAGGTTTTCCTTTTCTTCAAGGTAAGCTGTCTTAAAAGGGAGTCAAATAAATAAATAAATAAATAAATGGATTTTTAAATAAATAAGTGCATTCATTCTAAGGAGACTGTTCTTTGTATTCTGAAGTTGTATCTTTCCCAGGATAGCACTATAAGGTACAGTGCCCTCTCCCATGCTAGGATCCACAGGGATGTAGCTCCCACTCAGGTACACAGACTCAAGATTCTCTACAGTAAGAACTGCAGGTGTGGCTCAAAGGACAGAGCACCAGCTATGAGCAATGCACTGCTTTGTTAAGTTATTGTGTGTGATTCATTAAGTAAATTCAATGCAGTTTTCACTCTCCATATTTTCAACTTGTGATCATTTCTCAAGGACATGACCCCGTAGAAGTTGAGAAGGATCTGTATTGTCTTACCCAATTCCTGACAAAAGCACACAAAGATGTTTATCATTTCTTATTAACTGGTAGGAGCCCACGGACAGACCATAGGAAGACTATGAACTTAGAATGAACCAAACTACATCTTTTTGTTTCACTAATTCTAACACAGAACAGGCCATATTTCTTCTCTTGTGAATGTGGACAGTTATTTTAAAGAGATTCACAGCACAAATCTCTTCAGCATCAACTTCACAAAGGCCTATAGTTGTGTCCAAATAGATCATCTTTAAATAACCTACTAGCTTTGCTCCCCACGTGAATTCTTCTAGTAAGGACAATTTAGTATTATATGCCCTTGGATTTCAAATGATTATACATAGGTATAAGAGACAGCTGCCCATAGAAACATCCAGGATAATCTTCAGACATGGTCTACTTTTTTTTTTATTACTGGCCCTTACAAGGAAACTCAGTGTGCTAGTTTCTCTTAGAAATTCAGTTCCAAGAAAATGTACTCCAAGTGGATTGCATGGTTCCCTTTACTAAATAACAAAAACTGTGTTTCTATTTTCAGAGGTTTGTTATTTTACTAAGGCAACCAGGAGCTAAGTATCCTTGCTTATATTGATTTTATCACTCCAGTTTGAGTAGAAAACCACCTCCATACCCTACAAACAAGTCTCTGTGACAGTATTTTGTTCTACATTGTATTATACATTCTTGAAAACTACAGATTTAAATAAAACAATTTCTGGAAGAGGGAGTGGGAGAATCCTGAAAAAATTGCTTTAATTGCTTTACACAGCATCATAAGTACTTCCACTCAGACATTGTCCTCATTATCTGCCATCCTAGGAAAGGAAAAGTAAAGGTTTCTACTTCCCCTATCTAACTCCTATTAGTTTTCTGAAGTTTCCAATGTTCATGAACACAGCAATCTTAATCAACAGGTAGAAATGAAGGGGCTTCTGCCCCAGATGTTACCAGTTGTTTTCTTATAGCAGCCCATGCAAATTGTGCCCACCACAAGATTCCATCAACTTTATAGAAATAACCAGCCCCCAGGACATTCTGATGATTCAGTTCTCCCAATTATTAATTAGCAGTTATGTAAATATTCATGAACCACAGGAACTTCACCTTTTAGAGTGTTACTCCTACAACCAGCAGCTGGTTTGTAAAAATTAATGTCATCTCCATGCACTCCCTCCTCTCTTCCTCCTTCTCCCATCCTCACCCACCCTCCCCCCAACCATCCCCACAACCTGGTCACTTACCTAGTAGAAGCCATGGAACCCAATGAAACATTTTGAGCTTCCTGAAGATTTCCCATCAAAATCAAAGGAATCAAGCCTGGAGGCTCATGCCTGGGATCCAAGCTATTCAGGGGGCTAAGATCTAAGGATCTAGGCTTAAAGCTAGTCCAGGCAGGAAAGTTGGTGAGACTCTTATTTCCAATTAATTGCTGAAATGCTGGAAGTAGAGCTGTGGCTCAAGAAGTAGAGTGCCAGCCTTGAGTGAAAACACTAAGCAATGAGAAGTATCACCAGTATCAGCACGAGAGAAAGAAAGAAAGAAAGAAAGAAAGAAAGAAAGAAAGAAAGAAAGAAAGAAAGAAAGAAAGAAAGAAAGAAAGAAAGAAAGGAAGGAAGGAAGGAAGGAAGGAAGGAAGGAAGAGCTAGAGAGACCTCTGAACCCATGTGGATCACTTCAAATCAGCAATGAGACTCCTGGAGCTTTCATCCTCAAAGAAGTCTATGTTATCTCCACACACCAAGGGTTGATTTGGGCCTGACTCACTGGCATTGAGAGGAAGTGATCAGTTTTCTCAGTTCCTGGTAAAGAATAAGGAAAGCTGAATGTCATAACTTTAACTCTGCCCTGGACCTTCTGGGAGATCAAAGGCATACTTTACCTACTCATTTCCTCAATGGGTTCTAAATAATGGACATTTCCTCTTGGGGATTAAAGTCACAGGGGAAAGGGAAGGGGAAGGGGAGAGGAGAGAGTGACAATGGAGAGAGGCTCAGGCTGTAGATGCCTTTTACACACAAAAAAATATAGGAAGACTAAACACAATGACAGAATGCTTTTTGCTTCAAATTATATGAAAGAGGTTTGGGAGTTTTAGCTAACCATAACAAACATGGGGGGGGGCACTAGAGATTGGGCTATAATTCCAGCCAGCACAACACTTTAAAATGAGACTAGAAAGGAAAGGAATGTACAGAGTAGAGAGGGGAGAGGAGAAATGAGAGAGGAGAGAGGGAAAATTGGGGAGGGAAGGAAGGAAGGAAGGAAGGAAGGAAGGAAGGAAGGAAGGAAGGAAGGAAGGAGAAAGGGAGTGAAAAAGAAAGGAGGGAAGAGGGTAAGGGAAGGGAGGAGAGAAGAGGGGAAGGTAGGGGAGGGGGAGAGAGGGAAAAGGAAGGAAAGGGAGGGGAGGGAGTGGAGGAGGGGAGGGGAGGATGACACAAAGAGAGGTTCAGTTATCTCATGAAGAGGGAAGTAGGAGGGGGGAGAGGGAAGGGGGGAGTAGGAGAGTTGAGCTCAGGAGAAGGGAGGGGAGGAGAAGAGAGGAAAGGGGAAAGACCTACAATACACAGTAAAGCAAAATGACATTCAAAAATTATTGTTAAATTCATGAAGTAAAAGAACACCACGGTAAAGTACTGGAAAACAGTGGGAGTTCTTATTAGTATTTTAGAAGATATTTCTGAGAAGACAGACTAAGAACAAAAGGGTAAGAAGAAATAGGGCCTGTAAAGAGCACACAAATAAAAAGAAGAATTCCAAGAAGAAAGAACATTTGCAAAGGTTCTGAGGTTGGAGCATCAGAGTTCCAGAAACTGAAGGGGTCACTGTGGCTGGATTGAAGTGAGTAAAGGGGAAGCGGGTACAAGATGAGGTTGGAAAGGTAAACAGAGCCACATCTAAAGGCCAAGCTGTGTGGGCTATGGTAAAGAGTTAGGGGTTTAGGATGTGAGAGACAGCCTCTTCAACAAATGGTGCTGGGAATATTGATTAAACATCTGTTAAAAAAAAAAGTTAGATACTTATGTATCACCCTGCACCAGAATCAATTCCAAATGGATTAAAGACCTCAAGGTAAAAGCAGACACCCTGAAAACATTGCAGGACAGAATAGGAGAAACACCTGGGCTCCTTGGCACAGGTTAAAACTTTCTTAATAAAGACCCAGAAACATAAAAAATCAAAGAAAGGCTGGACAATTGGGATTGCATCAAACTGCAGAGCTTCTGCATGGCAAAGGACATGGCTTGCAAGGTAAATAGAAAGCCCTCAGACTGGAAGAAGATCTTTACCAGCCATACAACAAAGGCCTCATATCTAAAATATACATAGAACACAAAAAATTAAGCTCCCCCAAAACAAATCCTCAAAGAAACAACTGTCCCCTTAATAAGTGGGCTAAAGACTTAAAGAGAGACTTCTCTGAAGAGGAAATGAGAATGGCCAGTAGACACAGGAAGAAGTACTCAACATCTCTGGCCATGAAATAAATGTAAATCTAAACAATATTGCAATTCTACCTCACCCAAGTAAGAATGGCTATTATCAAGAAAACTAATAAAAACAGATGCTGGCAGGGATGTGGCCAAAATGGAATACTACTACACTGTTGGTGGGAGTGTAAACTTGTTCAACTACTCTGGAAAGCAGTATGGAAGTTCCTCAAAAGTTAAACATAGAGCTCCCCTATGACCCAGCAACCCCACTTTTGGGCATTTACCCAAAGGATAACAATAAGAACATACTAAAGCTACCAGCATAACCATGTTCATTGCAGCACAACTTACCATAGCTAAAATATGGAATCAACTCAGTAGATGATCAAGAAATTGTGGTAAATATACACAATGGAATTTTATGCCTTTATCAGAAAGAATGGCATCACTCCATTCATAAGAAAATGGAAAGACTTGGGGAAAAAATAAGGCTAAGTGAAGTGAGCCAGACCCAAAGAAACATAGACTCTATGGTTTCCCTCATTGGTAATAATTAGTATATGTCTAGGGCTGTCCTAGCAGATGATCACAATAGCTCAGTAGCTATGTGCATATATGATACTGTAAGATGATGTTAAGAGAAATGAACTCTAAATTATGGAAATAAGTGGTTTATCATTGTTGTCATTACCAATGTACCATGTGAAATCATGCCTTTTTCTTTTGTCTTTCTTCCCCATGGTTTTACCCCTGATGGCACTATAACTGATTTTGGTACCCTGGATATTGTATTGTTTATCAGAACTAGAGAAGGGAAGGGGAACATCAAAACTGAGAGACAAAGGGTAAAAGGTGAACCAATGCAGCAGCAATACTTACAAGATAATATGCTGTAAATTAACTGTATAACTCAGGGTGGGGGAATTGGGGAGGAGGGAAGGTGGGAAAAAATGAGGAGGAGGAGGTAACAAGTTTGAGAACTGAGCCAGACCCAAAGAAACATGGACTCTATGGTTTTCTTCATAGGGAATATTTAGTACAGGGTTAGGCTAGTCATAACAGACGATCGCAAGAGCCCAATAGCTATGCCCTTATGAACACATAAGATGATGCTAAGTGAAATGAACTCCATGTTATGGAAATGAGTGTTATATCACTGTTGTAATCACTTTCAACATGCCATGTGAAGCCGTAGCTTTTTGTTGTTGTTGTTGTTCCTCTTGTATCGCCTTCCTGTGGTTGTCCCCGCGCTATCACTGTATCTCATCTGCCCCAACCAGCCTGTCTCACTTGCTGGATCAATCTGGAATCAATGGATGTGTGGCTAGGGTGGGGGCTGGATACAGAATCACATTTCACCACTGGATTGCTTTGTTAGGCATTCCTCAGGTGTTTCAACACAAAATTTCAAGGTTAGCAGAAAAGAGCAACTTTCTCTTCTCCCCCAAATCCGGGGAGTCCTCACAAAGAGAAAATAGCTCAGCTTGCACAGCTCACCCAGAAAACACCCATCCATTCTTCAGCTCCAGAGTCCCCTAATGCACTGACGAGACTCTGCAAACGTCCTCAGATTGTCTGATGATGGAGCAAAGAAGGAGATTCCACCCCCACAGGGTTGCCTGATTAAACAAAAAGTAAAAGCTGGCAATGTGAGGGAAACACAGATGCTCAGAGGCCTCCTATCTGCTGTGGAAATCACTGCTCAGCAAATGTGAGCTGGGGAAACACCCCACAAGGGACGAGATCAAAAGAAAAGGCTCCAGTGGCTTAGTTGATGTTTGGCCTGTGGGCTGAGGCAGGAGTTCTCTCATTCACCCGTGGCCCCCACCTCCCACTCAGGAGAAGAGTTAAGAAGATTTTTTTCCATCTCTAGAGCACTGAATTAAGAACAACGATGAACAAAGCTAGGAAAGAACCACAAGGTGTTATGAGTTCAAGTAGGAAGCTGAAAAATGGGCCTATCAGAAAGGAATGAACTAGAAGTATAGGCATAGTGGAGTCCGATTCCCTCATCCCCAGCTAGGCAAGTGGGTTTTTTCCCCAAAAGCTACCAGCCCAGGGTCTTCTTTAGTTGAGTCCATCATTGTCTAAAAGTTCTTCTTTAGATGTGAATTAAAACCTAAGCCACAATATTGGCCACTTTGGATTCATTTATTTACTTATGGAGCACTCTCTGTCTCTGTCTCTCTGTCTCTGTTTCTCTTTCTCTCTCTGTTACTCAAGCATTTCAACAGGTTCAGAAATTTGAAGAGCTGGGAACCTGGCTTCAGTGGTAGAGTGGTTGATTAGCAAAGTCAAGGCCCTAAGTTCAAACCCAACACAGCCAAATAAAAAAAGAAAGAAGAAATAAATAAAAGAAACCTGGATTTATTAACACACACTTGGGGCATTAGTAATTGCTACGTGTACAACTTTGTCTCCACAGCCTCTATGCACCCTGGGGCTTGTGGTTTTCTAGCCAAGCTACCTTGCGGGTGGGGCCTCTGGATTCATCACATGCTGCACTTCCTCCTCTTTCCTGAGGACCTTTGGGATGACCATGATACAACCACTCTGTACCCCTGAGGTAATGAAAAATGAGAGGTGATCTTCAGAAAACTCTAAAAAGCAAATGGGACCTAAAAATAGGTCCAATCCCACTGCCTAAGCTTTTCCATGTTGAATACAGGCCATATCTTCCCCCAAGAAGGTCACACAGCCTAGAAAATCATTTGTTTAGTCCAAAAAGATATGACCTTCACACATAGCCTTTCTGTGGTTATTGGTTCCAGAATTTACCTAGAATTTAGAAGGGAACCCAACAGCCTACAAAAACACTAAGCCTAAGAAAACATCACGGTACTTCACATTTGGGCACTAGTGTGTTTGCTGGGGCAAAGAAATGACATGCTTGTACTCTCAGGGAAAACATAACTCATGTATACTCACTACTATACATATGTAATACTACTCACTGAATACATGGCATAAGCAACTGGCTAGAGTTAAATTTTTCTTGATTAAGAAAAAGGCTTAAAACAACTAACAAAATAATAAGCTATTTCAAGGTCCCTGGGAACACATTGTTTGGAATCCAAATAAGTTGTTAATGTCATGGGGGGGGGCTGGATTTGAGGTCCCCTTCCTCCATTTCTGGACTGAATGAGAGGAACCCACTAGCTGTATAGGAGAAGAAACCTAACAGACTACAACAACTGGATCGACAAATAAAATATATTGCTATTGTGTGCAACACAAAATTATGAATCTGTAATTATTGTAGAATGGTGGAATAGAAACCACTTTTTCGGGGGAATGGCTCTATCTTGACATTCTAATTTAGGAAGTCTTGGTTATTTGACTTCTCTAATAAACCTCCTTAATTCTTCTTTTCGCATCATTGCCTGCAATTATTGTAAATCATCAGTGGAGCCTGTTAAAATGAATCATCGCCCCCACCCCCCAATCTATCCACCAGAAGTAATTCTGGTCTAAGTCTTGGCTACTTATAGCTCATGTTCCTATGACAATTCTTTAAGCCACAGCTTACCTTCAGACAAGATCACTGCAGGCTGCCAGGAACAGTGTCTTCTCCAAAGGCCTCACTTGAAAGTTCCTGCCTCTTCTTTTGTTCAGGGAGCGAGAAGCATTTGTTTAACTAGACTGAGAACTCAGAAAGACAGTGTATGATGCATGTGAGAGCTCAGGACCTGGAGGACTGTTTTTGACAGCTGGTTCCTCTTCACACTAGGTAGGCAGAGGCTGTTTTTCTCACATGAAATGCTGGAGAGTAACTGATAGCATATGTGAAAAGCATCAAGGACAGAAAATAATTGCCAGGAAAGTGTTATGGGGACTGGAAAAATGACATTAGAAGGGAAGGGAACAAAACCAACACCCTGGTTTTGCTTTTTTAAATTATTATTACACACATTGTACTTGTATTCTTTTCCTTCAGCCCATACAAACACTGTCCTCAGAGAACAAGCCTATGAATTTCCCAAGTAGATACTAGCTGGAAACTCCAACAAAGCCCTCTTGTGCTCCCTCACTTTATGTAAGTTAAAAAGGCTATAGAAGCTGAAAGAAGGTATGTATATTGCTTCTGCCATTCATGTCTTCATTTGTAGACACTGTCTCACTTATAAACCTCGTTTCTTCTGTACACAGGTGAAACAAAGAAGATGCAGCCTAAAACCAAGGAGAATTCTCTCTCTCTCTCTCTCTTTCTCTCTCTCTCTCTCTCTCTCTCTCTCTCTCTCTCTCTCTCTCTCTCTCTCTCTCTCTCTCTCTCTCTCTCTCTCTTTGCCAGTCCTGGGGCTCAGGACTCAGGGTCTGAGCACTGCCTCTGGTTTCTTTTTGCTCAAGATTAGCACTCTACCTCTTGAGCCACAGTGACACTTCTGGCCTTTTCTGTTTATGTGGTACTGAGGAATCAAACCCAGCCTTCATGCATGGTAGGCAAGCACTCTACCACTAAGCCACATTCCCAGTCCCCAAGGAGAATTGTCTTATGAGTCCTGGCCTATCTACCTGAGTAGATAGACAACACATTCTCCTTTCTGTCTGTCTCTGGGTATGTCCTCATCGTCAATGCCATAGCAACAAAGAGCTTTAAGAAGAAGAACAGTTCCTTAATCTTATTTCTTTTTAGTGACTCAACATCAAAGGTTCACTTGGGGTGAGAAGTAATAACTATTCACAAAATGAGACGTTCCAAGGATTTTCAGCCCTCATTTGTAACCCACTTCCTAACCTTTCTCCATCAGTGAGACATCTGTTCAGTTTTAGTGACAGAAAAATCAATGTGTTGGCCTTTACACACTAAGAACATTACGAGTTCTTACCTATGTTCATGGATCTCTGCTGGGCCCATATTTATCCATCTTCCCAGGGATGTGGGCCCAGCTCTCGACCCACACCCTCTCTACAACTGCCTCTTATCAGTTCACCCCCACAATGAATTTCCTCTCCTATAATTCAGGGCAGGCATGCCCCAGAGCTTTCATTTGGCACTTAGCAAACCCAAGACTACTTTGGTTCTTAAAGTGATGTGAAATGCCCAAGTTCATGGTGTGAACCAGAACTGAGACTAGAGGTCTTTCTTCACCAGTGTATTTGGATGAAGTGTTTTGACATAGATTCTAGATGAATAAATGTGTTCAGAAACATGTTCAATTTCCACAGCAATAAGGAAATGTCTATTATCTGTGGCTCTAAGCCAGAAAAAAACAAATGTAAGGACCTGGTCATTGAAGTTCAAATCTTGGATCTCATTTTCTGTCTTATGGAGGCACCCTCATAAACTTCGTCTGTCATTCTCTTCATGCAAATAACAAAAAAATGTCACCTGAATATGTGCACCCTACTCTCACCACAGCACAGGGAAGAAACAGGTAACAAACAGTATCCAATGCCTAATGTATGAAACTATAACCTCTCTGTAATTCGGTTTGATAATAAATAAATAAATATACATATATATATGAAACGGGAAGAATAGGGGCAGTAAAGCTATGCTCTACTGTTCTAAGCAATTCTCTTAACTGTTTTTGTTTTGTTTGGTTTGGTTGTGGGGCTTGAACTCAGGGCCTGGGCTCTGTCCCTAAGCTCTTTTACTCAAGGTTAGCACTCTACCACTTTGAGCCACTTCCAGTTTTTGAGTGGTTAATTGGAGATAAGAGTCTCACAGGAACTTTTTCTGCCCCAGCTGGCTTTGAATCATGGTCCTCAGCTCAGCCTCCTGAGTAGGTAGGATTACAGACATGAGCCACCAGTGCCTGATTAATTCTCTTAATGTCTTCAATAGCTTTTTGTTGTTGGTGGTCCTGGGCTTGAACTCAGGGCCTATTCACTGTCTCTGAGCCCCTTTGTGCTCAAGGCTAGAGCTCTACCACTTGAGCCAAAGTGCCACTTCTGGCTTTTTCTGCTTATGTGGTATTGAGGAATCAAACCCAGGGCTTCATGCATGCTAGGCAAAACACTCTACCACTAAGCCACATTCCCAGCCCCTTTTTTCTTTTATAAGATCTAACTCTGTGCCAGGAAGGAAGAACATGCTGTGAACAAGGTAGAAAAAAAAAAGAGATCTCCTGATTAGGAAAAGAAGTTTTCCTGAGATTAGATTTCAAGGTAATATGTTAATTATGTCTTTGCCTAGATCTGTACCCCAGATGGCCAGTTGCTAAGGTTTTATTTTTTTCCTCTTGAGATTAGAAGGGAAACTCAGATTTTATATTGCACTGTTCCTTCAAACTTTGCTGTTCAAAGTGTGCTACCTAGCTAGCACCATTAACCTCATTTCGGACATCACTTAGATATGCAGAATCTCAGGCTCCATCTTATATTCCTGAATCAGAACATGCCTTTCAATGAGATCGCCCAGGTCTCACACTGCTTGCAACTCCCCACTGAATACAAATGCACTGACACCAAATAAATGTGGACAAGGAAAGTTTGATCAGGAGGAGAGAATTAACTTTTTTTACACAGAACAAAGAATATCATTTGGTGTCTGAGTGGATCATGGGAAATGTGATTTTAAAAGGCAGTAGGTAGGGCTGGGGATATGGCCTAGTGGCAAGAGTGCCTGCCTCATATGCATGAGGCCCTGGGTTCGATTCCCCAGCACCACAAATACAGAAAATGGCCAGAAGTGGTGCTGTGGCTCAAGTGGCAGAGTGCTAGCCTTGAGCAAAAAGAAGCCAGGGACAGTGCTCAGGCCCAGAGTCCAAGCCCCAGAACTGGCCAAAAAAAAAAAAAAGGCAGTAGGTAAAATTAATTAAATACATTTAAGAGGGTAGATTCTCAGTTGAGATTTATAAACTTGTGGTATGACTAGTAATTTCCTGTACCAACTTGTGTGGCCTCTCTTAAATTTCATTTTGCTCTTCTGTGCCATGAGAAGAATAATAGAACTTACTTCATGAGGACAAAACAAGGTAATATTTTAAAGAAATGAGCACAGTACCAGGTATAGAGTAGGTACTCATTAAATGCTGTCATTATTTTAATCAATATTTAATTTATCCAACAAATATTTTAGTCATATGATACAGTGATAGAGAAAAATCAGGATGCAATATGAGCAGCCCACCTAGAGAAGCTGGCCAATCCAGACCTCTCAGAGGGATGGGGGAGAATGATGAAAGGAGTAATCCCGATCAGGATACATTGTACGTTAAAACTGAAATGTTGAATGATAACCCCTTTGTACAACTATTTAAAGATAATAGATATATAATTTTAAAGAATCCAGACTTCTCTGGAGAGAGGACATTGACATGGAATTCTGGGAGCAGCCAGTCACATGACAGGCAAGTCTGGGAAAAATTCCTGAGATATGTGATAAATTCACCATGGTGTCAGTTTCTGAGAAATTATCATTCTAAGACTCTGACATGAGGTTTACTCCCAAAGTAGCAACATTCTTTCCCTGGCCTTCACCATTCCTCTTTTTTCCTTTATTTTTTGTTGGTCATGGGGCTTGCACTCTCAGGCCCTGGGAGCTGTCCCTCAACTTTTTTGCTCAAGGCTAGGGCTCTACCACTGTGAGCCCCAGTTCTACTTCCTATTTTTTTCTGGTGATCAATTGGAGATTAGAGTTTCACTGACTTTCCTGTCTGGGCTGGCTTTGAACCACCATCCTCAGATCTCAGCCTCTTGAGTAGCTAGGATTACAGGCATGAGTCACCAGCATCTGGCTTAATTATTCCTTATTCATAAGCACCTCTCCATTCCAGAACTCAGATCACATGCCAGTTTCTTGTGTGGGCTTCTGCCCCCTGCTTTCATGTCTCATTTGTTAACTTCTCAGGGCCCCTGCCTACACCCCTGGGATAGAGGGAGCCCTACCTCATACAGCTATAGTCAGCTCAATTCCTTTTCCCTCTGCTATACTTCTTTGAGGCTAAGTCTATCTTTTCCAGTTTTATAATCTTACCATCTATTATGCTTTTATCTATTATATATTTTATCTATTATATATTTTGAATGAAAGAACTAATAATTGCTCATCATTTCTTTTTTTTCCTTATTTATTGTCAAAGTGATATACAGAGAGGTTATACTTTCATATGTTAGGCCTTGGGTACATTTTTTTGTACTGTTTGTTACCTCCTGCCTCATTCCCCCCTCCCCTCTCTTTCCCTCTCCCCCCATGAGTTGCTCAGTTGGTTTACACCAAATAGTTCTGCAAGTATTTCTTTTGTAGTCATTTGTCTTTTTATCCTTTGTCTCTCGATTTTGATATTCCCTTTCACTTCCCTAGTTCTAATACCAGTATATCCAGTTTCCAATGTACTAAGATACAGTGATAGTGCGGGTACAGCCACAGGAAGGGGATACAATAGGATCATCAACAATAGAAGGTACGGATTCACATGGCAGTTGAAAGTAATGACAACAGTGATATATATAGAGATATATAGATATATATCACTCATTTCCATAACATGGAGTTCATTTCCCTTAGCATCATCTTATGCATTCATAAGGGCATAGCAATTAGGTTCTTGTGATCCTCTCCTGTGACTAGCCTAAACCTGTGCTAATTATTCCCTATGAGGGAGACCATAGAGTCCATGTTTCTTTGGGTCTGGCTCACTTCACTTAGTACAATTTTTTCCAAGTCCTTCCATTTCCTTATGAATGGGGCAATGTCATTCTTTCTGATAGAGGCATAAAATCCCATTGTGTATATGTACCACATTTCCCTGATCCATTCATCTACAGAGGGGCATCTGGGTTGGTTCCATATTTTAGCTATGACAAATTGTGCTGCGATGAACATTATTGTGCTGGTGGCTTTAGTGTGTTCTTGTTTGTGGTCTTTTGGGTAGATGCCCAAAAGTGGGGCAGCTGGGTCATATGTTTATGGCTTTATGTTTATGGCTTTATGTTTAGCCTTCTGAGGAATCTCCATACCCCTTGCCAGAGTGGCTGAACCAGTTTACATTCCCACCAACAATGAAGTAGAGTTACCTTTTGGCCACATCCCCTCCAACATTTATCATTGTTAGTTTTCTTGATATAGGACATTCTTACTGGGGTGAGGTGGGATCTCAATGTTGTTTTGATTTGCATTTCTTTTATGGCCAGTGATGTAGAGCACTTTTTCATATGTCTCTTGGCCATTCTCATTTCCTCATCAGAGAAGTCTCTTTTTAAGTCTTCAGCCCACTTGTTGAGGGGGCTGTTGGTGCTTTGTGGTTTTGTTTTGGAGAAATTTATTTTTTTTAGTTCTCCATATATTTTAGTTATGAGGCCTTTGTCTGTTGTATGGCTGGTAAAGATCTTTTCCCAATCTGTGGGCTTTCTGTTTATCTTGTGAGCTATGTCCTTTTCCCTGCAGAAGCTCTGCAGTTTGATGCAGTCCCATTTGTCCATCCTTTCTTTGATTTGTAGCATTTCTGGGTCTTTGTTAAAGAAGTTCCGTCCTGTGCTAAGGAGCCCAAGTGTTTCTCCTACTCCTTCTTTTAGTGTTTTCAGGGTATCTGTTTTAATTTCGAGGTCTTTGATCCATTTGGAATTGGTTTTGGTGCAAGGTGATATATAAGGATCTAGTTTTAGTTTGTTGCATGTGTTGAACCAGTTTTTCCAGCACCATTTGTTAAAGAGGCTATCTTTCTTCCATCCTATTTCTTTTAGCTCCTTTATCAAAGATTAAGTAGGCATAGTTCTGTGGGTTCATTTCTGGGTCTTCAATTCTGTTCCATTGGTCTTCAGGCCTGTTCTGGTGCCAATACCAAGCTGTTTTTATTACTATAGCTTTATAATACAGCTTGAAGTTGGGTATTGTAATTCCTCCAGCACCGTTCTTTCTGCTTAGGATTGTTTTTGCTATTCGTGGTCTTTTATAGCTCCATATGAATTTCTGGATTGCTTCCTCTATTTCATTAAAAATGGTGTTGGGATATTAATAGGTATTGCATTGAATTTGTAGATAACCTTTGGCAATATTGCCATTTTGATTATATTAATCCTCCCAATCCAGGAGCATGGGAGGTTTTTCCATTTCCTTAGTTCTGACTTAATTTTGTTTTTCAAGCTTTTAAAATTCTCATCATAGAGGTCTTTCACTTCTTTGGCTAAGGTTATTCCTAGGTATTTTATGTTTTTGGAGGCTATTGCAAAACGAGTTGCTTTCTTGATTTCGGTCTGGGTCTTCGGGTCATTAGCATATAGAAAGGCCATTGATTTTTGAGGGTTTATTTTATATCCTACTACTTTGCCAAAGTTTTGGATCAGCTCTAGTAGCTTGGGGGTAGAGTCTATGGGGTTCTTTAGGTATTGGATCATGTCATCTGCGAAGAGAGAAACTTTAACTTCATCTTTTCCTATTTGGATCCCCTTTATGTTTTCTTCTTGCCTAATTGCTCTGGCTAGGAATTCTAGTACTATGTTGAAGAGGAGGGGAGAGAGCGGACATCCCTGTCTTGTTCCTGATTTTAAAGGGAATGGCTTTAACTTTTCAATGTTTAGAATTATGCTTGCTGTTGGTTTGTCATAGACTACCTTTATTATATTCAGGAGGGTTCCCTGGAATCCCAATTTTTCCAGGGCTTTTATCATAAATGGGTGCTGGATTTTATGGAATGCCTTTTCCGCATCCAGAGATATAACCATGTGATTCTTTACCTTGCTCCGGTTGATGTGGTGGGTTACATTAATTGACTTGCATATATTGAACCACCTTTGCATCCCTGGGATGAATCCAGTTTGATCATGGTGTATGATTTTTTTGATCACCTGTTGAAGTCGATTGGCCAGAATTTTGTTGAGAGTTTTTGCATCAATGTTCATCAGGGAAATTGGTCTATAGTTTTCTTTCTGTGATGAGTCCCTGCCTGGTTTTGGGATGAGGATTATACTGGCTTCATAGAATGTGTTTGGTAGTGAACTTTCTTTCAATTTCATTGAAGAGTTGCTCATCATTTCTTTACTGACTTCCACAATATGTACTCAACTCAACCCTGATGGAGAAAAATGTCAATTTGGAATGTGTTTTATGAAGAAAGGTGACTGAGATTTCTCTCATTTGGCTGTATTTTTGTTTTCTTTGTTGTTGTTTTACTTTAGGCCCAACATTATTTTCACAAAAAAACAGAACCAACAGTATATACGAACAGTGGATTGGGGCCCATTTTGCTTGCCTTTTGTTTCGTTGGGTTTTGTAGAGGTAGGGGGTTGGTCTCCATAGCCCTTTGTGGTGTTTCTCATCTTATGGAGGGGAAACTAAAGCTCAGGGAGATGCAGGACATACAAGAGATCAGTGATGACACAGGCTTCGGTGAGGCAGCCACATCAATCCCTGATAGAGCCCTGGGCTCTCCACAAAGCCTGCTGTGCATCCTTCTAGGTACAACTCCCTTCCTTCCCTCCTCCTGTCAGCTAAGCCTGGGCTCTGGACCAACCCTAGCAAGCTCAGGGCCCTCCCCTGAACAAAACCTCCAAAGCTTCCCCCTTCCTTCTCTTTCCCCAGAGCTACTCACCTCTTCACTACCACCACTGCTTCCTGTCCCCACCCCCATCAACTCACAGATGCCCTTCAAGTGCTGTTCTTTGAAACCAATGCATCCTCAGGTTGACAAAGAACCCAATCACCCAATCTTACCTATTAAAGTAACTCCTGCACCATAATAGCAAATGCAGTTGATGAGTATGTGTTAGTGGGAGGATAAAGGAAAGTGAAAGGATCCTCAGTGGAAAGAAGGGAAACTTAGTGGCCTGCCAATATTCGGTGGAACCTAGCAGTTACATTGACTTGGTCATGCTCAGCACCTGGCATGCTCACTGGAGGAGTTAGAACTACCAGTACTTTTCTTGGACCTGAGAAGACAGGAGAGAATAAATTCCCTTGTTAATGAGTCTGCCGTAGGACAGGTTTGGGCAATGAAATGTTAAATCATTTGGGTGGAATTCTTTACCCCCCCAAAAAAATTTGCAAGCAGGAAATCAGATATAAAAGTCTTTTTATTTATAATGAGAAGTTAGAACAAATTATGCATTCATTTTTAGAAAGCTGATATCTGTCACAAATACGAAACACCAGGCCTCCCAGATTCAAAGTGGAGGAGAGCCCTGAAGCTTTTTACCAGCATCCATGATAGCTCAGTGTTGGAGTTCTTTTCTTCCTTCATTTCCTGCCTCCACTTTTTAAAAGGTGTCTGTTCTCACCTCCCTTGTTTCCTCACCACAGAATCACTACGTAATTGCAAACCCTAAGTTCCCATCCACACTGCTCCACCACAACTCTCTGCTAAAATGTCTCCAGTCACCAGATACAGTGGCATTTGCTCAGTGTTCAGGTTCCTGATCTCTCGTTAAGCCACAAACACTAATAACCACATGTTCCTTCTCAAAATTCTTGCCACGCTTGGCATGTAACAGTCATATTGCCTCAATGCCTTTACCACGCATGTTTATCTTTCTGTTTCATTAGTTTTACTTCCTCCTTCCCTCAGTCAAACCAAGTAAAATCCAAAGCTCAGTCCTTAGCCTCCTGGCTCTATCGTCTGTCCTGTGTTTAGTCCTGCCAGTTGATTGCCTCCACATGAATGCCCTTCCCACTCCCCAGGATTCTGAACTCAGCATGCTCAAAGCCAAACCAGTTACATGAATCTTCACACCACTGACCTCACTCATTAACTGAAACTCAATAGTACCAAAACTAAATCTATTCTTTTCCTCTATAATTATCTGTCTACCATGACTCCCTATTTTTTTTTTTGTTAAAAGCTTGGTCTAAGTAATAATCTCAGCATGGGTAATGACACTGTGCTCCTTCTGTTTGTCTTTTCTGCATAAATTAACTCTTATTGGGCTGTTTTTCTTGAGAACAGCAAGTATCTCCAAAGGGCTGACTGGAAAGAGCACATGAAAGCCACTGGATAAGGTTTCTTTAAATTCAGTTCTGTCTGTCTCCATCTATACTTGGAGTAGTGGGAGAAGGAGGGAGAGTGGAAGAAAGGAGAGGAGGGAGGGAGGGAAGGAGAGAGGGTAGAGAAGGAAGGAGGGAAGGAAGAAAAGAAGGAAGGAAGGAAGGAAGGAAGGAAGGAAAGGAGGGAGGGAGAGACCTTTATAGCTGTGGAGCTAGCTGTGGTGACACAGTTCTGTAATCTCATCACTTAAGAAATGAAGTACGGAGGGAGGAAGATGGTGCCGCCACAGTAGGGAGGCACCCCGACTTGCTCCAACTGAATAGCGAGCTGGGCACCCAACACCCCATCAAGAACCCAGCAAAACCAGCAGCCAGAAGCAGTGGAGAAACGCAGGAAAACAAAAAGGAGCAAAAAAGAAGAGCCGAAAACCTACATGGAGCCGAAGAATCTACGGGGCACCCTCCCCCCACCAGCTGACCCTGGCCCGAACAGGGCCAGGCTGGGAAAGGGGACCCAGCGATCAGCGGACCGACTGCCGAAAACTCACACCGGGAGTGCAGAGTCCAGACAGCGGGACTCCACGGGCACCAGGGAGAGCGCAGACCACGACACATGGCGACGGCGGTGATGGGAAGTTCGGGTCCACATGGCCAGGAACGGACGTAAGTGGCTGGGGAACCCAGCGGTGCAGAAGGGGAGAGCCGGGGACGCCACCACGACCTTTCGCCACACCTGAAGGACCAACGGCGGCTCGGGACACACACAATCCAGGACCAGTGAGTCCCCCATTGCCCTTTCCCCCAACGGGAGACCAGCTATCAGAGACCCAAACCCTACAAAGAAGCTAGATCTCCCTCCCTCCCTCTCCCCACCCCGAGGGAACAAAGAACCTCCAAATCAGGTGGGAAGGTCCCATTAGGCTCTGGGAAGTCACAGGAGTTTAGTAGGGGAAAGGCGGAGTAGCCCCAAGGCCGCCCAGGAGCCTGAACTGGCCGCACCGGCCCCACCCCCTTCCCAACAGGGGCCAGGGGACGGCAGGCAGTGCAAGCCCCACCCGAGGCACCTGGACCTCGCGGACTTTTACAACTAAAATCACAGGCGCTGGTGGGCAATTCCAGCCCAGCAGGGACACCTGGGCCTGATCACGCGCCCCCTTGCAGCTGAGGCGCAGTCTGAGGGCGCTAACCCACGCCTGGACAGTTGATCCTACTGGGCCCCACACATACCGCCCCCCACAGCGGACTCGAGGGAGGGCGCAAGCACAACCCAACAACCCGGGGCTCACTCTGGTAGGCGTACCCCGCTCAGGTGGATGGGGCCACAACGGCAGCACGTGCTGTAGTGTGTGCACAGCACACAGGTGGGCGGGGCCCCAGCAACAGCGCCTGCTCTGGTAGGCGTACCCCACTCAGGTGGGCGGGGCCACAGAGGCAGTGCCCGCTCTGGTAGGTGCACCTACACAGGAGGGCAGAGCCCTCCATCAGCCCATGCCCACTCAGTTTGGTGCATTTCGCACAAGTGGGTGGGCCGCCCCTCAACAACACCGGCCCTGGAGCGGTCCACATAGGAAGGCGAACTGCCTGAGAGGTGAGCTTCTCTGACCAAGATACAGAGTGGAAAAAAGAACCAAAGAAGAGATAAGCCTCCATGCCACGCTGAATCAGCGACCAGCAAACCCCCAACAGGGGCACGCTAGGGTCAGCACAGCACAGCGACAGGACACTGTCCTGCAGAGAAAGACACAGAACCTACGGGCCCCCAAGTGCAGGGAGAGTGACCACCTCACCAACAACTGAGAAGGTCACGCTCACCCATTGGGAAGCAAGGTTCAACAGCCAAACCCAAACCCAGAGCCAGGACACCAGGACACAAGGCTCCCACTGATGGACCAGCGGGAACCAGCACAAAGCCAAACCAGGGAAGCTACCCACAGATCTCCAGATGTGCAAATCACAAAGAAATATAACACAGTTCATCAAAGGGCAAGCCAACTCGGCAGCTCCAAAAAGCAGCACGACTCAAGAGGAGATGGAGAATTAAAAAGCAAATGAAGCCATGTTAACAGAAATGATGGAAAGCGTCAGAAACAAAATCAGAAAACAATTCCAGGAGTTTAGAGTGGAAGTCTTGAAGGACATCCAGGAAGCCAAGAAAGAAATGGAAGCAAAAATGGATACAATGCAAACCTCCGTTAAAGAAAATCTTAACATCCTGAGAAGTGAAATGCATGAAAAAATAGATTTAAAATACAACTCTTTAAAGGAAGAAATTTCCACGATCAGAGATGATCTGACAATCATAAATAGCTCTCTGACATCCATAAACTCCGCAATTGAATCCACAGCACAAAGAATTGACCATATGGAATCCAGAATCTCTCTCTTGGACGATGAGGCAGCTGACAAGAACAAGAAAATTACCACACTCCAAGAAACGGTGAAGCATCAGGGCAGACTAATCCAGGAACTAGTGGACAAAGACAAGAGATATAATCTGCGCATAATTGGAATAGAAGAAGGAGCTAAATACCAGAGCAGAGGGCTTCATCATATTTTCAATAAAGTTATTGCAGAAAACTTCCCCAATCTCTCAAGGGTCCCCATCCAGGTAACCGAAGCCTATAGGACACCTGGCAGGCCAGACCCCAGAAAAGCCACCCCAAGGCACATAATATTCAAGACTTCAGATCTCAAATAAAGAGCAAATTCTGAATGCAGCCAAAGCAAAGAAAGAAATTTACTACAATGGGAAGAGGATCCGAATAACAGCAGACCTCTCCACACAAACCTACCAAGCGCGAAGTGAGTGGAAGAACACAAACCAAGTTCTACAGGCCAACAATATGCAACCTAGGATTAAATATCCAGCAAAATTGGAGTTCGCATTCGAAGGGAAAACCAGATCTTTTCATAGCAAAGAGGATCTAAAGGAATATGTGAATAAAAAACCAGCCCTACAGCGAATTCTAAGAGGGGAATCCCACCCAACAGAATGCGTACAGGACACACAGACAGAAACAGAAAGAAACTACAATACCCAGAGCCCAACAGAAAGAGCAGCTCACTAAAGACAAGAAAAAACAAAAAAAGAGGAAAAAACAGCCCAACAAGAAAATGGAAGGAGAAAAAAACACTCTTATCCTTGATCTCTTTGAATATAAACGGTATAAACTCTCTGATAAAGAGGAGCAGACTGGCAGAATGGATCCGCAAACAAAAAGTTGCCATCTGTTGTCTACAAGAGACCCATCTTACAGCAAGGGACATAAACAGGCTCCGAATGAAAGGATGGAGCAAGATCTACCAAGCAAATGCACCTACCAAAACAGCAGGTGTAGCCATCCTGATCTCAGACAAGCTGGACTTTTCATTAAAATCAACTCAAAAAGACAAAGAAGGACACTACATTTTAATACAAGGAAAAATCCAGCATAAAGACATCACGGTGATAAATGTATACTCACCGAACAAAAGAGGCCCTACATATGTCAAGCAAATTCTCACAGAATTACAGAACAAGATAGACGCAAACACAATCATAGTGGGAGACTTTAATACCCCACTCTCTCCAAGAGACAGATCCAACACCCAGAGGATCAGCAAGGGAGCTGAGGACCTAAGTAACACCATATCCCAAATGGATCTGACAGATCTATACAGAATCTTTCACCCTACAGAGACCCAATACACCTTCTTCTCAGCAGCCCATGGATCATAATCCAAAATAGATCATGTCATAGCCCACACAAGAACCTCAGCAAATACAAAAGTATTGACATCATCCCATGTATTATATCTGATCACAGTGGATTAAAGGTAACCCTCAATAACAATGGTTACCACAGAGGCTATACACATTCTTGGAGGCTAAACCCCACACTGTTATCCAACACTTGGGCCACAGACCAAATTAAGGATGAAATCAACAAATTCATAAGCCACAATGACAATGAAAATACATCACAAAGAAACCTATGGGACACAGCTAAGGCAGTCCTGAGGGGCAAGATCATTGCCCTCAGCATTCACATTAAAAGAATGGAAGCAGAGCAGGTGAATAACCTCACGATGAAACTAAAACAACTGGAGAAACAAGAAATGATCGAATCTAAAATGACTAGGAGGAGAGAGATCACAAAGATTAAAGAAGAGATAAATCTGATTGAAAATAGAAAAACCATTCAACAAATAAACAAGACTAAAAGCTGGTTCTTTGAGAAAATAAATAAAATTGACAGACCCTTCACAAGACTTACAAAAAAAAAAGAGAAGAGACTCATATACGTAAAATCAGGGACTCCACCGGAAAAATTACAACAAGCACACACGATATTCAAACAATCATAAGGAGCTATTTCCAGAATCTCTACTCAGTAAAAAACAATAATTTTACAGAAATGGATCAATTCTTAGAGAAGTATAAACTGCCCAAACTGAACCAAGAAGAAATAAATCAACTAAATAAACCAATAACTTACAGTGAGATACAGAGGGTAATCAAGAACCTCCCAACAAAGAAAAGCCCAGGCCCAGATGGATTCACCAACGAATTCTATAAAACCTTTAGTGAGGAGCTAATACCAATACTCCTCAAACTCTTCAGCGAAATAGAAACAGAGGGAAAAATCCCAAACTCATTCTATGAAGCTAATATCGTACTCATTCCCAAACCAGGCAAAGACCCAACAAAAATAGAGAGCTACAGACCAATATCACTAATGAACACAGACGCAAAGCTCCTCAATAAAATATTAGCTAACAG
Source organism: Perognathus longimembris pacificus (assembly GCF_023159225.1). Lineage (NCBI taxonomy): Eukaryota > Metazoa > Chordata > Mammalia > Rodentia > Heteromyidae > Perognathus > Perognathus longimembris. The sequence continues at coordinate 27,546,269 of NC_063171.1, forward strand.
GATCCAGAAACTGATCAAGAAAATTATACATCATGACCAAGTAGGCTTCATCCCACAGTCACAAGGATGGTTCAACATCCATAAATCAATCAACGTAATTAACCACATAAACAGAACTAAAAATCAAGAATCACATTGTTATCTCAGTCAATGCCCAAAAAGCCTTTGACAAAATACAACACCCATACTTATTAAAAGCTCTGGAGAGAACAGGAATAGATGGAACATTCCTCAAAACAATAAAATCCATATACAACAGACAAACTACTAATATCATATTAAATGGAGAGAAACTTAAATCATTCCCCCTAAACTCAGGAACAAGACAAGGATGCCCACTCTCCCCACTTCTTTTCAACATAGTGCTGGAATCCCTAGCCATAGCAATAAGGCAAGAGGAGGACATCAAAGGGATCCACATTGGCAAGGAAGAAATCAAGTTATCCCCATTCGCAGACGACATGATCTTATATCTGAAGGACCCAAAAAACTCAGTCCCCAAACTCCTACACCTAATAAACCATTTTGGCAAAGTAGCAGGACACAAAATCAATCCACAAAAGTCAGCAGCTTTTCTGTACACCAGCAATGTACAAACAGAAATGGAAATTATGGAAACAATTCCATTTACAGTAGCCAAAAAAAGAATAAAGTACCTAGGGATCAACTTAACCAAGGAGGTGACGGACCTATTTAATGAGAACTATAAAAAAACTAATAAGGGAAATCAAAGAAAACACAAGGAGATGAAAAGACCTCCCATGCTCATGGGTAGGCAGAATCAATATAGTGAAAATGGCCATATTTCCCAAATTGTTATACAAATTCAATGCAAACCCTATCAAAATCCCAGTCATATTCTTCACTGAAATAGAGAAAGCAATCCATAAATTCATATGGAACAGCAAAAGACCTAGAATAGCCAAAGCAATTCTAGGCAAAAAAAAGCAGTGCAGGAGGTATCACAATACCAGACTTCAAGCTCTACTACAGGGCCATCATAACAAAAACAGTCTGGTATTGGTATAAAAACACATCGGAAGACCAATGGATTAGAAATGAAGATCCAGAAATAAAACCGCACTCTTACAGTCAGCTGATATTCGACAAAGGAGCTAAAGACATACAATGGAATAAACATAGCCTCTTCAACTACTGGTGCTGGGAGAACTCGGCAGCCATATGCAGGAAACTCAAAGTAGACCCAAGCCTATCACCATGCACCAAGATCAACCCAAAATGGATCAAGGACCTCAATATCAGACCTGAATCCTTGAAACTACTGAAGGACAGAGTAGGAAAGACGCTAGAATTTATAGGCACAGGAAGGAACTTCCTGAATATAGTCCCAGGGGCACAACAGATAGGGGAGAGACTCGACAAATGGGACTACTACAAATTAAAAAGTTTCTGCACAGCTAAGGACATAGCCACCAAAACAGAAAGACAGCCAACCATATGGGAAAGGATCTTTACCAGCACAGCAATAGACAAAGGCCTAATATCTGTCATCTACAGAGAACTCAAAAAACTAAGCCCCTCCAAGCCCAATAAACCAATTAGGAAATGGGCAAAGGAGCTAAAGAGAGACTTCACAAGAGAAGAAATAAAAATGGCAAAGAAACATATGAGGAAATGTTCAACATCCCTGGTAGTAAAGGAAATGTTGAACATCTATCATAGATCTAATGTGAGCACCAAAATATAAATAGATATGGATCTAATAGGAAAATAGACAAATTAAAAAAAGAAGTCTAGGAAATAATTATGGTAGGTGCCATAAACGAAACAGAAAAATAGTGGGTGTAATTCTTGATTCATCTCTTTCTCATGCACGCAACATCCAATCAGCAACCCTGAAAAGTTGTCTACAAAATGTATATCAAATGTTTCCATTTCCCTTGGATTTCCCTTCTGTGATACAATCCAGTAGCCTCCCTGAAAGCTAGCACAAGATTTAAACTCACTCCAGTTTACAAAGCCCTACCTGAACAGTGGAACCCAGCTTGCTTCTCTACCATCATCTTTTGTCATCCCCGGAGTCCAGCCACATGCTTCTTTGTTCTAATCCTGTGACAATGTATTAAGCTCATTCCTGTTTTGGAATCATTATCTGTTGGTTTTCAACAAAAAGGGAAGAGAAACTCACTCCAGAGGAGAGTGTGGAAATGAATGGGGAGAATCTGGTGTCGTTTAGGCCTTAGGCAAGCTAAGCATAGTTCCCAGTGCATCACAGTCCTCTACAGTAACACAGTATTGGATCTAAAATGAAGCTGTTTCTTCTATCTAGAATGTTCTTTTGCATAAGACTTATACCACCATTGCTTATTTAATTTAATCACCATTATTTATTTAATCTTCATTGCTGGTTGATTGATTGACTAATTGACTGACTCATTGTACTGGAGATGGAGCCCAGGGCCTCCTGTTTACAAGTGATTCACTACCAAGCTATATCCTCATTTCCTTACTATTACTTCATTTTATTTTTTTAGAGAATGCCTTATTAGTTTCTGTAATCAAACCCATGCCTTACTATTATTTTGAAAGGCAAAAGATTTATATGATCTGGAGAAAATGCTTGCACAATATGCTGTCCATTCAAATGAGAATTTATCAGAGAGGCCACCCTCCAATCTCTCATTTAATCTTATCTTGTTTCAACTCTCTAAAAAGCATGTATTACTATCTCATAATTTCCTAATCATTTCATTTCCCCCACTCATCTCCCCATCCTCAACTGGGCTTAAATTCAAAAGGAATAATGGACATTACCTAGTTTGTTCACCATTTAAACAGTATGTGGCTCCTAGTAGGAAATTAATAAAAGGTTATTGAATGTTTATGTTATTATGGTCAGCATTATGGAGTAATATTTCTGTAATGTTCCTCAGATCAGATTAGCCTAGTCTAAATCCTAGCTCTGCTATTCTGCGGCCTTGAAAAAGTTCCTTTATCCCCTCTAAACTTTTATCATCTTTTTCACTTGTAAAATAAAATCTGTAATAGGTCAGTAAAGGGGTGAGAAGATTAGTTGATATAAATGTAGGGGGGTTGCATAATCTTTACAAAAGGGGAATCAATAAATTAATTCATTGCTATTTATGTGCCTGATAATGTGACTGGGAACAAGAAATCTGGAGTGCTCCGTTATTGCTAAATTCTAATAGGTTTTACATACCTAGTGAGCCACAAAGTAAACTCTGCAGCAAGGCAGAAAAGGCATGCCCTACAAAATAGCATTTAGCCCACCTCTGCACAGTAACTGCACTCCTAGAACAGAACCAATATTCCGTGTTCTTTTGGAAAGCGGGGGGCATCGGCCAGTTTAGTCAAGAACATCAGAGACCCTAAAAACAGAGTACTAAAGGAAGTCTGAATTATCTCAGCATTCTGCTGGTTTCTTTTCTTCTTCTGTCCTAGACCCCTGGCCAAGGCTAGCAGAATTTCTTAGAAACCAGAACACAACCCATGCAAATGATGCAAAAAGGATGCTGAGGTTGTGGTAAGTCTTCCGTAGCAGCTCACACTTCAGAGTTCTGTTTAACACCTGTCTCTGTCTCACTGTTGAGTCAAAGCTGCCATATCTTCTCAATGAAACTGAGGTGAGAGAGCAAACACATCGCATGTTACCTCCAGTTTCTTCAAGATAGACTTTATACTTTTTTGTGAATATCTAGAATTCTAATATTTTTTTTTTTTTTTTTTTGGCCAGTCCTGGGCCTTGGACTCAGGGCCTGAGCACTGTCCCTGGCTTCTTCCTGCTCAAGGCTAGCACTCTGCCACTTGAGCCACAGCGCCGCTTCTGGCCATTTTCTGTATATGTGGTGCTGGGGAATCGAACCTAGGACCTCGTGTATCCGAGGCAGGCACTCTTGCCACTAGGCTATATCCCCAGCCCAGAATTCTAATATTTTTTTTTGTCCACCATGAGGCTTGAACTCAGGTCTGGGGCTCTGTCTTTAAACTTTTGTGCTCAAGGCTAGCTCTCTACCACTTTGAGCCATAGCTCCACCTCTGGTTTTCTGGTGGTTAATTGGAGATAAGAGTCTCGTGAACTTTCCTTCTCAGGCTGGCTTTGAACTTCAATCCTAGGATCTCAGCCTCCTGAGTAGCTAGGATTACAGGTGTGAGCCATCTTGACCAGCCCCTGATTCATGTCTTTAAGGTCAGAAGCTTCCATTAATCTTCTTTGCAATCAGAAAAAACTTCTAGAATTCTTACTTCCAGAAAATGTCGACCAGGTTTCTCTGCACAGACTAGAAGTAGGCACTGGTTATAGGATAGGACAGGATGGAACATGAGCTCTAGAACAAATGAACCTAAAATACCAATGCCCAGGAGAACATGTATCATACCAAGAGATGCCTTTCTAATTCTCTTTTACAGTAGTATTTGTCTTCCATATCATGTCTTACATGTGTGGACACCTTTAAGAGTCAAAAGCATGAAGGGTATCTCTTACCTAAATTCATACTGTTTTTGAAGTGGTTGACCTACAGAAAGCTGGGGCTGCTACTTGAGAACCAAGAAGTTCCATCCCCTCCCTGGCAAGCTTAACTGGAGGAGGGGGACTTCTTGAGCAGCTCTTATCTCCTGAGATGACCCTGGGTTCATTGATGGGTTAGCTACAAATAAGGATAACATTTAGTTTAATTTTTATGTATGTCAGTAATGGAGCTTGAAATCACTCTATCCCTTGGCTTCCTCACTCAAGGATTGTGCTCTACCACATGAGCCAAGTGAGTGTCAGCAAACTTGCTATAATGAGACTTCCCAAAAGAAAGGACTTCCGTGAAATCCACCCCCACCCCCAATACAATCCTCAGAAAGAAGAGTAGATGTTACATAGAAAGTGAGGTTGAGGGTCATGTCATTCTGTTGAGAATCAGAAGAAAGGCCTGCCCCATCAGGCTAGAGGACCCTCCCAGTGAGGGAGGGCTGATATCTGCTCTACAATTTTGCTGAAGATGCACCATCCATACCTGGAGAAATTTCTCCCAGGAAATGAAAAGCTTGGGCACAGCTAAGCAAGTCAGCATTGACGTGATTTGTATTGCCTTCTTGGTGAGTTGCAAGGAGCTGAATACTCACTTAGCTCCCTATATCACCAAGGCTGGTTGGACCCAAAGGTTCCTGGCTCTAGCAGTAGCTATCTTATTTCTGGATAAGGTTCACTTCTGAGTCCACAGCCCTTGAGGACCAAAGCTCTGATCTGTTTGTCCAGATTATGCCTCTCGATTATCTGAAACAGTGTGGAAGAAAGAAAGAAATAAGAGGTTTGTCTATGCTAGTAGTAGATCTTACCCAAATCCCTTACAAAACTACAATTTAACAGATAGCCTCCACACTTACTTAGAACTTCCAAGTTCCTTAGAACTTGGAAATGCCCAGAATTTAATCCACTAAGGAGAACTTATGCTCAGACATTAGGGGCTAGGTTTCTTATATGGTTTTCCCTCCTCTGATGAGCTATTGTTTCAAATTAGTTTATCTCACAACGGTGGCCACAGTAGAGCCTTTCTTGTTAAGCTGTGGTAAGTCAAACCAACTTCAGTGAATACAAAGTCACCACTTTAAGGGGCTAAAAGAAAAAGACACAAGTGTTGTGTGCTTTTGGTCATTTGAAATAAGAGAAAGAAAACAAACCTCAAATTACTGAACTAGAAGCAATCTTTTATGTGGGTCTGTGTTCTACTTTGCATTCTACTTTTCATAAAAGAACAATGGAATATACCATTTTCAATGAACACCTTCAAAAGTTTTGGGTTTTTGACATTCCTTTTGTTCTAAAGGAAAAACAACTCATGATTTTTAAAGGAATTGTTAATATACCCTCTCTAGAATCAGTACTTAAAACATAAATAAGCTATCACTTGGTCTTCAGAAAATCTGAATACAGATCAGACTTGGACTGAATGTGGTAGTAGTTTTGGAATTAGCTGATGGTCTCAAATTATCTCTGGATGCTCCAGATCCATTCCTACTTCCACTTTGTTCTAGTGCTGTTATCTGGAAGGATCCATTGGCTAAAGAAGTCCAGAAAAGTTCCTGTGGTCCTTAGAATGGGCATGTTTGATGTCTGATCAAAATGAGAGGAAAAGGACGAGGAAGATTTCATCTATCATGGTTGTAAACACAGACAAGCAGCCAAAATAGGACAGGCAAATCATTCTCTGACCTTAACCCTGAGGCACCTGATCAGGAGCCTAACCATAGAAAGCAAGTGAATTGATAGAAGAATTGTAGGATTTACAAGAGTTATAAGACTAAACACATTCCTACTTCTAATGTGTCTCTGTTTAATCATTTATTCAATGTGTATGTATTGATTAATTTCTAAATAATACTTTTAGCTTCAGGAATTCAGTAAGCTCCTTTAATTCTCTCCTAATTCCTGGTAATGCCAGGTTCCACATGTTTCTTGTTTTCCAATACTACAAATTAGAATACATTAAGGTTTGTTTCTCCATTGATGCCCTTCAATTCCCACTGGACAATCTACACAGAACTAGACCACATACGCAGTTTCAGGAGGCTCTATTAATCCAGATTCCATACTCCTCAAAAGCACACCCACATACTCCAAACTGAGAGACACTTGTTTTATAATTTAGAATAATCTATCAACAAGTGTATGAAGTGTCTAGTATATACCAGGTATGAGTTAGGAGGGGTGGGAAGAGGAGTGAAGGGATTAAGTACTTTCAATGAAAGAACAAAATATTTAAAAAGTAAAATGAATGCAATAATGAGTTATGAAAACTACTAAGAAAGAAATAGAAATACCATTGTGATAAAAGAGGGACCTTTTCTTTGGATAATATGAAGAGATGACATATGGACTCTACATGCTAAATATGGAGAGGAGCAACCTAGTTTAAAAAAATGGAGACATGTTGGTAGAGATTCCTGTTCAGGAGTTTGTCTTTCCCTGAGAAGTGAGAAATGCAGCCAGAGAAGGAAGAAGATGAAGGTAAGGAAAGGCTTGTGTGGGGGAAGGAGGTTGTTTGGTGTGGTTTAGGATGGGTTGCATTATTTTTTCTTGAAAGCGGTCCTTGAACATACTGTTGGAAATCATTTCATAGATGAGACTAGTTTGCATATTTAATAGGGGAGAGATGTTCAAAAGGAAAAAGTTGCTAAGATAGAATGTTAGTCCATGAGACAAACAGCTTCCTCCACTGTGGCCAGATTGAAGGAAGAGATGATGTACATGCAGATGGAATTGTCTTTTGGTGTGGAAGGAAAGTTTCATGGTAGAAAGAAGAATGTGACTTCTTTTTGAAAGGGAAAAACTATGAGATACATGACTCAGAGAGGAAAAGCATACTAACTAGGGAACTGAGGTAAAATGCTGGGCAGTGTTGAATGGCTATTTGAGATCTGAGATTGTTAATGGAAAGCTTTAGCTTTTGACCAGGGATAATTTTGTTTTATCCTCACCCCCAAGGAGATTTGGCTGTGCCTGGAGCTAATATTTGGTTGTCACATGTGTCTGTGGGGGAGATACTACTGGTATCTAGAGAGCAGAGATGCTACCAACTATGAGATCAACACATGACAGCCCTTATGACAGAGGTCTCTGGCTCAGAATAAGAATGACAGTAGTTATAACCCTTTTGTACATCCCCTTTATAATAATAGAAAGTTAAGAAAAAAATTCCTAGCCTGATCAAATAAAATTAAAAGATGAAATCATTCCACAAATTATGTATGCTCAGCATACTAAAGGAGTGTAACTGCGACACCTTCTAGTTTGCAAAGAAAAATGGAAAATGGGAGAATATTTGAATAAATAAAAAAGAATGAGAGTGGAGAACTCCAGATGTCAAGTAATGACATATTTAAGTGTAGAACATCTGTGAAGGCTATAGAAAGAATATAGTGGTCCCTTGAAACTAGAATTGGGGGCGCAGGATAGGGTGGGAAGAGGACTTATTTCCATTCTTGTGTATTAAATTTGTATATGTATCTTAGCCATCCAAATCAATCAAAAGACAGAAATAGCCTAGCAATTAATCAATGATTGACTCACTGAATTCCATACATGCTAGACAAAAATGGATTGTTTGGTCATTTTTCTCCAGCCACACCTGGATGCTGAAATGCCAGCCTCAAATTTCAAAGGCGATACTGCTATCTCTGATGATAACAAACTCTGTGGAGCTGGCCATGAATGCAAGTAGTTGAAGAGAGCAAGATAAGACCATGGTGAGTGATAGGGGTAAGAAATAAAGGTATCTGGTGTTGGATGGATTCCATACACCACAGGCTTGCTCTGTAAAATGAATGATTAATATGTGTCTGATGCTTTATGTATATGTAAGTTCTTTTATATAAAAAAAAAAGATTGTACCAGCCTTGGGGTTTGAAATTAGGACCTGGGTGTTATCCTTGAGCTTCTTGTGCTCAAGGCTAGCACTCTAGCTCTTTTGTAGTTTATTGGAGATAAATGTCTCACAGAGTTTTCTTGTCTGGGCTGGCTTCAAAGCCCAATCCTCAGATCTCAGCCTCCTGACTAGCTAGAATTACATGCATGAACTATCAGCACCTGGCATGTCAGTACTTTTTTGCTTAAGAAAGTACAAGTAATCTGCCTAGAGACTGTAAAGTTAGTAAATAGTAGAAAAGACATTCTAATTCATGTGCTTCCATCCAAAGTCAGTGCTTTTCTCTTAAGCCATCGCTTCTTCCCCAGGAAAAGACAAGCTGCCATCAAACATATGGAAAATTGGGTTAGCTTAACTGAGTAATGGGTGATTTCGAGGAAAAAACACATGAAATGAGACAGAAGAGCCAAGAAAAAATGAAATAATTTACTACATAGTTCTCAACTCATGTTAAAGAGGTCTGAAGTCATTGTGAATGAAAAACCATGCACAAAAGAAACAATAAGCAGAAATCAAAGCTTGGTGATTTCTAAAGATTATATTCAGAATCTTTTTCCATATTCTGAAAATTACGGCTTTTATTGCATGTCTTCTCTTCATGAAAATACAGAAAATTTATATAAATATCTCTAAAGGAAAGGTCACTGACCATTCAAAGAGTTTTGTGGACTAGTAGAGTTGATTATCAAGAAGAATTCAAGATCTACCACCACTCCAACATATTTGACCTATTGCGTGCTTCACAGTCTCTACATTCTCTCTACTTCAGTTAACTCTTCAGGGTCTCTCTTTCTCTCTCACACACACACATACACACACACACCACACACACGCATACAAATTGCACTGGAAATATATATTATGTGTAGAAAATGGACTTGAGTTCCCCAAAGATCCTTCATGCTGTTCTTTCACTATCACTTGGTGGCCCAGCATATACACTTGGAAGTAAAAATGGCGCCAAAGGACACTGACCTCCTTCAGTCTCTTTAGCTTATCATTGAAGCCTAGTCTTCCTTTTCCATACTTATACTTCCATGTCTCAACCATGTATTTGAAGGATAGTACCCTCTGAGGTAGCAAGTAGACCCGCCCTAAGCCAGTGAATTAAAAGATATCTTGTCACATGTGTGCAAATGCCAACAGGCATTTGAGATGTGTCTAGAACCCAGGAGAGTTGCTTCTCCATGCCTCCACATCTTTTCACAGCATCTCAGAGCTTCCATTCTTCAGGAATATTCCTCCTCTTGTTCAGCTCATAAACCTCAGGCAAAATGGAGCACTATAGACCTACTGGATCTTGTGGTCTCAATGTCTTCATGGTTCATATTCTTCTCACTGGACCTCAACCAGGTTCAAGAAGACATTCAAGACACTATTACCAGTGCGTACAACAAGGAATCATAATGGAGACAATCCTAAAGTGCTTTCCTTAGAGCTTATATAAGCCAAAATATGTCTTAGATTCCTCAAAATTGACCAGAGAGAGTTCAGATACATTGACATATAAATGGTCAGCAGTGGTGAGACTGAACACTGCCCCCAGGTAGCTGCTTCGGGCCCACATCTGGCCAGTGGTGCAGTAGTTCATCATCTTTCCCTCCATCAGTACTAGATCCTGGAGGTAGTTAGAGTTCCTTGTGTAGACCTTGTGGCTCAGGGGCTGATTATTACAGGATTGGCCCCGGAAGTATACTTTGGAATATACAAAGTATAGCCCAGTGTCATTGATTGCAAGGCTGCCCTTCATATACTTCACTCCAGAAACCAAGGAAAGTCCATAGGTGTCTTCCCATTCCAGGGGAATGGATTTTGAGTTGGGTTTGCCTAAAATAAACCAGAGAGAATGCTCACCAGGAATGCTTAAGTATTTAACAACCTAAGCATCCAAGACAATGTTATAGACTTCAATTAACAAATGTTCTATCCAGAATAACATTAGGTGGTAAAGTACTGTTTGAAAGCTTGGAACTTTCTCTATCACTGAGTTCAGTATTTTTGTCAAATTGCCTGTATCAATTTTATCATCTTCACAATTGAAATAATAATATCTACCTCAAGTAAATCATAATGAAAAATAACCTGTCATTTCACCTCTCTGGAACAAGGTTTAATGATGTTCAGAACCAGTACTCAAATTACTAGGTTTTGAGATCCCTTTATAAAGGGAAAAAGGAAATCCAAGGACTTGATGATGTGTAAAAAGTTGACTCTTCCCTGCATGGCATAGAGAAATCATATTCATTACTTAGTGTCACTTTGTGTTCTAAATCTTTTTTACAATGAATCAAAAATTCATAGGCACCAATTTAAAGAGACTCGTAAAAATATTCAAAGTATAGCATTAATTCTGTATCTGTTGCTTGTCCTTTGGAAGTGATTATGTGTTATGACAATAGGCAGTTCAGCTGCCAAATTATTTTTAAATGATCTAAAAGAAGAGTGCTATATAAAAATCTGTCTTAAAAACTGTCAGAGCTTTTCTTTTCTTCTATTTCTTTTTCCTTTGGGAGAACATTCTAGTTAGTAAGTTTATTACATTTCAAAGTGTGCTTGGCACCTGCCTTAAATAATACAAACATATTGTGCACGTCTTTAAATTATTTTAACAGGCAGAAAAGAAATACCTTGTAAGCTAAAATTGAAATTTTTTTAAAACAATTACCTAGGCTTTCCTGTAAAGCTTATAAAATGAGTTGAACACAATTAGGAAAAACAGACAAAAAAAAAAAAAACCAAAACCCTGCATTGGTAATATTTTATTGAAATGAAACTGTATTTTGGTCTTTCTTCCAAGAGCTGAGATTTTTGTCCATATGAGCGATAATCACAATATCTATGTAATTTTGCATTGTATTAATGTACATCTTATTCTCTTTAAATTGCACCATTATTCCTAATTCCTAATACCATGACAATACTTGATGGAAATTTTTAAATAAACACCTTTTTTGGTTTTTTGTTTTGTTTTGTTTTGTTTTTTTGCTAAATAAACTACAACTTTGTCAGAAAAAAAAAAGAAAGCTGGAAGGGATCTCACAGGTCATTTGTTTCAGCCTCCCACAGGAATGAATCTTTGGCTCTTCAACTTGAAAGAAAATACACATTCCTTTCTTCCCCATAGCTTGATATGCAGAACTTAAAGAATTATCTCCATTACTGAAATTGTTGCTATGGACCTCTTTTGATCTACTAGAGTTCAAAGTCCTTAGAGGCAGGAGCCATGTATTATACATCCTTATGTCCCCAAAGCTGCTCAATTAATGTCTATTGACAAACTAGATTCTTCCTTTTCTTCCTTCCTGCCTCCCTTTCCTTCTTCCTTTCTTTCTTTTTCCTTTCCTTCTTTCCTTCCATCCTTTCCTCCCTCCCTTCCTCTTTCTCTCTCTCTCTCTCCTTTTTGGAAGTAGTAGAGATTGAATTCAAGGTCAGTATGTAAACAATAACAAGTTCTGCTTTTAGTTGATTTTTCAGATAGGGTATCATGATTCTGCCTAGGATAGCTGTGAACCACAAATATCCTCCCTTCATCTCCTGAGTAGCTGTGATTACAGGCATTGCCACAGACCAGGCTCGACTGGATATTTCTATAGTATCTGCCTAGGTCATTATTATAGCAACAGTAACAGTGATATGCCACTTTTTGTAATATTTCTCTACTTGTCAGGTTTTTATGGTTCACAATAAGAGTACCCATACTCCATGGTGCCCACACCATTTCTCTTCACAATCACAGGCTGAAAGACCACAAGAGCCAGAACTGCATGTCCCCTCTACATCATTTTATCATTTACCTTCTCCATTTTCCTCTTGGCCCTGTATTACAAGTCTCCTAAGGGTCTTTGTAATGATAAAAGAGTGAGCTCCGTGTGGAGAGGGGGCCTGTCAGCCATGGCTCCATAGCTCCACTTCAGCACTTGCCCAGAAGAGGGGCATGAGATCCACTTGACTAGCACATCTCAGTGTTCTTGGGTTCTGAAGACTGTCATTAGAAAGTAACACCTTCCCAGCACCCATGATGGCAAGAAACCAAGCAGCTCTTCCACCTTTTGCACAGGTTTTCCCGATTACCACCCATACCTTCTAGACACAGACCTGTTAAATGGGCAGCTTTCCTCGGTTCCTTATTTTCAGAGGGTGGGCTGGGGTGGCCTGTATCATAGGGAGAAAGAACACGTGGAAACATGAGATGTCAACTAAACTTACCCTTTACATGAAGGTTTTTAAATGCGTAAGCAACAACATCCTAATCTACACTTGAACTCTAAGAGTCAGAGCCATCTGTATTTCAGAAGCAGAGAATTAAAAAAAAATACATCAAAGTGAAATCGATAGTTGTATATGTTATCATGTTATATAAAAAAGTCCCAATACAAGCACTAATACCTAAAAAGATGTCATATCCATTACTGTCTTCTGAACTTGCCATGTCCCTTTGAGGTAGGAATTATTCCCACCTTTCGGTTGGCAAGGTGAGCGTGGAAGTTGGGTGAGTAATGGCAGAGATGGGCAGATATTCCCATCTCCCAACTCTACACCCAGGCTGGCTCTGTCCACTCTGGTTCTGGTACCTCAGGACCCTGCAAGGCAGCACCTAAAGATGACTCTGAATTCACCTCATTACCACCATGTCTTTTCCTAGTGATGACCTACAATTGTCCCCCAAGTTAATTATCCTTAGCTTCACATAATCACCTCATATTGCTGAGACCTGAAACAGCCTTAATGGTACCTCACTGAACATGCAAATTGACCCCATCATGTGACCTCAGCTTATTTTCTCTACTCTAATTACATTGTACACTCGTATACACTATGAGTCCTAACCTGAATAGACCCCTTCTCCCTTGCCTCTGGGCCTTTGCTCATGGTAGGCCTTTTGCCTGGGAAGAAATCTTTCACAGACAGATCTCTGTGTCAAGCTTCAGTCAATAAGGACCAGCTAAAATTATTTCATTCTTAAGTCTAATATTATCTTTCTTCTAAACCTTACATTCCTCTGTCATCACCCATTATGTAACTCCTGACTCCCTTTTGGTATGGCAACTGTAAAAATTGTCATGTTCCTGCTCTCCTAAATAAATGGCATGTTCCTTACCATGTTTAGAATTCACCAGAGTATTTAGCCCTATGTTGGGCACAGAGCATGCCTTCAGTAAAGGCTTGTCAAATGAAATAGAAAGAGCAAATACTGTCAGGGTTTTTCCACCTTCAAAATAGGCACTATTTCTCTGACTTCAAATATTTCATCCAAGGTAGAAAACTTACAACTTATCTCATGAATTCAACTAGAATGAGTCCCAGGAAGGTGCTTGTCCATCTTAGGAATGTGGTGGGTCTTTCAAACTCACATCAGGTCTAAAAGTTGTCTGATCTTCTGAGAACATTACCCAAGCAGAGCAATATTGGATTCTTGAGCTACAGAACCTAGCATCTGTTCACTAGCATGGCCTCTGGCAAGCATAAGCTTTCTTCTGAACAGGAATAGTAAAACTGATTCTTTTCTACCTTCCTACACTACAAACCACTGGTTGCTGATCAGTCTTCAGCCACATACAAGCAGGAAATGGAACTGAGAGCCACACGATGCCTATCTTTATATCCTATGCTGAGCCTAGTATAATGATATTCTGATAAAAGATACCATTATAAATACCTGCAAGATATATGCCAGAAATGTATTCTAGACTTTGGTTTCCTGACTCAACATTATTCCCAATGTGGAGTGTTTCTCTCTCCACTTTACAACACACACAAACTTTTCATTTGCAGAAACTCTCATCCCTCTGGTGTCAGCATAATCCCCCCTTGGAGGAGAATTTCTGGACTACTCCATTTTGCCTCCCCCATTAGTATAATTTGAAATTATGTTGGCTTGCTTTAGTTTGGCTTCTCCACTACTCTAAATGGTTCCTGAGAAAAGGCCTCCTTGTCTTTTTGTCAATTCCCAACACCCAGCCTGACTTATGGAATGTTCTCTAAGAACAGTTAGAGATGAATGAAATATTTAGTTAACTATTTGTGGAAAAAATAGGAAATGAACAAAGTAAATCGCCTGTAACAGTGTTTCCAAGAGAAAGTCACTGTGTAAACCCTTTTGGTTCAGGATAAATATATACACACAGCCTTTCAGTAGTCAATACTGGGCTTGTGACATGTCTTTTTATCTAACAATATAGAGAACATAGTCCTCATGGCATCAAGTGTCCTGCTGTATGAGTTTTAGTTGCTGAAAATTGTTTTTTGTCTTAATTTACTGTCACATGTTAAGAGATCTCCTGTTCTCATACTTTGTGAATTTTTATTATGAGGACTGATGGAAATACTTATATTTAATCTTTCACCATGTCTCTGCTCCTTTTACAAAGACAAATGTATAGAAACCAACCGTTTCAAGCCTTTGATACATGCTTGCTTTTTTTTTTTTTTAGTGGCTTATATTAGTAGTTTGGGGGTGGACTTCATTGTTGTATCTCCATGAACATTTATACTGTATACCAGCCATTACACCTTCTCTATCATACTCCCTACACCCTTCCAAGAATTATATTCATAAATTGACATATTGAATTGAAACCTCTTTGTGCTATTACTTAAAAATAACCCTTAATTTAAAAAAATTAATAAGTGAAGCCAGTGGGTGACTGGTGGCTCATGCCTGAAATCCTACCTACTCAGGAATCTGAGATCTAAGGATCACCGCTTGAAGCCAGCCCGAGCAGAAAAATCCATGAGACTCTTTTATCTCCACTAAACTACAAAAAAGAAAAAGAAAGAAGAAAGCCAGAAGTAGAGCTGTGGCTCAATGGTAGAGCACTAGCCTTGAGCACAAAAAACTCAGGGACAGCACCCCGGCCCAGCAATCAAGCTCCAGAACTGGGAAAGAAATAAGTGATCAAATAAACAGTGTGGAAAAAAGAAGGAAAACATCAAATAGCATCCCCTCATATGTATTTTCAAACTGGTCTTTAAAAAAGTTATAACAATTTTCACACGGTTTAAGCAGGACTTTTTCTCTGACATCTTTGGCAATCTTTTTAAAAAAAAAATTTTGCCTTTTCTTTGTAAATCTGATTGGTGAAAAACAGGTAGCTTCTCTCATCTTTTCTTTTGTAACTTTGTGAGTTTGGGATGTTACTAGCTTGATTTGGGCAGGATAACGCATCAGACTCAGGTCCGTGTAGGGGGATGCAGAGAACAGAATTGTTGGGTGGCAGAGGAAGGCCTGACATTCCTTTATCACCAGAGTTACTCCTCGGAGTGGGTAAAGGATGAGTAACTAGGTACTTGCTTCACCAACCACTATTTTCCAGAGACTTCCTTTTCTGAAAAAAATATTTCCTGTGCTCATCTGGTCTATCTGGCCGGGAGCCAGCACGAGGGAACAGAGCACCCCAATGATGCCTCTTGTAAGATGTTATATTCCTAAACAGGAGCTGACCTGGGAGCCTGCAGCAGGCACATCCTGAGTTTGGAACTAGCTCTACTTGATGGATGGCCAGGGATGCCTATGGCCTCCTAAGGCCTTGCAAGTTTACAAGCAAAAGATCTACCTGTTTCCTCAGCAGATGGATCTTACATTTCTCTTTGTGTAGCCATGACAGAGAAGCAGGAAGTACTCTATCTCAAGAGGTACCAGTCTGTGTGTGGGAAAGCCCCACAGGTGACAAAGCACCACGGAACTCTATTCTAGCCCCACTTGAGCTACCACGTCTTGGGCCTATCACTAAATTTGTCTCATCTTTTTCTTCTCTTCTGAAAAATGAGATGGTTAGATCAGAAATACCTTAAGCGCCCAACTCATCTGAGCTTAAAACCAATGAAGAATATACTAAAATATATATGTCCACAGCTTCTAAGATAACTCTGAAGTTCTCTGAAGCCAGTATCCACATTTTTGTCTTCATCTTAGCCTAGGTCTTCTTTATCATCAAAGAAAGCCTGAGCCTTCCACAAGTGAAGCTGGGCAGGGCACTAAATAACAGTGAAGGGTTCTCCCAGCCTCTCTCTGATAGCAAAAGTCTTATACTAATGTGGGCAACTGGTTGCTTGATTTAAAAAAAAAAACAAACAACAAACCAGTTATAGCATATAGAATGTTTCTAAATAAAAGTGAATTGTTGGTTTCAAAATGGAGGAGCATTTCTCAGAAACATTTGTATCCCTACCCCACTTTCTCGCCTTAGGAGTTACAGCAACCACCATGTGTTCCAGAACTCAGATTCCCAAGAAAAGACCAGACTGGAGTTAAGTGGCCAAAGTCCAGGGTATATGTATGACTCTCACCAAAGCCCAATAAGAATTCCTTTGAATTTATGTGCAGTGCTCAGCAACACCAATTTCAAGCAATTGAATTCACTTAAACGTTAAAGAAGTTTCAGGAAATTAGTTAAGCAGTGATCAGAATTAGCCAGGATCCTCTCAGAGTAATCATAAGCCCAACTATGGGACAGAATTCAAAATATGCCACCAACTTTGTTCAGTGTTGAGGATTATCTTCTGGAACTCAATTGTATATGCATAAAAGGACTCACCCATTTGCTTCTCCAAAGATGATTCTGTATGCCTTTGGCTGACAGACTACCGAAAGAGAAGATGTTGTGTTACAAATTGAAAGGTACTTACACAAAGGAAGCAGAAATATCAAATAACAACCCCGGGCATTCAAATATGCCAAAAGTCTTGCCTGCTTTGACTTCAGCCAAGCAAGCCTTCCTCACTGAGCCTCAGTACTGTGATTGGAGCAGCACCAATACTTTTACATCTTTTCAAGGAGATTGAATTTGATCACTTGAGCAAATTTACTGCTAAGCAAGACTCAAAATGGTTTTTCTTCCTGACTCACTAGAGAGAAGGCAGTCACTAGCTGAACAGACTCACTTGACAACTGAAAAAGGAAGAGATGTTTCCTTTTGGTTCTTGACAAGACAGAAAACATATCACTACTCATGGCTCTTTCTCTACCTATAAAACAGTGTGACCAGAACAAACCATTTCTAATGTAATAACGGGGGGAAAGGTTTGCAAAGGTCTTGGCAAGCCAGGCAGTGGTCCCAATAGTAGTGCCCAACCTCCACTGCAGAAAAGCCATCTGATACCACAGATTCCCAGGCACAGTGACCCACGTGCCAAGCTTACCTCACGCAGTTCTGCCAGCTCCTTCTGTAGATAGAAGAGCTGATACATCCCCATCCCCAATCCAACCAGGGCCACGAGAACCATGAAAAACATCATCAGGAGCCATAAGCCTGAGTTGTGTTCCCTCCTCTTCTTTAGGGGTGGTGGTGGCAGTGGAGGCAGTGGGGGCAGCCGTGGTAATGGTGGAGGCAGTAGTGGTGGCGGTGGTGGTGGTGGTGGCCTCCTTTGACCAGTCCTTGCAGGCATAGAAGATGGACATGGGAAAATGGACTCTGGAGGAGCCCAGGGAGAGCTCGTACTGCTGTCCACCCAGTAGATTTGTGGGTATGGGTAATTCAAGGGCTGCTGCATGGCTTCCAGGGACAGCCTCAGTACAGCCGTTTCCCTTCTTTGCAATGGTGTGGAGGCCAAAGTGTCACGGATGGGACTCTTGTTGCTGACTGCTGGAGAGAAGGGAAGCCGACTTTCTCTTTATAGAGTTTCCATACCTAAGGGAAACACCACCTTCTCTGCGTTTCTCTTTCTGCTTCTTGAGAGAGAGCTACCCCACCCCTTCTGCCTCTGAAGCTGAGAAGCCTCAAGAAGTCGAGAGCAAACCCCATGAGGTTTCCACCCACAAATTTCTGATGAAAGCCTTCAAAGCTCCAATTTCTGTGGCTGTGCAAACTGCAAAGGCTGGTAGGTTAGCCTACCCTCCCTGTGCTCCACAGAGCAGGGCAACCCTGGGGCCACCAGCCGCTGTCTGCCTACAAGTACAGGGCCCAAGGGTGCATGCAAGGACTGAAAACATGGCGTCACAACCACTTTCAGATCTTCACTTCTGTGTGAGGAAATTATCCCCACTGTCCTGTTCATACACCTATACCATGTCCATCTTTTCATCAGGTTTCTTATCTCTTCTATACTGATTTGTTGGAGACCCTTGTACTTCGTATAAATCCATAAGCTGCTCTCAGACACTGTAAATATCTTTTGTACCACGTTGTGTTTCATATCGAGGCTTCAATTTCCCTGGAGTTCTCTGTTATGTTTCTGATTTGAGACACAAGCCCATCTTTCTTTTTTCATGTTTTTGTCAGTCAACTTTGTGTCCCTATGACAAAATACCTGAGAGAAACCCATTTAAAAGTAGGAAAGGTGGCCTTTGGCTTATGGATTCAGAAGTTTCATTTCGGTGAATTTGCTCAGCCCTCTCCTATTATTTCAGGCCTGTGTTGAGACAGAACATCATGGCAGGGAATATGGAGTGAGCAAAGCTGCTCACCCCTTGGTGGTTAACAAGAGCACTCCCTTGCTTTTATAACAAAGCCTCATTCCACTGGCCCTTTAAATGATGAATCCATGGGGCTGGGAATATAGCCTAGTGGTAAAGTGCTGGCCTCGTAAATGATGAATTCATAAATGGATAAACCATTCATAGGGACACAGCGCCCTAATGATCTAATAACAGACCCAGTCTCCATCCTTGACACTGGGGACCAAACCTTCAAAACATGAGCTTTTGAAGGCATAAAACAATCAACTATGTATGAAACAATTTTGCCAATATAATCCCTCCCCCCTGTGATATATTTGTCATATTTGAAGTTTATTTTAGTTGCATAGATCTGTTTGTTTATTCTGGTAACAGGACCTCATAGTTCTCTTTGTAGTTGTCTTGAACATCTTAAGAGTTTGGCAAAAATAAACTCCCCTATCCTTTGCTCTTCTTTTTTTAATTGAAAGCTATTTAGGTTAATTTAATATTTCATATAAGTGTATATTAAAAATATTTATCATATTCATAAAATGTTCTACTGGACTGTAATTATAACAATGTAGGGGAGGTGCCATCTTTGTTGTCATCCTTAGCAGTAATAAGTATAATGATACCACAGAAATGAGCTTATTATCTTTTTGAATGAGTAAGTGGATTCAGGGGGGAAATAACCCCAGTAATGGACAGAACCAGGATTTATTCACACCCAGTGCATCATTATGTCTCATTTATGACCTTTCTCTATCCAACTCCCCAAGACCTGGTTGGCTGAAGAAAACTTGCAAGACACTGAAGGCTGTTTATCGTGCTTTGGGTGCATTTTGGCAGATAGATGCCCACAACTTGCTTCCATCTTCAAGTTGGGTAAGTTCAGTCTCCAAGAGAAAGGGAGCCACATATTTTTCTACTGTGAAAGGACAAGTTGGAGGCACACTCTTGTCCCTCACTCTTGTCCCTCATCATGCCCCGTTGAAGGAGATAGTGAGGTCAGCATTCTTCAACCCTAACACCTCCCACAACAGTATACTGCTGTCTTACAACTACTAGTCTTTCCTAATGCTGCTTAGGGGCTGGCCATGAAAACAAAGCCACTCTAAATGTATACAGCAAGAGGTTTACTCTAGGCAAGCAAAGGTCATGAAGGCTATTTTTTGGAAACTTTAATTGGGAATTCCAGGTACTAAGAGCAATCAAATTGGTAACTCTGAGAAGGATATTCAAGACTACAGAAAAGCTCCAGAGTGCCCTCTCCTGTCTTCCACATGCCTTTCAGTAACTGCTCAGAAGAACAATGGCCTCTCATTCTCTTCCATCCTCTCAAACTCAAGTAGTTGTTTCTTCATGGTGGAATGCAATTGGGGAACTATATATGGGAGGGTAGAAATTAATGACAATTTCCAAGCTTTATGCTCCTGGGGACAAGAAGAAGGGGAGGAGGACAAGATGGTACTGAGTCTTAACAAATTATATATTTGTCTATTTTTCTCTGCCACCATGGGATTAAAAACTCAAGTATTCAGACTGATGAAAGCAGCAGGGTCCCAGGCCAGAAGCAGGACTTCAGGTTGAGAATTAAGCCTCACTCAGTGGGGGCTGTGTTTCTCTTCTCCTGATACTACTCTATAGCTCTTGTTGGCCCAGTGGTGACTTTATCAAAGCAGCACAACAGCATTGCACATCCCCCACCTTTCACTGAGGTGTGCCATGTTACTCTTTCAGTTGCCACTAGTGGAAATGTAAATCAGATCATATGACTGCATCATTTTAACTGTGGCTTCTTCCCACTGGCTTTTGAATACAACTTGAACTTTTACCAGGACTTCTAAGATTCTGTAGTGTGTATGCTCCTACCTTTCTGCTTTACTTCTTTTGCCCTCTCTCTCTCTCTCTCTCTCTCATCACTCTGTGTTCATAATGGCCCAGAGATCAGCAAATGTAGTGTATTCTACTCCAGGACTTTTCTTTGTTTGACATACCACTTCCTGGAGAGGCCTTCACCAGTCAGCCTATCTGACTGAAATAATCATTAGTATTCTCACTCATGGCAGTGTGAGGTTTTTTCCCTTTTCTCTGTTGGTATCTATCATGATGTCTCATTATATACACACATGGGCACAAACACACATGCATTTTCTAGTACCTGTCTTCTGCACTCTACTGTAAACTTCATAAATACAAGGATGATGGATACTCTTTTAAGAACAGTGGTTAGCAAGTAATATGTTCTCAACAAATAATTATTAAAAACAGGGGCTGGGGATATAGCCTAGTGGCAAGAGTGCCTGCCTCGGATACACGAGGCCCTAGGTTCGATTCCCCAGCACCACATATACAGAAAACGGCCAGAAGCGGCGCTGTGGCTCAAGTGGCAGAGTGCTAGCCTTGAGCGGGAAGAAGCCAGGGACAGTGCTCAGGCCCTGAGTCCAAGGCCCAGGACTGGCAAAAAAATAAATAAAAAAAATTATTAAAAACATTCTTTATCTATCTTTCAAATAATAGTTTTACACCACTCATTCATATCTCAATTTGTCCAGGTTTAGCTCTTACACTCTTAGGAGGGGGAAAAAAAAAAAACAGAAGATATTTACGAGTAACTATGTATTCTTACTGTCAAGACTTCCAAATGGCTCCCAAGACAACCTCTCATGTTCAAACCTCCAAATGACCTTGCCATCCCAAATGCAACCCAAGAAGCCAGAGTCCCTCTGTCTTCCTCCTTCTGATCATAGGGTTTAGTACCATTTGGAACATTTGCTATTCTCTCAAAGAGAATCCCCAAGCTCTTCGGCAGGTTATCCTGCTGACCCAGCCTGCTGGGATATAGAATGCAGTGGCTCCGCAGATTGGCCAGCTTCCATTCCCAGCCCTCAGAGGAAATCGTACACATGTGCACAGCTGGAAACTGTAGATCTTCCATTGCTTACTAAACCCTACGTCTCAAAAAGAATTGCTAACTGTGAGTTCTGAATTTAGAATAATGTCTGGCATTGGAAGCGATCAATACTTGTTACTTCAATGAATACACATGAGGAAATCGGCAATTGAATGAGTTAAGTGACTTGTTTAAGGCTGCATCACTTGTTGACCTGGGAGCTAACATTCTAACCCAAAGAGGGCCCAAAATGAGAGTGATGATGAAACTGCTCAAGCCCTGCCATAAGCAGAGTCCTAAGTGTTGGGGTCCTAAGGGTCCAGGGTGTACAGGGTGGTGGGGAGTTAGAACAGGGTCTGAGGCAAACCCCAAACAACATCTATTAAGACTAGAGGTGCTTGGGTCTTGTGGGCTCTTTTATGAGGCCCCTTTTGATGTCTGAACCTCTTCGTTGCAAAAACACATCGTGGTGGGTTTGTGGGAAAGCAGGTACACCAAAGGCTGACTTAAATGTCAAAGTCGTTGCTTTTGTCACCCACTGATTCCTTTGAGTGTCAGGCAGGGGTTGTCAGGGCAGGACCTGGATGCCTCCAGAGCTTTCCAATCTTGTTGGGAGGGAGGGTGCTCTCACCAGTCACTTTCAAGCATACCCTGGGAGTCTGGGCTGTGATTTGCTGATGGTCTTGGACCTTGGGATAGAAGGGTAGTCAGCCCAGGGAGCGAAGAGCCATACCTCTTTGGTTAGTTTGTTATTTTACAAATAAGATGCCTCCCCTGAGCCTTGTTTGCAATGTAGCTACAATGCTGCTGCCTTAGTCTGCTCACACTGCTATAACACACAATGATACAAATGAATCCTCTGGAAGTTTTGGAGGCTCGAAGTCCAAGATCAGATGGTCTACTTAGCTAGGTTCTGGTAAGGACTCAATTACTCCTTTGCAGATGTCTGCCCTTTGACTCTATGCTCTCCTGCCGTCCCCCATTCTCTCTTTCGTCTTCCTCTTTCCTTCTCTTTCTCCCTGTCTTTCTCCCTCCCTCACTTTTTATTCCTCTCTCCCTCTCTTTGTCCATCCTATTCCTGAAATTCAAGCACCTTAATAAAGATTATCTCTTGCTAATTTTGGAATTTGTAATTGCTAGCCCAGAGGCTGGTAAACAGGAAGTGCTCAATAAGAACTGAGGAGGCCACCAACCCACTGAGTTCCCTGAGTTCAGTTCTCTGAAAGATGCCCTGTCACCCTCCCCAGGCACCTCTTCCGGCTATATTCTGTCATTCTGAGTCTGCTTTTGTCAGCTACAGACACCCACCCCTATTTGACACTGACCTTTTCTTCTTGTCATCCACATCTAGTCCATCCTCCCCTAATGGGACTTGGGTTTAACATACACTGAGATTGATGGCTGCATCCATTCCAGGACAGTGATAGACAGCTCAGTGAGTCTGATGCTTCCTCACAGTGAACTAACCCTTAAATACCAGCAATTCACCAATGCATTTCCTAATACGCATCTTATCTCTCACCTATCAATGTCAAGACAGATAGACCTCATAGCCGTAGGCCAATGACACTCCTCTGATGCCCATGCTCTAAAGGAAGTGGAGGGTGTTTCAGCCAAGAGATCACTGTGCTGGGATTCTCTTTACCACCCATCACAGCTCTGCACCATCCTTATTTGTGCAATGCATGCACTTCTCTCAGGGCCAAGTCCTGACATGCATAAGTGTGCAGTGTGTCTTGGACTGCCAAGACTCCCTCCCATTCTCCCTGTGCCCAGGATAACCAGCACCACCCATGGCAGCATGATGGAAGGACAGAGGAAAAGATAAAAAACACAAAGACCCAGTTTAGTTCCCTAACACTCCCTTGGATCAATTCTTCTTCCAGCTCCAGAGTGAAGCAGAGGCAGTGGGGGATACTGAGGAAGTGGTTGGGGGTGTGTCCGGAGGCAATTCTTGTAACAGGAAGGCAGAAGGTAGGAAGTGTCATGACCTCTCCTCTCCTATACCAGAGTGTCTTTCATTAGTTCACAGGTGTCCATTTCTGTTATCTCTCTGACCTACACATACTCTTTTCCATCTTTGTTCAGCCAAGGCAGTGAGAATCAGAAGTAATCTCAACCTTCAATCATTTGAACAAGCATGAGCTTGCTCACTTATTCACTGTGCATCTGTCATGTACTGCTGGCTCAGGCATCCACCCAGTTGCTGGTCTCAATAGTGTGATGACCCACTATGACATTATCATTTAGTGGAAATCTGTGACAGGACCTTCCCAAACTGTAGAAAGTATCATGGATGGTAGCTTTTCATTTCCAATAATCAACTGTTTCAGAGGACATGGAAAAAGACTGAATATTAAATATAGTAGATTTATGGGGTCTCTGTGTGGCTATTTCTCCTGCCCTGCTTCCTGTACTCTATGCTTTAGGAACTTATGTAATATTGGATCATGGTCACCATCATTTCCCAGCATTGGTTTAAAAAAATATCAATAGTTAGTAGTCTTTGTTGGGTGTGAAGATCCACTCTAAAGCCACCAGCACAACTATGTTCATGGCAGCACAATTTGTCATTGCTAAAATATGGAACCAACCCAGATGCCCCTTAGTAGACAAATGGATCCGGAAAATGTGGTACATATACACAATGGAATTTTATACCTCTATCAGAAAGAATGGTACTGCCCCATTCATAAGGAAATGGAAGGACTTGGAAAAAGTCATACTAAGTGAAATGAGTCAGACTCCCCAAAAACATGAACTCTATGGTCTCCCTCACAGAGAATAATTAGTACATTTCTAGGATAGACATAGCAGAAGATCACAATAGCTATGCCCATATGAATACACAAGATAATGCTAAGCGAAATGAACTCCATGTTGCGGAAATAAGTAGTATATCATTGTTGTAGTTAATTTAAACATGCCTTATGAAACCACACATTTTTTTATTCCTCTTGTATTCCCTTCCTGTGGTTTTACTCCTGCTATTACTGTAACTGATCTTAATACCCCGGATACTGTGTATACGTATATGGGAACGAAGGAAGGGAAAGGGAATACCAAAATTGAGAAAGGACAAAAAGACTAACCATTGCAATAGCAATACTCACAAAACCAATTGGTATTAACCAACTAACTGTACAATTCATTGGGGAGGAGGGATCCAGGGAGGGGAGAGATGGAGGAAAAGTGAAGGAGGAGGTAACAAGTTGGATAAGAAATGTACTTCCCTTACATATGAAACTGTAACCCCTCTGTACATCACTTTGACAATAAAGAAGAAAAAAATCTCCACAATGTCCTGCTGACATCTCATGTTCTGAAGGAGGGTTGGATGTTTTTGTCACTCACATTCCCCTCCTTGAATCAACAGGAAATATTTTTCCTTTTTAAAACAATTTTACTTAATTTTTGTAGTTTGCATGCTTTCCTATCTATGAACATGGTAGAGGAGGGGAGGAGGGATTTTAGTCAGATTACTATGGGTTGGAGTGTCAGCTTAAAATCAAGCTATTTAGAAAGGCCAAGGACTGTGCTTGAGAGTACTGAGTCCTAAACTTCATACTGAAAATGAGAAAGCTGAGCCCCAGGAAACAAGTGAATTGAGTCAGATTCCTCTAGATTGTGAGTGGCAGAGCACAGTCACACCTACAATCTCCCAACACTAGTCCAGGCCTTGCACTCCCCACAGCAGAATCCCCGCCCTGAAGACAAGGCTCAAAACACATGAAAGCTAAAGATGTGGTGTTACTTTATTCCCAAATAATTAGCTTTAAAAACTAATTTTCCTCAGTTGAATAGCAGAGCTTGTTTCTTAGGCTAGGGAAAAAAGTGGCCCTTGGTTTCTTGATGAGTGCTCTCCACAAGGACCTATTCAACCTGTTTTTAAACCAATTACAATATGGGGAGGAGGAGACCCAATTTCAGGAGTCCAACTGAAAGCTGGAAGAATAGAAAGCTTAGATAAGAAATTTTCTATCTCTATTAAAATATTCTTATACTTTTTTTTATTGCCAGGCCTGGGGTTTGAACTCAGAGCCTGGGCATTGTCCCTGAGCTTCGTTTGGTCAAGGCTAGCACACTACCACTTGAGCCACAGCATCACTTCCAGCTTTTTGTTTATATGATACTGAGGAACAGAATCCAGGGTTTGTGCATAGCAGGCAAGCACTCTACCACGAAGCCACATTCCCAGCCCTCTTCTTACACATAAAATCTTTATAGATTTATAGAGTAAATAGTTGTTCATTGCTATCTATATTTGCCCTGCAATCATCACCACATTTAGGGTAACAGCAGTCCAATTGGCTTTGAAAATCACCTGTCCTCTTTTTCTATCCATGTGTTTTGTTTGCAAATAATCCCACCTAGATACCCATCCTACTCCATGCTTGAGCGTACAACTCAACATGGTTCATCAGAAATGTGAATTTACTAGTCCCAGAGACTAAACTATAGATGGCCAAGTGCCCCAAGTCACACCATTACAAAGCTGCTCTGGACCTTCTGTTGGCCCTACTGGGATAGACAGATGTCTTCTTGCACTATTGGCCTTGTTGGTCAACCTGGGCCTGTTTCCCTTGTTCCCTCCATGACATGTCTCTTAGTAGATCTAAGGGGTAGGCAGATAATTCTCATACAACTCATCTGAGGATCTGATTCTCACTGGGAACTTGGGAACTCACTCTCTATCATTCAATAATTGTAGAAGTCATAACAAAGCCTTTCTGTTTTCAGGAGAAGCCTATTTGAATCAGCTTTTGTCATTTGTAACCAAAAGAGACCTAGTACACATCGACAACCAGGACGCAGATGCTTAAAGAAAGGAGTTTCCACTGAAAGGACACTGACAAAACTGTACATTTGGCACAAGTCCTGTCAGTTCCTGAGAAGAAAGGTCAACTCTGCCTAAGTGGGGGTCCTGGCTCAAAGCAAGGTGCTGTAGTGGGGCAGATCAGAGCTCCCAAGCAGAGAGCTCATCCCAGGCTAAAATCTAGCCCTCCACCCAAATATTCCACTGAGCTTCACTGTGAAAATGTCAAACTGCCCTTGATGAGGTTTCACCTCTCTGACTCCCACAATTCTTTCCAGATCCCCAGACTACAACTTTTCATGTAGACATCCCCCCCAAATGCCTGAAGTTGTAACTCATCACCAGCTACTTTCCATATTGCTAAGACCCGAGTTTCCTCTGTTTGTGAAGGACATCCCAGTATCAAATCCTCCCTCCTTGTGTTCAACTCTCATAGGCAGGATGGGGCTCCAGTCCAAGACTTTGATGATTTACTCCAAGTCATCTTCTTTTTTAGGTAGGTGCCTTCATTTCTTGTTTCTTTCCTGGGTGATTCCTTTTTCCTCAACTGGAATTGAGGATGCATGACACAAATTGTAGACTGATGAGAGCCCACAAATTCAAGAAGCCTAGTTGCTCATCCCACCAACTATTCCTGATCACCAGGCACCCATGGTTTATTGTGGGAATACAATGGATTAAAGGTGTTCTCTGTATTCAAGGAATTTGCACAGTACATCATCATGGGGACCCTTAATTGTAGCTCTCATATAATAGCATAGCCATGAGGATTATGAGCAGTGAAGAAGTTACATACTGTTGAAGTTTATACTATGCTGTGTGTTCAGTAAATCTTTGATCTGCCTGGGAATCCTCATTCTGGAATAGGACCAGTGCAGGATACCAGTCACCAGCTGGGGTCAAGAAGATGGTGGGAGGCAAAGAATCTTTTGGTTCTATCATTGATCATTGAACTACTCTGAGAAAAGCTCTCTGCAGCTTCTAAAGGAGATAAAGGGTCCTTGAACTCTGGCTGCCCACCCAGTATTGAAGTGGAAAAGCCCTAATGTAGCTCTAACTACACTGTAAGATTGTGAGAAACCCTAAAAAGCCTCCACATTTGCACTAAAGAGGACAGAAAGCATATTTGGACTGAAGCTGGAGGAATGGACAGAATGGAGACTGGATTGGACAGGGGTTGCATTTGAGAGAGTTTAAAGAATCATATCCATTTAACTTTATGTAAAAAAAAAACAAACCTTTCCCATTCCATTCAAACAATCATAGGCAGCAAATAACCAATTTAAGAGAAATAACAAACGACCTGGTTCTTCATTGCTCAGTTTGCTCAGTTGGCCATTCCTGCCAGCCTGCTTAGTTAATAGTCCCTCTCCTCACCCAGCCCTCTTCTTACAAGGATAGACACAAGTGACACCTCTTGGTGGTCATTTCTTTTCAATCATTCTTCCAGTTCACAAGCTACCTGGGCAGTCACTGTCACCAGAGGTGACTGTTCTCCTTGAGAAGGTCAATCCTCGCTGACTTTGGGGGAAGACTCTCACACAGCTTGAAAGTCAAGGTTTCCAGCGGTGAGACAGTTCAGAGGCTGATCTGCCCACAGCATTCTGTGGTTTGGCTTTAGAGCTCAAGCATTTCCAGTGGTGCTGTGGAACATGTGAGCACTCCACAGAGCAGCAGAAAGATAGCCTCATCTTGTTCCACAGGGCAGCAACACACAGGACGCAGGCCTTCTAGAAAACCAGCTTTCCACGCATCTCAGAAGGCTAGACTAACAAGGAGGCTTTACCCACTGGAAAGTTGGGCAGAGGGAGCCCGACAGAACCACAGCACACAGAAAGGCAGATATTAAGTAGAGATAGAGCTGTGGTGGGAGGAACTTTTATGTTTGATGCCTGCCAATGATAAATATGCATCCTGTTTACATAAGTTGCTGAGTACAAGTGCACCAAGTCCCTGTGTGTAGAAGCAGGGGACAAATGCTTCATGTGTTTATGTGCATAATGAGTGAACATACATCTAGAATGAGATGTCTCACAATCAGATTCCTTTGGGGCCATGAAAATGTAGGGCAATATCACACTCATATGAAGAATTTCCTTCTAAAAATGAAGGACATGCAATTATGTAGGCCAAGTAACTTGGCTTTCCAAATAAGCATGTGTGCTGTTTTATATCCTAGAAACAGGAAAGATTCATCAGAGGAAAGAATCTTTCTTACTACAGAAAGGAAAACAAAACAAAAACAGAGCCCAAGAGAATCTCCCTACTCATAGCTAGCAGCTTCCTCTCTGAAAATATTCACCAACTTATTAGTTAAGGAAATGCAGCAGCTTTCAAACTGCTAGGTAAACTTACAAAAGTCAAAGTAGGAGGTGGTGCCAAGAAAAGGCACAAGTGCCTGGGACGCAAAAAGGTTACCAGTCTGCCCTGCAGGGAACTGAAGGACACACGCACATTGATGGTTGTGATACTCAAGCTAAGTCCCAAGTGATAATTGGCTGAGAGTGGACTGAGCAGCATAAGACAAGACAACAAGGAAAGTTCAGCTGCGTGCCACTCTCAGACTCAGCTTCACTTACAATATTCTTTATGTTATCTAGTGTGATTTGGTATTTTAAATAAATTTTATATCTGATAGCTTTATTTTTTATTTTTAGTTGTACAAAGGAGTTGCCAATCAACAACGCAGTATACGAATATAGTGAACCTCTATCCATGTCATCCCTTTCATCATCCAACATTTTGTACTCATTCGCTTATTGACTCTTCTGAGACAGCAAGGACTTTGTTTTAGTCTATGCTGTATCTCTGGCAACTAGAATGGAAGAGGAATCCAAAGTAAATTTTTTTTTTTCTGGCCAGTCCTGGGGATTGAACTCAGGGCCTGAGCACTGTCCCTGGCTTCTTTTTGTTCAAGGCTAGCACTCTACCACTTGAGCCACAGTGCCACTTCTGGCTTTTTCCATATATGTGGTGATGAGGAATCGAACCCAGAGCTTCATGTATACAAGGCAAGCACTCTTGCCACTAGGCCATATTCCCAGCCCCCAAAGTATTTTTTTTTTGACATAATGGAAACTTGTGGTCAGGTTAAGGTGTTCTCTCCCAGACCATGAACACCTTCCATACTGTGCCAGTGAGTGTGGCTATGACTTTAGGGGTAGGTCTAGAACACTGTTCACCAACTGGCATCCCATAAACTAGACCAATACCATTTTTTCCAAATTCAGATTTTTTTTGCAAAAACGATGTAACTAGATGCTCTTGAAAATTCAGAAGATGTAGAATAAGTCTTGGAAGGCAAAGTCGGCTGGTATTGAATGGCAAGTGACCCTTTAATAAGGCCAGTGCTCTTCAAGTCACCCATCTCTTCTGGTCTGGATTCCTTGCTCATAAATCACCTGCCAGCTCAGTGTGAGTGAGTTCAAAATCTCTAGCTAGGGTTCATGATGTCTGGTTTGAAAATATGACAATAGGAAACTCCAGTAAAAACCTCTAATGAGCCCACCTTTCTAGTATGTATTCTCCCATGTGAAACTGAGTGGTTTCCATGTACCCACCAGACTCCCAATGGGAGTGACAGAGCAAGCTCCTTCGTAGCCAGTCATCACAGGAGACATCCGACTACCTGGAGCTCTCCATTCTGAGGAGGTCATGGAGACAAAGATAGAGAGAAAGAATAAGCCCACCAGTTCAAATTCTAGCCATTCCACTTGATGCAAGGCAAGTGAAAGCCATCTTGGACTCTCAGATCAGTTCTACCTTACTGCAACCATGTATAATCATATGAGAGGCCCTGAAGAGAGACCTATTAGCTGAGTCCATTTCACCCACCGAACCAAGATAAATAATAGGTTGTTTTAAACCATTACACTTTGGGTGGTTTTTTCCATAGCAGTAGATAAGCCAAATACATATAGTACTATTTATTAGCTATATGTCTCTCTAGGAATACTATTTAGCATCTTTAAGCCTCCATTTCCCCATCTTTCAAATAAGGATAATAGTAACACTGTATACAGAGATGATCAAAATTCATATTGATCATGAGTGGATGTACTCAGCCTTGAAGCTAGAATAAGTATTATCAATGAATATTAAGTGTTCAGCAATTCCTTATTATTCTTTTGCTTTGTTTTTCATTTATAATTCTTGCTGTCAACGTTTGTCTAATGGGTGACATCTCCCCCCAGTATGCAGAAAAGGAAGAAAGGGAGAGAAGATTCAGGGTCTGATGGATGGGAAGCCTATGTACATGGACAACAGTTCTCAGTGTTGGCTGTGGTTATTCTAAACCTAGGCTGACAGGTACTGGCTATTTCCTGTATTTGGCATTCTGTAATTAGGATCCTGGAAGCTTTTATTAATTTACAACTGATTCAAAAATATATACGGGGTACACAGTATATGAGACAAAGACAGTGAACAAGATCTCCATTTTCCTGAAACTTCCAATCTAATGTTGGAGAATTAGCATCAAACAAATTAAGGAATAAAATGTTGTATGGTGGATAGTGGTAAATATGATGGGAAAAAATAAGGATGACCATCAGTGTGCAGTGGAGGAGGCAGGGCTGTAGTTGGAAGTGGGTGGGCTAGGAAGCCCTCCCTGATACAAGGCTAAATGGAAAAGGTACCTGAGAAGAGAGGGGTCATCAACTATGTACACAAATATTCAGAAGAAAAGGCTGTATCTCATGTTATTATACATGATGCACAGCAAGGGCTATCCATCACATTGATGGATATGTTTTCTCCCAATGACTCTATGAAGCGAATGTCATTTTTAGACAGTAACATTTTAAGGCAAATATTATATAAGACTTAATTCACTCAGTCATGTTTTTTATCTTATTGTAGCATATTTTTCCTTAAGCTACTTTGAATTACTTTTGAAACAAGCCAAGAACATATTCATCAGGCCAAAATCTGATCAACTTAATACACTAAAAAAGTGTATTTTTGTTTCAAAGTCAACCATAGACGGGCTTCACACTGTCTTCATTTAGAGCCTCTGGGCAGCTGAAGTGACACCAATAACATTGCCAGTCACCTCAGCAGCGCAAAGGACAAGTGGCATTGGTGTGCAAGTCATCATCTTTCCTTGTGTTACTGGATAGTAATATCTCTCCTTTTATTAGATAGAAGATAAAGCAATGTTTTATACCCCTTGGGAATGCTATATAAAACAGGTCTGACAACTTCTCAATATGTGTCTGAGCTTCTGGGCACAAGGTAATTCTGGTCATTCCAGGTGCCAGGCAGTGGCTGGAGACATGAATTGTCCTGTTCTTTCATGGGCCCCAACTCCATTTGTGAAAAGCTTAGTTTAATCAGGACTTGGTCCTTTTACTTCCACAGCCTTTTAAAAAGGAAGACACGTTAAGTACATGTGGCTCCATAGGCTGGAATCAGAAATTATAACTGTGCATTACCATTTTTCCTGCTGATAAAATTGTACAGATACTTAGCCCATCAAGTTAGCTTGGAAGCCATTATCCTACACCTTCTCAAGCCTAGATGGAAAAGGGTTATCCTTCCTCTTCTCTGTTATCCGTGAAGTGTCACTGAGCCATATAGCCCAAGCCCTTTAGTATGCTTTAAAAATAATTAGCAAACTTTAATTGCATAAATTAACAGGGTTAACTGTGACATTTTCATGTATGTATATTTACTGTAGTGGGATCCTTCTTTTACATTCTCTCTCTCTTCTCTCTTCCTATAATTCCCCCTTCCCAGATCCTAACAGTCCTCCTACTTTCAGAACCTCTTTTCTAGTGTCCACATGAGAAAGCACGCAATACTTACCTTTCTCTGTGTAACGTATGTCCTCCAATTCCACCCCTTTTCCCGTAAATGATAGTATGTTTTCCATCACTAGGACATTAGCAAATTTAAAGGAGGAATTGTTTCCATTCTTGGTATCAGAGATGAGGCCCTCATGATGGGGAGGTTGTGGTAGAACAGTTGGCATCATAGTGGCCAGGAAGCAGACATAGAATGCCTGTACCAGCTGACTGCCTCATTTTTCCCTTTTTATTTCATCTGTGCTCCGTCTATAGAAGGTGCTGTTCATATTTAGGGCAGGCCTTGACACACCCAGGGATGTGTTTAATTCCTTAGGCTCTTGTCAATCAAATGAAGTTCTCAATCAAGATTAGACATCATAAATACACCACTTATAAACCTGATACTGAAATACATCCTTAAACCACAACATTCCATTCCTGTGCCTCAAAAGGTTCACGACCATCACATAATGCAAAATACATCTCCAAGGGTCCCCACCGTCTTAACAGTTTCAACATTGTTCAAAAGTCCAACTTCAGTTTCCTCTGAGTTTCAGGGAACTTAGCTCTGAGTCCCTATAAATATCAAAAGGCACATTACATATTCCCCAGATACAATGGCACATAGTACATTTCCTATTCCAGATGGGAGGAAGAGGAGCCTAGCAACAAAGGATCAGACCAAAGTAAGGCCAAAACCCAGCAGGGAAATAAATCCTATTACTTTGTGTCTGGCACCTGGGGTACATGGAGGCATGTAAATTCTGCTTCCAAATACAAGAGTTATGGAGCCATGGAGTGCTCCTGTCAGGTTGAAAGGAATGTCTGGATCAGGATCCCTGTAGGCAGGCCCAGAGAGCCTCATGCTCAAAGCTGAGAGTAAAGTCAAAGATGTAATGGAGATCCAATTGCTGCTCAGGCATACCTACTTCTGTGACCCTTCCATTTGTACCCCATAGGACCTCTCTTTGGCTAGCTCCTCTTGCAGCCTGCAGCTTTCTGCAGTAGACATTCCATATTCTCAACATCTCCTTGTTATTATAGTCTTCTTAATCACACTCCTACAGTACTGACACATGGTAGTAATAGCTATTTGTTTGCATGTCTTTGTCAACCTACCACACTGCATTCTGAGGTTCTTAAGAGTAAGATCTGTGTTTTATCCACATAACCTTCTTTGAAAGTTTGGATTTCTTTTCTTGAATGTCACGTGCACCCACATAAGCAGGTGTGTGTGTGCCTATATGCACTTGTCCTATGAGCAGAGATGGAAGCTGATTTTTCTCTTCTCAGGTCACATCATGAAGGAAAATGGACGAGGCTTGACAAACCCCAGGAGGGCCTGGCCCAGGCCTGTTGTGTTCCCCCCAAGGGCTCTTTACATTAGGAGATTATATTATTGGATGAAGATTTTTTTAAATCTAGGTTGAGCTGCTTAGGAAAAGTTTTGAAATGGGTCAAGCAGTTAAAAGATTTTTCTCCTGCACCCTTTTTAGGACTTAAAGAGTCAGCTATTAACACTAGTGGTTACATAGAGAAAGAGCCACCAGCTTACTTATATAATGTTGAAGGATATCAGATTATAGCTTTGGGGGAAATTAACTCACCTACTTAACCATTCTAAGTTAATGTGCTTTTAAGTCTTTTTAAAGGAGATATGAGATCTATAAGCAATTCATGTTCCTCAGTGAAAACAAGTCATTTCTTTGCATATTCTGACAGATGGCAATATAAATCCTATATTTTCAAATGTAGAATAATTTTTGTGGGAAATAGCCTATGAACCAGCTTCTAGAGTATGATTGACTAAATACCATCTAGTTAGCACCAGGAGCATTCTAGTAAATGAGCAGATTTAAAATGTCCACAAGCCAATAATCCATAGTGGTGGAATATTCTTTTTCTATTTTTTTTCTTTACCATAGGCAATGACCATTCACTATCAAACCGTTAGCTTATTGAGTTGATAACTGGTGGAGAGGGGAACCATTGTCTAAAGCCAGCCTGGATAGACAGCATGGCCTGGTGATAGTATTTCAGTTGTTACTGAGAAACTGGGTTTAATTGCTCTGGAACAGAGATACCCCAAACAGGTCTAATGAACCCCAAGTGGTGTTCATATGACATAAGCACATGCTATTCTGGGGCTTTAGGGGGTGATCAGAGACTCTTGGGGGGGAGCCAAAACTTCTGTTGTCTGCTGTGCTGTTATTCTATAGAAGAGTTTCTTTGATCTGAGGTATATGAATATTTTAACCTCCCTCAAATCAATACTCTGTTTCATGTGGGGATTTTGAGTCATTTTTGTACTTCCTCTTTTAAAGTTCCATAAACCCCAATAAATAAGAATTCTGATTGCTTGCTTCTGGAGAGATCTTTTCTTTACCATGGATAAAAATACTGTTTATTTCTTCTGATTGCTCTCTAGTTCTTAGAATTTGACAGCTTAGGACTTTTTGGTCCCTTACCTACCAGCACGGCCAAGTTTAAATCAACTAGCAAGTTTAGCTATGTCATGAATAGTACACTACTGTAATAACTCCAGAACCAACTTCAAGTGCTATTACAGTGAGTTCAACTGTCTGACCACTTCAAGGGCCAAGATGCTAAGTCATCTCTCTAGTAAAATATATTACAATAGAAAATGATATGTTCCCCAAATTTAAGGGCACTACCAACCCCCCAGGGACTAAGGTGTAGAAGTTACTATTCAGATCATTGCAGAGTCCTTTCAGCTTGCTGTATACTCTCTGGTCAAAGTGTGCTTCATCTACTAGTTCTAATTCAATAGTACAGCTTTAGTCTTTCTTACCAAGTATTTGTTTCCACATATGTCACTGCTTTCAAAAAAGAAAGTCATCTCTCACACTTATGTATTCACCATGTATGACACATATAACACGCAAAATGTGGTAAACTGCTGTTTGTTATTAGTAAGGCTTCCAGTCAAAAGCAACCTATTGGTTGTTAGGTTTGAGGGAATAACATTACAACTGTGAGTGGGGTTCAAAGGTCAACTGTACTGCAAGGAAGGACTTAGCAAATGAATTAGAAGCTGCAGATGGGCCAAGATGACAACTGAGAACCAATGCAGAGTTGTCAAGACAGGAGATGAAGGGCACACCTGCAGCCTCAGACACTTGGAAGGCTGAGGCAAAAGGATCATCAGAACACAGTAGTTCAAAGCCAGGCTGGGCCTTTTTGTTTTTTGGTTGGTCAGTCGTGGGGCTTGAGCTCAGGTCTGGGCACTGTCCCTAAGCCTCTTTGTGCTCAAGGCTAGTACTCTACCCATTTTGAGCCACAGCATCACTTCTGGTTTTTGAGTGTTTAATTGAGATGAGTCTTATGGAGACTTTTCTGCCAGGTCTGACTTTGAATCACCATCCACAGATCTTGGCCTCCTGAGTAGCTAGGATTACAGGTGTGAACCACTAATGCCTGGCTCCAATATGTCTTAAAGTAACAAATATTGTCAGTAGAATGGTGAGGGTAGGCATCCCTTTTAATGAGGGGAAAAGTATGCCAAGAAGGTTTACAATGGAAGTAATAACTTATTAGTTTGCTGACAAGAATAATCCATTTGGAAGAAGGGAATGATGTTAGAGAAAACAAACTCAAACATGGTCCTCAGGTTAAGGATAAAAGAGTCTGTGAGTAGAACACTGTCTTTATAGAAACCAATCACTCAAATGAAGCAGGAGCTGCGTCAGGGCATACTTGTGATTGAGTCATGAAGCGACCTGAGATTTGACATTGATTCTCCCTGGCCTGCCTTAGCTTGTGGACACAGGTGTACAGTAGCATCAAGTTTAATTTAGCTAGAGTTTAGTTCTTCTGAGCAAGTCTATCAAGGCAAGAGGCAGGCAAGGAAGTTGATGGTACCTAAAAGGGAACAATTGTTTCCTTTTATGAAATAGGCTCATGTTGGGGCTTGGAATGTGGCCTACTGGTATAGTTCTTGTCTAGCATGCATGAAGCCCTAGGTTTGATTCCTCAGTAGCACATACATAGAAAAAGCCGAAGTGGCACTGTGGCTCAAGTGGTAGAGTGCTAGCCTTAAGCAAAAGCAGTTTATGGACTGCACCCAGACCCTGAGTTCAAGCCTCAGGACTGGCAAAAAGAAAAGGGAAAAAAAAAAAAGGTTCATGTTATGTCAAAAAGACTGGCTTTGAACTTATAATCCTCCTGCCTTAGCTTCCAAGTACACATGCATGACAGCCAGCCAAAAAGGAACAATTTTCATGACTATGGAACCCAAGCTGAATAAGCAAGATAAAGGATTTCAAAGGAATAAAGGGGCTGAAGTGGTCTAATGATTTATAAGCCTGGATGGGATGAAGGAGTTGATTTACCATGTAAGAAGCATGAGCTAGAAAAATAAAAGGGTCAGAGTTGGAGGCTTGAAATTGGTATGAAGGATCATGGATATTGCAAACAACCATGTTTGATCATTGGTATAAGCAGTCAGTTGCAGTACAGAGATCATAATCATTGGAGAAAGAAAATAATGAAACCAGAAAATGTAAGTCATATATTAAAATCCTCAAGAATAATTTCAGTATTGAAATGAATGAACCCAAGAATGATGAGGGAAAATAGGCTTATTTGAAAATAAGAAGAGATGGTAGATAATAAATAAATATATATATATATATATATTATTTGTTGCTACAAGATCCAAAGTGAGCAAATTTAAGGTAGTTGTCTTATAGTGGCTGTAAGAATTAAAGGGAAGATGTAAATAAGAAGGGATGGTAGATAATATAATTTGTTGCTACAAGATCCAAAGTGAGGAATTTTAGAGAAAGGGGATAGCTGTCTTATAGTGGCAATAAGGATTAAAAAGAACACCTACGCACATGGCACAGGAGAAGATATGAACTCCTGAAAACTATAACACGGGATGTTGTTTGAAACAGAATGTGACAGAAGTTAGGAAATTTTACTGATAGTTAATTTTTGGATCCAAAAGATTCAGTGGAAGTGATGAAGGAAATGTAGGAAAGAACTACTGGTCTTAATACAGAAAGCAGTGTAGCTCAGTGATAAAGGACTTACCTAGCACATGCAAGGTCTTGGGTTCAACCATCACAATTCCAAATAAACAACCAAGAGAAATTAGACGTATGAAGCTCACCTTAATGGTTTCGAAGCATAAGCTGTGACAGGCTTTCCAATGGAGAAAGGAGACAGTGTTTCTAGGTGTTCCACAGGATACTGAGGTAGCCTGCTAATCAATCCCCTTGCGATGGAAATTCTGGGAGAACATCTGGCTCACAGCTCCCTGAGGACCTTTCACATGCTGGGGTAAGTAGACATTTACACCATCCATAACAAGCTCCTTTCTTCATCTTGTTGGCAGATGTATGGAAGGAATCCAGGAATGATATCCTTGAGCATCTAGACCTTACTAACATTGTACAAGAGAGGAGGGATGGTAGGGACAGGATATTTAACTAGCATGTTTGGTCCTCAGAACCCTTTGAAAGTGAAAATGTGATGCTCAATAAGATTCTGATTTCCCAATGCCACAATAGAAATAAAGGGCAAATAGGAAAACAAGTAGCCTTAAGTTTTGTTTTCTTTCTCTTTGATTAGTTATACTGAGAGGCAAAAATTCCCTGAACTGAAAAGATTTGAAAGAGTCTATTATATCTTAGAAAAGTTAAAAACAGTAGTCTTAAAAGTGACATCTAGTAAGAGAAAAGCACAGATATATATATATATATATAAATATATATGTAGATAGATAGATAGATATATCCCCTACTAAATCATCAAAGCTGCTACCTTAGTGTTTGAAAGGTGAAATTAGGACTGCAGAGGGAGTAACATGTTTATGTGAAAGTATAGCTTATAGCTGATTGAAATGTAATCAGTATTTAGAAGGATGCTGCTATGTTTTGCATTGAAAGTGGTTAAAATTTACATCTCTTTAGAAATCAGTACAAAAAGTAATTCTCTCAAAGGAAAGATAAGCCAATAATTAATAAAGACAAGTGTTCAGATTTATTTGGAAATTCACAGTTTCTAATGGCACTACAGCTCCGTAGTAACACACTGGAAGTCTCTCTCCCCAACACACAGATGCTGTCTCTTCCCCCCCTCTCTCTGCTCGCATCTGGACCTCTTTTCAAGGGCCTTCTATATAATCAGGCCCCTTTGCTCTGAATGGCTAATTGTGCAGACTGGAAAGAAAATAAATCTTCTAGAACATACTGTTACCCTAAAGCAGCAACTTAAAACAAATAAAAAAGGCTTTAAATAAGTCACATTACAAACAATGCCTTGAAAACGGTATTAGACAAGTTAAAAAAGTTATTACTAAAAGTGCTGAATAAGTTATAACTTAAATCTCTTATCACAAAATGTTCAATGCTCGCTCTTTCACAAAGAAACATTTTTCACTCACTGTACAATCACACACTAAGAAATCATTTTGCTCAATACAGTCATGGCCCATTATTTTTTGAAGGAAAAAAGGCAAACAAAGACAGACATATTGACATCACACACATGTATCTCTGCACATTATAGCCAACACAAAGCAAACATCAAGGAATAATCATCCCTTTAGACTGTCAAATAGATAAGGCCTCACAAACTCACCACTGGTCTGTACATATGTACACAGGCAGTGATTCTACCATGAGATGTGGTCTCACATTGATATAAAGGTTTGGGGGATATTTATTGTGAATGTTTATGTTGTAATGCAGCTTTGCAAATGTGTGTTTGCAAATACTAGTCATTGGCAAGAAAAGATCGTCTAGTTTTACTCCCTCATTAAGTTAGTAACTAAGAAAAAAGTAATACAGTCCAAATAAGTGAAAATAAAATTAAGGGCCTCATCATTTACCTAATAGAATGGACTTAAGTTCCAGCTAGTGTTTCTTTCCAGTGAGTTTGTTAAGCAGAGATCTATTTGGCAAGTCTTGAGGATTTTACACTGTCTGACCCATACTGCTGAGCTCCAGGCACATCTTAAAGCCTTGTAGTGTTTGCAGCTTTAAAACCCTAACAAAGTTACAAAAGAAATCAAATGACAGAAAGGTTCTCCCTCCTCTTCCAGTGGCATTATAAATAGACAAAAGGCACATAAATATGGGAAGGTGCAAGAAATAGGAACAAAGCTAAAGGAAGAGGTTTAGGCTTCCATTCCTATCCCACCCAAGAAACTGGGGTCCCAAATTATTTTTGTCCCGGTAATTAATCTGTGAAAAAAAATCTTTATAAAATGTCTATCATTATTCTTGTAGGAAGTGATCAGCCTTGTAAAACTGTAGCTCATTAACCAAGATTGACACGATCATGTCTACTTTTTAAAAAGGCAGAAATCATAATTTCTGAATACTTTTCCCAATATTTTCTCCCTCCCCACCCAAACCCTCCAAATACCACAGACTGTTCTTCAAGAACAACAACGAAATGTTGCCAGTATGAAAAGTTCAATTACTTTTAGATATGTCCTGAGACTGTGGTAACACCAAATGTTCCCACGGTGATCTCTTTGTTTCCTTTGATTATGTCATGCAGGCTTGGCAATGATCCTGACTTAGTCTGTATTAGAGTTTTTATCAATTTTCCTTGGTCTTGGACTTTAGACCGCCTTCGTTTTAAAGCCCTCTTCTCAGTTTTTGTCTTTTGGGACTGTCCATTGCACAGACTTGTGCAAGCTGAAATGCCACAAAAATAGGACTCTTCCGACTGTGATGAAGTTTCTGAGCTTCCCTCCGAGGGAGGGCCCTTGTAAGAAGAGTGATAAACTTCTCCTATGTTAGAAAAATCTCTCTGGTTCGTAAAAGGTTTTCTTCCTTTTATGTCTCCATTGGCTACTGGGTGCAATGGATCTGCAGGCTTAATGGTCTCGATTTTTTCTGTTTTATACTTGCAGCGTTTCTTCTTTAATACAAACAAAAGAAAAAATAGAGTTAGACCTCCAGATGATTTTAAACACCTATGAGAGCTGAACTAGGGCAAGCAAAGTGTCAACATCTGGTGGGAAATAAAATATTGTTATAAATTCAGACACATATGCACACTGGAAGTTATTAGCTACCCATTTGGTAAGGAAAATAACCCAAAAACCTAGTAACTGATTATCTGCCACCCATGAATACAGATTTAAAGTGGCAGCTAACACCTGAATACCAGTTACGTATGTACCCAGCGTCATATTAGTTACATTTACACACATCTTACTTTTTAATCCTGAAAGGTTTTCCTTGATTCCCAAATGAAAAAAACAAAGCTTCAGTTATCTGGCTCCTTACATGGCTTATAAAGTAGAAAATGTCCAAAGTGAAACTGAGCTTTAGGTTCTATGTCATAGAGAAAATTATCACTAATCAGAAGGCAGGCAAATATCCTAAGTACATAATGAACTTTGCCCCTACAATGGGTCATTTAAGAAGACACAAACTATGTGTGTTTGTTTCCTCATTTAAAGAGTGGGGGCATCCCACTTTTGGGTATCTATCCAAAAGACCACAAACATAATCACACTAAAGACACCAGCACAACAATGTTCATCGCAGCACAATTTGTCATAGCTAGAATCTGAACCAACCCAGATGCCCCTCAGTAGACGAATGGATCAGGAAAATGTGGTACATATACACAACGGAATTTTATGCCTCTATCAGAAAGAATGACATTGCCCCATTCGTAAGGAAATGGAAGGACTTGGAAAAACTTATACTAAGTGAAGTGAGCCAGACCCAAAGAAACATGGACTATATGGTCTCCCTTATAGGGAATAATTAGCACAGGTTTAGGCAAGTCACAGCAGAGGATCACAGGAGCCCAATAGCTATACCCTTATGAACACATAAGATAATGCTAAGTGAAATGAACTCCATGTTATGGAAACGATTGTTATATCACAGTTGTAACTACTTTCAACGTGCCATATATAACTGTAGCCTCTATTATTCATGATATTCCTCTATCACCTTCCTGTGGTTGTACCTACACTATCTCTGTACCTTATCTGAGTATACTGGAAACCGTGTGTACTGGTATTAGAACCAGAAAATTGGAAGGGAATACCAAAATCGAGAGACACAGGGTAAAAAAAAACAAACAACTACAAAAGCAATACTTACAAACTGTTTGATGAAAATGAACTGAACAACGGAACAACTCGTGGGGGGGAGGGGAATGGGAAAGAGGGAGGGGGAGGGGGAAATGAGGGACGAGGTAACAGTACAAGAAATGTATCCAATGTCTAATGTATGAAAGTGCAAGCTCTCTGTAATTCAGTTTGATAAAAAAAAAAAGTGGGGCATCACCACCTGCTGGTTGCTGTGAGGATTACAGGAAGGGTGTGAGTAGGCATGGTGCATGCACATTATGCTTCTCGTCCAAGGAAGCTGTCTAAAGGTTGTATAGTAAGGACTTTAAAGATGAGAAAATGCTTCATGGTTCCTAGATCACACAAAATGGGCTACAGTGAACTGTAGGTCTGCTTGCTGTCCCCTTTAAATATTTACTTACAACATTATTATAACTGAAAATAAACAGTAAGTACTATCTAAAAGCAAAATTACACTTTTCAATCTACTATAAATATATCAATTATTTCCTAGAAACTATTACCTTTTTTTCTGGTGAGAACTTGAGGGGTTCTACGATGTACAAGTCATTTGGATCTACTATAAGAAAAAGAGATTTAAAATGAAAAGTAGATTATGGTATGAATAAAAAAACACTAGACTATCCCATAGTAATTAGTCCATTAATAGGATTAATGAATTGATATTTTATAATGTAATCTATGTTTTTACTAGTAATATAAATATTGGTAACATAAATGACGATATTTTTATTCATTTTAAACTAGTAAGCCAGCAGAGGCAAGGGAAGATAGTACCACTTTTTTGTTTTGCCAGTCCTGGGGCTTGAAATCAGGGCCTTGGCCCTGTCCCTGAGCTTCTTTTGCTCAAGGCTAGTGCTCTACCATTTGAGCTACAGCACCACTTCTGGCCTTTTCTGTTTATGTGATACTGAGAAATCAAACTCAGGGCTTCATGCATGCTAGTGAAGCACACTCTACCACTAAGTCACATCAAAGTTATTTGAAGGCTGGCTGTCAATCTTGAAAATAAACAATCTTCCTATCTATTTAAATATATATAAATAATTTGTATATCCTTGTTATGACTTTAACAAATGGTTATCAACTAACATAAGGATCCTTCTCTGAGCCAGCCTTTTCCTCTTACCTGATGAGAAAAACAACATATTTAATAACCAAACCTAGAGATAATTGAAGTACTTCTCTAAAAGACTAAATTCCACATAGTGTAAAAAATGGTGGCTAAAAAGTGCAACAAGCCAGTTAGAGGAGCACATGCACAAAGAGATCCAATAAATTTTTTTCTAATTGATTACTGCTATGCCTAAAATTATTAACTCTGAAATCTAAAAACAGTTTGAACATGCAATACATACATGGCCAAGCAATAATAAATATTTTCTAGCATGTTGGTAAATTAGATCTATATTATAGCTCTGTCTACACTTTCATTACTCAAAGCAATTTAGTACTCTTAACCCATTCTCTTATAACAAGATAAACAAAATGTAGAGCTATAGAACTCTGCCCCATTCAACCTGCTTAAGATTTTTTTTTTTTTTTTTTTTTTTTTTGCTAGTCCTGGGGCTTGGACTCAGGGCCTGAGCACTATCCCTGGCATCTTCTTGCTCAAGGCTAGCACTCTGCCAACCTGAGCCACAGTGCCACTTCTGGCCTTTTTTATATATGTGATGCTGAGGAATCGAACCTAGGGCAAGCACTCTTGCCACAAGGCCATATTCCCAGTCCCTGCTTAAGACATTTTAAGGCCAGCAAACATGAAAAGCTTTCAGTGCTGCAAAAACAGTAATCCTTGGGCCAAGATGGTCAAGTGAAACAAGGCATTTTGTTCTGAGGGCATTTGCCAATGCTAAAAAACAAAAAAGAATAGATTGTAAAGGCATAGTAGAAGAATCAAAACTTTTATCTTCAGGCTCACTCAAGTAGCAATATTAAGACACCCGCTACATCTGCACAATAATACTGCACAATAACATGGGAACCCAAAGCACTATATCGTCTTAGGTAAAGAACGAATTTGCACTTCAAATTACTAACATGTAGTGCCTAATGAGATTTGAATGCGAAGTGTTACATGACTGTAAAACAAACAAAATTCTCTCTGAAAGAGGAACCTACAATCTGTTAAGATAAACCAGTAACTATCAAATAACAGAAAAATAAAGCATCCTGACAAAAATACAGCAGCACTCTGCTGTGTACACATAAATAATACCAAATATATGTATATATATAACATCTTCATTTATTACTAACATTAATAAATATGTGTTACTGTAAAAATAAATACCACTACAAATTATTTGTCTAAGTGAAAATAGCACACAAAGACAGGCAACCACACACACACACCACACACCAAATGTACATACTAAGACAATTATATGAATAGGTTCACAACAGATTCACAGACTTAATATTAAAATGATCAGAAACTATGAAGACAAATTATGCTTACAATGTTTAAATGCAAGTATAGACAAATGTAGTAACAAACTCAGGGGCAAACTCGCACAGAATAATTCCTTGGAAAGACAAAATTAAAATCAATAAAATGAACATCAAGAAATGGGTATTTGAAAAGGGGAGGGGGTAAGTAAGAAGGGGGAGAATACAGTCAGAGATTCAATGTATATCCTACAAAACTAAGAAAAGGGATGAGTTGGGAGGAACAAATGACAATAGTTGAGGGATGATATTCATCAAGATACACTGTACTCATACATGGCTTTGATGAATCAATTCCTTTGTACTTAAATTTTAAAAGGCTTGAAAATATCCACAAAAATATTTTTAAAGACATAGATTTTTTAAAATAACAAATTACAAAACAATTCTTAGAAATAATAGTAACTGAAATAAAAAATCCAAAAGCATAAATTTTTGTTAGTGGTGGTGGTACTGGGTTTGAACTCAGGACCTTACTTGCTAGGCAAAGACTCCCTGCCACTTAATCCAAATTCCCAGCCTCAAAGAGTAAATATAATAACAGACTAGATATAGCTGAGACTATGTGGCCTAAAGACATATTAAATAAAATAGTAATCTAAAATACAGCATAAAGAGGCAAAGAGATGGTAGATTTACAAAACAAAGAGATGGGCTAATAAATTCTGTTAAATTTGAGGATCTGAAACAGAACAAATCACTGGTAAT
This sequence comes from Perognathus longimembris pacificus, assembly GCF_023159225.1. NCBI lineage: Eukaryota > Metazoa > Chordata > Mammalia > Rodentia > Heteromyidae > Perognathus > Perognathus longimembris. Next base: position 27,590,791 of record NC_063171.1, read on the forward strand.
ATCTGAGGTACTGATAAAAGGTAACAACCCACTGATTCAAAGAACCCAACAAACCTCCAAGTACTAAAGGAGAATATATCTCATTTCAGAGCTTTAAGAGAATGACAAGTGAGAGCTCTTAGGAAGAGCTGAAAAACACTTGTGAAGCTCACAGTCCATTCAGCAGTAGAGGCTTCTCAAAACACTATGATTTCTTCAGAGGAGTGACTACAGAATGGTCTCCCTACCTCCACTTCATTATCAACTTTTATATTGGCAATCATCGTACTATAAAGTTTGGCTCTTAAATGTTCAGCATAAGCTTATGTGACGAGAGTTGGATCTGCAGATGATAGCATTTGGATAGCATTTGGAGGTAGTAGCAAATTTAGAAGGTGGGACCTCATTGGAAGAAGTAGGTCACTGAAGGCACATCCTTGAATGCAAAGCTGAATCCTGGCCCCTTTCTCAATTTTCGCTTCCTGTCTGCTATGTTGTTGAGCAATCTTACTGTACAACATGTTTCCCTCATCAGCAGTCAGCACGTTCTGTTTCACTATGGATTCCCCCCAAAACAAAGCTTTGAAACCTCTAAGCCAAACTCAATCTTTCCTCAATATCAATTACAGGTGGATTAAAGACTTAAAAACTCAAAGAGAAGAATACGTAAAAGAAAATACAACAGTATTGTCCACAAGCAAGGAATAAAAAACTCTTAACAAGAGAAAAGAAGCATTACAAAAATAAAAGAAAAATTCATCTGATTATATAAAAATAAGACTATTCTATTTCACTTAAAGGGTTAAAAAAGTGACATAAGACACCTACAACATATTTAACTGACCAACATATAGAATTTAAATTTTATTAAGCCACAAAAACAAGAAAGAAACAAATAACTCAAGAAAAGAACAGATAATAATTTTTAAAGGCCCAAGAAAACCAAATGAGTCTTAAGTAGTAGATAAGGGATACAGCTCCATGGGAGAAGATCTAACTGATTCAGGACCTGGGTTTGACTTCAGCACAAACAATAAACTGTTCAAGTAAAAATAATCAGTAATTACAACAGTACAGTGCAAATTACAACTGCACTGGAGTTAACAATTTCAAGTATTAGCAAGAAGACAGACCAATGAAAACTCTCACAATACTGATGGAAACACCAACTACAATACCAACTACACCAACTACAAAATACAATATACAATAGTATATACAAGTACACAACCCAGCAATTTTATGTCCCAGGTAATATTCCTAGGAAAACTCATGCAACTAATGTTCCAGTACACAAATAACAGGGGTATTCATTCCAACAGCCTAAACCAGTGGTAGAACAAATACACTGTGATTTCATCAGTTACTGAAAGTGTTTGAAAACATAATGTTGAATGCAATTGTGTATATAGATTACAAGTATGATGTGGCATGAATGAGACAAAAAGAGCACATATGGTTTAATTCCATTTACCAAAAACCTCAAAGCCAGGCAGAGATCAAGTTATATTGTTGAGGAATCTATGGATGATAGCATTATTAAGAAAATGATGATTTTAAATAGCCAAGATAGGCATTACCTCTGGGAGAAGGAAAATCACTGGTACTAGGCAAGTGAAATTTCTTGACAGCATGCTATTTACACAGAATTTTTACTCTGGAATTGTTTGATACACTGAACATGCCCACAAGAAAAAATATAGAGAAAATTTTCCTGACCCTGGACTTGACAATGACTTCTCGGAAGAGGTGACAAAAGCAAAATTAGCAAATGGAGCTGCATCAATATGAAAAACATATTTGGGTGCTGGTAGCTCATATCTGTAATCCTAGCTACTCACGAAGCTGAGATCTGAGGATTGTGGTTTAAAGCTAGCCAGTCCATAAAACTCTATAATTAACCAGCAAAAGCCAAAAGTGGACCACTGTCTAAAATAGAAGAGTACCAGCCTTGAGTGAAAAAGCCAAGGTTATAGTGCCCAAGTACTGAGTTCAAGACCTAGTATGAACACACACACACACACACACACACAAAAAACTTCTATAGACAAAACTGAATGAAAAAGCAATAGAGAATTAGAGATGATAATATTAGTAAACCATGTATCTGCTAACATAAATAACCCAATTTAAAATACATAAAGCACTTGAATACAAATATTTTTAAAAATAAGATCTATTTGATCATCACCAATCATCAGAGAAATGCAAAGCAAAAACAAAATATGGTATCTCACATCCATTAGAATGGATATTATTTAAAAAGAAAACAAAAACAGAAAATATAAGTATTCATGATGATGTGTTGAAACTGGATGTGCTAGTGATAAGGCTGTATAGTGGCATAGTAAATAATGAGAAATAATATGGAGGTTTTTCAAAAATAGATTAAAACGAGAGCTATCATATGATCTAGCAATCCCACTTCTGGGCTTTTATCCTGAAGCAAGAACTTGAAGAGGTGTTTGTACACCCATGTTCATAAAAGCACTATTCACAATAGCCAAGAAGGAAAGTGATTTAAATGCTCATCCAAAGATGAATAAAGAAAATTTGGTAAATACAACATTCCACCAAATACTTAACTTAAGAAAAGTCCAATCACATGTTATATATAAATACACCTTAAGGACATGTTACATACTATAAGCCAATCACAGACAAATACTCTACACACATGGGAATATCTCAAGTAGTTAAATTCATAGAAAACAGAAAATACAATAGAAGCTTCAAGAGGCTAAGTGGAAAGGAGAGGAACAAAAAAGGCTCTTAGTTAACAGACATAGGATTTCAGGTTTGCAAGATAAACAGAGATTCATCTTACAGAGATCATTTTTTTTTTTTAATCTTTTTTTTTGGCCAGTCCTGGGCCTTGGACTCAGGGCCTGAGCACTGTCCCTGGCTTCTTCCCGCTCAAGGCTAGCACTCTGCCACTTGAGCCACAGCGCCGCTTCTGGCCGTTTTCTGTATATGTGGTGCTGGGGAATCGAACCTAGGGCCTCGTGTATCCGAGGCAGGCACTCTTGCCACTAGGCCATATCCCCAGCCCAGAGATCATTTTTAACTAAGTAATGAGAACTTACCATTACTGAGTTGCACACTTAAAATGGCTAAGATAATTTTTTTTACTATAATTTAAAAAACTAAGCCTGGTTCCTTCTCAGAGCTTAGAAGTAAAAATTAATACAAAACAGGTAAAATCAACCAGATAGACTGTGATAAATGCCGCAAGCTATCCAACATATGAAGACACGAATAGTGGAATCACAACTAAAGTCAAATCTCTCACCTACTATACTTAACTCATTTTAAATATATGGCTAAGCTAAGACGACCTCATTGTTTAAAATAGAAGTAAACTATTATTAGGAGCAAAGGCCTTAAAGAGTTAGAAGAGAAATAAAATAATAGCCATAATTTCACAAACTAGAAGCGATTAAAAAGGGAAAAAAGTAACATCAATGTATTTCTAAACTTCCTAAGTGTAACTCAAATTGGCAATTCATATTCTTCCAAGAGAATGGCTATAAGACCTGAAATACTAAATGTTTACTAGGATGTGGAACAAATGAAATAGCTGATGGGAGGGCAAATTCATCTAGTGTTCTGGAAACCTGTGAAGCACTTCATATTAAAGCTGAACATACACATACACTATGATCCAAGTACTGCTTTCTATCTGGGAGAATATTCAAAAAAAATACATGAGCATATTTTCTCAAAGTTATGTGAAAGGACAAAAATAAAAATAGTACAAATATAGTAATGAATAATATGCAGTATATCTGTATAATGAAATATTGTATAGAAATCAGAAAAAACAACCATATTCAATGCCACAGAAATCTTAAAATAGAAAAAAATACTATTCTAGGGAGGGGGATGGGTAGTCATTGAAAGAGTACAAAGAAATTTTCAAAGTGTTGGATAATGTTCTTCTTTTTAATCTAGATGTTTGTAGAGGCCTGTTGAGTTTTTGAAGATTCATTTACCTTTACAATTATAATTAGACTTTCTTATATAAAATATCTCAATGAAAAATTTCACTTAAAAAGATACAACAACTAGAAGGAAAACTGAGAAACAAAACAGCAGGAAGGAGGAAGAGTTTTACTACCCTAAGTACCTACGTAACAAATCTGAAAGCTCTGATTATAATGAGTGAAGCTGAGGAAATATTTGAATGATTTAATCAACTGACACATGCTGCTTAGTTACACAATTCTAAAACCAGAGAGCACAGCCAGTTATTATTAAGGAAGCAATCCTAACTGAAACACAGGATTAATTGGTTATTTTAATATTACTATGAAGACAAATTTCTAAGTTTCTTAGTTAAGTATTAATTACAAAAGCACTGAAATTTCAAAGGCATTGAAATAGGAAAACAGCCACCCAGTACACATCTATCCACCTATATGTATGTATTTATTGACTGTTAGACAATGAAACCCAATTATAGATTCTGGGTTATAAAAAGAGATCAGATTTTTTTTTTTTAGAAAGTGCCTCACAGTCCTATACTAGAGACAAAAAGGGTCCTACCTGTACAGGAAGAGGAGGCAGAAAAGCACAGGATGCTATGGGAGCACATTCAGGTTTTCCATATCTGCTGAACTTTCTCAACCATCCCTTTCTAAAAAGAAATACTTCTAAACAGGAGCATGTGTAAACAAAACTACCCATTGCTATTTAAATAAACTAGGTCCCCCACCCCAACCTTTGAGCTTTTAAAGGAACAAAGAGATTTAAAATGTGGAAATGATAAAGTGGCTTTGACAGCACAAACACAAAGGTTACTTGCATTCATTTTTTGTTGTTGTTGCAGATGGTCACAAACACAACATTGCCATTAAACTTATGCCAGAAATAAGCTAGTTTCATATATATATAGATATACATATTATATTTTCATAAAAAGCTACCTTCTTTGCCAGTTAACTGTAGAGACTTGGATCTGATGAGTGGAAATGAAGTTCTTCTTTTCAAACTCAAATCATCATAGGAAGAAAAACACCTAACACATTAAGAAAAATCATTATTGGACATAATTTTACTACAAATAACTTACTATGTAGTTAAGCTAAGGCTAAATGGAGACTCTATTGAGAACTGTCCATAGTACGTGAGACTAAATTTAATTCAACATACCAATTAGCACTGTTATTATAAGGGCAACAAATATTCTTGTCTACAGATACTATAGTCCACCTCTTCTGAATATTCACAGTTGAGTACTTTTCTCTACCAAACATTTCAAGCATTTTAATGCTTTTATTATCAGTGTTTTTATTCTAAGTCATACAGCCATCCAGGTATAAAACAATCTCACTAGTCTAATGTTGCATTTTTAGTTTCAAAATTATAGGAAAATATGATTAGGAAAAGTAATTGCTTCAGTGACCCTTTGCTGCACAATTCACAAGGAAAGTAAAAAGCACAGTGAAAGAAACGAAAAATTGTAAACTACAATGCAAATATTACCTTTTAGGACTTGGATATTGATTACTTTTAGGAAGTTTTGAAATATAATCGCCATCAAATTGAGAAGTGTTTCTACAACGCTGCATACAAAGCATCAGTCCCAAGACAACACAGAGAACCAAGGATATGACAAGATAGCTCTGTCGATCTGAAACCTAAGATAAGAAGATAATGTAGCAGGAGTAATCATAATAATAAATCATACTAGAAAAAATATAATGGGACCCAAAATTCAAAGAACAAAGAATTCAAAACTATAAATGAAAAGCATACTGTGAAAGCAATGTGATTTTATTCTTATTTTCCCATCAATTTCAAATTTAAGGAAAAGCAGTACAATGAGCATATATTTATGCCTCTCATTTTGATGCTCACCAATCTCTAGTCTCTCCCTGTGTATAACACTGAACACTATTCAGTTATTTAAGACAAAAATCTGAGAATCATCCTTGATTCTTCTTCCTCATATGTCCAAAGTTTCACTGAGGCTTATTTTCAACCTCTTCTACCAAATCACTATCATCACATTATTCTCCACTCCTAGAAACCTTGTTCAAGCCAACCTCACCCAGGTTAGTGAAATTGTCTAGTAACTGTTTTCCTTCCTGCTTCTGCTTTTATTGTCCTTCAACAGGCAACTGTCTACAGTGTGACAAGCAGACAATTCTCAATATGTTAAGCATTAATAAGGCAATCACATCATTTCTTCAATGTTCCAATAACCTTCAATGCTCAGAATAAAATTCAAACTCTAAATCATGTGCATAGGTCTATTATCATTTGCAGCTATCCCAGCTTCCTTTCTGCCTCCAATGTATCAGTTTCTAATCCTGAGCCTAATTCTATAGTAACATGTTTGATCTCCAGAAATTGTGTACCAAGACTAAGTACCTTTGGGTACTCAATTCTAAAGCCACTTCCTCCCATGGTTCTTCTAAGAACACCAGCTAGAATGGCATCTCTTCCTACTTCTACTGACCTACACACTTACATTTCATTCTCTTCACAGCACTTACTATGAACAGCAATTCTGTTTGTTTATTCATTACATATATTCACTATATGGATTCAACCCTTCCTCTAGAACACAGCCCTGTGGGGCCTGGTCTGCTGAGTGTAGTATATGCACCAATGGATGACCACTCATGCCTCACAGTATATAATACTCTGGCTGTTGAATATACACTTCAAAATCACTCAAGTTTGTGCCTTGTGAATAAGCAATTTCATAAGCCTTGTAAGTGAAAAATGAAGTATGTGAAATATACTTTGTAAATGGACTGTTAAAAGAGCTATATATAAGTATTATTGGAAAGCATTACTTAATCTTATCAAAACTAAAATCAGGTTTTACAGAAGATTTTGTTTCCAAAATGTTAAAGTGCTACATTTTGCTGTTTTTGAAAAAGTGCTCTATAAATCATTTTTTATGATTAGTTTTTAGGAAGCATGTCCACGTTTACAGGCTTGCGTTCATGACTATCTTTATATGTGCACTGTGTCTTGCAATAGCAGCATTAACAATTACCTCTCTTTTTAATTCTGCTACAGTTGTTGATAAGTTTGAAACAAGCTGTGTCATGTTGGTCAATTGCGCCTGTAGTAGCTGGATAGCTTCAGTTTGCCTCTGGTCCTATGATAAAAGATTAAGTATCACTTGTCTTTGTGTTTCATCTACATATTACATTTTGAATTTAAGTAAATAATATGAAAACCACCAAGTCCTTGCAAAACATAGGTATTATCAATTTTCACCAGAAAATTTAAAAACAAAATACTTCAAAGAATTTGGATCTGTGGTCAATTCTTCCCTTGAAAACAACTTTTTTTTTTTAACCACTCACTACTTTAATATATAATATTGTATAAAAGCTTGTTGATTACTTTTCAACTTACAGTGGGTTCCCTATGTGTGAACTAGTATATAACTAGTCATGTACAAAAACTGCCTCTCTGTTGAATAATTCTAGAGCTAAGTAGTTGGTAGAAAGACTTGTTGAAAGATTTTTCAAGAACGTTTCTGGGGCTGGTAATGGGGCTTAGCAGTAGAGTGCTTGCCTAACGTGTGAAGTTCTGGGTTTGATTCCTCAGCACCACATACACAGAAAAGGCCAGAAGTGGTGCTGTGGCTCAAGTGGTAGAATGCTAGCCTTGAGCAAAAAAAAGCCAGGGACAGTGCTGAAGCCTTGAGTCCAAGACTGACAAACACACACACACACACACACACACACACACACACACACACACATACACACACACAAACAGTATTTCTGGTTACAATGTAGAATCCATACCAAAATTTTAAATTTTTTCTTTCACAGTAAAAATTACCAGAACTTAGACTATAACACAAATGAAAGAAATTCAACAACATTAAATCCATTTGTTAGCAGCTCTGATATTTAGAATTTGTATAATGGACAAACACATCTTTATTTAGAATACAAATTTCAATCATATTTTAAGCAATTATACATCAGACTTAGTTATGAAACAATATAAGGTAGAAAATTTGAACATGTTATTAATGAATTTGGGAAGGTGGAAAAGAGGCTAAAAGTCAAAGAAATCTAAAACTAACCTCATATAAAATGTCTACATAGACACTCATTATTCTAGAACAAAAGTTTTCAAATTTAGATTTCGAAAAGTTTTAAATCTCACTGCAGTTATCTGTGGGAGGATGAATGCATAAAACTGCAAGGTTCCACTTACTTCCTTACCTGTGATGTTTAGGGGTAGTACTTCCTATCCTATCCTACTTTATCTTTCTAAAATGCTAAGGTAATCCATTAAACAAACAGTACAAGAAATGTATCCAAAGCCTAACATATGAAACTGTAACCTCTGTGTACATCAGTTTGATAATAAAAATTTTTAAAAATCCTTTGTTTTGAATGCTGATTCAGATTTGACATTGACGAATTTGAGGTGGTTACAAACAAAGGACAAGCTACTAAATTTAATAGGTTGGTTAATACTTCTCATGGAGATTTACTTCCAATGTTAATATGAAAGATCACTGAAAATCACTTATTTGAATCATTGAGGTCTAAGATAATGATGCTATAAAGTAAAAAGAAGAAATCATTACATTAAATTAATGAACATATATGTAAACATTGTGTTCATAGGGCAGAGTATTTTAAAGATGTTAATTCTCCATATTGATCTATAAATTCAACATAATCCCAGCAAAATTCAAATACGTTTTCATTTTTTAAAGAAAAAAATGTTAATTTTAAAATCCACATAGAAATGAAAAACAAAATAAAAAATATAGGACAAAACCTTGGAAAAGCACAAAGTTAACAGTACTTGACCTCAGTTATCATTGCTACAGTAATCAACACTGTGGTACAAGTACACAGATAGATTCACCAATCAAAAGAATAAATGTGAACCCTTGAAACAGATTCATATATGTACAGTGAACTGTTTTGTTTTTTAAATTAAAAATGCAATGAAAATTCAGTGAGGGATTTCTTTTCTTTTCTTTTTTTTTGCCAATCCTGGGCCATGGACTCAGGGCCTGAGCACTGTCCCTGGCTTCTTTTTTTGCTCAAGGCTAGCACTCTGCCAATTGAGCCACAGTGCCACTTCTGGTCGTTTTCTATATATGTGGTGCTTGGGTATTGAACCCAGGGCTTCATGTATACAAGGCAAGCACTCTTGCCACTAGGCCATATTCCCAGCCTCAGTGAGGGATTTCTTTTCAAGAAATGATACTAGAACAAACAAATGGATATTCATGTGACTTCCCTGTCACATGTCCCTTCTCAAAAAGAAACTTTAACCATAGCTTGTGAATTAAAACAGATCATAAACCTAATGCAAAACTAAAAGTAACAAACCTCTAAAAGAAAATAAAGGAAGAAAGTCTTTGCTTTAGACAAAGACCTCACAAAGTAATGAAAATACTGATAATTTAGACTCCATCAAATCAAAAATCTTCTGTTCTTCAAACCTTACTAGAAAAAAAGTAGTAAGGGATCAGGAGAAAGTATTTGTACAGCATATCTCTGACAAAGAATCTGTATTTCGAAAATGCGAGGAAAAAGTAAAGATGTCTTAAGCCTAACAGTGGGAAAACAAACCAGTAAGAAAAAAAATGACAACTATAATGTGCACAGTGGCAACCTGTTACAACAACATACATTCAAAATAACAAGAAGACTAATTCGGAGGGTGGGAGAAAAATGAGGGAGGAGGTAACAAATTTGACAAGAAATGTACTCACTCCCTTACGTATGTAACTGTAACCCCTCTGTACATCACCTGGACAATAAAATTTTTTTTAAATATTAAATTCACAGCCTATAACACATTAATCATTGAAGAAAGAAATTATTATTACTGATTTAATTACTACATATATTAAATAAGTTGCCTGATACAGATGTACAATACTTGTCCAATAGAATTGTACAATACTTGTACAATAGAAAAAATGAATACAAGATGAAGAAACCAACCTGCTCCTCTGCTAATCTTGAGGTATTCTGAAGTTTTACTATTGTTTTATTGAAAGCTTTTTGCATTTCTTCCATCTGTTTTCGATACCTAAGAGTAAGAATTATATTAAGTTTAATTATACTTAATTTAGTTATGGAAATATCCTTCTGATTTTGATATGCAAAAATAAATCTTTCTTAAAATGACTCTCATCTAGGACTGAGCAAATAAAAGAAAAAATACAGACGAGATCAGGCGCGTTAATGCCTAACGTATGAAACTGTAACCTCTCTGTACATCAGTTTGATAGTAAAAATTTGAAAAAAAAAAAAAAAAAGAACAAATACAGAGTAGGACTTTGAGGTATTAGCAACTTGAACAGCAAGTCTATGCATCTCACTGTCACATAAAATTTAATAATTTCTGTGGTTCTCGTGGGGTACATATCAGGATAGGGGAAAGCAAGAAAAAGTTTGAAGTATCTAGATGGGCATGCACACATGCATGTAATTCACTGAAAAATTATATATATGAACTTGGAAATCCCCTGTGAAACATAATGACTATCTTACTGTCATTAGTAGCATTTGAATTTAAGAGAGTAAGAAAATGTGGTGTTTTAAAAACTCTGGATATTTAGTGCCTTGGTGGGTGCAAATGGTTGAGAAGCCCTAATGACAGAAAGTAGACACTTAAGGGAATAAAAAATAACAGGTACACAAGTTTCAAGAAAGGAAGACTGTGTCTAAAGTCCTTATTATATTATGTGTATTAAACACTGCCTCCAGTACGTATAAGCACAGGACATCAATTACAATTAGAAAAAAAATCTATGGTCTATATTAAAAGAGTACAATTGAGAGTGTTACCTAATCATTTCATTTAGTCAATTCTTGGTGGTCTTATAGTTCTTCAATGATTCCTGGGCTTAAACTCTACTACAAGTTTTAAGGTTTCTACACTTTTTCCCATATATCCTCTGGAACTAAAGGGTATAAATGACTAAAAAGCAACTGAAAGTAAAGCCAGGCAGAATGGTGCAAATCTACAGTTGCAGTTACTTAAGAGGCTAAAGTGGAAGTATCAGTTGAGCCCAGGAATTCAACACAAGTCTGAACAACAAACATAAGAAAAAAAAACTGAGAGGACAGAACATTCATAGTTCAAACTTGTTATCACACTAGTAATAAAAGGACTGTGTCACTAAGTACTAAGTTCTTTAAAACTTTTTTGAAAAAGTAAATTCCTTAAGCAAATGAACAGCAATCAAGTAGCTTTCTTTAGCTAAAAACTGCTTACTACTCTTGTACCATGAGATAATGAAATCCTCTTTTCCTGTACTCACAGATCACATAGTCTGCTGCTAAATTTAATATGTGAAATGGGTTATACTAAGTCGTAATAAAGCTTACCTTTGGCTAAGTTCCTCCAGATATCGACCACTAAGAGACATATTAACTTCTAATGCTTTAATACGATTATTAAGTCTCATAAACACAGACTCCTTTTGGTTTGATCCATGTATAAGATTTCCATTAGCATATCCTAGATCTGTAGAATTTTGCAATTCAGCATAGAAATCTGTAGCTGTCCTTTGCAACCCTCTCAAAAGAGCATCTTCAGGAGATGGTTCTTCCTCTTTTACTTCGGGTAATGAAGAATCCAGAGCAGAAGTCAAAATTTGCTTTGGTGTGTCGGCTATGTTTGTTTTGGCTTCCCCATCTTCACTTTGTGGTATGGTGGCTGTGCTTACAGGTGGTACGACTGTTTCTGAAGGTTTCATGGTAACTTGCATGGAGGTCATGTCTTCTTTTACAATATTATCTGTTACTTCATTAACTTTATTTGTTTCATAGATTACAGACAACTTCTCTATAGTACTAAAACTGTCCGTCTTTTTTTCTGTCTCATCATCAACCACAACAGAACTCTCTTGGGGAATCACTTGGGAAGGTGTAAGCCCTGCTTCGTGTTTAACAGACTCTGATCCTTCTATTTTAGACAATGAATTCATTTCAGGAGTAACAGCTAAGAGAAGAGACTGAGAAAGAGTTTGAGTATGACTTGGTTCAAGTTCAATTGCATCCACAGTGTGATTCTTCAGATCACCCTGGTGCATGCTATTTAAGTCATTATCACCAACAAGTTCAGCTTCCCTTTCCAAATTCTTACTGTCCAAGTCTCTACTTGGAAGTTGCAATACTGAAACATCTACAGATTCTGCAGGATGTAATAACGGTGGTTGTGTTGGCAGAAAAGAATCTTTGCCTTTATCAACAGCAGTTCTGCTACGCTGTCGATAAAGGGTAATTTTAACTGAACACCATTTATAAATGTATTCTGGAAAACTAGAAATGCAACAAATCGTGGTCAGTTCGCTGCAAAATATTTGTGACTCCGACTCAAACCAAGGTGACGATTCATCCTCTTGTTCACCACTGCCCAGAAGAGTCACTGTGGATGGACTTGCTTCCTCTTCTTCCTCTTGAACCAGTTGTACAATGGGACTCTCTTTTGGAGTATCTGGTATTGATGGCTCTGTGTCATGTATATGTGGTTCAGTGATTACAATCCTAGAAATACAAACCATAATTACAGATTACTTTAATTAGAAATCTAAAGTTAAATATCTAAAGAAATAAGTAGACAGAAGACTAGGATTACAGAAGAAACTCATATGTTGGATCTCTCCCTGTAAAACATTTCCATTATGAAAGAAAAAGTACTTTAAAATGGTAACACTCAATCTAGTCTACATAATCCACCAATATTTACCAATCAAATTTGCTTTCATTAATCTATTTAAGAACTATTTGTGAATATTTCCACTCCTTGTATGTAAGTGTACCTTTCTTCCCCAAAACATTCACCAAATCTTTATAAGCTTCACAACTGTAACAGATTCCAGAGCTAAAACTAAAATCCTGGATTCTTAATGCTTATGAACGCATTTTGTACTTGAATTGCTAGCCTGAAAAGGCAGCTATATTTCTCAAACATGTTTCTGTAAACATTCCAACACACACACACACACACACAAAATTATCTGCTTTAAGGAGAAAAAAAAATACACCTCTCTCTCCAAAATAAGCTTAATGTGATCTCAGATATATTACTATGTTAATCAAAATCCTGGCATACTGTAAACTAACAGTGCCAGTGTAACAATATGCCACTATAAGCTCCAGAGTGCACTTTAGAACATGGGGTAGAGAGGTGGGAATCAGTGGGAACAGGATTATAAATAATTATAGCAAAATAACTATTTATAAATTATTATAAATATTATAAAAATTGTAAATGTGGTTCCTTTCAAGATAAAGGTATTTTCTGAGTGAGGCTTTGTAGTATAAATTGTACCACCTGAAAAATAAGCTAATATGAATAACAAAACTAATTATCTTCATAAGCAAATTGGCCTGCTTTTAAAAATTACTAACTGAAAATGTCTCCAAATGAAAATTAATGTCATGATGGCAAAGGTGGGAAAGGAATAAAATTAGTAATACCACAGCAAAATAATAAGATAAAACTAAATCATAATTAGGCAATACTTTTCTAAATAAGAAGATACTTGTAGCTATATACATATTTAATGCCTAACAACAATACAGATATATTCAAGCTGCATACTGCCTATCATCAATAAATGAATGATGGTAAAAATGGAACTATGTATGAAGGGGAAGGAAAAAAATTAAACTGGCCCTAGTAAATATTAACTTACATGCCAATGTCTACATTTTAATCCATCAGTACACACACACACACACACACACACACACACACACACAGACGCCAAACTTACCTAAATCTAGGTAAAGATAGTAAATCAGCTTTTTCTAAGTAACTTTTAACAGTAAGTCTGTTTGGAATGTTTTCATTTTTATTTATTTTCATCAAAAGATTGCGACATAATCAGTATAAATATTTGAAACAAATACAAAGTACGTAAGTAAAAAATATAAAAGATATCTATTTAAAATTTTTCTAGCATGGAAAAGAGTTGCTTGCTACATTAGTGTGTTATGATTCTATCTTTCAACAAATACTTGCATTATGTGTGGATATGTGTGCATACATATAATTACTCTTAGTTTTGAAAAATAAGACATACAATTCTGAAGAAGCCGGCCACAAAAAATCAAGAATAGCAAATATTATCCCACATAAACAGAAACACCAAGAAACTCACTATCCCCAATGCATTTCTTAGATCCTTCCAGGAATCAATTACATGTATGCTACATTTTCTTTTTAATCACCTTATAAACATCTTCAGTCACTTTCAGGATTAACATAGAAGAACATGAATTTTTTTATTGTGCTCTTCAAACCATAAAAATCTCATTTTGAATTAGCATGATACTTAGGAATTACAGTGCAAAGCACACTCAGTAGGGTTCTATCTACTGCCTTGAACTTTTTTAAGTTCAATTATTTTATCTTCATAAACAATAATGCAATCGAAAATTACCCAAATCATTATGAGCTAATTATCTATTACAGATAAGAAGCTAATGAACTAAAAATGTAATCAATTATCATTTCTGGTAGAAAAGACCAAAATAATCAGGATATTTTATCAGTTACCTATATACGTGGGTGTATGTATCCTTGACCAAATGCCACCTCACAAAAGATCTACACAAATCAGTTGAGAAAGAAAACACCTATGATAACACATAATGTAAGCACCACCGTTATGTAAGTATTTCAGGTACACTCATTGTGGCTCTGCAGAGACATCACATATAGGTAATTAATATTTACAAATTTGAACTTAAAAAAAAAGCCTTCAAAATCTGTCTTCAAGTTTATATTAGCATAAATATTTCCAATAAGATAAAAACTTGGTGTTGGTAAATAATAAAAATAATATATAATATCAAAACAACAGCTGGGTGCCAGTGGCTCACACCCATAATCCTAGCTACTCAGGAGGCTGAGATCTGAGGATTGTGGTTCAAAGCCAGTCAAGGCCGAAAAGTCCCTGTGAGACTCTTACCGCTGATAAATTACTCAGAAAAGGCCAGACGTGGCACTATGGCTCAAGTGATAGAGCATTAGCACCTGGGCCCTGAGTTCAACCAATTGAAACAAAAAAAGGTTTCATGTGAAATAAAGTGTATTCCTAATACACATAATATACATACTCTCTAATGAGAAGCAACTCAAAGATGTATTAAGTGACTGCAGAATGTCTGTCCTATGACACAGAGCACTTCACCAAATAATCTTTTCACATATAAAACACAAGTTACTTTTTCTCATACTATAGTATAGCTAGCTCTCCACTTTAATAGAACTCTAATATTACATATAACTTACTCAGGTGATGGAACAGGAGTTGAAACAGGAGCTGACTCAGGCATTTTAGATGTAGTTGTGGCAGTGGCATTCTCAGATATACTTTTATTTCCTATTTTAAGAAAGATGCCATATTGAATTCAATTTTTAAAAGCTGTACCATGAAAATATTTTACTATCACAAATAAAGAACTTTAGTCTCTGGGGAGAAGAAAAATGAAATCTGTATGCTACTAGAAAGAAAAATGGTATTTTAGAAATGACTTCACAGATCATAACTATAAGTAATGCATATTTCTTATTCTTAATTAAAATATATAGGATGTCTATACATTTGTGTAACTTTACATGCCTACTAGACCTGAGAGAGAGTAAAAAATAACAAAAAGTAAACAGGGTCATTTTTATCAAGTTTGCATTGGAACTATTTTTCTTAAAAACAAGTAGTAATTGTGTTCCTGTTAATATCATTTGCTATATAGAGTAGCTATTTGGTACATTAAAAGAAAGCAATTGAAGTGCTACTAGGATATTAAAATCTCAATAAAGAGAATTTTTATCAATCAAAAAAATCAATTCATGAACTTTATGCACACTGTGCCCTTTTATATAAAAGAACTTGTAAAATTCAAATAACAGTGGCTATACAAAAATCGTTAAGTTCCTGTGAATCTTTTCTCAATTTGTAAGTGAAAACTCAATTTTTTTGGTTTACTCCTTCCTTGCTTTTCTTAGCTAGAAGGAATCATGGAGTACCAGCTATTTTAAAAGAGCCATAAAATGATTAAGTACCTTCTGTCAAGTCTTCAGTTTTTGCTCCCAGTATATTAGCAGCAATATTCACCATATTTAGAATGGCATCTAAAACAAAATTCAATCAGAAAAATACCAATATACCTAAATATTCTCTTGTAATTATTATCAGTCAAAAAACCATTTATAATGGTCTTTTGCCTTTTAAAAAATTACCATTATTTACCCTTATTGAAGTCCAATATAGGACACATTAATTTTAGCCCAAGTATAAGGCATAAATTTGAACTTATATCCAGGAGGAATTTAAAATCTTAATATAAATATATTTTGTTGTACACAATTTACCAAATACTACCTTTCAATGTACTAGTACAGAGAAGAAATGACTAAAATTCGTATTTCAAAACTTGTTTTTCTTCAGAAAGTTTCTACAAGTTAATCCAAAACCAAAAACTGTTTAAAATGCAAAAGGTTTTTTTGAGTGACTATGACAAGTAAATAAAATGGGAGATTATCTAACGAAAATGAGAAAAATTTATTATTTTCAAATATAATAATTATTGGTAAGTCAAATTCCAAAGCAATACTGCATAGAATCAAGTTCTTGAATGACTTTTACAAACTTCTGGGCCAAGAAAACAAGGTTTTGTGGATGATAAAAGTATACCAATTCTTAGGAAATTTGGGTGGTGATGGAGATTGGGATGAGAATGGGGAATGGGCAGATTAATTATAAATCACAGTCAGAAAATAGTGCTGTAGGTAGAACAATGTGCATACTTGGTAATATTGCCTTCTCTTTTTCCAGGGAGACTGTGTAGATAATGGATACAAGTGGCATATACCTCTACATCTACAACACTAGAAAGCACTCCATATAAGACTGGTGACTCATCAGTAACACAATGTAATTTCAGAGAAAATTAACTTCTAAACCAATTTAATCTTTGAAATTCCACTAGAATATGATGTACTTTAGAATCCTATATTCCTATTTGTCTTCTTTCTTAAAAAAGACTCAGGGTTTTCATCACACTTTTAATGAAAACCAGAAATATGAAAATCAAGAAAAGAGAGCAGGGAAGAAAACCTAACAGATGATGAAACTGCAAACTAAACACTATCACATGAACCTGGCATGTCAATATAAGCTGTATGGAAGGAGAAAGTAGTAGGAAATTTACTCTTTTAACGGTGAGGACTAATAGATAGTTATAATTCTGATCTCTCACAATTGTGAACCTGATCTGAAACACAATAATATAGTAGTACATTGTCATTAGAATAATGAAAGTCTGGAATCTACTTTGTTTTTAAAAAACATTTTTTGGCATTACTGAGGATTGGACTCAGGGTCTTGCTGTTTAGCAAGGTTAGTGTTCTATCACTTGAGCAACATCTCCAATTTGTACTAGTCATTTTAAGTATCTTGACATTAAACATGGCAAATTGCTAAATGACTAAGTAGCTCTGGTTCTTACTCAGGTGAATAAGATGTCTTAGCATAAGGCAACAGAGATGGAAATTCCTGTATCTTCACAAATATAAAAGTCAGGAATGGAAACTAGTACTCCTTTATAAATTCAAAAATCTTTATACAATAAGTACACTTACCAAAGATGATTACTTTATAAGTATCAGATTTTTGAATCAACAAGTCTATACTCTCATGCTTCAAAGACCTTATATTAGATTTTAAATTTCAAGACACTTATTATTATACAATTGAATAAAAGAACACATGAGCTTTGGGGAAATATTATGAACATATATTTTAGCACTTGTTATACAATAAGGAAAATTGACAATACTATACACCCCTTAAAAATTATTTATCACTGCCATCTCAGGGGACTACTGGATTAAGTAACAAAGAAAATTTGCCCAATTTGTTTTATTAGTCCATGGAACACAAGGAAAGTTCCCCCAAGTTCATGTTCACATATACTGTTTATATTAATACAGTCTTTTTGATTTGTCTTGTTCTCTGAGACAAAGCAACCTTGTAGGTATTTAGGCTGACCATTCTCAACTTTTAGACAAATGTATGACAGCTTGTTACCATGTAATTTGGCCATGTAAGGCTTCTAACATAGTCACAAACTATATTAATTTATTAATTAATTTCTCTTAGAATAGTCAACTCCTCTGAATTGGGTAAATTAATCATCCCATATCACTCCTCTAGAAATGAGACACTTCTATGGACAAATATTTCCATATATTCATTTTCAGGATCTTTTAACACCAAATACAAACTTGTCCATGGTGTTAAGTCTGAGGGGTTCATATGTATGCTACAGCATATCAAGAGAAACCAATCAAAACACTGTTTCCTCCTATGACTAGTCAGCTTCTTTTGAAGGCTAACCATGCCCAGTTTCTTTCCTTTTAGAACCATGTATACATAAATATGCTCACAAATATGTATGTATGTATGTACACATATAATTTCATAAGGTTATCTTAACTTAAAAGACAGGAACTACATTCTGTAACATACATACATAGCTAACTTTAACAGATATGAAGATTTTTAACAAACGTACACAATGAACTAGGAGTAAAGGCAGGGTTTGAGTACCACTGTAGATACCCATCTGGCAAAGCCACATGACAAAGCACAAGAAAGGCAGAATTATCACTGGCATAAAAGAATATAGGGTAGAGAAATCAGGCAGCACTGTCAGACAGGCATGTACATATAAGAAGACTACTCTCTTAACACAATAGTTTACACTTTCAGTATTTATCAATGATATAATATTAAGAATGTCTAAGTATGCAGTATGTATGCTTTTTGACAACCAAGTCTCATCACACTCTGCAAACATATAAATTTCCT
Source organism: Perognathus longimembris pacificus (assembly GCF_023159225.1). NCBI lineage: Eukaryota > Metazoa > Chordata > Mammalia > Rodentia > Heteromyidae > Perognathus > Perognathus longimembris. Next base: position 27,609,623 of record NC_063171.1, read on the forward strand.
ATAAGTACTACAGATTGAATATCTCTAATCCAAAAATGTGAAATCCAAAATGCTCAAAAACCTGAAATTTTTTGAGAGCTAACCTTGTTTCTCAAGTAAAAAATTCTACAGGTGACCTCCATGATGGCTAATACCCAAAACATAGATCACTAAAAATACTATATAAAATTATCTTTGGGCTATAAGCATAAAGCATTTTTGAAGCAGGTGAATTTTGTGTTTACACTTAAGTCTCATCTTCAAGGTATCTAAGTATGTATATGCAAATAATCCAAAATATAAGTTGTGAAATATTTCTGGCTCCAAGTATTTAAAGTAAGGGGTACTAAACCTGTACTCAACAGTAAGGAAAAATAATTTTCTATTAAGATTAAAATCATAAATTTTATTTTGAACAATAATAACAAAGGTTAAGTGTCATAGTGCCCACATGTGATTCAAATACTTAGGAGATAGAGATAGAAGGATGGTAAGTTTATAACCATCTGAGCTACATAAAGAGTTTGGGACTATCCTGGCCTATTGGAAGCAAAAGTCTGTCTCAAAAACAAAAGAGTTAGGGACACAGAACTTGGTTGAAAAAGGGGGAAAATCAGGTCTGAATAAGCCAATTTCAAGCTGATTTTAAAATGCCAAGCTTGACTATTCTCATTACAAAGACCAGCGCTTTGGACCGAATTCAATTTTATTACTTGCTTCTTAAAATTATTCCACCAGGGAGGGTGTGGCTAACTTCAGGCCGAAGAACAGTCTGGAAATCTTCATAGAAGACTATTAGGACACAAGTATGTAAAGGAGCAATGTCAGGCCAGGTCTGAAAGTTTTGTGACAGTAAAATCTTAACACTCAGCTTATTTGCCTATTATTCAGAAACCTCCAGAAGTGGAAATCTTATTAAATCCTATTTACCATACTTCAACTCAACTAATGTCCTCCCATTCAAACTGTCTTATGGCATCTAGAATATTGGAAGGTAAGTGCAAAGTTCTTCCAGAGAACAGTTTAAAAAGAAATGATGTGGGGCTGGGGATATGGCCTAGTGGCAAGAGCGCTTGCCTCGTATACATGAAGCTCTGGGTTCAATTCCTCAGCACCACATATATAGAAAATGGGCAGAAGTGGTGCTGTGGCTCAAGTGGCAGAGTGCTAGCCTTGAGCAAAAGGAAGCCAGGGACAGTGCTCAGGCCTTGAGTCCAAGCCCCAGGAATGACCAAAAATGATGTATTACCAAGATACACACACATTCAAAGAGAAAGATCCAAAATGTAGGACCAAAATAAGATTCTGTGTAAATAATAAATTATAAAGAAGATTACAATTAAGGAAATTTTCTTCAATGACACATGTTTAGATTTTAATGGCATACAGGACTTAAACCCATATCAAGAAAGAATAGTAAGATCTAGAATATCAAAAGGGTTTTTCTCATTATCAGAAACTATGGTAAGATACTAAGTTCCTTTGTCAGGTGTTCTCTCCTTTCTGATAACCACCAGAAGCCAGAGAGATCTTTTAGTGTGGTACTATTTCCTAACGCCATAAAAATGGTGATTTCCTCAGAGGGAGTTCAGCAGCATTAAGCTACATAAATGTAACAATTAGGAAACAAATTTAGAGGTTAAAAAATATATCCAGGCATATGTCTTCCACTCCTAAATAGACCACATCTCATGGTAGTAACTAATGCACCTAATTTTTTATATCATCAACTAGATAACAATCGCTCCTATGTAAAAGTAGTGGATCTAAAGTCAGAAGGTTAGTAAAAAAGTGAAACGAAGTATAGCAAACTGATATGAAAGAGTTAAATATTATATAAAAAGATTCTCCTTCTGCAAGAATATTTAAAGCTCTTCTTTCTAGCCCAGAAAAACTCCACTTAAGTTTACAATCTTCTATGGGGGAAGGGAAAGAGCAGGAAGGGGGCGGGAAGGGGTGGGGTGGAGGGCAAGAGGAAAGAGAAATTTAAAGCACCAAATACATGGCCTTAAAATGATGTAAAACACACACACACACACACACACACACACACACACACACACACACACACACACACACCTACCTTCTAAAAAGCTTATATAAAGCTATCATCCATACTCAGATTGGTTCGGCAATTCGGTTTAGTAACAAGTAAAAAATACAAGCAGCTTGTCATCTATTTACTATGATTTATATATATATATTAACGTCAATTATTAATCTCCATATAAAAAAGAAAAGCTTTATTAGATAGTTTTATCTTCAAGAATAACAAAAAATATTAAAGTATATCTACCCACATTCTGTGAGAAAAATTCTGTGCCAGTGGGTAAAGGTCTCCCAGTAGTCTCCATTAGCGAGCTCACTGGCTCACATATGCTCTTAAACCATTAGGTATCTCAAATCATTTTGCTAGTTTAGAAAGGGTATACTACCTTTTTTGGGCCAGTCCTGGGGCTTGAACTCAGGGCCTGAGCACTGTCCCTGGCTTCTTTTTGCTCTAGGACAGCACTATGCCACTTGAGCCACAGTGCCACTTCTGGCTTTTTCTATATATGTGGTCAGAGGAATCAAACCTAGGGCTTCGTGTGTACAAGGGAAACACTCTACCACGAGGCCATATTCCCTATGCTGCCTTTTTTGCTACAGTCACTGACACAGTCATTGGTAGGGATGAATGGAGTTTATGTTTTATAATCAGAGAAAACCAGTATCACTAAATCTAAATGAACATATCCTTATTACTGGTAAAATCAGTAAAAATCACTGACGCAGTACCTCTTTAGTAATTGTTTTCCCAAATAATTCATAGCCTCCTCTTCATTACGAGTAATGTTCTCAATAATTTGCATGCTTAGAGTTGAAAAAGTACTTATTACATTAGTTTTTTTTCTCTCCTTTTCCGTAACATCTATACTTCTTGTCTAATTTCTATAGAAATACTTCAAAGCCATTAACTTATTTCAACTCAGGTTCAACACTGGGAGTAGGAGAATCCTAAACTACACCAAGAACAAAACAATCTATTTATGAATAGAATTACTGAGAAATATTTTAATAGTAGAAATAGGAAATCCCAACATACTCACTTGTAGCAGAACCAAGAATATTTTTTGAAGATTTATCTTCCACAGTATTATAATCTAGTGGATAATCTGTTTAAAGATAAAGTAACTGTGCTATGAAGTAGTTCTAGTAACATATATAAAAGCTACATTCTGTCAACTGACATTTAAAACATATTATAAACACTGACCACCCATTTAAACCAAATTCAGAAGAAGAAAATGAGATTCAAAGCCATTTAATAGATAGAAACCAAGGGAAAAAACTACAATACCAAAATGTATAAGACTTTACAAAATTTTTTCAATATACTTTATCAAACCTTAGTGAAATGACTTTATTTCTTTTTTGGGAAAATGGCAAGAGAAAATATAGACTATTCAAGACATTCTGTAAGGTACTTTAAAGTAAAGACTTGGGGGCTGGGAATGTGAGTTCGATTCCTTAGCACCACATAAACAGAAAAAGCCGGAAGTGGCACCATGGCTCAAGGGGTAGAGTGCTAGCCTTGAGCAAAAAGAAGCCAGGGACAGTGCTCAGGCCCTGAGTTCAAGCCCTAGCACTGGCAAAAATAAAAATAAAGACTTGATAAAGCAGAAACAGAAGGAATTATTCTCTACTCCCTTAGGCTCACAGGAGTTTCTCAAAAGTCTCAGGCCTTGGGGCTGGGGATATGGCCTAGTGGCAAGAGTGCCTGCCTCATATACATGAGGCCCTGGGTTCAATTCCCCAGCACCACATATACAGAAAATGGCCAGAAGTGTCGCTGTGGCTCAAGTGGCAGAGTGCTAGCCTTGAGCAAAAAGAAGCCAGAGACAGTGCTCAGGCCCTGAGTCCAAGGCCCAGGACTGGCAAAAAAAAAAGAAAGAAAAAAGTCTCAGGCCTTAATGTGTTCACTTCTAGACGCAGGGAACTCAAAGCTATTAATGCTTATTTCTACTGATTTAAGTTATCTGATGAATTCAACAGGTTCTTGGGTCTACCACAGAGATACACTCATAATTTGTAACATTAATGTTATAAAAGGAGTTCTAATTACAGATAACCAAAAAATGTCAAATATAATATTAATTTACAAAGTAATCACATTAGAAAGGCTTAAGAAAAATTTGGCTATTATGAAAAGAACAAAACAAAAATCACAATAGTCACTGGTTTAAGTAACCTGTACTCAACAGGTTAAAATAGTCCTAAGAGTTATCTTTGAAAAATCACTTACCATAGTCTTCATCGAACAGTTCTTGGCGTTCTGACTGATACTGGGAATCAGCAATTTCTTCATATTCTTCCACCATGCTGGTGCCAAATACCCTAATCACAACAATTCCGTTAAAATTTCCATTAAAGGGGCTGGGGATATAGCCTAGTGGCAAGAGTGCCTGCCTCGGATACACGAGGCCCTAGGTTCGATTCCCCAGCACCACATATACAGAAAACGGCCAGAAGCGGCGCTGTGGCTCAAGTGGCAGAGTGCTAGCCTTGAGCGGGAAGAAGCCAGGGACAGTGCTCAGGCCCTGAGTCCAAGGCCCAGGACTGGCCAAAAAAAAAAAAAAAAATTTCCATTAAAACAAAGCTAATCTCCTTACAACATATGATAAACATTAACTCTAGTAAAGATTATGGACTCCAAAGTAATAGCTATTTCTTAAAATTTAGTTATCAACAACTTCCACTAAAATACAAAAACTAAGCTACTGAGGCATTTTGAAATATAGTTATCAGTTTTCTACCATTGATTTTTACATTTTATGAGCATAGCAAAACAGCATGTGAGTAAAATCAAATACATCGGTTTATTTTTTATTTATTTTGGTGCCAGTCCTGGGGCTTGAACTCAGGGCCTGAGCTTTTTTGCTCAAGGCAAGCTGTCTACTATTTGAGCCATAGCTATATTTCTGGCTTTTTGGGTGCTTTTTGAAATGAGAGTCTCATGGACTTTCCTATCCGAGCTGACTTTGAACCATGATCCTCAGATTTCAGCATCCAGAGTTGCTACGATTACAAGCATGAGCCACTAGTGCCCAGCTTAAAGTTTATTTTTTGACAGATTAACTTGATATTTTCCCAAAACACATTAAGGAGACCAACAGATTAGTAATTCATTTTTTAAAAATCTTTGCTGACACTGTGGCTTGAACTGAGGAACTGTGCTTTTGTTTGGTTTCCTTGCTCATGGCTGTTGCTTTGCTAACTTGAGTCTAGCATTTTTCCAGCTAACTGGAGAGACAGTCGCATGTAACTTTCTCCCTGAACTGGCTTCAAATCATGATCCTCTGATCCTAGCCTCTTGAGTAGGTAGAATTAGACGTTAGCCATTGATAGTTTATATGTCTGTAATATTAACTTCTCATATGAAAAACATTTCTTCACTTAAAATGTATTTTTTTAAACAGTAGAACAACAAAACAACCACTGAGCACAATGGCTTCTTCCTGTAATCCCAGGTACTCAAAGAGGCAGAGATCAGGGGATAAAGGTTCTGCTACCAACTCAAACAAGAAGTTTACGAGATCTCATCTCAACAAAAAAGCTGAAAGTGATGGCATGTGCCTGTGCTAAGTGGGTGGCCAAAGATAGAAGGATCATGGTCCAAAGCTAGCTCAGACAAAAACAAGAGATCCTATCTGAAAAATAACCAAAGCAAAAAATGACTGTGGGTCTGTTTCAAGTGGAAGAACACCTGTATATTAAATATGAGGCTGAGTTGAAACTAAAGTACCACCAAAAAGAGGAAAGAAACAAACGATAAAAAACAGTAAATGTACTTAGTGTTCTATATTACCTTATAAGGCTTAATGGACAAAAGTGCTCTGATCCAAAATGTGATACCAACTCCACCTGAAAAATAAAAAAGCCCATGAAATGGAAAGCCAGTACAACACTGTACTCAGTTGTTTTCATTCTAACAGTTCTAACAATAAAGTCCTCATTTCCCCCAAATCAATACTTGTACTTTTGCTTTTTTGTACTGCATTAATATGTCATGCCTTGTTATTCAATATTGCAAAAGAGAAGGTTGCTAACCTTTATGTACTTGATGAACATCTGAAGCAAGAAAAAGGAAAAGAAAAAGAAATCAGTTCCAAAGTCTGGATAACATGCCAAAAGCAACAAGTATATTTATAAATTATACGGTATAGAGAAAGCAATGTATTGTGATGGATAATTTTGTAATACTCTTAATTTTTTGCAGAAGTCAAAGCAATGCTTTGAAATTTTTACCATTCGAACTAGATAATCTAAATTAACTTGAAGAAATTAACTGAAGAAATTAACTTGAAGCTTACAAAGTTCAAGTAGCTAAAAGCCATTGCTGTTATTTCATGTTATCTATTAAATATTCTAATCCCAATTAAAAGTCTTTAGACACATTCTGAGTCTTGTATTGCTGTAAATATTACAATATTACAATATGTACTACATACTACAGACAAACTTATAATATGCACTAGTCATATATATATATACATTTACTGATACAGGATGCTGATTAAATGCTGCCTCTTGTGTAATATTGTATTAATTTATTCCAGGGAAAGTATAAACTTTTGGTATTCTGTTATTGAAAATACTTGTCAATTTGCTTTTAAAATGCAAGCTATCAGAAAGCAATCCATAGATTTGGGTTTAGTTATTCCTGGATAAAATAAGCTCGCAAACGTATAACATTTATCACTGTAAAATGAGAACTAGAACTAAATGGTTCTTCAATTTAGACTCATTTCTTGAATCATTAGCTGACAATATAAGCTGTAATTTTGAAATACAACTAAGCCCTTTTTAATGAAACTAAGAGTATTACAAGTTTACCCATTTACAGAAGTCAATTTAATCCATGCTTTAAAGAGACAGCAAAATCACAGAAGACAAAATTAATTAGCTAGAAGTTCTCTCATTTAAAGAAGAAAGGATAGAAATTAGAACGGCTGCCATTCCAAAGGTCAATTAACATAACTTTAGTATATTGCTATTATTTTAATTTTTAAAAATTTTAGAAAGGAGAAGACTACCAACATTTCTATTTTGTTTAAATCCAATTGATGAGTGACAATTTTACTTAATTAACTGGTGAAACAAGTGAACTACTGTTTTTAAATTTGTATGGGTAAAATAGATAACTGGAAGTAGAATGTTGTGTTTGAATACATAAAACAAAAGGCAAAAGATTTAACAATGCCAAATAATTGGACATTAAAATGGAAATAATCTAAAAATAAGACTCTACTAAAAAAAAATCAGACCTACTTAAAAGAGTTTAAGGACAGAAAGCAATATAATACAATGGAGACAACATTTTACATTGACTCAAAAACAAAGAAAAATGAGGGAGGAGGTAACAACTTTGATAAGAAATGTACTCACTGCCTTACATATCAAACTTTAGCCCCTCTGTACATCACTTTGACAATAAATAAATTAACTAATTAAAAAAAACAGGAGTTCAAATTTGGAATTTTATCAGAACCACAAATGTTGGCCCATGTTACCAGCAACCCAAAACAAATAATAAAATATTTGTCTCATCAAACAATATATTCAGCTGGGAACTGGTGGCTTATGCCTATAATCCTAGCTACTCAAGAAGGCTGAGATTTGAGGCCTTCTTCAAGCCAGTGTGGGCAGAAAAGTCTGTGAGACTCTTATCTCCAATAAACTATTCAAAAAGCTGGAAGTAGTACTGTGGTTTAAGTGGGTAGAGCACTATCCTTGAGCACAAAGAGGCTCAGGGACAGTGCCCAGGCTCTAAGTTGAAGCCCCAAGACCAGAAACTAATAATAATAATAATAGTAATAATAAATTCAACTAAGACCTATTTCAGCAAATGGTACAATGAAAATTTCTAAGTGGAAATTTCTAATTGGGTCATATAAATAAAAGGAACATTTGTTTATACAACAGTGCTATACATGCAAACATTACCTTAACATATTTAGCATACATCTGTTCATCTAAAGGGAAACTCTGGACATTTCGCTCATCTCTACCATGGAAAGTACCCAGTTTAATCCATTTACTTGTAGGATATCTAGAAAATATAAAAATAAATATATCCTATGCATGCTTATCATCTCAAGGTGAACATACTAACTTAACATTTTTATAAAGCAGACCTTGAGCTAAATAAACTTTTTTCCAATTATATTGACAGATTAGATGTTACATGCAAAATTACACTACTAGTAAATAGAAGAAAGACAAGGAAAAGACAAAAGTAGGACCAGGACAATTCCTAGGGAGTTGGCAGTGCTCCCTGGAGGTTTTAAAACCTAAAGTTTTCAAGAGACCATCCTGCAAAAGGAGGTACACAATTCACATACTGACAAGTATGTGATGATGTGATGATGTGATCTGTGAACACAAATACTGGCAGGAAGTACAATAGGAAAAACAAAGTATAGCGCATTTGAGTTCAACGTATCTAAATAGTTGATCCCTTTCAAAGAAAATTTAATATAAAAAGTCCAAAACTATTTTTATTTACAATATGTAAATAACTAATACTTTATTGTCAGAGCTGCACATGTCAATCTGACATTTTAAAAATTCCAGCTTAAAAGAAATTATCTAAGCCAGGCGCCAGTGACTCATGCCTGTAATCCTAGCTAATCAGGAGGCTGAGATCTGAAGATAGAGGTTCAAAGCCAGCCTGGGCAGAAAAGTCTGTGAGACTCCTATCTCCAATAAACCACTCAGAAAACCAGAAGTGGTGCTGTGGCTCAACTGGTAGAATGCTAGCTTTGAGCTGAAGAGCCCAGAGACAGCACCCAGGCCTAGGGTGCAAGTCCCATAACTGACAAAAAAAAAAAAAAAGGAAAGAAATGATCTAAGGTTAGTAGCAGAACAACAGAAGGAATTTCCCAAAGGCTTTTAAAAGTGTACATATGTAATGAGAGTGAGATGGAAGAAGAAACACCAAGGACTCCTTGATGATCAATGACAGAAGTACAGTAAAATAAACAGTACCTCAAATGGCCCACCAATCATACTGCCACTCACATGTGTTATGTGTTATAAAATGAATAAATGCCTCCAAGAGGAATATTAAGCACTTACTCAAAAGGGTATGTTTAAAACAAAAGACACTGTTAATATTTAAGAAGGAAAAAGTATGTATTTTAATGGAATACATACATGCATGAGAAAGACAAAGGAATGTAATACAATGATAAGAATGGTTAACAGGGGCTGGGAGTGTGGCCTAGTGATAGAGTGCTTGCCTAATATACACGAAGCCCTGAGTTCAATTCCTCAGCACCACATATACAGTAAAAGCCAGATGTAGCACTGTGGCTCAAGTGGTAGAGTGCTAGCCTGAGCAAAAAGAAGCCAGGACTGGCCAAAAAAAAAAAAAAAGGAATGGCTATCTTTGGTTATCAAGAATATGGTTCTTTTCCAAATTCCTCATAAATGTTAATTTCTTTTATAATCATACAAATACAAAAAAAGACTTTTAAATACACTGCCAAAATACACACCAGAAAAAGAAAAACTGTACATGTATATTCTTAATTAACATTTTAAAGAAATGTTTGGAAGCAATAGAGCATAATAATTAAAAGGTCTTAATCCACATAGTTTTAGATCTGAGTTCTCTATCATATCATGTGACCTAATCAAACTCTTTAACCTCCTTTTGTCTGTTTCCACATTTTATAAGGGCTCATCACATAATTATGTTTTAAGTATTATATGACCCAATGAAAATAGATTAAAAGGGGGGCCTACAATGCAACTATTACAAACTGATATCAAAATAAAAAATAAAACGATGACTAAACCTTCACACAGTGAAAACTAAAGAGGATATTCTTAGAGGGAATCTTAAGGGCTCAATAGCTATGTGCATAAGATCATATAAAATGATGCTTATTGAAATGAACTCCAAGAAATGGAAGAGGTTTTTTATTATACTAATTGTGTGTTGTTGTTTTTTTCTTCTTCTCTTTTTTCTTTGGTTTATTCCCTTCAGCTGCTGTTCTGATTTCTGTATCCTTTGTCTGGTATCTGATATCCTGGTATCCTTTGTCTGGTTTATCTGATTTGGAAAAGGGAAGCACAGAACCATTGGGACAAAGGGTGAACCAATTCAGTGTGAAACCCACAAGACACTATGTTGGAAATGAACTATACCACGTTGGAGGTGGGTAAGTTGAGAAGGTAAAAACTGGGAGAGAATGGGAGGAAGGGGTTCAAAAGGAAAATATACTCATTACCTGGACTCACTAACTGTAACCCCTGTGTACATAACCTTTAGAATAATTTTTTTAATGATGGAAGTCAAGAATGATCCACTATTTAATTTTTAAGTTTCAACATAGACTCTTTTTTTATTACTAAATTTTATTGACGTGTTGTGCAAAATGGGTACAGTTACATAATAAGGCAGTGAGTACATTTCTTGTGATCTTACACCTCGTTTTTCTTTCCCTTCCCTAAATCAGGTAGGCATGTATACACTATCCAGTGTACCAAAATCATATACAGTAACTACGCAGGGTATGCCAAAGGAAATTCACAGAACTTTAAATGTAATGTCGGCAATAGAATCCTCCTGTGTCCTTCTCTTGGAGTTGTTTTTGCTTATCCTCCCTTATATGATCATGGACATAGCTTTTGAGCTATTGTGATCCACTGATATTCTAGACCTTTTTATGTTTAGTAGTTTTTTGGTTTTTAGATACATATGGTTTTTAGATACATAATGTAAAGTTGCTGACCTAAACACGTGGAAATACCATTTAAAAAGAAGTTTGTTGTTTTGCAGACCTGGTCTCTACAGCCCGCCGCACCCCCTCCACCCCCCCCCCCCCCCGCCCACCAACAATCATATATCAAGGAGGCCATGCCCATTTGTTCTCTGTGTGCTAGGCTTGTCTCGCTCAACATTATTTATTCAAGTTCTGACCATTTCCCTGCGAACCAACATAGACTCTTATAACAGTTTCAGAATTTACCTGTCACTGATAGAAACCAGAAAGTCTTTGGGAGTAGAAGAAAATAATTCATAATTTGCAATATCAAGCTGTTTTACTTGAATTGGTTCACAGAGTTCAATAACAAACCTTCAAAAAAGAAAAAAAACAATTACTTAGATAAAACCATCAAAATAAGACTTCATATTAAGCATGACATAATAGTTTGCATAAACTAGATATCCATTAAGAGTTACTAAAATGTAGTAAAGACAGGCTTTCGAATCCAAGTTATCAGTAAGGAAATGCCTTTAAAAATATTACTAAGGAGAATGTCTTTTTAAGGAACAACCAATAATGATGCAAACTGACTCTAGTCTGACATCAAACCTTTACTTTAGCAATACATTGTTTTAACATTTATCTTAAAGGTATACTGTTCAAAATAGATGCTCTTGTACTTCTATTTTTCTGTATCAAAGCATAGTTTGCAAGAGTCAAAAAAGTCAACTTAAATAATTAGCACAAATGATTGTTTAGCAAAATTATGGTTGAGACAACCAAATAGCTAGTGCCCATGAAAACTAGGACTAGAATTGTACACTTCATTTATATAAAGATCTAGGAAATGTACAATAATTTACAGTGACAAGCTTGCTTGTTGACAAGAAAAGATGATTTGAGAGGAAGAAATTACAAAAAGTATAAGGAAACCCTTTGGGAGTGGCAGGTTATGTTCCTTACCCTTATTGTGATGAGGTTTCCACAGATAAATAAATGTTAAATTTATAAAATTTTTGAAATCATATTATATGTCAACTATACTCCAATCAAGCTGGGGTTTGATTTTTGTTTTTGTTTTTGCCAGTCCTGGGGCTTGGACTCAGGGCCTGAGCACTGCCCCTGGCTTCTTTTGCTCAAGGCTAGCCCTCTTCTACTACTTGAGCCACAGTGCCACTTCCAGCTTTTTCTGTTTATGTGGTACTGAGGAATGGAGCCCAGGGCTTCATGCATGCAAGGCAAGCCCTTTATCACTTCCCAGCTCGAGATGTTTTTTAAAAAGATACTAGAGGGATTTAGAGGTACATACAACCATACTAGCATGTGTAAGGGTCTTGGTTCCTCAGCACTGGGAAAACATACAAAACAATAATAATTTTTAAAAACCTAAGATGCTGGGAAACTATACTTGATTTGGAAAAGATACCAAAAATATTTCTTAGGAAAAATTGGAAGATTGGTTCCATGAGCCCAAAATAAAATGGCATAGACATACATAGCAAGACATCTGGGGAACAGAAATATTCATGCCATCTAGTATTATAAATGCTTTAATAAACTATTATATCAAATGAGATTTTATGTTAAAAAAAAAACTAAATAAGCCAAAAGCATCAAAATTAACAATGTTCAATGATGGAGAAAAACAGAACAAGGTGGGGAGATGGTAAGAATAATTAAGTTTCCGAGCAAAGTTCATGAAAGTAGTAGCCATTTGTCGATGTTTACTCTGGGCAGATACTATCTTAGATGATTTCCATCCATCCTTCAACTCTCACAACAAAATTTCAAGGGATATTATCCTCACTTTCTTCATTTTATAGAACAAAATAAACAGTCAATTCTGATTTCTCAAACTTTTTTTTTTTTTTAGCAGTACTGAAGTTTAAACTCAGGTCTGTTGGGCTCGGGTACTCTTCTTTCCACACTCCCTTTCACACCCTCTCCCCTAGTCACCCGGCCGGCAGATGAAGCTAGGGTGAAGCGGGGAGTCAGCACCACCCTGCCGCGCACGTGGCCTGGCCAAGAATGTGTGCCCGCCTCCTTACCAATAGACGAAGTCAGATGTAGGCATGTCTGGGGTCAGCTTCTTAGAGCGAACTAACTTTATTGAGACATGTGTAACGGGAGATGATTCCCGAGGAAAGGGCGTTGGCCAGGATTCCGATAGGCTGAAAGGTATCACCTGACCCCCATGAGCTATCGTGAGCCAGGGCGGGGTTGGTAGGCGCTGGGCTGGCTAGGCTGGGTTGGGGGCTGGGTACAAGGGCGGACCCAGAGAGGGCAGCTCGCTTCCCTCAGAGCTTGGGGGAGGGGCGGCAGGCCTAGGGGCCAGATCCCAACACAGGTCCTCAAACTTGCTTGGCTTATTCCTCTCAGCTGGTGCTCTACCACTTAAGCCATACCTCCAGCCCTGCTTTTTTTAAATTATGAAGTTAAGACTCTTGCAGACTTTTCTGCCTAGGAAAGCTTCAAACTTCAATGCTCTGTATTTCAGCCGCCTAAATAGACACATAGCTTTTTCTAATAACAGAACCCCCTAAGACACAGTTAAGCACATGGCCACCCATCAAAGAGTTTGGTTGGGTGATGGGAGCTTAGAAAAACATTAAGGGCAGCTTGCAGGTCAAGTGTTTTTTAAAAACCTGGTAAAGTTCTCTATTAGGCTTTACCTATCATAAAGCTAGAATGAGGATGTGGTAAGTATAAACCCTTAGAGCAATGCAAGCAGGGAAAACAGCTTAGTGAATGACAAACATGAAGAGGTATGTAAGTTCTTTAAAACAAATCAATTCTAAATTATGTCTATATCTGATAATCTCATACATATGAAATATTAGTAGGGCTGGTAATTTTCCCTTTCTAAATTAACTTTAATTTTTCTCAGAAATACAGAATACGCTAAAAAAAAACTAGGAGAACTTTGTATAATAGTAAGCTAAATCCAATCTCAACAAATTTCTCATTTATATTCTAAACCATGGTCACAAATTAAAAAGATAAAGTTAAGAAGGAAATAGGACAATAAATAAGTAGTAAAAAAGAAGGAGATATGTAACCTTATGCCTGTATGTTGGAATGTTTAGGGATATTATGGTTTAAATTCATGGCTTTGCATTTGCTAGACAGAGGTTTTGACTCTTGAGCTACACTCCCAGCCATTTTTGCTTTGCTTATTGTTTGAGATAAGGTCTCAAGTTTATGCTCAGGCCAAGCTGGATCTAGATTCTCCTATTCATGCATCCTGTGTAACTGGAATGACCGGTACATGCCAACACACCCAGCTTTTTATTGGTTGAAATAGGGCCTCAAAATGTTTTGCCGACGTTGCTCTAGAATCAGAATCCTCCCAGTCTTCACCTGCAGAGTAGTTAAACTTAACAGATGTGTGTCTCCACCTTCAACTTCTATTAGAAAAATTTCGAAACTTAAAAGTTCAAGACTAAACTTGCAACAGAGATTTTAACCAGTAAGAATAGCATTTTAAATGGCCCCCCTCCAAGTTTCATGTGTTAATAGGCCTGGTGTGAACTGATGGGGTTTTAGAGGTCATTAGACATGAGGGCTCTAACTTCACCAATGACTCAGTTCACTGACAATACATATCAATGGACTAGTCTGAGATTGAGCCTAACTAAAGAAAGTAGGCTATTGGAGGTGCACCTTCAAAGGGAATATCCTGTCCGCAGGCCCTCTCTATCTCTGCCTCTTGTCTACCATAAGGTAAGCACCCTCCTCTGTCCCACATTCCACTCAGCATATTTGCCTTGCCCTAAGTCCAAAGCAGGGACTCAGGCCATACTGGATTGAAATGTCTGAAACTATGGAACCAAAATTTATTTACCCTAGTTTTTTACAGATATCTTGTCACAATGGAAAACTACCACAAAAAACTAATTTAAGAAGAAATACAAAACCTAGTCATGACTATTTCTTTAGAAGTGGCCTTATAATCTCCACAATTAGACACATAGATGCACAATGGTGCACGCGAAAGGTTACTAATAGTAATCTGCTTGCAATAGCAAAAGACTAAAAACAACCCCAAAATCTATCAAGATAAAACTGTAAAGGAATTTTCTGTGGTGATCAAAAGAATGAGGAAGCCCTCTACTACAGAGATGACCAAGATACTTCTAAGATATAAGTTAATTCACCATGAGAGTAATATTCTTTTTACACTAATTAACATGAAAAGTGAGTCACAAAATAATGAATAGGAATATATAGGACAGAGCCTTGAAAGAGATTTCGCACTGTATTCTCGTCTTTAGAAATACTCTAAGAAACCTGAAGTATGTGAAATTATTACTTATTAAAGGTTGTGCATCTAATTCAAAGTTAATACTCCTTAGGCCCACACTGCTTAACAGGTGAACCCAAATTTCAACATATAATGATGCAACGGTTAGAAGGACTGTCTTCAAAACAAGTAATGAGATAAGGCTGTCTGTAGGCAGTTTCTACTCAAGGTCTTGATAGCTTGCTATACCAAAAAACAAAATATGGTAACATTTATAATATTCTTAGGAGTGGTACTGAAGTCTGAATTTAGGGCCTTGCCTTAGTCTTACCAAACAAAAAGCTTTAGCACTTGATCCAAGCCCTCATCCTTTTACTTTCATTGTATTTTGAATATAGTCTTATATTTTATGCTTCCTAATTACCTGGGATCATGTGCCACCAAACCAGCTTTTTTCTTAACTGAGGTGGTAGACAAGGGTCTCAAACTTTTTGCCTCAACTAGCCTAAAATCACAATCTTGTTTCAGTATCAACCTACTGACTACCTGGGATTAAAAAGTACAAGAATTGGAAATTATGAACTTGGGACCTAAGTGCTGTCCCTGAGCTTCTTTTGCTTAAGGCTAGAGCTTTACTACTACCTGAGCTCCATTTCTGGCTTTTTTAGTTTATTAGAGATAAGAGTCTCGTGGATTTTCCTGCCCAGCAAGAATTGGAAAAATCTTAAAGACAAAATAAACTGAAATAAAAACTGTCATTCCTTAGATAAAAAGCCTGCTTATAAATTATGAGATGTGTAGCTATACATATATAAAAATCAATTACATTTCTATACACAATAGTGTTTGTATAATAGTAACAAAAATAAGCTTCTGTGGAATAAACTTAACAAAAGATAGACCACATATGTAGACTGTCTTTTGTAAAGAAAAAAAAGAAAAGTATGTCTTTACTTATGGATAAGAAAATTCTGTCACTCACTAGAGGGAAAAACAGGGAAAGTGAGAGAAGGGGTAAAACTGCCTAAAAAGAAATGTACTTACTACCTGACTTATGTAACTATAACCCCTCTGTACATCACCTTTATAATAACCATTACAAAAAGAAAAAACCTAAACATTAAAAAAACTGTTTGAAAGTCATTTAAAGATTTAATATAATTTCAAACAAAAGCCTCATACAAAATTTGGAAAATTAAATAAAGTGTAAGTGTATAAGGGCAAAGACAGAAAAATAGCAAAATCCGTCCTGAGTGCAAAAAATGTGTTAGCAGATACTAAGATTTATAAAGCTAAACTGCAGTGTGAAGGCAAATAATGATAAAGTGACCAACAGGACAGAACAGAGAAACTTGTGCACATAAGGGAACTTTATAACATTACAAATGACAGGGAAAAGTGTGAATTACTGAATAAATGATTATCTATAGGGAAAACTCAGGAGGGAGAATGAATCCCTCCTAAACACAACATAAGAAACAATTCTATATGAGATAAAAACCTAAATGTAAAGTGCAAAATGTTCAAAACTTTAAGGCAAGGGAGAGAGAAGACATTTTAAAAAACTAGTATTTTAAGAGATAAATTCAACTATATTAAATTTTAAAAAGCCTTTTCATCAAAAGTCACTATAAGGAAATTAAAAGATACAATACATATAACTTAAAATGTCCTCTAAAATACAGATTCAAGTTGCATGTAGAAGTTAAACTGCTAAGTTATACCTAGACTTCTATGAAACCATTTTTTAAAAGATTCAAACATGTAAGTAGAAAAATAAAAAAGACAACCAATGTCCCACTACCAAGAGCTCAATAAACAGCTGCTTAGTAAAAATCAAACCAATAAACAAGAAGATATGATATCCTAAACTGTCAACTATGCTGACATTTACCTACAGACAACTGAGAGAATTTCAATGAAAATGCCAGCATGATTCACAGGGCTTATCCAGATAATGCTAAAATGTAAAAGAAAAAATAAAGGGACTAAAATAGCACAGGCACTTCTGAGCAGATGAAGTATACAGACTCCCTCTACCCTAACTTTAGAATGGATAAAACAGTGGGGTGGTCTTACTATACCTTGGATTGGTCAACCTACTTAAACCAGATGAAATCAGCTAAAGATATGGTGAGGTGTTTTAATCACAGAATGCCCACAGGAAGCAAAATCTACAGTAAAAATACATATAAAATATATGCTGTCTAACAGACACATTAAAATAAAATGGGAAGGTAGCTACTATCATTTATTCTGCAAACCATAATAGGCAGAATGACTGCTTCCTATGACTTTATCCCAGCATGCCTTTGCTTGAAATAAAAAAAAAAAGAAAATTGGAGCTGTGGCTCAAAAGAGGTAGAGTGAAAAGCTAAGCAGAACCACAGGCCCTGAGTTCAAGCCCTGCCACCAGCATAATATGTACATATATACATACACATATATGTGCGCATATTGGAACATAAAAATTTACATTGTCACTGACTACAAAGGCTTTTATAAATAAAAAATATTCCCTAAAAAATCTATTATCTCAGAAAATCATTTCCTCAAATTTTACTTATAGAACAAATGTCCTACAGGAAAATTGAAGTTTTTAAAGTACTGTTTAACTGATAATAATAAACTGACCAATGACCATAGTACCCACAGTGTACACTTCAAAAGAAGTGAAACTCAGAGTGGAAAACGACTATTACCTTCAATGTGAAGGAATGTTTCTTAAATACATATATGTATGCATACAATCATTACAGAAAATGAACAAGATAATGGTGATTCTCCCTAATTATCTTTTAGAGAGCTGCTTCAGAACAATGAAATCAAGTAATAAAATGATTAAGTATTTACATGTCTTTCATATATATTCCTCTCTTCCTGATTCCTCATCTGGGCTGACAACAATCTCCTGACTTGTTTTCTCTACCTCCTCTGCTTCAATTAGGCCACACCATAATGACAAATCTTTGGCAGTTTGATAATGTCACAAATTAAAACAAATGCTACCCTACAGGGGTTTCAGATAAATCTAACACAATTAAACTAGATATGTATAGTACTTGGTGGTCCATTCATAACTAAATTAATGCTCTGACCACATTATCTGCCACTACTCTTAAGTGTATCTTTATTCTTATCATACCTCGAAGAACCTTTTTAGGGTGCTTCTATTGATAGTCCTATAGAAACATGTTGCTTTAAATGCTGTGCTCCCCTCATCTGACACTTTCTATGAAGCCTTCAGGATTCCATCCATTCAAGAATTACTTCTTCTAGGAAGTCTTCTTGTAATTATGTATCTTCTCTTTTTCTGTAAAACCCTTTCAGCAGTGCTTTTTATTCCATTACATAATTGTTTAAGTTAGTATTTCTGACAACTTCTTGAAATGAAAGACATTTTGTCTTCTGTTTTGTACAGTAACGACACTAGTCAATCTAAATGCTTGCAAAATTACCACATGAAATCAATGTAACCCTTATATAAAAGTGTAATATGTTCATGTATACAATGTACCTTTTCAAAGTTTTATATTACTTACCAAATTTTAGTGCTGCAAGGATTCAACATATAAAGGTCCATATTTTCTATAAGAATAGCAGATGTACTCTATTTTTTAAAAGGCAAAAGGAGTTTATTATTTAAGGAAAAATAATGAGAAAATACTTATTTCAACCCTAAAGTCTTCTAAGATTTCTATAGTTTCAGATCTTAAATTATATCAAAGACTGAATACCCATCTGAGGGAAAAAAAGTAAGTATGAAAGTGGCTAAAATTCTCTAGTGAAGCCTACAACACTGCACTATCATTATAATAACCCATTTAAAAACCCAAAGTTTGGACAGGTGCTGTGGCTCATGACTGTAATCCTAGCTACTCAGTGTATATAGATTGGGAGGCCAGTCTGGGCAAAAAGTTCACAAGACTCCTGGACTCGAGAGTTGAGTACAATAGAATATGCCTAACAACCCAGCTCAAAGAGGCTGAGATCAGGAGGACCAATGTTCCAGACCAGACTGAGCAAAAAGCTCACAAGACCCATCTTAACAGAAAACAAAAAAAGAAAAAAAAAAAAACTAAGTATATGGCACATGGTGTAATGTGCAGATAGGAGGATTCGGGTCTAGGCTAGCCTGGACAGAAAGCAAGACTTGCTTTAAAAAGTAATTATAGCCATGGCTCAAATGGGAGAGAGCCAGCTTATCAGACTCACAGCCCTAAGTTAAAATCAACAAAAAGAAATAAGACAATAACCCCAAACCTCAATGCCTGAAGCTGGGCACCTATTATCCTAACTACTCAGGAGACTGAGGAAGAATGATCCTAAGTTCAAGACCAGCCTGGGGAAAGTTAGCAAAGACTTATCTCAAAACACAAAAGGCTGAGACACAGCTCAAAGGGTAAAGCAGCAAACATGAAGCCTTAGGTTCAATACCAATAATAAATAAAACAAAACAAACAACAAAAAAACTCACTGCTTAAATGTCTACAACTACAAAAGAAATAAAATTTTCTATTAACAATTTTCCTTTTAAAATTTCATATAAGCATTAAAACCTAAATATGATACAAAATATCAAATTGTATCAACTTAGACTTCATGCAATAACATGTGTGGAAAGGCATACTCCTGAATTTATTAGTGAATTAGAAAAATAATATTAAAGTATAATTCCTA
The DNA here is from genome assembly GCF_023159225.1 of Perognathus longimembris pacificus. Lineage (NCBI taxonomy): Eukaryota > Metazoa > Chordata > Mammalia > Rodentia > Heteromyidae > Perognathus > Perognathus longimembris. Next base: position 27,629,285 of record NC_063171.1, read on the forward strand.
GGTAAATTAATAGTACATATATGTCTGTTACAAACACACACACACATACCACTATATATGTCTTCTAAATCTAAGTACTTCTAAATTTAAATACCTTGGCTTCTGGATTAGCAGCCAATATTTTGGCACCACATTCTACTGAGGCATAATTATTTCGATTTTTCTGGACCTTTTTGGTGGCATGTGGCCCTCCATTAGAAGAAGGATGCAATGATTGACCTGCAGATAAACCTTATTATAAACATATACAAGATGATTATGATTGAAAATATCCCCAGTAATACAATGATCTCAAAACAAGATGCCTTCTAGAGAAAAGTAAGTTCTAATGCCCAAGAGAATAGTTTAGAAGTACATGAGACATTCAATATGGTTTGTTTTAAAAGTCTTAAGATAACCCCAATAAATAAATTCACCTTAAAAATCTGTATATTGAAATGGAACATAAAATGAAGTTTGGCCATAAGACAAAGGTTAACAGGCCAAGACGTTTGTTACATTTCTATTTGGAACATCAACATTAAGATTTCTTAACTCAGATTTACTTTACAGAAGTAAAAAGAAAATGCAATACTTGAATCTGTCAAAGCATTCTGACTCAGAACTCCTCATGCTTCAATTTTCCTTCTATAAATTTAAATGAAAATCATCACTGTGCTTCATCTTTCTTTAGCCTATGTTAATGATCTGCCAGGATGGTTTTTAGTAAGATTAAAGCGGCACATAATTACACAACAGCAAATAATATGAGTAATCAGCAGCAAGTTCATAAACTTCTTTTAAAAAGGTTTCAAACTTTTTATTTTACCAATTAAAAAGATAAAATATTTAAACTATCCCCTTAAATAAATATTTTTTTAAAAACAGAATCTAATGTCTCCTTACTTTTTTCTTTTTCTACTTCCATAACCTTCTTTTTCCACTCATCAAATGTTGGGATATCTTCTGGATCTTTGGGACCTGCTACAGATGTAGGGTCAGTTTCTCCTGGTTTTGTATAATCAGAACTCTGAATGAAATGCAAACAAAACAAAACAAATCCTTCAATCTTCAAAGAATACAGATTAATAATAAAGTAAATATAAATATTCTGTCAAGTTAAATGAAAGTCTTTATTTTATAATCAATTGATACTACTTTGAAAAGTCCCTCCCTCCCTGGGTGCTGGGTTCTGAGCCCCTCTGTACTCAAGGCTAGTGCTTTACCAATGGAGCCACAGCGCAAAGCCAAAGCGCTGGCTTTAAGTAGTTTATTACAGATAAAGAGTTTCTCATACTTTCCTGACCAGGCTGTCTTCGAAACCCAATTCTCAGATCTCAGCCTCCTGAGTAGCTAGGACTACAAGCACCTGGCAAGTTTTGCTTTATTTAAAAGCAATTTTATAATCAATTGATATACCTTGAAAAGTTTTGCTTTACTTTCAGGGCTGGGAATGTGGCTTAGTGGTAGAGTATCTGCCTGGCATGCAGGAAGCCCTGGGTTTGATTCCTCAGTACCATATAAACAGAAAAAGTCCGAAGTGTCACTGTAGATTAAGTTGTAATAGTGCTAGCCCTGAGCAAAAGAAGCTCAGGGGGCTGGGGATATGACCTAGTGGCAAGAGAGCTTGCCTCGTATACATGAGGCCCTGGGTTCGATTCCCCAGCACCACATATACAGAAAACGGCCAGAAGTGGCGCTGTGGCTCAAGTGGCAGAGTGCTAGCCTTGAGCAAAAGGAAGCCAGGGACAATGCTCAGGCCCTGAGTCCAAGGCCCAGGACTGGCCAAAAAAAAAAAAAAAAAAAAGAAGCTCAGGATTGGTGCCCAGGCCCTGAATTCAAGCCCCAGGACTGGCAAATGAATGAATGAATGTGAATGAATGAATGAACAAACGCAGAATATCTCCTTTCTATATAGACACAGCAAGAGGTATTCCTCCACATTAGTGACCTAAGCATAGGTTGTATAAAAGAAAAACAAAAATTGATATAACTTAAACAACTCATTTAACTAAATTATATATACATATACATATGTAGTACATCCACTTTGAAATGTATATTAAAACAACACTCATTAAAATAATATAATTTCACGCATAGTATATATATTGCTTCTATAAACGCTGTAACAAGTACCACCTTAAGAGCTATTTAAAAACTTCAATATAAAACTACACTTTAAAAGAATATAGAGAAACATGTTTATGACTAGGGATAGTAAAAAAAAAAATGAACCAGATGCAGAGTGCATAAGACATGGAGATTAAAATTGAAATATTAAATATATCAAAAGACCATAGACAACATGAAATAAACCATATAAAGAAATGCTTCTAAGAAATGCCTACAATTCAATGAGTAAGAAAAAGAATAAAAAATCCAGAAAAGGGGCTGGGGATATGGCCTAGTGGCAAGAGTGCTTGCCTCCCATACATGAAGCCCTAAGTTCGATTCCCCAGCACCACGTATACAGAAAATGGCCAGAAGTGACGCTGTGGCTCAAGTGGCAGAGTGCTAGCCTTGAGCAAAAAGAAGCCAGGGACAGTGCTCAAGCCCTGAGTCCAAGGCCCAGGACTGGCCAAAAAAAAAAAAAAAAGAAAGAAAGAAAGAAATCCAGAAAAAATGTAACCTCAATAATAATTATAGAATGTATATGAAAAACAGAGGTATATTATAAATTATGCAGCTGGTTGGACATTAAAGTTTGATAGTCTGTTAAGTATGGCATATCTTTTGAACCATGGGCAATATATCAGACTAGAAGGAATTGTTAAAATTTAGTAATTATCAATGTATATACACTCACTAATTCCACTCTTATGTACAAATAGCAATAAAAATACATACTTGTGGTCAAGAAAATATGAATAAGAATGCTAACTGCAGCACTCCTATTAACACAAAATTTAAAAATAATCTATTAATTGAAGAATGGATAAATTCTAGTAGAGTAGCTACAACCAAGTGGTAAAAAAATTCTCAAAAACAATGGTATAGAATGATGTCACTCTGTACTGTTTCAAAGTATGTCGAGTAATAAAATGCATTATTTATAGTCATTTGGAAAAGTGCTAAGTAAAAAACTTAAAATCTACCAAATTCATTAACAGTTTTTGTCTGAAATAGAGTGAAGAACCTTAGTAAAAGGACACACTAAAAAACAATTCTTTTTCTTATGGAGAATACTGTATACACAGATACTGGTATATACATATTCATTATTTACTTACTTGTACATCCTAAAACAATGCTGATGTGTTTATTGACTGTGTCCAGGAAAGAGTAAGAAGACTATTTACAGTACTCTGGTAAATAGCCCAAATCTCATTTTCTATTTGCTACACTGAAGTATGCTTCTGAACAAGAATACCTGTATGGGCTGGGGATATAGCCTAGTGGCAAGAGTGCCTGCCTCGGATACACGAGGCCCTAGGTTCGATTCCCCAGCACTACATATGCAGAAAACGGCCAGAAGCGGCGCTGTGGCTCAAGTGGCAGAGTGCTAGCCTTGAGCGGGAAGAAGCCAGGGACAGTGCTCAGGCCCTGAGTCCAAGGCCCAGGACTGGCCAAAAAAAAAAGAATACCTGTAACTTCTTCAATTATGTATTTAATTTTCCTCAATAGGAAATAGAACCACTCCCAAACCTCCCTGTAGAAAAAGTCATCAGTTTGGACTTAAATCTTGGAATGTTCTACAGAATAAGCTAGTTTACTTAACAAAAGCTGCAGCTACTTAAAAAAAAAAAATCAGGCATAGTGACACATGCCTGTAATCCTAGCACTCATGGCAGGCTGAGGCAAGAGTAATTCAATGCCAGTATAGGCTATAGCAAGACCCCTATATTCTGCCAAAGCAAGAAAACAAAGACTAAAGAGTTAATACTTATACTACTTTTTTAACTAAATGATAAAAAAAGGTAGACTGAATACGCTGAGAAAACAAACAGCCTATAAAAATTTTACTTTACTGAGATATTATAGAGAAAACCCCAAATATAAAAATCACAACAGAAAACAAGAACATACATTCTCCCTTTGAATCCCAGGCAAAGCATTCGCAATTTCTTAACAATGTGTAAGACAATTAAACTAAAATCACTCTCTAAAGCTTTGTCCACAAACAACATGACAAAATCATTCTGTAAAGCACTGTGCACGACAGTGTTATGCAGATCACTGCAATAAAAAATACAACAAATATCTACTACTTATGAAGTCAAATTCCTACTCAATCAACTTAACAGGAGGGTTATCTTGAATTTAATGCTATATAAAATTACTGGATATTATTTAAAATGTTTGTTATTTCTCATAATATTTCTCAGGATAGTGATTTATTCGGGAGGTAATTAATACAGTTATTAAAATTCCATTCTTTTGTCCATTAGTATACACTCACTTCAGTCTGATAGGAGTTAAAGAGAGAGGGGCTGGGAATATGGCCTAGTGGTAAAGTGCTAGCCTCGTACATGAAGCCCTGGGTTTCATTCCTCAGCATCACATATACAGAAAAAGCTAGAAGTGGCACTGTGGCTCAAGTGGTAGAGTGCTAGCTTTGAGCAAAAAGGAGCCAGGGACAGTGCTCAGGCCCTGAGTTCAACCCCCAGGACTGGCAAAAAACAAAACAAAAGAGTTAAGGAGAAGAAGCAAATTTAGGGCAAAACTGGCTACCATGCTTCAATTTCACATTGGATACTTCAAAAATAGTTAAGGATGTGACAGCTTTCACTAGGAAATTTAGACTAGTTGGCCTATGAAACACTACATTTCTAAGAAACATCAGTGTCCCAGCTGCTCCTGAAATAGCAAAGGTTTCTTAATGGAGTTTAGTTTTAAGTTCAAATTCACTGAAAATCTATAAAAGACAAAGTACAGAAGTGAAATTCCCGCACATTAAAAACCAATAAGCCAGGAACCGGTGGCTCATACCTGGATAGTCCAGTATACTGAATACCACACCCACATTGTGTGTGTGGTGTGTGTGCGCGCGCATGCTAGTCCTGGGGCTTGAACTACTCTTTGATCCCATTTTTATGTTTTTAAGTTCACAAAAAGATCTTCATCTCTATCACTTAGTTCTATTTTTTGCCTGATAACATCCTAAATTGCTGTGTTCAACACTCGTTTGGGAAATTTTATATTAGCTGCTATGTGAGGTCAAAGTAGAATTCATAAGGAAAATAAAGTTGATCCATTGTAATAATAATCCTGTCTCTACTATAAGAATAACATTCTGAAACAAGCTGATCTAGCCACATTGTGCATGTAAGTAAAAAAAGGTGTAATATCCATTTAAAATAATTCTAGTTGAACATCCAGTTGACCTTATATTATTGAATTGCTAAGAATTCTTAAGATTCTTAAATTTAATAAACATAACTTCTATATAGCTCTTAAAAACTTGCTTATAATTATACATAACCAACAAGTTTATTCATAAAACAACCTCATGTATAAATATTATCTGGTAAAAAGTACCATGAAGTAGCCACTGGCTGCTCAAAATGCTGACTACTTTAACTCCCTAATTTTATGACAAATATCATTAGTAAAGACGCTAATAACAAAAATACGTTACATATTAAGTAGGGTATAGTTCAAGTCATATACTAACCTCATTTTTTAAATTATCTGAAGCATTCACTGCAGATTTTGGATCTTCTCCATCTTGTTTACTTGCCGAAACTTTTGATTCAAATTCTGATTTTGTTATCTTTCCTTTGCCATGTGAAGATGACACGTTTTCTATATGCTGGCCAACAAGGCTAGTCAAAACCAAAATATATATTTAAAATACAAAATACAAATTTTTGCTAGATACCAAGTTTTGCTTTACCCCTCCAGGAATGGGTTTTAATTTAGGACCTCAAACTTGCTGGTCAAGTATTCTATCACTGAATCAAATCCAGCCATTTCTGCTCTAGTTTGCATTTTTTAGATGGAGTCTTGCTAAGTTTTTGCCTGTGGTGGCCTAGAACTATCATCCTCCTACCCCTGCTTCCCAAGTAGCTAGCATTACATTTAACAAATTTTATACAATCAAACTGCTACAATTCCCATGTACAAAAAACAAAAGCTGAAAACAGCAGATCAGATTACTTTCTGTCATAAAGTAGAAGAGTATGTACTTTATTTTCTATGCACTACAGTTATTACAGAATCACACCACACACTCGAGTGTGCTAGTGTATACTTGCAATTCTAGCAGTGGAGCTAAGGTAGGAGAATTTCAAGTTGAAGGTCAGCCTGGGTGACAGACAACTGTCTTGAAAACATAAACAAATACACAAAACAAATGAAGAATTATACTAGAAACCAAGTGCTCATATTTACCTTTCAGGGGGACTGACAAAGGAAGGCTGGTCAACTGAAGCATCTGCATCAAGGACCTCACCAACATCACAATCAGTTTCAGGCTGCTCAGATTCACTTGGCTTGTCTATTGGTATAGTACCAGATTTTTCTATTTCACTAAAAGATGAAATAAAAAAGACAGTATAGTCAGTTAAAGAACATAGTAAGTTTGAAATGTTGCTCATGATTTCAGAAACAATCTAAGCCAAAAAAAGAATACAGTTCTACAAAATGTTTTCATGGCAGTACCTGCCTATAATCCCAGCAGTTGTGAGGCTGAAGCAAGAAGACTACTTATTGTAAGTCATGTAAAGTCAACTGCTGATTGATCTATTGATATACTTGGCTTCTAAAAAATTTCCAGAACTTTAAAACATGTTATTTGGTTAGGTTGTTTTTTCCTTTTAGACTAAAATTTTGCTCAGGATTGCTTTGCCTATTCAAAGGTGGTGTCTTTTATGCTTCTATGTAAGTTTTAAGATTGATTATTTTCTATTGTGAAGAATGACACTGGGAATTTAACAATTACTTGAACAATTTAAGCTAATAAAATATTTTAAAGATTTTAAACTATTCTAATTGTACCTTTTCTAATGTTAACTTTCCATCCATTAATATATTAATTCTTCCACAAAAAATATATTATTTCTTCCAATATATAGCAGCAAAAACCACCTATTATCTCAATATATCTCTCTAAAGTTCTAAAGCATTTTTAGAATTCCACTTGAAAAAAAGTCATAATATTTTTCTCTGCTCTTTCCCATTTCATTGAACTGTCACTTTTAACATAATGGAAGAATGGGAGCTACTTATCAGATATACAGTATTTAATCTTAAATTGTTTCTGGAAAAAAAAGTAAATAATACAACATGAAGAGATCGTCTTTTATTTTGTTTTTTGGGGGATACTGCTGGAATACATAACTGATTTTCTAAATCAAAATAACTTAAACATCTTGAATACTTAATACGTTTCAAAATGACAAAGACACGATTATGAAGGGAATACCATTAATACTTACTCGAAATGCATTAACTATAGAGTATTTCCTAAGTACAATCTCATGTTGCTTGTACTATATAAAGAGATTTCATGGTAGTCAAGCACTAGTGGCTCATGCCTGTAATCCTAGCTACTCAGGAGGCTGAGATCTAAGGATCATGGTTCAAAGCTAGCCTGGGCAGAAAAGTCCCCGTGAGACTCTTATCTCCAGTTAGCCACTCAAAACCTGAAGTGGTACTGTGGCTCAAAGTGGTAGAGGAGTAGCCTTGAGCAAAAGAGCCCAGGGACAGCTCTCAGACCCCAAGTTCAAGCCCCACAACTAACCAAAAAAAAAAAAGAAATTTTATGGCTGATATCTAACCAAGTACATTAAGCAACCAATTAAACTCATTTTTAATTACATCCAAAACATACAATTAGTATACAGGTATTATAAATTACCTAGTTAATATACTATGCAGGTTAACCAAATTTGAATATTAAACTTCTTTGGAGAAAGAAATGTTAAGTAAACACAGTCATAATACTGTACATACAGGAAAATAGAACTAGGTAACTTGAGGGGATGGTTTGGGGTTGGGCTAGATGGGAGAAAGATGGAAGGGATAACACTGACAACTTTGACATGCTGAATTAAAATGCCATGCACAACCACTTAAGGGCAATTAAAAATAAATTTAACTAATTTCTACTGTTAGCTAGCGAAATTCTCCCTCTACTCACACACTTTATATATAGTGACTTACTCAAGCTTTGAGATCGGAGTAGTTTCTGAGGTAGATGAGCTAGATATATTTTCAACATTTTCATTGCTCACAACTATATTAGAATCTTCATGTAAATCAACCGCAGGGAGTGTCTCGACCACAGGTGGGCTTAACTTTTCTGCCTCAGTATGCTGTATTTAAAAAAAAAATCCAGTTATATTAAATGTAAAGATTAATAAAATTATCTCAGCTGAACAAAAGTTTTCAGAAAGCTAAAAAGTGACCACATAAAGAATGTTCAAATGCTGTCAGTTTAACTCAGTAACAAAGTGCTTGCCTAGCATGCATAAGGCTCTTGGTTTTATTCCTAACATCACAGAAAAATAAAAGAATGGTAAATAGAAAACAATTTAAAACAATCCTGTCTTCCAGCATTACCATCTTAACAAATATATTTCATATTAAAATACAAGTTCTCTATATTTATTCAGTATTTTAATAGAGAGCTTTTCTCTTTCTCCTTCCCTACTTTCTATTTTGCATGAGAACCTACAGCTAGTTCAGTGACTACAATTAATAAGTAATAGTAGCAACTAAGAAATTCTACACAAACATATAAAATAATCCAAATCAGTTACCATCCCTAAAAGAGTTTAGAATAGGACTGAAAATAAGGCTTACTGGTAGAGTGCTTGCCTACTTTGCATAAAGCCCTGGGTTTGATTCCTCACTACCACATAAAAAACGCTATTAGTGGCTCTGTGGCTCAAGTGGTAGAGTGCTAGCCTTGAGCCAAGCTGAGGGGCAGTGCCTAGGCCCTGAGTTCAAGACCCAGGACTGGCAAAAATAAAGTTTAGAAAATTATGTGTATCAATAAACAATGCAAAATATGTACAATTACTATAATAATGCAATACATGATGCTTGGTGCTCCCTCAGTTCCTAATACCCTGGGTCCATCCATTGCCTGCCTCCACCCTAAAATAGAAATCTGTAAGGACCACCTACTGACATGGTAAACCTCAATCAACATATCCTTCCTATAACCCACTCTAAATAGATTTAATCATTTCCCTTGCTCTATCCCTCCACTGTTCACTGTACAAACCAGCTTTTTATTACAGTGCTATAACTTCTCAATTGCTGGTATTTGTCTTATCATCTTTATACTAGCAATACCTTCAGTTATGTAAGGACTATCATCTCTGTGCCTTCATATTCCTGGCAGTAAGCACAATATACAAAATTTGACATGTATTTTACACTGAACAGTAAACAGGTATGAACTAGACTACAATATAAGTACTCAGTATCCACAAGGGCTACGTACTAACCATAACCAGCACAGGTACAGAAAATATACTGAATGCTTCAAAGTCCTGAGCAAGACTCTACCATGATAGTCTAGAAAATGGACTCTTCAGGATATTTATAAAATTTTAAGAGCTACAGACATCACTTTTTCTTGCCTTTATGTATAAGACATTTGGCTAATGTCCTCTAAAATCCAAAAAAATGAAACTCATTTTATCTCCTTAGGTAACTCAGTAAATGGAAAGAAAGCCTAGATGTATTAAAAAGAATTTCCCCCTCATACTGAGCTGAATTTTGTTGATTTTATAAATATTTGAGATACTTATGCCTTCCTTAGTCCTGCTTTGACATGGAATGTTGCCAGTTTGTTCATCCATTACTGGTATTAAGTCGTTTCCACTTTTGAAAAAGTCTGCACAAAAGGTGCACAAAGCTGAAAATGGTATTTACAGTGACAGAAAACAAAACAAAAAAACCTTTTGAGCTATTATTTAACTCATTTTCTTCATAAAAAATATCTCTTTCTGTAGTAAATAAGTTAATTTTTTAAACAAACCTCAGTGATCTGAAAATATGAAGAACTATTACACTGAGCCAAAAGGCAACATAAGAAGAAATTAGACCTTACACCTAAGAGTTTACTTCAAAGAGAATTATCCCATTTATTACTAACTGTAGCATTATATTTTCTCAAAAGCAGTACATTGCCAAGTAAATAATTTTAAGTCCCAGGGGTATTCTATTAACTTGTTAAAAAATTTGGAAGAGTGTGTTATTAAAAATCAAAGCAACATGCTTACTTGTACATCCACAATGTAGTCATCTCTTAATTTATTTTCTTCAAGAGTAGGTAAATTTGAACCTGATTTTCCTGATAATTCAGCATTAATAAGTCCTTCACCTTCATCCTATATTGCAAAAAAAGAAAAAGACATCTGTTTTACAAAAATCTTAAAGACCCTATTTTTCTATACATGAAAAGCAAAAATGTGTGATATGCATTAAAATGTATAATATATAGAGTTGAAGAACTTCATTTGCTTGCAAATAAGCAAACTTCAGTCTGGAGTAACTTCAGCTAGGTTCAGTGGGTCATACCAGTAATGCTAACTACTCAAGAGATGAAGATCCAAAGAACTGAAGTTTAAGGCCTGCCTGGACAAAAACCTCAGAGAGCTGCATCTCAACCAAGAAAAATCTGGGCACAATGATGCATGTTTGTCAACCCACCTACACAGGAAATACAAATAGGAGGATTTGATCCAGGCTGGCCTAGGCATAAAAATAACAAAAGGAGAAAGGATTGATACCTCGCTCAAGTGGCGTAGTGTCTACCTGCACATGCAAGGCCAAGTTCAAACCCTACAATCACCAAAAAACAAAAACAAAAACAAAAAAAAACCACCCAAAGTCCTTAAATAAGTATCTGACAAATAAACAAAGTTTGTTTTGATGCTAATTCACATTTAAGTTAGATTTCCTTTATGTTTTTAAATGTCTTCTTAAATGTAGGACTCACAAAAGTTCATAATCATCTATATTTATCTAAAGCTATCTAGCACATAGAAAGAGGTATTCAAATGTTTGTTAGAAGAATATGTTTTCGGGCTGGGGATATGGCCTAGTGGCAAGAGTGCTTGCCTCGTATACATGAGGCCCTGGGTTCAATTCCCCAGCACCACATATACAGAAAATGGCCAGAAGTGGTGCTATGGCTCAAGTGGCAGAGTGCTACCCTTGAGCAAAAAGAAGCCAGGGATAGTGCTCATGCCCTGAGTCCAAGGCCCAGGACTGGCCAAAAAAAAAAAAAAAAGAATATGTTTTCCCTGTTTAATGTTTTTGTTTAAATTCATTTTTACATTTGGTCTTCAGACACTTCATCAAAGAAGTAAACAGATTTAAGTTGTACAAAAAAGTATAGTACTTGTGAGAAAAAGTTAGCAAGCCTTCAATACTTTACAATTCATCTTAAAATTATATTCAATTTAAATGAAAAAAAATCAATCCAACCAGGACCAGTGGCTCACAATCCTAATTACTCAGAAGGCTGAGATCTGAGGATTGCAGTTCAAAGCTATCCTAGACAGACAATTCCTACAGACTCTTATCTCCAACTAACTAGCAAAAAATTATAAAGTGGAAGCATGACTCAAGTAGTAGAGTGTCCACTTTGAGCAGAAAAAGCTGTGTGAAAACAAGTTCTTAAGTTTATACCCCAGGACTAGATTAAAACAAACAATCCACTCCAAATACATGCCAAAACCATGCATGTAAATGTAATATGAGATATATGTGTTCAGACACATGTGCACTGCACATATATGTATGTATACATCCATGCACACTTCAATAGAATGAAAAACTCATCAATAAGGAAATAATAAACCATAGTGTATCTATATAATAATGAAAAATGAAGTCAGGATGAACATATTAACATGAAAAGGGGATATCAGAAATATCATTGGAAGAGTATGGATTACAAAAGTTTTGTGACACTTTAACGGAAATGAAAGTATTGACTTGTATGTATATACATAAATGTATATCTATATCCACAAAAATATCTGGGTATTCCCCCTAAAATACAATATGGTTCTTAAGGGACAAACAATGTATAAATATGAGTATTTTATAGTCATACATATTACTTCATTTTAAAATAAATACACTGAAGTCTTAGACAACAGCCAAATCTAGTCAATGTTCATCTTTCATCATTTAAAATGGTAAAATAATGATGTAGAGACTATTAAGTTTTGTGGATTCTAACTATTCATTGTACTTAATTATACATAACAAATTACAAAGCCACCAGCTGCAAATTCTGCTTATAGTAATCAGTGTATAACTTGTAAGAGGGGCTTTTCTTCAACCATATTTTAAGTATTTAGAATATTAAAAAGAGCAGTATTTTTATTTCTCTCTGCTGCAGACTAAAGACGTTAGCAAAATCCTAAATACAAGCAACCAACATAAGTATGTATTTCTAAGCTGTCTTAATTACACAAGAGACAAGAAAACACCTTGTAGTATAGCAAGGAAAAATATAAATATCTGCCAAAAGTTGTAGCATAGTATATTAGTTTTATTCTAAATGTTTTAAGGTAGTTTTTCAAAAGCTGATACACAAATTATAATGTTTACACTATTTAAGGTACCTTTGTTTGGAATTGTACATCTTCATTTTCTAATGCACAATTGTCATCTTGAGAGTAATATGATGCTGAAGCTGAAGAACTCTCTTTACAACATACATGCCAACTGGGAAGCCTGTGAAACACACACCACCAGCAATGACAACAAAACAAGAAAAGAAAAAAAGAATTGTTAAGTCAGCATCGTTCCCAATTATGAGCAAGAATTTCAGGACATAAAAAGAAGTTCCTGTCCTAACATGCTTGTAAGAAACATAATAAGAAATGTAAGCTGAGTGCCAGTGGCTCGCACCTATAATCCTTGCTACTCAGGAGGCTAAGATCTGAGGATCGAGGTTCAAAGCCAGCCTAGGCAGAAAAGTCCAGGAGACTCCTAACCACCAGAAAACCGGAAGTGGTGCTGTGGCTCAAAGTGGTAGAGCACTAGCCTTGAGCAAAAAAGCTCAGGGACAGCACCCAGGCGCTGAGTTCAAGCCCCACAACCAACAAAAAAATAAAGAAAATATAAATAGAATAGTCTTGTTAGTATTCCAAGTAAAGCATTATGAATCCTAAAACACCTAACAATGCCCTCAAACTTTTGCTTTTGTTGTTATTTGATTAGTGTCTCACCTTTTACCCAGATGTCTGCTTTTTGGCCTGATCCTCCTATTTACACTTCATGATCCTTCATAATCCTCCTTTTTATTTTTATACTTCACATGTAGGTGTCTGTCCTCAACTTTTTATTTGTTGAGATAAGGTCTTGTGAGCTTTTTGCCAGGGTTTGCCTTAAACTGTGAACCTCTTGCTCTCGGCCTCCCTAACAGCTGATAACTAAATATGTAATTAATTTGGTATTTACACCTATTTATTTTTAGTGCTAGTACTGGGGCTTGGCTCAAGGTCTCTTGCTCTTCATGGCTGGCACTCTATCACTTGAGCCAAGTTAGCAGTTCCAGCTTTTTTTTTTCCTGATTAATTGGAGATAAGAATACTTGAGATTTGTCTGCCCCCCAGGCTGCCTTGGAACTCACATCTCAGCCTCCTGAGTAGCTAGGATCATAGGCATGAGCCATTGGTACTTGATTCAAATTTAATTGTTTTAACATCAGTTTATTGTATTGCAGCTAGAGTCAGATTCTTTTTATTATGTGCTACTAATATAGTTCTGTTGTAATTTGTATGGCTTATGAAAACTTTATGTGTTTCTGTTGTTACTTTTGTACTTTTGCAGTTTGAACTCCAGGCCTTCTGCTTACAACAGAAACAATACTTATCTTTTAGTCACAAGTCTCCCACTTAGTAGTTTTAGATTCTTGAACAAATTTTAAAACCTGTATGCCTCAATATTAACAGTGGAAAAAGAACTTATGAGGAAGTATAATAAATTCATGTAATTACTATCCTTTAGCCTGGCACAGAATGTACACTGAAATGTTGTCAGCCCAAAGCTTTTCAACTCTTTCATTTTCTACTTAGTGTTCAACTTCTGAAGTCTACTTTCTGCACATACTACACCACTATAACCAGCATAGTATGTAAAAACTTCCCACTTTTGTCTTCCCCACCACTGAGCATGGCTTCTACTTGAATGCCTCTTCTTTCTTTGACTTGCCACATTATAGAATTCTATCTCTTGGCTCTCTCCTAAGTCTCTTTAGACATGCTCACCTCTGCTCACTACCTAACTTCTGATGCTCCGAATGTTCTGTTCTGAGTCTTACCTTCATAATCTAGGTGGGAGACTTCATTTCTCATAGTTTTTAGCTGGTGGCAACAAAAACTTTTTTTAGCCCCCATCTTCTCCTGACTGGTCCGTTCCTTCACACAGTTCAATGAAACTGTTGGTGTTTTGAATGAATAAATCTTTAGAAATTTCTCTTTAGATTTCTCGGGCTGGGAATATGCCCTAGCGGCAAGAGTGCTTGCCTAGTATACATGAAGCCCTGTGTTCGATTCCTCACCACCACATATATAGAAAAAAAGGCCAGAAGCGGTGCTGTGATTCAAGTGGTAGAGTGCTAGCCTTGAGCAAAGAGGCCAGGGACAGTGCTCAGGCCCTGAGTCCAAGCTCTAGGACTGGCAAAAAAAAAAAAAAAGTTTCTTCCCCCTTTACCCATGACCCTACTGTGTACTACTGCTATCTATGCAATCCTCAAATTAGAAACACGAAAAATCTGCACCTACTCCTTTGCCTTCACCCTGCCTTCACTATTTGTCATTTACTTAAAGTTTCTTCAACCCATTACTGAAATCCCATTATGACTTAGGGAAAACCTTTACCTTTAACCTATGAGCAACCCAACAGTCCTCCCTATTTCCTATCTTGTTACCTCTGTAAATCAATCTTTTACAATACTGCCGAAAATCTAACACCAAATTATCAGACCCTCCTTTCTTTGGCTCACAACCTTACTAAATCCCATTATTGATTTGACAAAACTCAAGCTTTTCTCCATATACTTAAAGCCCACTGAAGTTTTGCTAATAAGACTTCAGCATACAGATCTCTATCCCCAGTACTTTAGGAAACTCTACTACAGTCTTGTACCCCATATTTCTGGTTCATGCTGTTCCCTCTTTCAAGAATGTGCTTTCCCTGCTCCCATTTCTTTTTAGCCAAAATGTCCCTAAATTGTTAACCTTGTTATCTCCAGTTGGGTATTAAGAGACTCTGTTGATTTCTACATGCTAGAGGTTGGTGATCCCTCTCTAAATTTGCGTAGCCATTTAGGAATCTCTATCTGACAACTTACTATACACTGAAATTAGTTGCTTATTTACCTCAAAAAACACTAAGCACTTCCAGGGCAAAAACTAACTGCTCTGTTACCAGCACAGTGATATATTAAGCAGTTTTCCTTTGTGGACTGAAACAGCTTTTGACAAAGTAGAGCTCAGGGAGAAGATTTCATGGTAAAAGAACTGAACTGGAGGGGCTGGGAATATGGCCTACTGGCAAGAGTGCTTGCCTCCTACACATGAAGCTCTCGGTTCGATTCCCCAGCACCACATATATGGAAAACGGCCAGAAGGGGCGCTGTGGCGCAGGTGGCAGAGTGCTAGCCTTGAGCGGGAAGAAGCCAGGGAAGGTGCTCAGGCCCTGAGTCCAAGGCCCAGGACTGGACAAAAAAAAAAAAAAAGGACTGAACTGGACAATGAAGGTTTGTTTTTTAAAACTAAACTCATATCTTATTCCTAGTTCAGAAATATCGGGCCAGCAATTTTTTAAATGCCCAGAAATTGGACAAAAATATGGAAATTCTCTCAAGTATTGACTGACTTACAAGAAACAGGTGAACAATGTGGATATCAAGGCCACTTTGGACAAAAATGGTAAGAAAATGAAACCAAACAATCATTGGGCTTCCCATACCCTAGGTTCAATAGGTATCCTCCTTTCTTTGTATCTTAATGCTTTACTAAAGAAAGATGTTTTTCTTAATCTAGGATCAGTTTGGGGTTTATTTGTTTGTTTTGCAGTACTCAAATGCAAATTCAGGGCCTCATGTTTGCTCAGCTGGTAGTCTACTACTGGAGCAAACTTCCAGCTCTATTTTTTTCCTATGAAATATAGTTGATCTTGAGCCTGCAGAGGACAAACTGGCCCTAAATTTCTCCAATTTCACATTTCTTCAATTATTACATGTCCAATGACAGGGAATAGAAGACATGCCTTTGTAGGAGGATTCTAGCTCTGCTTTTTACTGGTTATTTTGAAGAGAGTTGTATAGACTTTTCTGCTCAGGCTGACTTTGTACCACCATCCTCTGGATCTCAGCCTCCTTAGTAGCTAAAATTACAATCATGAGCCACTGATATTTTTTAAGTTGCTTTTTCATCTGTTTGGTCTATTATTAAGCAACACCACACTGCCACCTCTCCTTTCTCTTTTATTCTATTTGGCCACCTCAAAAATTCAGAGTTGAATCACATAAAACTGTTAGCTTAGCTGAAGGCCCTATGTTCTAGTGCCTGCTTCCAATGAAACTTTTGAATTTACTCATTATGATCTTTAATATTTACTTTGGTCTAAAGCTGATCTTGGCCTCTAGTTTCTGTAGGACTGGTTTTAGCCTTACTGAACTATCTCTTATATCAAATTCTATTAACGGGCTAATCATTAAATTGTCATATAATTTCAACAATCCAACATGAGAAAGTATTTATTGACCAATGTATGTTTGTTCTGTTTTTAATATCCTAAGCTACCATTAAAATTATGGCTAAAAAATGCAATAGGGCTGGGTATGTGGCTTAATGGTAGAGTGCTTGCCTAGCATGCATGAAGCCCTGGGTTCAATTACTCAGTACCACATAAACAGAAAAAGCTGGAAGTGGCACTGTGGCTCAAGTGGCAGAGCAGCTAGCCTTGAGCAAAAGAAACTTAGGGACAGTGTGGAGGCCCTGAGTTCAAGCTCCAGGACAGGGGGGAAAAAAAGTAATAAACTCCAGTGGACATTAAGAAATTATATGGTCAATACAATTGACCCTTACAGATGCCAGGGAAAAAAGTGTTCTACATTTACTTGAAATGCTGTATTTTAAGAAATAGTTAGAAGTGTATTCAGTCTATAAAACTCAAGTTGGAACATTTTTGCTACATTTACTTTCAATTCAAAACTAGAAAGACAGGGCTGGGGATATAGCCTAGTGGCTAGAGTGCCTGCCTCGGATACATGAGGCCCTAGGTTCGATTCCCCAGCACCACATATACAGAAAACGGCCAGAAGCGGCGCTGTGGCTCAAGTGGCAGAGTGCTAGCCTTGAGCGGGAAGAAGCCAGGGACAGTGCTCAGGCCCTGAGTCCAAGGCCCAGGACTGGCCAAAAAAAAAAAAATTAAAAAAAAAAAAAAAAAAACTAGAAAGACAGTTCCCAAATAAATTAGTACCAAGCTAACAAACTAGCCTTGCAAAAAGGAAATGTTTATATGTGTCACAATGGAAAAGAAAGCCACAAAAGTAGGTTTGGGGTAGACTTATAGCCCGTAACTTTTGATCTTTGTAGGGGGAAAAAAGCTTTTAAAGGAAGTATATAAAAAAAAAAAACTGGGTATGGGGCTACTGTAACCATTAATTCTTTTTAAAACGTTTTCTTAATCTCTTTTGGCTATCAAACAAATGTGTGAGGGCTCACAGCTACCAGATCTCCAAATGTATTTCCACTTTCAAAGCTTATGAATCACTTCTCTTTTAAAAACAGTGTCTTCTCTCAGTTTTTAAGTTCTTCAACTCAGCCTTATCTAAGCTATTTTATACTGCTGTCCACTTAAATGACCTCCTTAATGCTCTTTCCTTTCCATCTTTGTTTCCAGTTTCCTCCTTTCTCGCAAAGCTTGACTGAGTACCTTTCTTTATTCTATTTATCTGCAGAATATCAATACTCTGTAAAAACTGTATAAAAACTGATGGCAACTATGAAGACAACTTCAGCCCAAATCTTGTTTGCATTCTGATCTGCACTTAAGTGCCTGCACAACACACCTGGGCTTAGTCTATCTCTTCCAACTAACAGGTCCTTCTAAATCCTTTGCCAACTCTTCCATTTCTTTTTTGAATACTATCATTCTTCTTACTGAGCAAATTTCTCTCTCTCTCTCCTCTCTCCCTCGCTGTGCGCACATGTTTATTTGCACGCACGCGCGCGCACACACACATACACACACACTTCCTTCTCTCTTTGAACTTATTTCACAAATTGATCATTGTAAACCCTAGAACTTATTCTCTCAACTACAGGAAATTCCAAGAAATCACTATTTTGTCTGCTAGAATCCTGCAAAAGATTCAGCACACAGAAATCTCTTGACATTGAAATGTATAGCAAAAGAAAAAAAAAAAAAACAGGTATTGAACAAGAGCTGGTTAGAGGCAAACTAAAGCAGCTCTTTTAATTTTACCCCAATGTTATAATTATTGCACTACATTGCAAATTTGTCAACCTATCATCAAACCAGATCATTTATTTCCACAAAAATTATTCTGTTAATATGCCCTCCTCTATGGCCAAGCCTTTTGTTATGACAAACTGATTATTCCAATTTCTTTTATATATTTGTCCCTGTAAGTGAAATTTATCTGGCACAATAATGACAGATTCCCTAAGTGTCATTTCTCTGCTGGCTCTCCAAAACATGTCCCTGGCTTCTTCCTCAGGCCTATCTACTGGTTACCATTTTCACCCACATCAAGTACATTATCTCTCTTACCCAGAGACTCTCCTTCCCTTAACAACTGTCACCTACCCACTGTAGGCAGGAACATACACACAGAGATATAGCCATTCTTCATATTAGAAGCATCAACACTTATTTCTGCTCATGAAGCATATGCTCCCACATCAAGGAGAGTTTAATGAGCCATACAGGTAATTTTCCTAAGCCAATTTAAAGCTTTCATGTCAAGTCCATCCCGAATTTCTCTTTTCTTTAAACAACTACTATACTACATTATTCTTTTTAAAACCAGACACTCTGGGCTGGGGATATGGCCTAGTGGCGAGAGAGCTTGCCTCGTATATATGAGGCCCAGGGTTCGATTCCCCAGGACCACATATACAGAAAACGGCCAGAAGTGGCGCTGGGGCTCAAGTGGCAGAGTGCTAGCTTTGAGCAAAAAGGAAGCCAGGGACAGTGCTCAGGCCCTGAGTCCAAGGCCCAGGACTGGCCAAAAAACAACAACAACAAAAAAAAAAACTGACATTCTCTAAGCATTCTAATCAAATCTCAGAAAACCTTAGGCATAAAAGGTTGATTCATTTAATGCAGTAATATTATTTAAATTGGAACAAAAAAACAACCGCACCAGCTTACTAAGTCATAAAGTAAATCCAAGTTAAGAATCCTAGGCTATGATCATATATAATGCTGCTAAGCGAAATGAACTCCAAAATATGGAAACAAGTGATGTATTATGTGAAATTATTTTTTTCTTGCGTTTTTCTTCCCTATGGTTTAGCCCCTGTTGTCACTGTATTTGATTTTGGTGCCCTGGGTACTGTATATACATTTATCTGAATTAGAGAAGGGAAGAGGTCAAAGGGTGAACCAATGCAACAGTGATACTAACAAGACACTATGTTGTAAACTAACTGTACAACTTGGGTGGGGGAGGAGGGAAAGTGGAAGAGAAATGAGAGAAAAGGTAACAAGTGTGACAAGAAATGTACTCACTATCTTACATATGTAACTGTAACCCCTCTGTAGATCACCTTGACAATGAAATTAAATTTCAAAAAAAAAAAAAAGAATTCTAGGCATGTCTACTTCTTTTAAGGCCTTCATGAATGTAATTTTTATGTTTGTTTTATCTAGGTCAACCCAAGTACCCTCCATTCTCAGATACAAAAACTGATACTAACAGAAAAAGTAAAGCACTAGCCACGGGCCATCTAGGCAGTACAGTATAAGCAGAATACTGGTTAGTACAGGTTCACAAGTCAAGACTACTTTAGGTGCTGGTTCTGTTCCTGAGAAGCTATGAGAACTTAGACAAATTAGTTAACTTCTGGGTCTCTCTCTTTATCATTAAATGAAGGTCAAAAGGGGTGGCTACCTCAAAAGAGCCACAATGAGAATAAAATGGGTAAATGCACATATAAAGTATTCAGAAGAGAAATTAAGCATTCAATAAATGTGTACTATAAGCAGCTCAGGACAGTGTCCAGGCCCAGAGTTAATGCCCAAGACAAGCAAAATAAAAATAAAAAATTAAAAATAAATATTCACTATTAGGGCAAAGAAAACAATACAAAATATTTAGTTTTATGCTCTTTCCACTACTATAGCACAGGTATCTGTAGTATGAGTGCTTGAATACAATGTTCAAATCTCATAATTCTGTTTTTCTCACTATACCAAATACATGTGGGCAACCACATTTTAAATGAATATTTTAAATGAATTTATATTAGTTCTAAAATGACACCCAGGAATCCCCTCCTAAATGAATAAGAACTTACAGAATAAAACTTAGCAAAACATCATTCTACGCAGGTTATGTATTTTTCCCAACATTTACAAATACTGTATAACAATGAACCACATTAATGGTATAAAATATTTCCTAATAAAATTAGATGTCACTTTTATGTAACATATATAATCATATTAACTAGAAATTCATTATAATAATAATGTCCTGGGGCTTCAGGGTATAGATTAGTTGTAGAGCACTTGCTTATTAGCATGTAAAGGGCCTGGGTTCAATCTCCAACAACACAAAAAAAGAAAGGAAGGAGGGAAAGATTGAAGGAGAAAGAGGCAGAAAGGAGGGGAAGCAAGAAATTACTCATTAAAAAAAAACACCAAATTACTTTTAAAACCTCTTTCATATTTATGTAACAAATATATCCCAAGGGATTTACTTATACTGAAAATTCTTATAATCAATTTCCCACTTCTTCATGACATATGGAATATTCTTTTTGAGAGTGTTAAAAGCAAATCTATTATCATTAGCCCTGAAACATTTCTCCACTCAGAAGTAACAGAATAACTTACAAAATATGACCAGTCAAACAACAACAACAAAAAAAGCTAGCAAGCAAACTAGCTGGCTAGCTCAAGGCTAAGTTAAGTGCTGGTGATCTTTTCGTCCTTTCTCATGGTCAGCTAAATCCTTACCCATTCTACTCTGATATATTCAAATGGTTAAAACTAACCAGGCAGTACTGAAACACAGCAGCTATGAGAGATAATCAAGCATTTATATGTATTTGCATTCTTTGGAGACACACACTGTCAAATTTTACACAAAGATGGCACATCTTCTTTCACGGCCCTTTCCTATTCAGGCAACCTGGCTTCATCTCACACTGTTCAGAATGGCCCACCATTTTACTGAGAGTGTACATGCAAAGATAAACATTTTCCTTAAAAAAAAAGTTAGGAAAACAAAGTCATCAAGTGATTTGGGAAAGGCTTAATTTATTATTTTTCTAACTTTGAATACTTACTGTCTTACTCAGAAAATAAAGTATTCTTGTTAAAGTTTAATAAGTTGAAGCAGAAAAAGTATCTTTAAAGATGACAGGAGAGAAATTTTTAATTTTTCTATTCATTATCTCTGTTTTTTTCCTGTTGATGCAAATTAAGAAAAGAACAAGAATCTAGCAAAATTATTAAGAGAAAAGGGAAAATGAAGAGTACAGACATGCAATCACAAACCAGAAAATAAACCTCTTCAGTTAATGAAATCGGGGCTATTTCTCAGATAAAAATACATGTCAACACCTTGATTTAGACATCTGTCAACTCTCTCCTACTATGACCACTTAGGAAGCCCCTGCCTCCAAAGTCTGTCCCTTCCAGTAATTCTATTCTACATGGAATTCTGAATTCACTCTCTTGTTCTTTTAAACTACATCTCTTGTTCATTCTCTGGTAGCTTATAAAATCAGTTCATCAGCAAATCCCTTAAAAGGTGTAGCTCTAGCCATCATCTCCCGCTCTCTCCATTATTCTACATTCTGCCACCCTGAAGTATCCACGCTAAAAACCATTTACAGATGAGAAAGAACATATCCCAGGTCATTGCAATGAGTGACAGGTACTGATAGAATATTCTAAAATATAAATTCTTTCTTTAGTTTTCTTTTGTAAAAGTTTTATTATATGTGCCAAATTAGTCAGAACTGGTTAATGTCAAATGTCTCTTGTTTGTCTAAATATTAGCTCACCCAAGATGATCATTTGGGGTGTGAAGTGAAAAGATTTGTTTAGTCTAAAAAAAAGTAAAGCTTTACTAAGATTAACATAACTTACTGGAAAGTCTGTCAGCTGTGCACACATGATGAAATGCGGTGGCCATATAGATAAAAACCTAAGAAAAAAGTGGAAGCTCGGGGCTGGGAATATGGCCTAGTAGCAAGAGTGCTTGCCTCCTACACATGAAGCTCTCGGTTCGATTCCCCAGCACCACATATATGGAAAACAGCCAGAAGGGGCGCTGTGGCGCAGGTGGCAGAGTACTAGCCTTGAGCGGGAAGAAGCCAGGGAAGGTGCTCAGGCCCTGAATCCAAGGCCCAGGACTGGCCAAAAAAAACAAACAAACAAAAAAAAAAAAGTGGAAGCTCCCTAAGCAGTAATACCTCAGTTAAATAGATTTAGGGTTCAATTATCTCTAACTAAACTGACACAACATGGAGAAGAAGCTGAAATTCTACAAAGATTGCAAACATAATTTAAAAAAAAAACAATAGAAGCATGAGCCAGGAAAAAAAAAATGGCAAAACTATCTGTGAGTACAAACTATTTCTCATCTACCCCGTTATGATATACAATATGAGGTCAAGTCACATGGCTCCCATTAAAAACTATTGCTACTTTAAACAAAA
Source organism: Perognathus longimembris pacificus (assembly GCF_023159225.1). Classification (NCBI taxonomy): domain Eukaryota; kingdom Metazoa; phylum Chordata; class Mammalia; order Rodentia; family Heteromyidae; genus Perognathus; species Perognathus longimembris. The sequence goes on from NC_063171.1 coordinate 27,652,123, forward strand.
GGTACTATTAAAAATATTTTCTTTCCTAGACATCATACTCATAATTTATTATATACTAACATACTAATGTCATATTGGCACATGCATATAATTTATCAAGTTGTATTAATTAGGAGCCACACTCAGAATACCCAGTTTAAGACATGGATCAAATCTGTTTTCTCTTTAGGGTGATGATCAACCTTACCAGTTCACCCAGGGCTGAGGGGCATGAAGTTCTGAAAAATAGCTGCCCCAGTCCACTCCACCAAAAGTTTTGCCTCTCCAACATTTGAATATTGTACTTTACAGTAAAATTTTGTGGATCTCAGTAAATTAAAGATTTGAGACAGGGAGGTTACCCTGTATTGTCTGAGTGAACCCCATGTAATCACTAGGGTACTTAGGGAGGGAAACCCAGAAAGATCAATCGCTGATGAAAATGAGGACTGAAGCAAGAGACTCATCAAGTGATATAAAGAAAGAGACACAGGATCCAGTAAACCTCAAGATAGGGGAAAAGTCGAAGAAATAAATTCTTCCTTCTGAGCCTCCAGAAAATCAGCCATGTTGACATCTTAATTTTGGATCCGTGACACTGATTTTGGACTTCTGACCCTAGAACTTGTAATGTAATGAAAGTGTGTTGTAAGCCATTAAATTTATAGTAATTTGTTATAGCAACAATAAAAGATGCCAAATTTCTTGAAATAGGACACTTGAAATAGGACAGTTTCAGTGTAAAGGGAAGATGAGCTGTTCACCCTATCATTGGGTTTTCAATGCGCATAACATCTGAAACACAGTAAGAATGAGAAAAATGTTCACTGAATGATTTTACAATGAAACATATAAACAATATATTGTCTCACAGAAATCGTATGTATTCTCATTTCCTTCTCTTAACAACCCTGTAGAGGATAAATAGATCAGTTTTAGCATTCTAAGGTCTTTAACTAAAGTTCAAAGGAATTAGATAACATGTCCAGGAAGATATACCTAGTAAGTGATGATATCTTACCTATAATACAAGCCTTCTGTTCTACAGTTAAAAGATCACTGTAGTCAGAAGTCTGAATTATGAGTCAGGCTGACTAGGTCTTCACTTCAGTTCCAAAATTTAATAGTTGATTAAGTCAAGTTACTTCTCTACTTACTCATCTGTAAACTGCAAAATAAAGTTAGTAATATCTACCTTCTAAAGTTGCTGTAACAATTAAAGGTGTTCAAAAGTATAAAGTACACGCCACATGTGTGACACTACATAGCTGACAATACATATTACCTCATACCAACCTCTGTACTGCATTTCTATCTAGAATGTCCTGTACTATTTAAGAATCACTTAAGGGGCTGGGGATATAGCCTAGTGGCAAGAGTGCCTGCCTCGGATACACGAGGCCCTAGGTTCGATTCCCCAGCTCCACATATACAGAAAACGGCCAGAAGCAGTGCTGTGGCTCAAGTGGCAGAGTGGGCTTGAGCGGGAAGAAGCCAGGGACAGTGCTCAGGCCCTGAGTCCAAGGCCCAGGACTGGCCAAAAAAAAAAAAAGAATCACTTAAAGTATGGAAAATAAAAAAGCTATAGCAACCAGAATGAATAATGAGATTGATAGGACAGTTTTTCTGTGGAGGTAACCAAAGGTTAGAATTCTAGGCTGGAAAGAAAAAGGCAGAAGACAATGAAGATTCATACAATTATGACCATACAAATTGATAAGAAATTCTGAATACTAGTAGAATATAGGGGAAAACTTTAGAAACTACTTTAGTATGAACATACGACATTCAATCTACAAAAGAAAAAATTTTATGACAAAATATAGCTTAACTGTTCTCACTGAAATCAACTACTGATTTGAATTCATATAGACAAAACCAGTGAGGAATGAAATGGATACTGGGTCTAAGTAACACCATCTTGTCTTCACAACCATCTTGGCATCCTAATAGATGATGAGGACTTTTCACCCAAAACTCCTGGACATTCTAGGAACTACAGATGTGACAAGATGTTGAGCTCTAGGAAAGATAAACTTTTTATAAACCTTTTGTGTAAACCCTACAATGGGTTTAGGTGTCATTTCTATTAATGGGGAATGCAGATATTAGGAAGTGAAAACCAAACCTGATTATGGTAAAAATTAGACCTCTATTACTTCAGTGCCATAATTTCAACTGTCAAAGGAAGAAGAAATCACCAAAGGACAAAATGTAACCTTACTAGTCATCACCATTTACCACTCTCCTCCAATCTCATTCATCACTTTTCCAAAATAATGCAAATTTAAACATCCTATTTTAATGTCTTTTAATAGTTTTGCTAAAGAATAACTCATATCTATGTTAGACAGTTTAAACTAATCTCAAAATATAGTAACCCAATAGTTTAAGTTCTTAAATTTTTCCATCAAAACCCTCAAAATTCATTTTTTAATTTGGGAGTCAAAAATTTTATCCAACTTTATAGACCACAGTGTCCTTACTACTCCTAATGAATAAAGTAAGAAAAGATTAGCTTAAGGTGAGATAGCAAGACATTCTCCAAAATAATAGAAGTGTTAATTTAAATTTGCAAGTGAATTAAATGATTCTTACTTTAATATTTGCTTTACAATTACTGGTGTATTTTAAACTTGAATGAAAAAGTGTAACCTATGCCTTATCAGCCACTTCAGCAAGTGTTGAAGAAAATATGGCCTGAAGATGGGCAAAACCACGGAAAGGGAGAAAAACACACTTCTACAAAGCTCCCAGGAAAGGGAGGAAGAGAGTATAAGAGAGTTCAAGTATTTCACCTAAAAATTTAAATCCAAAACCGTGAATAAATTCTTCTAACAAGCTAATACTTGTATTCCCACATAATATTAAAAAGCAAAGACATGGAAGAATGACATGGGTTTTATGAAAAGAATTATTCATAGTGAAAGAGAAGACCAAACTTTTTGTTCTCTAAAGCTTTTATCACCCTTCCAATCAAAACGCCGGACAGACAAGTATTTTCTTTTCTCTTTGTTTATATATTGTTCTGTGAGCAACAACTTCCATCAAGCACCTAAAAAACAGAAGATATTGTTGGTGCTTTGTAGGAACAAGCTAAAGAAGAAACCTAATTTGTCTGGATTTTGTATTATTATCTTTAAGTGGTTGTACAAAATGGTTTCAACTCATCAACTTATGAGTACCATGCATTTTGACCAATGGCTCAGCCCTTCTAGATTTTAATGTTTAAAAAAGAAAGAAAGAAAGAAAATCCCTTTGTCACATATATCTGAAGAAATTCTTGGGGGGGGGGGGAGGAGATGGCTTTCCCAAGTACAATGACAGCAATCCATGACTTACAAATTCTCTCTGCTCCCCAAACAAAACAAAACGAACCCAAATATGTTTTAAAGGTACAGAGACTCCACTGACCTTTAGGGATAAAGCACAGAGACCGCTTGGGAGACACAGTATTTACCTTCCCATCATTAAAGGCCATTACCAAAAACTACTAAGACATCCCGCCAAGCCAACTGAAAAGAGTGCTTTACTGAGGTCCCCCAAAGTTTCTGATAACAGCAGCCCCAGGTTGTACAAGAAAGGTCCAGGAGAGCTATTGTTTACACATTGCTCTTACATTGCTCCACATTGCTCATGAGGACTCCCGTTTGCAAAATCGCAGGTTCGGAACCCGGCAACCCTGACGAGTTTTCTGCCCTAACCGCACTTTGAACGCCAACCCAGGAGTCGGCTTAGTAAATCCCAACCACGTTCCCCACCTAACACCGCCCGGAACAGCACTTCAGCAAACCCCTCTGTTCCCTTTCTCCCACGGAAGTCTCCGCAAACTACAGAAACCCACCGTGAGATAGATTCTCCTCACCCAGAGCTGCCGCGGGGTGGTCGGTCGGTCCCTTCTTTGGGGCGAGGGTAGGGTCCCGGATACCCGCACCCCACGACGCCCAGATGACCTGGGGGGTGTGTGACCTGAGCCGCTCCCCTTCCCCCCCTCCTCGCCCCCCGCCCCCGGCTGCAATCCTTGCCGAAACTCTCGGGAGAGCGCGGCTACTTACCAGACCAGGGAGCACAGAGACAGGCAGGAGACCAGGGCCAAGGCCCGCCGGTACCTCTTCATCTTCTCCTCCTTCTTCCTCCTACCAGAAGGCGGCACATCCTCCCGGCAGCCGCCACTGCCGAGGCCAAGATGGAGGAACCGGAGCAGGAGCGAAAGGATGGGACCGGGAGTCCGAAGGGTGGTGGCGCCGGGGAAGCGGCTGCGCGGCGGCTCGCGTCCGGACCGCCCGGTCCGAGAGGCCCCTGTACGTCGGGGCGGGCGGAGACGTTTCACTGGAGGACTCCGGGGACTGCTGCCGCCCCCGCCGTCGCCGTCGCCGCTGCCGGCTCGTCCGCGCCCGCCTCCTCCGGCCGCTGCCGCCCCATAGCCCCCAGCTGGCCCCGGCTCTCGTCCCGTGCTGCGGACGACCAACAGCCGCCCGGTACTCGCCTCTGAACAGCCAATCACCGGCGGGGCCGCGACACCTCACACACGCCGCTGAGCTGGAAGGAGACGCGTCACCCACGTCCCACGGCGGCCGCACGCCACGCCCACCAGCCTCCCGAGGGCCACGCCCCCTCCGCCGTCCCCGGCCGGGAAGCGGGAGATTGGACACACAAAGCTCCGGAGCCTACGCTGAGGCCGCCGCCGTACTCCCCCCTAGTTCCCGCCTACTTACTGGCGCCCATTCAGGAAGTCCCGTGACTCGTGGGCCTTCCTAAGGCGGAAGGCCCGGCCCGTCACCCTGCGCGCGCAACTGATACGCGCACAGCCCCTTGGGAGTTGTAGTTTACCTTTTCGAACCCTCCTTTCACTGTCCCTGTTCCTCCTAGATTCCAAGAATTTAAAGACAGAAGTGTATAATTTTGCTTCCCGCCTCAAGGATGGTTTAGCTTTGGAACTGTTATATCCAGTTTTCCTCTTTAGAGTACATTTCAAAGATCGGCCTGGAATAAAATTGAACAACCAGAGAGGAGAAATTTAAAAGGTAGTTTCCACCCGGTCCCGCCCACAAATCGAGAAGCTGATTGGTCGAGTCAAGGGGGAGGGTGGTAACGTCAACATTTTCACACCTGTGATTGGTTAGACCAGTCTTGCGCTTTTCCCTTTGGGAGAATTTCACTGTCGGCCAGGTTCCGTGGGTTTATCTTCGTTTTGTTGGTTTCCAGCCTTCGATTGGCTGCGATTGGACCTGAAGGAAAACTTGAGTTTGTATTAGAGAAGCCAGGCTCACAGAATTTCTGAAAGCAGGAAAGTCAGCTTAGTTCATCCATGTATATCTATGATGGAGGAGAAAAAGTGGGTGGCAGTACCCACTCCCAAACTTGTGCCTGGATAAGCCTAAGAACCTTCTAGATAAAAAATCCCAAAGATTTTAGGCAGAAAGTCTCTAAGGACCTTTTTCTTTATCTCTTATCTAGATTAGAGACATTTTGCCTGAAATCCCTAAATACTTGGCTGCTTTCCTGCTCAACTATTAAAGCAGCTTTCTGATCTTGGAAAGCTGCTACTATAGTGGAGTTGGAGAAGCCATTTGGTTTCTGGCTAGTGTGTCCCTTCATTGTTACAAACTTTGACACCAAGTTAGCCTAGAGGGCTATTTCTTTTATTGGGTAAGAAATTCAAAAGAATGACTCAGTAGTTTTTCCTTTATAATCTTTTCATGGGGAGACAAAGCTATCTTTCCTTGAAGTTAACAGACAAAAGTTATAGGGAGAGGGGTGAAAAGGAAAGGTGATCTAGACAAAGGCTTTAAGTATGTGCCTTGAAACATGGCATAAATTTAGAGTATTGCTTATTGTTTATGTGGCCAATGGGTGGGAGAGAGGACCAAACAGTAAAACGCCCAACTAATGTCTCATTTTGAGCTGTAGAATTTCCTGATGACCTTATAAATTGAATTAGTTCCCGTGACAGGATTCAGGCAGAAAGCTACTTCCTGCTGTCAAGGAGTAAGTGGGCCCCTTGGTGGTGGATGCCAGTCCTTGAATGAAGCCTGGAAGAAGTTTCTTGAGGCAGGGCCTGTAACAGACATAGAGAGGAGATGGTGTGGTGAATGCGTAGCCAGCAATGGTAAAGGTGAGAAGTCCTGAGGTTCCTCTGGCTTTTGGCATCTTTGTCCGAGGAGGGGCTGTCAAGGAGGTGGCTTCACTCTCAGAAGAGCAGGGGGAGGGGGGGGATTCCAGAGATTCCTGACTCTATCCCCTCCCAAGTCAGGCACCAGATGTAAGTTTCGCCAGGAAGGAAACCTACCACATGATTCAGGCAGAAAGGAGTTTATTGGGGGAAAGCAAACTGCCAGCCTGCACAAGATGGAGGCATGGGGAGCCAGAGGGAAGGAAGAAGAGAAAAAGAGAAAGAGATCAAGAGAGAAAAGGAAAAAGTGGGAATGGTGTTGAGCCAGATTATATATAAAAGGTGGGAGATATAGCCAGGTGAATTGGATGTGATATCAAAGAAGGGGGAGGTAACTGCCTCCAGGTGTGCCAGTTACCAATAAAACAGGTACTGGGCACAAACTTAAACAGGTGGGGGGCATCTGCATGGAGCCCTCCCAGGGGTGGACCTTACAAGTACAAGTAGTTAGTTATAAGTAAATATTAGGTCCACAATAATCGAACTAAATTATTTTTCTAGTAGATGACAGTAAAATCCATTCATCTCTATACTGCAAGAGTCAAGTATTTACCTACCTCAAGAACAGTATTAAATGATTATCATGCAAGAAAAAAAGAAGGTAAGAGTAATGGAATGAAGTTTGACATTCTCTACCATGTTGGGCACCTTTCTTACTCCAGTAACTATTCTAGTCCTAATAGTGTGCTTTAGCTAATCCTCAGTAGATCACTGCCCAAGAAGTTCCATTAGAATTTACACATATTCAAACCTACAATATTTGCCTCTTCTACCTCATCTCGCTCTCATACCAAAGCCACAAATCCATCTACTTTTGAAAGGTATATATTTAGATTTAATTGGCACATACTAAGTATATATATTTGTGAGGAATGGCATGCCATTTCAGTATCTACAATGATATGTATATAATGTGTAGTGTCTTTGGCATAGTTGTGACTTTAAATATTTCTTTGTGTAGGGAACATTGAACATAAACTGCAGGTAGCTGAAGTTCCTGCCCTGATGAAGATCAGAAACTCTGATTACTGTAGGTTAAAAAAAAAAAAAAAAAAGAACCAGCAGATCATAGAAAAGCAGCTAATGCCTTTGGCCATCTCCTTTGTCCTTTATCTCATATATAAATAATGCTTAAAAGGCACAAGTGAAGCCCTGCACTGGTGGCTCATGCCTTATAATCATACTTACTCAGGAGACTGAGTTCTGAGGATCATGGTTTGAAGCCAGCTCATCAATAAGATCCATGAAACTTTTATCTCCAGTTAACCAGCAATAAAAGCCAGATGTAGAGCTGTGGCTCTAGTGGCTGAGTGCTAGCTTTGAGCAAAATTAGCTCCAGGATCAGGGCTCACACCCTGAGTTCAAACCCCAGGACTGATAACAGAAGCACAAGGTAAAAATTGTTCAGTGTAAGGTGGAAATATTTGTTAGGAAAATGGAGGAGAATAGAAAAGGAATAAGCCAGACTTCATTGTCAACAAGCAAGGACTGTTCATTGCTAGGGAGGGACACATCCTCCCAAGGGTTAGAGGTTGTAGGGACTGGATGTTGGGGTGGGCTTATATAGGGCTTAAGAAAGAAGCAGAAAATAAAAAAATGGGCTGTGGTCTCCTAGGGACTCCGGTGGTGTCCTTGGCCAGGCCCAGAGTGGAAGAATCCACCTAGGGTGTGGGGGCTATGGTCCCCAATGTTGGAATGGCCTGCCTACAGACAAGCAAGTGAGAGTAGCTGGTGCTTTGCTTGACCTAGGGGAATAAGGCAAAGTCAAGCCTTCAGTATTTGATGAGAAAGCTTTGACATCTTTTGATATATTTGGAAAACGATCAGCTCCATTCAGTATTATAATTGTAAGATCCATCCCTGGGTGAGCTCCTTGCAGATGCCCCCCCAAAGTAACTGGCATTCCTAGGGGGCATCCCTCACACCACACCTCCCTACTCCTGCCCTAGATATGGCTTGGACGGGTGGTGGGTCAGCCCTTCTCTCTGGCCATGCGTCATCTCGGCCACGGGCCAGCAGTTCAAGAATAAACTTTTCTCTTCTGCCTGAATATCACATGGTGTTCTCCTTTATCAGCTACCTACTTTAATAATCCTATACTGATATGTATATGCAATAGTTACTTTTCTTCCCACTGTGATCATATACCTAAGAGAAACAATTTAATGGGAGGAATTATTTATTTTGACTCACTGTTTAAGAGATGTCAGTTCATATGGCAGGACAGAGTGGCAAACCATCACAGTTTTATAAAAACTGTGGCCACAAAACAAAAGAGTGAGACCTACTAAGTGACTTGCTTTCTCTATACTTTACCTGCCAAAGTTTCTACTATCTCGCAAACTGACACCACCTTCTAGAAACTTAAGCTTTAACAGGTCTCTTTGTGGGGAACATTCATAGTTAAAACATAACAGCATATATCTAAGAATGATCTTAGAGAGAATAGCTGTTTCCCAATGATATTAGCTGCTTCCAGAATAAAATTTAGTTAAAACAGAAATTTTAGCTGAGAACCAATGGCTTGTGCTCGTAATCCTAGATCTAGACTCAAAACCACCCCAGCAAGGAACATGTTTGTGACTTTTATCCAATTAACCACCCAAAAAGCCCAAATGGAGCTGTGGCTCTTATTGTAAAGTGCTAGCTGTGAGCAAAAAGTTCAGGGCAAGCACCCATGCCCTGAAGTCACACACACACACACACACACACACACACACACACACACACACGATACTATCATTTCCACATATATTCAAAAAATTTTAATGAGCTATTTTACATTCCTCTTTTACCTAAGTCTTCAGAATTTGACTAGTATTTCACACTGAAGAAAGAAAGAAAAATCCCTGGGAAGCATTGAAAGATGTTTGAGGGAAATGAAATTAACAGGAGAAAGGGGCTAATGATAAATCAGTACTTAAAATCTTAACTACAGTGCTCACTGCAGCAGCACATATCCTAAAATCTTAGTGACATGTGATTAAATATTAGTATGTAAATATCACAAGGAAACCCATTTGTTCAGTCAATTTATGCTAAAGTCCATTTTAAAGTCCAACATTTCAGCACTGTTTCATTGAAGACAAAGTTTCCCACATAACTTTGCGAACATATTCAAACCATAGGACCAGGATTCACGATTACCTTGGTGCTAGAACCATAGAAATGAGTTTAAGTTCTGCTAGAAGCATCTAGTAAAAACTTAAAGTGTAAGGTTGAAAATGCAAAGTGGCAAGTGAAGTTAGAGGTTCTCACTGTTGTGTCCCTCCATGCCTTCTAAACGACATTCTCAGGTCAACCTTACCATACTTTATTGATATCCTTGCTTTGATGCAAAAGTCTCCTATTGGTCTTAAATCTTTAATCCTGAATCCTTGGCCTACCACTCAAAAACTTCTATAATCTAGTTGCAGTTTTAAGCTTAAGCCACCATTTCTTTCATGATTCAACCTTCTCACCAGAATACAGTTTGCTCTATACTAAAATACCTGTGCCCTAAGGTAGCAGATTAATTTTAATTTATTTATGTCTGTATCTCCAAGCAATGTATAAATTCCTCCTAAGAGACACCATGTATTTATATATGTACTGCAATAATTTTTCATTACAGAAGCTCAATAAATTATTTTTCTTAAGTATTTATTTAATTTGTGTAGTCATATTGAATTACAATCTGGTCTATAATTGAAATTCCTCACAATATCAAACCTTAGGAGGGAAAGTTTCAAGTGATTCTCTAAAGCCTCTATAACCAGCTGTATCTTATGCTACAAATTGTCAAATTAGTGTTTTTATGTAGTGTTTTTGTTTGGTTTGCAGTTGACTAATTTTTTTCTGGGTTCCAGTTACACCTGCCTAACCTGGAGAAATAAAGTGTTTGATAACATCGAGACAGATATTTGTCTCCTGGAAACTTTGTATCTTAGCAGGATTTTTTAACTTTTCACTAGGCTATACCCTTTTGGTAGTCTAGTGAACTTGAAGTGGTCTATCTTGGAATTTTTATCAAATAAAATGCATAGATGATAACGGAAACAATTTATTCTGGCATATAGCCATCAGAATATTACAAAGTCATTGTAATATAGTAATTGAGCTTTTTATTAGTGAATAAATAATGAATCTAGTTCCAGATTTAATAACTTCAGTAATTCCAAAATACCACCATCTGTGAAACAGCGCTCATAAACATCAAAATACTGAAATGCAGCACAGAGTGGTAAATTAAAGATAATTAAATTGGGTAAATTAATGCATATATTATGTTTAGTCACAAAACCTATGAACCTAAGGGAAAGGAAATTTAAATCTCTCTCTTTTTAAAATACATAACACTTAAAGGATGAAGGATCAGGTAAGGAGGCCATAAAAACAAAGTCTTGAAACTAGAAAGCATCTAGGAAATGGCTTCCCCAAATGACCATAATCTGGATGGCAGTCCTGGTTTGCTCTATTAATAATGTTAATAAGAACAGTACAGCCTTGCTTCTACATTTATTCTGGTTTGCACATAAGTAATATGGTCATCCTCCATGATAGAGAGGTGGAAACAACCACAATTTAGCAATGACAAATGACAAAAGTTGATCCAATGCACAACACAAAGTTCACAGGAATCTTATTCAGGATACACCAGCACCAAGACCAAACTGGTAGTGAGATTAAAGACACACATGTTTGGTGCTGGAAGTGATGAGAACAGAAACAAAAATTAGTTAGCTATCCTACTCCACTCCATATGGCTAGGTGACTGTTCCACCCAGAAAAACTGTAGATTTGTTCTCAAAGGAAATGAAGGTAAGGCCTGGACTTGAGATGCCAAGCGGAACATTTGAATAATTATTTTTATTTTCTTAGCTATAATAAGGCAAGTTGTGGTAAATGACCTTAATTTGTGACAACCTGTGCTGAAACACATGAAAACATCTTACTTCAAAGGTTCAGAAGTAGAGAAATAGATATGGGAAATTAATTATTATTGAATCCAATATGTAAGAGAATATGTAAGTAGCCATTTAACAATGCTCCCCACATTTCTGTATTGACATTTTAAACACATGTATTGGATTTACATGTTTTTACACATATTGGATGCTGAGACTCCAGCCATCTTCCTCCATCAGCATCTATTTATAGTAGAGCTTGGAGATCAGAAGAGTTTTCTCTGAGAAATTCGATTATTCCAAGAAAAAAATAATAATAAAAGATGTTGAAATCTGATTTGCTCCAACCACAGAGGGAAGGTCAGGGTCAAGAGTCACATATGTAATCAGAATATTCAATCGACATTTTTGAGCCCTACTCCTAACAAGGAATAGATAACTACCAAATGTTAAAAAAAAAAAAAATGCTTAGCTGGGCACCGGTGGCTCATGCCCGTAATATTAAGTACTCAGAAGGCTGTGATCTGAGGATCATGGTTCAAAGCCAGCCTGGGCAGGAAAGTCCAAGGACTTTTATCTCCAATTACCCACTAGAAAACTGGAAGTTGGAAGTAGAAGTGGCACTGTGGCTCAAGTGGTAGAGTGCTAGCATTGAGCTGAAGAGCTCAGGGACAGCACCCAAGCTCAGAGTTCAAGCCCCACAACTTACAAAAAATGAAAATAAATAAATAAAAATTTTAAAATGCTCTAACATGAAAGTTAGAAAAGAAAGAATAAATAAAGAAAACAAGACAACTTGGAACCGAATTCAATTGTGAATACCCCAATAAGTTATACATAGGAAGAAGAAAACTTTAGACCTATGGAAAGAAACAGGAAATCTAATGCAGAGGAAAGAGGTGAAGGGAACCCTGAAAGTGGTGGTGAAGGAAGAAACTCAAATGGCTGCTGAGTACTAAGCGTCCCACCCTGACACTGCAGATGCTAGAGCTCAGAAGCACTGGGAGAGATGGCTTCAGAAAGATTACATTCATAGAACACTTATGTCTCAGCATGCATCTGAGTATCTTCAGGGCTAATTTCAACTAATGAGAAAAGTTAATAGAATTAGGAAAAGCATTGTCAGTTTGACTGCTATCACAAAACACCAACAGAAAATGTGGCTTATAAACAGCAGAAGTTACTTTCTCAAAGTTCTGAAGACTGCCAAGTCCAAGATCAAGGCACAAACAAAATGCAATGTCTCGAAGGCCCACTTTCTCTTTCCTAGACAGCCTCTCCCTGCTGTGTATTCACACGTGAAATAGGGAATCTTTCCTTAGCTTCCTACTTGAGAACATTAAGCCTAGCTACAAGGGCTCTGCCCATGACCTAATCACTTCACAATAGCCTACCTCCAAATATCATTTTGAAAACTAGGATTTCAGTGTATATATTTGGTGTGAGGTAGAAACATTCACACTACTGCAGAAACCACTTTGAAAGCAGAAATGAAAAATAATTTAGATAACTGTTACACAGTTTCATCTGTGAGTGGCATTTATATAATCTTAGTAACATAAATACTAGTGTTTGAGCAGTAGAATCTTGACCTAACTAGTAGGAAAATTTTAAAAAGGTTTATAGGTCTCTGGTGGGGCTTGTCAGTCAGAAGGAAAGAAACTAGAAAATCAACTCCGATTGTAGGAAACACATAATACCTACAATTTTAAAAAGCAAAAAAATAGTAATGAATATTATTTAGGATATTGAAGTAAATATCAAAATAATTGAGTGCGAGAAGTGAATTTTTTGAATAGGGGAAAATAGAAGGAGGTAACAGGAAATTACTGGGTTTCATAACCTTGTTAGAAGTATTTAATTCTTTTGTTATATGTGTCAGTACTGAGACTTGAACTAAAACTTTGAGCCCTCATTCAGCTTGTTCTATTCATAGCACTCTGCCACTTGAGCCATATGTCCAATTCTACTATTTGATTCTTATGTGTACCTGTAAAATTGAGTTCCTAAAAGTTTAAAATGTCATAGTTGTGAAGATGTATATGACTCGTGGCAAAATAGATTCATATTTTTAATCATTTTTTTCTTCCCATCTTATTTTATGCCTTTCCATATGGAGCAAAAGAAATAATCAGTGATGATATATTTGTCTCATAGTTCTTCCATTCAATCACTACACTTCAAAATCTGAAAGAGATGCACAATAATGCACAAAACTTGGAGAAAAAAGTTTGAGGGATGAAACAATTGAATATTTTCTTGCTGAGTGAGGTGGCTCAAACCTGTAATCCTAACTACTTAGAACAAGGAGATCTGAGGATCATAGTTTGAGGCCAAACTGGGCATAGTAGTTCAGAAGACTCCATCTCAACTGATTGCTGGGCATAGTGGCACCTATTACCCCCAGCTACATGGGAAGCAAACTAGTTGTGCATAGTGTCACACATCTGTAATCCTAATTGGCAGGGAGCACAAATAGGTCACAGCTTAGGCCAGCCTGGATATAAAAAGCAAGAACCTACCTTGAAAATAGCCAGTGCAAAAGGGGGCTAGAAATGCTGCTCAACTAGAATGCCTACCTTACCAAGCTTGAGACAATGAGTTCAGTTGTGAGTTTAGCTGTAATTTCAGAAGAAAAAAATAAAGAACACACTTTCAGGATTTTTTCTACATGAAAATATAAAAAAAAATGTTATAAGAATTCTCCCTGCAGTATGTTCTTTTAGAACCAATCTATATAATGTTTTATAAGTCATTTTTCTTGCCTTAAGTTTTCTCTTTCCCTGATATATGTCTATTTAGAATTACCTTTCTAATGGTTCTGTAAAGATAAGCATCGCCCTGCGTAATTGAGGAAAATTGAGTAATCTTCCTTTGCCTCAGTTATTCAGTCATTATCCTGGTTTGAGGCCTGAATTGTGGGCATCATTATATGGATCCAGTCATTTCTTCTCTTCATTTTGCACAGGGAGATAATGTGCTATTAAAGTGTGCGAATCTGTAAATCCTTGAAAAATCTGTGTGAAATGAGAGTTGAGGTCAACTGATATTGAAAATCTTTACATTTTCTTCCCATCATGTAACTGTGATTTAGTTATACCACAAATGCCTACAACCATTTCACTGGACTTATTGTGAAAGCTTGTTCCATGGGAAAGCATTAAACATTAATCATCTCACATTCTAAATAATTAAAGATGCATTCATATCTGTTCTACTAGGGCAGTTGGTGGCTATTCAAAATAAAGGATTTCTATAGAAAGTTTTTGCAAGCCAGTTCAAAAGCGACTCTCTCTTATCAGGACTGTCCCCCCAGCTGAGCCTTTTTTCTAGATCCCTCCACTTTGTGAACTTCCATAAAATGTGTTATCACATGGATGGGTTATCACTATAGTAAGTGAGCCCTCCACTAGAAGGATTCCACCTCTCTTCGCAATCACTTAATATGATCCCTGGCACAAAAGAGCATTTGATCAAGCTCATCTGTAGGAAGGAAGAGGCAGATGCAGATGCCAATGGTTAAGGAAGTGGCATGGCTTCATTTCTTAGGCTTCTTCTGTAGAGTTAGAGCTTTATGGAGAGTCTTTCACTTAAAACTAAAAGTTAGGGGGCTGGGGATATAGCCTAGTGGCAAGAGTGCCTGCCTCGGATACACGAGGCCCTAGGTTCGATTCCCCAGCACCACATATACAGAAAACGGCCAGAAGCGGCGCTGTGGCTCAAGTGGCAGAGTGCTAGCCTTGAGCGGGAAGAAGCCAGGGACAGTGCTCAGGCCCTGAGTCCAAGGCCCAGGACTGGCCAAAAAAAAACTAAAAGTTAAAAAAATACTATAAGTAATCAATATAATCCCCATTATATGACCTGTGAAATGCAACATAAAAAAATTGACTTTTCAGAAATATTTGTCCTATATTACAACTATTGGTATTTTAGTGTTCAATATTCCAGGAAAAAATTGGTAGGCAAATTCCATTCTAAGAAGTTTGAAAGAAAAAATAAAAGGCTTATTATTGAAGAATAGGGATACATAGGAGATCTTTGACAATTCTTAAACAGAATTTAAATTTTGCATCCGAAATTGCTTCTTAAGTAATTTTGGATTATTTTAAACAAGTGTTTTAAATTTTCATAGGACCTACTTATAGGTTGAAATTTTCATATACATATATCTTTCTATATAATTGTAAGTAACTATATGTACTTTGCAGGTATATTTGAGGGAAATATTTTAATTAATGGGCAAAATATTTTTGAAGTATTTTACTTATCTTCAATGTTGTTAATGTAGATTTAGTCTGAAGGGGACATAAAACACCTAATTAGCTATATGCCTATTCTTTTCTCATTTGCAAATCTAGTTCTTCATATTTTCACTCCTCCTTGGTCAATTGCAGTCTCTCCTAAGAAGTCCTTTCCCAAATTTTCTGTAGAATAGAACCTCCTGAAAAAGTAAGATTTCATAGGACTGCCTTAGAACCATAGAATCAACATCTCCAGAGAGACTCTGAAATCTGTGTTTAAGGGTGTCTTTCATGGTCGGGGAAAAAGTTGAAAACTATTCTAAACCATTCTCCCCCAGCTTTTTGAGCTAATATTTTGAAGCATTATTCACTTACTTTTACTGATGTTTCTTTTTTTTTTTTTTTTTTTTTTGGCCAGTCCTGGGCCTTGGACTCAGGGCCTGAGCACTGTCCCTGGCTTCTTCCCGCTCAAGGCTAGCACTCCACCACTTGAGCCACAGCGCCGCTTCTGGCCGTTTTCTGTATATGTGGTGCTGGGGAATCGAACCGAGGGCCTCGTGTATCCGAGGCAGGCACTCTTGCCACTAGGCTATATCCCCAGCCCTACTGATGTTTCTTAATCATACTTATTAATGGAATTCAGGGTCATAATGTCATGCATGCTTACAGAGTTCTGAGCCACTATTTTTACAAGAGGGGAAACATTTTCATGATACAATCTTAAAAAATGTGGCAGCATAAAAACTTGCTAAACATTATGTTTATTCTAATTTCATTTAATGCTCAAGTTCTGTTTGACAATTTGCATTTCCATGTTAGAGTAAATTATATCATGTATATCATTCTGGGAACTATAATATCTAACATAATAATACCTACATGTATTATGAGATAGATGCTATATAATTATGTCATCATTGTACTGTATTTATTTATATCATAACAATGATAACTCCTATTCTTCCATGACTCCTTTCTCTACAAACTAAATTCTGAGGCCAGATTCTCATTTTCTATTTCATACATGTGTTCACAGAACAAAACACATTTTTTTTTTGCTAGTCCTGGAGCTTGAACTCAGGGCCTGAGCACTATCCCTGGCTTCTTTTTGCTCAAGGCTAGCACTCTACCACTTGAGCCACAGTGCCACTTCCAGCTTTTTTCTATATATGTGGTGCTAAGGAATCAAACCCTGGGTTTCATGATTATAAGGCAAGCACTTTACCACTAGGCCATATTCCCAGCCCCAATAAACAGTTTTTGCATTGAAATAAATCAAGCTGTACATTATTAACAAAGAAGTCGCTAATGATAATTACATTAGCCCAAGACTCACTGTGCTTGGATACCATTCTATCTTCAGTCTACCAAGATCTCATTGCTTTCGTGAAAGACTTTCATGTAGCAAGGTAAATGGAAGAAACCACATCTCTTTTCTCTAGTCCTCTCTCCTTTATGTACTCATTTTTCTTCTTTCTGCATTTTTTCCAGGTTCTCTCTGTTGGCTCTGTTTTGTCTTTCCATACCTAATGTAATGGTTTTGTATCTGTATTTATAAAATATAACCTATAGTATAAACTTCAATGCACCAGAAACTGTCAGTGGTGTTCTGGTATTGCTCAGAACATTAATAAAATAAACACTGAGCTCCAAGCTATAAACTGAGCCCCATTTCAAAATAAAGTGGGACCTTTCTCTAGTGGGAAAGTAACTTACAACAGATACTTGGTAGCAATGAATCAAGAAGCCTTTCTATGCAACCTAAAATGGTCCTGGGCCTGAATGTCCACGGACTATTGGGCCTACAGCAGCAAATACACAATATAGCAGATGCTAATTATAAATTGATAGTTAAATGTGGAAAAAAGAAGGAAAGGAGAAGGGGAAGAATGGGGAGTGAGAGATGGGGAGAGAGAAGGAGAGATGTTTATCCCAGAATTCTTTCATCTCAAATTTCCCAGTTATCAATTATCCTGTTTGATATGTGAATGACTATCTGGAATGGATATTGCAAGGCCTACATTTTTTTCTATGATGGCAGATATGTCTTTGTTAAGAAATAAAATTAAATATTCAAAACATCTTTCTCATAGTCACAATTTATAGAGTACATTATAGAGTATACTATGAGCATATGTATGAACATGATAAGAAAGTAAAGACTAATACATATACTTGGGATTTTGTTTACTATTTGAAGGCTTTGGTATATTGTAGACTGCAGAATGAAATTGAGACTTGGTCATTGAGGTGGAGTTTAGGAAATATTTTCCTTTCAGGAAAAGGCTAGAGAGGGAAAAGGAAAAGAGTATAGGCTATTCAATTTTCTGTTTGAATCCAGAGAATTTAAACTGAGCCCAAAGTAGCAGCATTTATGAAGTTAAATGCAATCTAGTGGTTGCCAATTGTTTGGATCAGGGATCCTTCCAAGACCCATGAATTTGAGGCTTGGTCCTTGAGTTAGTGGTGTTGGAAAATGGTAAAAATCCTTTAGGAGATGGGGCCAGTCAGAGATTCTTTGATCATTGAAGGCACACCTCAAAGGGGAGTTTGGAACCTTAGACCCTTCTATTTCTTTCTCTTTGCTTCCAAGCTACCATGAAAGGATCAGCTTGCAATACAATATATTCATCGTGATGGTCTGTCTTGCCACAAGCTCCAAAACTAAAGGTTCTACTGAGTATGGACTAAAACCTCTGAAACCATAAGTCAAAATAAAACTTTCCACTTCCTAACTAAATTATCTGAAATGTTTTGTTACACGAATGGAAAACTGACCAATACCCTAGGTATTTAGGCTCTGAAGGTTGTCTTTCTAAATGAAAAAGGAAGTGTTTATAATGCTAAATTGGACTTTGAGAGGTCTTGGTGAGTTTCTAGCATCAGCAAGACTAAGAGTTGCATATAAAACCCAAGTCAAATGAGAGATAATTAGCATGTGAGAGAACCAGAGAAAATGGCCTTCTGTAAAATATATGACTAGTACTGGTAGGTGACATTTTATTTCTATCACTTCTCTCTAATATTATCTCTATTTCTCACCTCTTTTCCAAATGCTGTCAGACATACTGACCATCTGCCTTCAACTTTACCAAGACATACACAATGCCTTTTCAAAGCTGGCTTAATTTTGTTAAGATCATCATATCACGTTTCAGCGCCTGAATATTTTCATTATAGCGTATAACTGTTGCTTGATACAGGGGTGCTACACGTGTTCAGAGAACAAAGGGAAGGGTGAAGCAAGCTGAGATGCAAAAGGGAATAAAGGAAAGGTGGAAGTGGGATTGAGCCTTAACAGACTGGTGCGTATTCCCTTGATAGCAAATGCATGGATGTTGAATTTAACAAAGTAGGAAAGGCATGCAATTTAAAAGAGGGGAAGGGATAAATCAATTTATCTTGATAAATGGTTACACATATATCAGAGGGATGTAGTAGACAAAGCTTAAAGATTAATTTGGAGCATGTTTACAGAAGTCCTTGAAAACCCTTGTTAAGTTCTCTCCTACTCTTCCCCAGCAATACTGCTCTCCTCCTTGGCCTGGAATGACACCTTTATGCCCCAGCAAGAAGCCAATCTGGGTTCTCAGTTTAATCTTGCAAAATACATGTCATGAATCTCTCACCTCTTGAAGCTGACAGATGATTACTGTGCTAGAGAAGAGCTAATTTGCCTGACAGATGAGCAGTTTACTTTGCAGAAGAAATTAGTCATCAGAGAACCAGAAAACCCAAAGAAACTCCACTCCAACCTCATCAAAACACACATTATTCCTTTAATACAAATATTCTCACAACATTAGAAACCTGTGAAAGGCTAGATGTGAAACATTAGAAACCAGATGAAAAGATGTAGGAAGATAAGGAAGTAGGAGAATACAAACAAGTTGTTATATATGTGTAAATTATCCAAGAAGCCACATATTGAAGGATCAAATCTTGGAGTTTTTAATTAGAGCATTAGCAGTCTGCAGGCAGCCAGTTGTTACAAAGACCTGCAGCCCACACATACCCTTAACAGTATCAGGAAACAGGCCAGAGAGGAAACAAAGAACAAAAACCATACCAACAAACCAATTCAGTTCCAATGGAGAGCTGACTTGGGACGCCACGCTGACTGGAGACGAGCCAGGAGATAGGACACAGAATTCGAACATGGAGACATGTGGCATGGCATAATGGCACCTGAGCTGGCTTGATCCTAAATAGGATCAGGTCAAGGGGCAGAGTCATAGGAAGCTCTCAGTCCCAAGCACTGGACTGACAGGTTCAGTAACCTATAGGCCATGTGCCCACCCCTGTCTCTCGGGATTTAACAACACCTATTACCTGGGGATGGAACTTCCCTTCCTCTAGGAATCCAGGCACACCCATCAAGACAAGATGCCAGATAGTACAACTCGCCACGTGGACAATGATGGTGTTGGCCAGATATGACCTCCATATTACAAAGCAATGGGGGGAAAACAGAAAAGAGATAGAGAGAGCTGAGAAAAGGAGAAAAGGGAGTGAATGAGGAATGTGGCAAAGGCTAGCTTTGTGTTTATCAAGGAAATTTATGGAGCCATCTTTCTGTCTTGCACATTCTAAGAAAAACAATCTATGAAGAATTGACCCAGGGTATAAGGAGGCTTAATCAACAATGGAAGAGCTACATATGCTTTAAAAACTTTTTTTATTGATTTTTTTTACAGGCAGCACTAAATGGATAGTTTTTATTGTTTTTATTCGTGTTTAAAGAACGGAGGAAATTATACAAAATATATAGGCTAGAAACAGAATTGTGACAGGAGCACTGGCTGATCAAAGTAAAACATCAGCAGAAATAAAGCCTCGTCCCACACCTTCCTGTTGCAGTTGCTCAAGAAACCGAAAATACATAATCAGGAAGGAGACCCTGGCGTGCTCTTTTTGTACCAGAGATGACTGGGGAGACTCAGGGCCAGACAGAAATGTTTCTTCCTTAGCATAGTTGCTCTGTTCTTGGGATATCTCTTTGACCATACAAACATGATTGGAAAGAGTATTAAAGGACAGACAATGCAATTATGATGGGGACCATGGTCATCGTCATTGTTATCATCATCATCATCATCATCATCTTTAAGTAGTTGTTCAAAAGGCTTACAAATCAACATGTCAGTTTGTGAGTACAGTCAATTTGATTGATGTCATCCTGTTCATCATTCTCCCCCATCTCTCCCAACTCCACCCTTTCCTTCAGTTAGCCTGATCCCATTTTCACATCTGTACATTGACCTTTGTGATTGCATTCACCCATCTTTTTCTCTCCATCAGTCTGCCTCCCCCGGACCTCACCACTCCCTCATATATAACACATTTTTTTTAGCATCCTGATATACATTTTGTTAAACTATAAGTGGTTCAAAGGAATTATACCATTGAAATCCTCCTCTGCATATACCATCCTTGAGCTGATGTGTCTGTGGATATATGCATATGGCCCTGTATATGTTTACATATATATTACAAAGTAAAACAAAATCCACCACTCCATCTCTCACAAGTTGTCATTCATCCACAGAGACCTAAGTGATGTACTTTAAGAACAGTGATGTCCCCAGGAAGGGAATACACAAAGTGAAATTCGTTTTATTCTTAGAGAAGTGTATTTGGGGGCAATTGATTTTTTGCTCTTTAATAATTCACTTGACATTTCTATTTTGATTTTAGGTTAAATGTAACAGGCAGTTTCTATTCTATGTTTCCCTTGAAGAACTGTAATATGTGCCAAAAAGGTATTTCCTGTGAAGGTAGCAAATAACATATTGATTAGGATAGGCTGTGCAGAAGGAACACATCTTCAGGTCCCACATGGCAACATGACCCTTTGATATCACCCATGTGACAACACTTCTTCAAAGACACATCTGCCTTCCAATACAGGCCCCATAGCACTTTCGATGAGTAAATATAAATTCCAGGGACAGGGAGCTAAACCACACTTATAAACCTCACCTCAAAGCTACCTTGTTTCACCTTTCACACTTTCCTGCAACCCAGTGTGCTTGTTTCCTCTGAAAAAAATCTCACACACACAGATACACACATACACAGCAGAATGAACAGATGGTTTTTACATCATGCCTCCTAACTACTCAAATTCTTGATTGCTCTATTCTATTTCTAGGCACAGCATGTGGTTTCTTTCTTTTCTGTTCCTAAAATTAACAAGGAAGGAATAGTTTTCTTCCCACCCTAAACCTCATTCATTACCATTTACTATCAAAATGTTGATGCTGCTCACTGATGACATCAAGAGAGGAGGATCGTGCTGGGTAGCAGTGGCTCACGGCTGTAATCCTAGCTACTTAGCAAGTCTGTGAGACTGATCTCCAATTAACCACTGAAAGCCTGGATATGGAGGTGTGGTGCACATGGTAGAGTGCTAGCTCTGAGCAAAAAAAAGTTAAGGGGCAACACCCAAGCCCTGAGTTCCAGTTCCAGGTCTAAGGCATGAGAAAGGGGGAAGGGGAAAGGAGGGAGGAGAGCGATGGGAGAGGGAGGAGAGAGAGATGCAGAGAGAAGCAGGAGGATCAGAGAAGGAAATGTAGAACATGGTATCAGAAAATATGTGGACTAGAATGTCAGACACTAGCTCCCTACTGACCTCAGATAAGGCTCTTCTCCAGGTCTGCAAAATGAGAATGGTGAGTCTTCTCTGGAGTTGAACTGACAATTAGTGGGGAGGAAAAGAACAAATAACACTTGGAAAGAATCTATTAGGATGAGTTTCTGTCTCAGAAGCAGTTCTGCTTTTCTAGAAATGTGTCTGGTGTACAGTACCTATTTGTGTGGAGGAGAAGAGAAATTTCTTTTTTCCCCTTCAATAATAAATATTTTCAACATCCCAAGCTAAGCTCTGCACACATAATAAGTTAGTTTTATTCTTTAAGTCTAGATTTTTTCCATTCCATGTATCCATAGTTCCAAGACAGCTTACCTTCTCTATGGTGATAAGTCTTACAGTCTACTTCATCTCTAACATTCTGTAATTACTTTTTCAAATACTACTAATGCTTACATTGTGTGAAGTATGCCAATCCCTTTAACTTACATGAGCTAAGAGATACAAGTTGAATATATGATGTCCATATTTTTGGAGGGTCTAAATGTCAACATTCTTCCCCAGGGCTAGAGAGGAAGCAAGGCCTTCCTTTAAACCAACTCTGAAAGATGAAGCGATAGTGCAAAGAATTGTGTCAGCAGAACAGGTGGAACTCTAGTTTCCTATTCTTCAGCTCTCCTTGTGCTGCTGCAGGTAGGGCTCCTGCTGAGATCATCATGAATAATCCGGATGAAGGCAAGTCTGGAGCAAGCAGAGTCTTGCTGGCCTAAACATGAACCTGTTATGAGTGCTTTCCTACAGTTTTATTTCAAGAAGAGGCAAGTGTAATCTTAAAAAAAAAATACCCAGAAATATTCAGAGCTTCTCCTCAGGATATATCCAGAAATATAAACTAATCATATATTTATATTTGTTTACAAAGAAGGAAAGGGGGAAACAGAAATAATTACAAAGTAAGACAAGTCCAATATTTAACATAATAGCCAGAACATTTCAGCCTGAAACTGGTGAAAGGATCTCTTTCTATTGCTAGTTAGGAGTCATAGATGTGAGTAATAGTTTTCATGTCTCTGTGCTTCACTTTCTCCATCTGCAAAAGAATCCATCACACTTACATGATAGATTTTGATTACTCATTTCTGATCATCACCAGTCCGTCCTAGGGCTTGGTTGTGTGAAACAAGGCACTCGCCTTTTGCCTAAGCTAGTACAAGTTGAGTTTCTGATCCTTGAAATGGGAAAGAATTCCAATGTGACCTAACTATTCAGAGATGACTAATTTCTTATATGGAAGGAGCAATATAAATATTTTACATAACAGAGACAAATATTTTTGTATTGCTCAATCATTTTCTATAAAATAATTAGAAATGACAAGTGATGCTATTGTTAACTGTACTTGACAGGGCGTGTAACTCATGAGACGAATAACTGAATATTTGTTAACTGCTTCCTGAGGAAAATCTGCTTTAAGACTATTTCAAACAAAATTATTTCCTAATCATCAAGCCCAGTGACCTTTTTTTTTCTTTACTCATGTTGCAAGTTAACTGTATTTGTAAATGGAGCCCTTTTTGTTTCTTAGGAAATTGTAACCCATCAATTACAAGTTTCCATCAATTAGAACACTGTGTGTGTATATGTGTGTGTGTGTGGTGTATATGTGTGTGTTTAATCTTAACTTCCATTTTCCACAAATGTCTTCCTATCTGCTCACATATATTCGCTTATACTCCCTATCTTACTGGGGCGGAGAGTCCTTCTAGCCATGTTCTCTTTCCATAAAATCAATTTATTTCCTCTCTCTCAAACCTCTTTTAAAAGATTTAGAGTCAACTTGCCTAGTAGTTAAGAGTTGAACAGACCTAAGTTTTAAGCTAGTAGTGTAACGTAGTAAATCAGCTTACATAAATTACTATCCACTCTGTGTTGCAATTTGCTCGCCTGTAAAATGAAATAATATGTCTACTTAATAGGGTACCTTTAAGGAGATTATGCATGGCAAGTGTTTAAACATATACTCTCCCCAATAAATACTAGCTATCATTATTATAACCCCATCTCTCTTTCATGACTGCTTTTTCCCTTAACATGCTGCAGTCTTTCTTTCCTCATCTCATTCTTCCCAGATTACCATTTATAACCACTAAACCCAATTCTTCTCACTTGTGCCAACCCTCTCTTGAACATTTTGTCTTAATAATTCACCATCTCTTTGTTTCCTTGACTCACATGATTCTCTTCTGACATTCTCCATCTTTCTTTGTCCCTTGTCTAGCTCTATTTTCTTTAAAGGAGGATTTAAAGAAGCAGATTCTAAAATTTACAGGTCCTGTTCCTTAGTGGAGAGTAGGAAACAATTGTATCAAGAATCCAGGTGCTGGGCTGGGAATATGGCCTAGTGGCAAGAGTGCTTGCTTCCTACACATGAAGCTCTGGGTTCGATTCCCCAGCACCACATATATGGAAAACGGCCGGAAGGGGCGCTGTGGCTCGGGTGGCGGAGTGCTAGCCTTGAACGGGAAGAAGCCAGGGACAGTGCTCAGGCCCTGAGTCCAAGGCCCAGGACTGGCACACACACACAAAAAAAGAATCCAGGTGCTAATAGTGTAGATGTTGGAGATGAAGAGGCTTGGATCACTAAGCAAGCCAATTTTGTTTGGTACTCAAGGGTACGATGGAATAAGGGACTAAAAGGTGTGGTCGAAGAACAAGAATAAATCCTTTTTATGGTTGTTATTTCATTTTCCATTATCTTTAAGTAGTTGTACAAAATAGTTTCAATGAAACATATCAGTTCATGAATACAATGCACCTTGTTTTCCAGAAATTTTTCCTGTTTTATTGGTACATTGCAATTCCTCTCCATTTTACTGAAACACAAGCTACTTTGTAACCCCAAAGACTAACATTTCACCCAAAGATAAACTATGTTTTGCATCATGAACCCCTTTCCCATAGTTAGTATTAAAATTTAAATATCTATTTCTTTACATACTTCATAAGTACATCTATATTATGCAATGCATCTTGATCATTGTTACTCCTTCTATCATTTTCCTCCATTAGTCAAAATTACCAGGCTTAGTCTTGTGTCAAATTAGATGCTATAAAAGAAGACTCAAATTTGGTAATATATCAATCAAAACTGAGCTGCATCAAAATTTTAGCTTTTTATAACCTTTAGCACCACAGTGATTATTCGATTCCCCAGCACCACATATATAGAAAACAGCCAGAAATGGTGCTGTGGCTCAAGTGGCAGAGTGCTAGCCTTGAGCAAAAAGAAGCCAGGGACAGTGCTCAGGTCCTGAGTCCAAGGCCCAGGACTGGCAAAAACAAAACAAAACAAAACAAAAAAAACAATTGCTGCAGAGAGTACATGGCTTCTATATATCTTTAACTCTGTCTGTTTCATGATCTGCTGCTCTTCCATTACAATTTGTTCTGTCATTTCCCATCCACTTCTGTTTTCCCCAGAGGTCTCTTTAAATTTTTATTTCTCTTTAAAATCTCAAGGTAACCTAGATTTTTTTTTTTTACTTTCTCAAAGCCCATGGATTCAGAACATGAAAAGGCTCATAGCTAAGAATGTTTGGGAATGAAAAGCTCACCATTTTTCTGGGTGATCTGTAGGAAACCTGACCTGATGCATCTTGCCAGTGATTCCAATCATTATTTATCCTTTTTTGAAACATGTCTTCCAGGCTTCTGGATCAATCTTGATCCTGATGCAATTAGTGAGCAAAGATGGCTCTTTTTTCCTCCCATCTGTGTTGTGAACTGTTTCTGAAATATCTCCTACAAAGGCAATCATCTGAAATTTTTCTCATAAACAGGAACTAGGTCTTTTCCATCTTTGAAGCTCATTGCTCTTCATGAGATAGACAGTTAATGAATGTTTAATGTTCTGGCAGAAGCAGAAAAATATGCCATAAGGTATTCCAGAGCAGGGAGGGACTGTTTCAGTTTTCCAGAGGCTAATGATTCATTGGCACACTTAAATTGCCTCTCACATAGAGTTTTAGATTACTCTCCAGTAGATCCATGTATAACAATAGTAATGGCAATTGTAGTCAGGTAGAAAGAGGTTCTTATATCCAGGAAGAGCTAGAAGAGAAAGGAAAGTAATTATTAAGAGTTCGGTGACTTCAGAATCTATATGGAGGGCCAGTATTTTTCTTTCTTAATAATGACCAGTTTAGATGCAGATTGGAAGAGTAGCTTTAAATTTGCTGTTAGGTACTATAGACAGCTTTCGTTAAATCAAAGCTGGTAGGTACTAACCTACTAACAACTAGAGACCCAGATCCAGAGTACACACTTTGAATGATATTTTATAATGTCCTTCAAGTGTTAAGAATCCAAGTTGACTCAGATACAGCTAAAGACCATGACTAATCAATCATGACACCACACAACTTGTTGACTTAATGTTAACAAGCCAGATACAATAGAGGTCTTCATCCAATCAATGGAAGTAATATATAGCCAGTACTGGGGGTTGAACTCAAGGCCCTGAACTTGCTAAGCAGGTGGTCTATCACTTGAGCTATACTCCCAGTTCAATGACAGGAGACATTAATTAGCCTCACAAAGGATGAAGAGGTACAATATGATTAGTAATTTCTTCGCAAGCTCAGTGGACCCTGAAGAGGTAAAAAGGTAGGCTGCCTTTCAGTCCCACCAGGAGCCACAACTGACCCTTGCATCTGTCCTTAGTGAGTGGAATGGTCTGCAAGGAATTCTGGGACAGGAAGCCCAGTTACCCCTGGGGGACTGTGAAAAAACAAAGCCAAGAGCTGGAAGTTGAAAACATTTGTGGGCCATTTAGTTGCTCTCGCTAAAGGTTTCACACTCAGGGTCCAGGATTATATATCATGTCTAATTGTTGATAGGGGTAGATAGAAACACAGAGAAATTAGTAGGGTATAAAATCTGAAGGCTTCAGCAGAGTAATAGAATAGAATAGAATTCCACTTTAAGACCCATATATCATTTGGCTCTGCCTTAATTCTCAAGCACAATGATCATTTTTGTCAGTGAAGAATACATGTAATGTTAAAGAAGAATATATAACCAGTCCATATTATGAAGGACTGAGTGGTGAAGTGGTTTTAAATCCAATCATTATTGGTTGCCTAGAAGAGATGAACATCTACACAGCTTTTCTGAGAAATCGAAACTTCCTTATTATCCAATGAGGATAATGGAGCTTAGAAGATAAAGCCTAAATAGAGCCTACTTCATTTCAGACCAAATCTACCAAATGCCTTGTTGAAGGGATGAGTAAGATAGTCTCAGTGTCTCAGATATGACGGATATGCTGCTATTTCCCTGCCTCACAGAATTTCCGAGAAGATGAAAATGCAGCATTTTAGTGTGCGCCAAGACCTTTGAAATTAAATAATTCATACTCTATCTAAGTACAGGGCATAATTTCATCTATATCATATATCACATCAATAGATTATCATTACTTTATTACCTATCACTACATGGAATCATACTTTAAGAAGCCTGCTGGTTATTTTGGTTTTCATTTCTGGCCAACATCTTGTCAAATTTCTTTCTATGTTTGAAAATATTAAGCCAACCTATCCATACACTGAATCTCCCTGACAGATCTTGAGTGTATCTTAACCTTTAATTCTCTGCTCATGTTATGTCCCCTGCAGTCTTCCTTTATCTCTTCCTCTCCGTTTTCCTAAATGCAGCCCTATTAAAGTCTAACTCAGGCTTCCCATCCTTGCTCCTTTTCTTACTCAGCACACACTGTCAACAAACATCTGTTGAGACCATACATACAGTACAGCATTGCTGTAAGCATCAAGTGCCCTGGAAAGGACACTGTCCTTGTTATTAAGAAGCACATAGTCTACTTCAGCTTCACTAGCTTTGAAAAGTTCTTGATGATAATATTATAGTAAGAGGCGTACTTTATACCATAATTCTTAATACATATATATAGTGTGTGTACATGTTTAAAATAGGTATCTATAAAGTTTTGTAAGACTATACTATTCCTTATATATGCTGACTTCTGCTATTTTCTGTCTCATTTTAAATGATTCTCATTGTGACTCACTACTGTCATTTCACAGTCAGCTAATGAGTCTTCACTTAGAATTTTAAACACTGCTCTTGCCAAGATGCAGACAGTGAAACATCCACATAAATACATAATTATACTATTGTGTTAGAATCATATACTATACTTCTTTTCATTGCCTACCATTGTGTCTTTGAAACTCCTGTTACCTAGTTCCTATGTTGAAAGGAACTATGATCTGTATCTCTTTGTCCTCTTTCTGTATCCCTCATTTCTGATAGAGTACTCCCCACATAGAAGGTAATGAAGATATTATTGTTGATGATAACAATATATTGTTGTCAGTGATTATGCCAGTTCAACTCCTCTTCTTAGAGGATGAGAGAGGAGATTAAATGTGTAGAATTGATTGCAGTCAATGCCTGTGAAAGATAAAAGGTAATGGAATAGAGGGAGGTACAGAGAACTTACAGACTGCCATGCACAACTGAAAACTGAAGGTACCAGGAAAGCCAGAAGAAAGGTTCGGAAGAGCATTGAACTTCCACACATTTTCAACAAAGACTTGGCAACTGTCTTCACAATAAAGTCACCTATTGGAAGACTCTTGCATCTAACAGGGATGTCCCTGCTTAATTTCCCCTTTGTGGCCTCTGAGTGGCTGAGAGCAACCTTCAGGAAGAATAAGATTCAGTGAAAATGATGGTGACTGCACAGAGAGACAACAGCTGGGTTGTCAATCTTTCACAGTCCCTGCACTCAGTGGTGCATGTTCAAGATCACTGAAGAGATAATAGCATTGTTCTTGTGAGCTAGATTTGCCCTAACAACTAGCAGCAAGTGGTCAAAACAATTCTAGGTATATTTATGTCAGTTTCCTGCTTTACCTTGTGTGTGTTCTTCACCCTGGTAGCACTCTTACACTCAAGGAATGAGATCCTCTCTTCAGCCATCTTCCCATCATCTACCTGTCTTGTCAGGGAAGATGCTTTAGCAATTGTGTTAAAGGCAGAAACTTTAAGAAGTGAAGCTTAAGGGGAGGTCAATGGAGGAAATGCCCTTGAAGAGGATAGTGGGAACCCATATTCTCCCTCTTTCTCTCATCTATTTTCCTGTCAGTAACGTGAGCAGTGTTGCTGTGACAGAAGCTTCAGTGATGATGTGCTGCCTTGCCAAAGGCCCAAAAGCAACAAGGCCAATCAGCTAAGGTCTGAAACCCTCAAAATGATGAGCCCAAACAACCTTTTTCTCTATATAGGTTGACTATCTCTGGTATTTCTAATAGTAATGGAAAGCTGACTAACACACGGAGATAGGATCTTTATAGCTCCACACCCAGAAATATATAATGAATTTACATCAGTGACTCAGTTCTCTTCCTCCACCTTTACCACCTTCATTTCCACTGCAGCTCATGTGGCAGATTTTGTTAGCTAAAAGAGACTGCTCCTCACTTCTTAATTCAAATATTGCAATCAGTGAAATAAAGGTGGTAAAATTACTGAGGGAGCTGCTCAGTTGGGTCATGAATTGAACTTCTAAGGACCATTCAGATTGAGGAGGAAGTCTCTTCCAAGCTTACCAGTAACAAGATGGGCATAGCTTATTCATCACTGTCAGAGCAGACTGGAAAAATCTGTACTGTGATTGTTTGATTTAGGCAAAGAAGCACCTGTTGGGTGGCTGAATAATGCATAGTGCTTCCTATTTTAGGCCTGGTTCTCATGACATGACTGCTCATGAGTAACTGTTAAAAGGCCTGTCAATTTTTTAAAATACTGACTACACTCAGTGCTTGTTCAACGTTCTACTTAGCAGGAACTCAAAGCCCAACACAAGCATATTATCTGTAACTCTTACACCAGTCTTTGAAGAGCCTGGCAACTGTAGCTGCTCAGCTAGTCTGGAGAAAGACATCTGTGTTAGCTTTCTGTCACAAGAAAATCAACTTGAGGGAGGAAAAGGTTTATTTTGGCTCCCAATTTCAAAATTTTTAGTGTATGGTTGCTTGTCTGTGGCTTTTGGCCTGTGGTAAGGAAGTACATGATGGCACAAACAAATGTCAGAGAAAATCTGCTCACCTTGTGGTGGCCAGGAAGCAGAGAGACCAAGAAACAGAGAAAGACAAGGATGGAATGAGATGGGAGACAGCTGGAGTGAAATACAGTCTCCAAGTCATGTCCCAATGAACTATTTCCTCCAACTAGGCTACCCAACTCAAAGTTTTCACCACCTTCCAATCTATGAAATTATTATCCATAAGGCAGTCCTTTGATGAACTGAGACCCCCTCATTCCTGCTCCAGTCACTTCTCAAAGGCCCCACAGAAAACATACCTTGGTGGTAGCTAAGCCTTAGGCACATAAGCTTTTTGGAGAGGAAGATGGTAGGCATTTAAGATCCAAACTATAACAATGGGTCTTGTAAATTAAGATTGGATTCAATCACTTCATCAAACAGTGATGACACATTGTTAGTGACCTAGGACTCAGGAAACTGGTGAGGGAGGGACAGAGTGTGGGAGCAATCCCATTTAGGCTCATTTTGGTTGCCAACTGCTAGACTTTGCCTTGGGTCATTTGGAAGACCATCAAACTTATATGAAAGTGATATAACCTATACATTCTTCATGTTCATTCTGATAACGAATCCCTTCCTTTGTCTTTCTCTGTTCAAGAGATGCAATTGAAACTGTGTATTTCATGTGCATTACTGTAATAATAATGGGGTGGCTTTAGGAATATGAGACTTGGGAAGAATTGGCTGATCTTTTGGATTTAAAAAACAACTGCTGCAGAGTGAAGAAGTCAGCTGAAATACCTTCCTTTTCCTGAAGTTGGAAAATAACCTGGTTCATAGTAGGTCAAGGAGTCTGCACACATCTATTTTAGTCCAAACTTGGATTTTAATCTCAATTTGCATTTAAAGGAAATAAAGTGATTTGGCATTAGTGAGATACTTCTAGACACAGTGGCACATGTTTGTAATCCAGGCTACTCAAGAGGCAGAGATTGAGAAGATGGTGGATCGAGGGCAGCCAGAGCAAAAAGTTAACAAGACCTCATCTCAATTGACATAAGCTAGACATGGAGGTATATACCTGAAATCCCAACTACTGGGAGACATAGGCAGTAGGATCATGGTCTAAGGCCAGCCTGGACAAACATTCTCTATCTGAAAAGTAACTAAAGTAAAAACAAGTGGGGACTGTTTGCTCCAACCCTCATATTTGCAAGGCCTTAGTTCAAATCTCAGTATGTCAAAAAAAAAAAAAAGAAATAAAGAACAAGCATCTGTGGAATACCAGATGTATTTATTTGTTCTCTCCCCTATTAGCTTTCCAGTCAGTAGCCATTAACTTCCTCTCCAATATCCTCAGATTTCTCTAAGACCCTTGGATACAGCACAGGTTAAAACAGTCCCATGTGTGATGAGTACCAAGCAGGATGTTCCAAGGGCTTTGGTCTATGCTCACTGTTGTCATACCACTTGGGGAGGGAAATTTTATTTGATGTTGGTCTTAAGATCTAGGGAGAGGGCTGGGGATATAGCCTAGTGGCAAGAGTGCCTGCCTCGGATACACGAGGCCCTAGGTTCGATTCCCCAGCACCACATATACAGAAAAAAACGGCCAGAAGCGGCGCTGTGGCTCACGTGGCAGAGTGCTAGCCTTGAGCAGGAAGAAGCCAGGGACAGTGCTCAGGCCCTGAGTCCAAGGCCCAGGACTGGCAAAAAAAAAAAACAAAAGATCTAGGGAGAACCAATTTGGCTTTATCCATGTTGGGAAGCTTCTGCAATCCATCCTCCCACATACTCCCTTGATTCCTAGCCTTTGTTCTGAACCTTGAAGATGGTAGAGATTGAACTTTTATAGGGAGGTCGGATGTTGTGTTTGTTCCTCAGGAAGAAGGTGACTTTTTGGGTATGTATCCAAACGTTCTTCTGAAAGATGCCTCATCTCTTTCTGTCACAGTAACAGGAAACCTCTTGCCATTACTTGGAAGTATTAAGAAAGGATCATTTACCAGATACCACTGGCTCACCCCTGTAATCCTAGCTACTAGTACAGCCATGTCTAGAGGGATTGCAATTTGAGACCAGCTGGGGTAGAAAAGTCTACATGACACCATCTCAATGGAAGAAACTAGATGTGGTATTACGTGCCTGCCACCCAGGTTAGAAGCTTACAACAAGAAGATAGTAGTGACTTCTGCCAATAATCCTAGTTACTCAGGAAACAGATCCAGAAGATCATGGTTCAAAACCAGCCTCAGCAGAAAAGTCGTAACTCAAGTCGTAGAACACCAGTCAAGCAAACCGGATGAGTTCAAAGCCCTAAGTTCAAACCCCAGCACTAAGGGTTTGGGGGGAGGTGTGCACTAAGGCAGCAAGCAAGACCATATCACAAAAATAGTGCCAAACAGTGCTAGAGGTATGGCTCAGCACCTGCCTAGCAAGTATAAGGCCCTGGGTTCAAACCCCATGCAAACCAACAAAACAAATGGGAGATCACTCAAGTCCCCTTTGTATCAATGACCGATATAGGTACGCTTACATCATAACACCAAGATGTGAGTGGAGTCTCCAGGAGTTCCATCATCCCTTCTCCCATAATGCAGGAAACAATCCTCTTTTTAAAAAAAAAAACTAGACATCTAAAAGTGTGAATTCATTTTTGTCCTTATGAGACGTTATAAAGAAAGCCTCTATTTTCTCAAATATTAAGTCATGCAAAAAATGTTAAGTACCTGAGTGTTGGGGATGGTATTGACTTCTCCCTGCCCTAGTCCACCAAAAGTATAGTTTAGAGGCCATGAAGCCACTAAGAAAATGTTGCCCACATAGATCTGCCCCTTTGAAAGGCTATCTAAGGTGGGGAGAGGGGTGGTAGAGCCAAGGCCATGAGAGCTTCATAAAGGTGGAGAGGAGAGATAGCTACCATGTTAGAAACAATTCTGAGATTTCACAAAGACAGAAAAGTAACAAAGTTTCTCAAGGCTACAGAGGAAGGGTTGGTTGATAGATGGGTAGGCCTGCGGATGAGTTAAACAGTTTTTTTTTTTTTAAAGCACTTTGATATTCCTTGGAGCTTTGCTACCTGGCTCAGTGTCAGTATTTTCTCCAGCACATTCCTTGTGCCAAGCACCATTCATCTACCTTTGTTAATTCTTTTACTACTTGTAGATCTTGGGGTAGGTATCATCCTATTACAGAAGGTCTGAAGGAACTTAGAGGCCTTGAGAGTGAAGTGATTTGCCAAAGGATAAAAAGCTATCAAGTCATGGAGTTGGTTGGAACCCAGGTATTGTTTGTGTAGAGCAGCCGCACTGTGTAATTCTGCCTCTTTAGCAGAGTTTGTGTCCAGGGAAATGAGGGAGTGGTGGGGAGAAGATGACCAGAAACACTATGGCTTCAGTTAATCCTATGTCCAGATTCACTCCCATTTCTGCCCCAGCCACGTGGTGCCACATCATTCTTCTGAGTTGGAGTTTGACATCCTACTGCTTTCTCACCTGTCAGGTGACAGTGGCAGATGGAGTCCTTTGCCAGAGAGCATCCTGTGACAGGTGTCAAAGTCCAGCCTTCCAGCATGGAGTTACTCCAGCCTTGACTGAAATACAAGTTGGAGAAGGCACTCAGTCTTTGTAGAGCTTCCATGACCACAGGCAGTTGGCAATTGCCCTGGCAACTTCTTAAGAGGAAATAGGCACAGAGTGTGACATCCTGGGTTGAGAAAGAGACATTTCATTTCCTTGCTGCCATTTTATTGCAGGACACTTGGTAGGCAGGTAGAACCAAGTTTCCCCCACTCCCACATTCTTCACCCATTCCTAACCAATGGGCTTGCCTCCAAGATTTCCTGAACATTTTACAGAAAAAGAGACACAGAGAGAAAAGATGAGGGAGAGAGGAAGAAGGAAAAGGAGGAGGGGGAAGGGGAGGGAAAGAAAGGGAAGAGGAGGAAGGAGAAGAGGAGGAGGAGAAGGATGAGGAGGAGGAGGAAAGGAGGAAGGAAGGAAAGAAGGAAGGAAGGAAGGAAGGAAGGAAGGAAGGAAAAGAAAGGAGGGAGGGAGGAAGGAAAGAAGGGAGGGAGGAAGGAAGGAAGGGAGCAGGAGGGAGGGAGGGAAGGAGGGAGGGAGAGGGGAAAGCAAGCGAAGGAGAAGAGAGAAAATAGACCCTTCTAGTTTTCTCTGGGAGAAGGAAATGAAAAGCCAATAGGCTTCTTTCTGCAAGATAGCAGGCAGATGCCAAGGTTTCTAGGAAATTGCCAGCTCACCTGTCCTGCAAAACAGGCCTTCCAAACAGGAGTGCCACCAACTAGAAGCAAATGACCCATATATGCAAATTGTAACTAGGTGAGATAAGATCCCTTTACTTGTGCCAGTGTGGTGCCATGGAGAGCAAGTCAGGAATCTCATGCCCATTTCACAGAACATTGGATTCACAGAAATTGGATTGCTGCTTTTAGAAGCCTGCTCATGGTAGAACTCATGGTAAACACAGGATCCATGACTCCTGATCTCCTGATTGCTGTGGGGCTTTCTAAACAGTGGGCATGCCAACCAGGGTTCAACTCCATCCCTGGGGAATGATCAGACTACAACTCCTGGTCTCTAACTGTGTGTGACTTGTTTCCTAGATTAAAACCAATTTTAAACCTAAATATGCAGAGCAAAAAAAAAAAAAACATGATTTTTTTTTCTCTTCTTGGACAATCTAAAACAAAATGGCAAGAATACAAGGGGCCATTGTAACCTGGACCAAAATCTGAGGAAAGACTTTAAGCCAGAAGAGGAATCTAGAATAAATAGCCCCTTTTATCAGTGTGCACACAGTCTTAGTGAGAGATCAGAGAACAATAGACTATTAAAATTGGAACCTTCTAGAAGGCATCAGGGCTTCCCAAAGCAAGACTGAGGGTAGCCCAGGAACCTGTGAATCATCTCTGTTGGCCAGCTCTGTTCCAGGTGACTTTTAAATCCTCATCACCAAGGTGAGTAACTGATGAGTTGAAGATTGTCATAATGTATGTAGCACAAACAACGTGAGAGCCATACCTGTCTGTACAGCCTAGGGCCATAGGAGGTATAAGGTAATGGGCTGCTAGTAATTAGCCTCAGAATCACCTGGTGGCTCATTAAACCACACTGTGCTGGGTGTCATCCCAGAATTCCTATACTTAGTAGATCTGGGGTGGGGTCTCAATATGTCTGTTTCTAACAAGTTCCTAGGAAATGCTGAGGATGTTACTAGGGAAGGAACTTTCAAGAACCACTGGTTTACATAGGCACAGGAATTCCCAAGCTTCTTCCCAGCAACCCAGTGTCACTGGTTCCTCATTCCAGAAAAGCAGGTGGGTGGATAACGCTGCGATGGGCATGGCAAGCTCTGCTTTTAGCTGCCTAAGCTTCAATGTGGGCCTCGTTTTACCAGCTGTGTGGTCTTAGCCAAATTATTTCACCTATCTGTGCCCCCAAAGTTTTGACTACAAATGTTATTACTTTTCTGGGTGCTTAGGATTCGAGACAGATCCAATGAATTTATTTCTTTGTTGAGTCCTTTAGGATCAAGAAATAAGTGCTATCATCCTCAAATGAGGATATTAAGGAAGAGAGAAGACAATAATAGCAAATACTTCATTGGGTTAGTGTATAAATTCAGCAGTCTTCAGAGTGGGTGTTTCAGAGAACACCCGCAAAGCATTAGTTTGAGCATGTAAGAATGTTATCTCCTCTTGCAAAGTAAACATGAATTTCAAGGTACGTGCCCTTCTTTAGAGAGGGATAGAATGAACCATGCTTCTGATTCATAGGGGGAGGTCTACCAATCCTGACTCAGGTCCTTCTGCCCACCCTTTCACTTCCACAAGAGCTGGGCTCTGCTCTTGCAGCCTTTCTATATCCAGCAAGCTGCTACAGTTCTAAGGGCTCTAAGGGCATGCATGGGTAGAGAGGTGAAACTAGGGGAGGCCTGGGAAAGAAGAGAGCATGAAAACAGCAGTGTGCATGTGCTTGGTTAAGCATGAGTCCTGTATTGGACCTGACAGGCCCACTCCAGAGAATGCAGGCACTTTGCAAACTTGCCAGCCTGAATCAGGAGAGAGAGGGGGAGAGGGAGGGAGCTGAAAGAATGCCCTAGGCCCCAGTGCTGTGCCAGCACATTCCAGCATGACTGACACTTGCTGTGGCCTTGGTGTTACAAAGAGTTGGAAAAGAGGAGACGGGGCTGTGTTGCTGCTTTTACTGACTGTGATACATTGCAAGTTTTCTTTTCCCAGATCAGGACACAGGACACAGGACTGTCAGTAAACTAGGATGTGAATACTAATTCCTGTTTGATCACCACCATTCACCCAAGTAAAAAGCTGGTAATTAAGCCTTCAGAAATCTCTAACTGTAAGTCAAATACAAGAATCATCATTCAGTCCTAACCCATGCTCTTTCACCTCACAGTACTGCTGAGGCACTTCCAGTGTCCTTTAGTCCAAAGTACTCAGCATACCAAAGTATTATACTTTGGTGTCTCATTCTCTGAGCCCCAGTACAAGACACCTAGTTCCTTGCATAGCACAATTCTGATGGGATAGGCAGGTGTTCTGGAAGATCAGCTTTCCAGAAAGCTTTTATTATGTGGATGAAGTAGTTAGGAATGCCACTGGTTGGCTGAGTAAAGCATTACGGGACTTGCCATCTCCCGGAAGTGAGCTTTATTCTGATCTGACTCCGAACTTTAGTGATTTTGGTTAGATCCCTCTGGCAGAAGACTTCTCTATATCCATTTTTCATGTCTCAAGGCACAATTCCTCTTTTTCTCACCTCTGTTGATCTCAGAATGTATAGCCTTGGTCATAAGGAGAACAAGAAGTATTTGGATAATGGGGGAGAGGGTATATTTCTTTGCAGTTAGACAAATACCTCAAAGGGCATATCCTGCTAGCTATCTACAATCCTTTTTCTGTAGTAGAGAGATAACAAAGGCAGCTTTCAAGGTCTGGAAAGGCAGAGAAATTTGCCCAAGATTCCATTCCTATGTGTGCATGAGATGCAAAGGACTCTGCGATCTTCATCTTTCCCTAGTAATGAATTGCTGGCTGTCCATAATGCAGTCTGTTTTATATTCCCCCTTTGTTGCTTTTGTTAAAAGATAACACCATCTTTAAAAAATGAAACCCATGCTTTCTGATGGCAGGGATCATCTTCTGGTGTTTCCTCTGTCTTTTAGCATGGTAATAGGAACTTACAGCAAAGAGGAGAGGAGGCAATACTTCTTTAAATTATTTGGAAAAATGAAGAAATACATTTGAACATAAAAATCCAGATCCATCTATACCTCCTAAATATAATCTCCTGAGTTTATTGATTTTTACGAATCTTGAAATAAAAGCCTGAGCAAAACCTTTAATAGAGAAATTCTGTAACAAGAAAACAAGGGTTACAATCTATTATGGAAAAATAATGTAGTTTTTTTTAGCCTGATAGGAAGCTCAATTGTCCACTATAAAGGAAAAACCTAGGCAAGCTATTTTGAAGTGAAATTTAGCAAAACTAACTGAAATTAAGTAATATGAAGCATTGTTCTTCAGTGAACAATGGAAACCAGATACAGCAAGACAGCACAAGGAAGACTCAGTCCTTGGAAACAGTTCCTTTGGTGTTATTATTGCTTTTCTTATTAACAGTAAAATTAGCTTTGTTTTCCTCTAACTTTTCTAGTGGAGATATCTAACATAGTAAAGTGGGTGACCCTTTTTATGTTAAAGAATAACTAGAAGGAGATAGAATAGGTTGTCTTTAAATATCTGGGGGGAAGTGGATACTTTGACAGAAAGGTAAAAGCCTGCATGGCTGATTTCAGCTCAACACAAGAAACAACTTTCTTTTCATTCTAGTCACCTGCAAGGGAGTTTTCTGCTTTCTTTCTATATAAGTGGGGGGGGCAGTATAATCACTTTCTTCATTCTGACAGCATTTTACAATGTTTAATTTACATTTTAAATAGGTAGTATAGGCGCTGGGGATGTGGCTTACTGGTAGAGTGCTTGCCTAGCATGCATGAAGCCCTAGGTTCAGTTCCTCAGTACCGCATAAACAGAAAAAGCCAGAAGTGGCGCTGTAGATCAAGTGATAGAGTGCTGGCCTTGAGCAAAAGAAGCTCAGGGCAGTGCTCAGGCCCTGAGTTCAAGCCCCAGGACTAGCAAAAAATAATAGGTAATACATATAACAGGATGATACTCATAAGGAACAAGGAGATACAAACAATTATCTTCTTCCCATACTTCATTTTCCTAAGAGTGTGTGTGTGTGTGTGTGTGTGTGTGTGTGTGTGCATATGCATGCACACACGCCAGTCCTGAGGCTTGAACTTGGGTCCTGGGCACTGTCCTTAAACTTTTGTACTCATAGCTAGTGTTCTACCACTGGAGCCACAGCTCGACATCTGACTTTTTAGTGGTTAATTGGAGATAATAGTCTCACAGACTTTCCTGCCTGGGCTGGCTTTGAACCCTGATCCTTGGATCTCAGCCCCCAACCATCTTTATAACCATGATTATAGATGTGATCCACTGGTAAATGGAGAGAACATTGCTTTATCCCCTGGAGCAACAATAAACTTTGTTATCTGATAGTTGATTAAAAGCCAGACAAGTATGTGGGAAATATCCTAAGTGGTCCTTGGATTCTGGCATTGGACAAGATGATCTTTGAGGACCTTCCATTTCAAATTATCTTCCCCTTTAAATTTACATACCATGAGCAGTTGCTGGTGGCTCATGCTTGTAATCCTAGCAACTCAGGAGGCTGAGATCTAAGGATCACTGTTCAATGCCAACCCAGGCAGGAAAGTCCATGTGACTCTTATCTCCAATTAACCACCAGAAAACCAGAAGTAGTGCTGTAGATTGATAGAGTGCTAGCCTTGAGCACAAAAGCTCAGAGACACCACCTATACTTTGAGTTCAAGCCCCAGTACTGGCACACACAAAAAATGCATTACATGATTCTAATTTTTTGATTAAAAATGTACAATTGCTGTTCAAGAGTTGGGATGAGGATATATTACTTGACAGTTGAAATTCTGGACCATCTCTGAGCAGCCCTGATGGCAACAAGAAGGTTGTCTCATGTCCTAATACCTGAGGGAAATGGAGTGAGATGCTCAGAACTTCAAGCAACTCTTCCTTAAATAATCTGCCCCTCAGACTCCCATGAAATTAGACAGGAACAGAATTTCTGGTGAATGGGAAGTGGAGATGCGAGTTGGGGGAAGGAGACTGGGGACAAAAAGGAAACAGAACAGACACCCTGAAAACACTAAAGGAAGGAGTAGGAGAAACAAGCTCCTTGGCACAGGATGGAACTTCCTTAACAAAGACCCAGAAGTGCGACAAATCAAAGAAAGGTTGGACAAATGGGACTGCATCAAACTGCAGAGCTTCTGCACGGCAAAGGACATAGCTTGCAAGATAAACAGAAAGCCCACAGATTGGGAGAAGATCTTTACCGGCCTTACAACGGACAAAGGCCTTATATCTAAAATATATGCAGAACTAAAAATATTACATTCCTCCAAAACAAAACCACAAAGAACCAACAGCCCCCTCAACAAGTGGGCTAAACACTTAAAAAGAGACTTCTCTGATGAGGAAATGAGAATGGCCAAGAGACATATGAAAAAGTGCTCTACATCACTGGCCATAAAGGAAATGCAAATCAAAACAACATTGAGATTCCATCTCACCCCAGTAAGAATGTCCTAATATCAAAAAAACTAACAATAACAATTGTTGGAGGGGATGTGGCCAAAAGGGAACTCTACTTCATTGTTGGTGGGAATGTAAACTGGTTCAGCCACTCTGACAAGTGGTATGGAGATTCCTCAGAAGGCTAAACATAGAGCTCCCCTATGACCCAGCAACCCCACTTTTGGGTATTTATCCAAAAGACCACAAACTAAAGCCACCAACACAACAATGTTCATCTCAGCACAATTTGTCATAGCTAGAATCTGGAACCAACCCAGATGCCCCTCAGTAGACGAATGGATCAGGAAAATGTGGTACATATACACAATGGAATTTTATGCCTCTATCATAAAGAATGACATTGCCCCATTCATAAGGAAATGGAAGGACTTGGAAAAACTTATACTAAGTGAAGTGAGCCAGACCCAAAGAAACATGGACTCTATGGTCTCCCTTATAGGGAATAATTAGTACAGGTTTAGGCAAGTCACAGCAGAGGATCACAAGAGCCCAGTAGCTATACCCTTATGAACACATAAGATGATGCTAAGTGAAATGAACTCCATGTTATGGAAACGATTGTTATATCACTGTTGTAACTACTTTCAATGTGCTATGTGTAACTGTAGCTTCTATTATTGATGATGTTCTTGTATCACCTTCCTGTGGTTGTACCTACATACTATCTCTGTATCTTATCTGAGTATACTGGAAACCATGTATACTGGTATTAGAACTAGGAAATTGAAAGGGAATACCAAAATCGAGAGACACAGTGTAAAAAAAGACAAACAACTACAAAAGCAATACTTGCAAAACTGTTTGGTGTAAATGAACTAAACAACTCATGGGGGGGAAAGGGAAAAGGGGAGAGGGGAGGGG
This sequence comes from Perognathus longimembris pacificus, assembly GCF_023159225.1. Lineage (NCBI taxonomy): Eukaryota > Metazoa > Chordata > Mammalia > Rodentia > Heteromyidae > Perognathus > Perognathus longimembris. The sequence goes on from NC_063171.1 coordinate 27,692,670, forward strand.
GGAATGAGGGACGAGGTAACAAGCAGTACAAGAAATGCATCCAATGCCTAACATATGAAACTGTAACCTCTCTGTACATCAGTTTGATAATAAAAATTTTAAAAAATAAAGGCAAAAAATCACACACACAAAAAAAAAGGAAACAGGTTGGGGAGAGACTTAAGTAGAATGGCGAAAGTATCCTTGTGAATTGCTAGGACTATGGAAAGTAGCCTTTCTTGCTTCCAGGAAAACCCCAATTGCTCTTCCTAGTCTTTATTCTTAGCCATCTTCTGCCTTTGCCAGATTTCTCAAATGCTTTTAAAGTCTGTTGTCAGGCAACCGAAAGCATAGCTTAGTCCCCTGATGTACGTAGTTATACATGGTTTCATAAATCAAAGGTATTTGACCTTGAAGGTAAGCTCAAACTTGTAATGCTGACAGATCCTTTTGGCTACCGCCTTCAAGGACACCTACATGGCAGATTCCAGGTGCCATCGGCCCTATTTCAGGAGTGTGGCTGTTTTCCCAGCACAAATGGAGTGCAGTCAAAATATGTCAGAATTTCAAGCAGGATTTCCACCCAGATCTTTAGTATATTACTTTAATTATAAGAGGTGCAAGAAGCCCTCTTGTCAATTGTGGTTCTGATCCTTAATGGGAAGATAAACAATAAAGTCATTTAATTACCATCACAGTTTCAATAACCACTACTCATTTGGAAGGCCAAGTAGGCAATAGTCATCCAATATAAATGGAAGAAAAGAGGTACATTTTCAGACATGTTTTATGTCAGAAATAATAACAAAACGTATAGGAAGCAGAATCAAAAAGTAACTAAAGTCCTACAGGCCCGTCTTACTGGGAAGAGTCTGTGCATTCTGAGACTTCTTTCTCTAGTCAGAGTAAGAGGTGTAGCATGCTGAGGAAGAGTGTGTTTTAGTTATTTGTGTTCCTCTTGGGTTAGAGACAGAAAAGTACTTCTGCTGTTGGTAATTCTCACAGGCTATCACCAATGTGATTTTCTAACCAGAACAGTGCATCACTCTGCAGAATTTCACTTCCCAAGTTATCACCAGCCTCACTCAGGATCTCTTTTGCCCCCCTTTTTGAGTGAAATTGCACCAGGTACTCAGAAGATACATCTGATGAAACATATCATCTCTTTCCTCAGGCCCATGAGTTAACTAAAAGGAAGGAGAAAAACTTGGCAGCGCTGTCTCCATTTTGTTTCTCTCTGCTCTATGCCCATCTTCCCTGTGATCACTTTGCAAAACACTCATTGCAGCCAAACCACAGAATTGTTCCTTGGCAGATACCTTAAGAGAAAACTGCTTAGAGACAAATAACTTTGGACAAAAATGGCTTATAAAAGGGAGTAAGTTGTCAAAATCCAAATGGGATCACTTGTGTTCATTTTTCAAAAAATAACTAAAACTGAGAGACTATGAAGAAAGTATTTCTTCTGATGCATGACTATCTGATATTAAAGCCTTTCCAGATACCTCAGACAGAAGGCAAACTCATATTTTTTTCCTAGGCCTTCTATTTAAGGAGAGACAAAATTGCATATTTCTACTGGCTCCAAACATATCTTTTTAGTAATCAATGCTCATAAAGTTGTTTTTCTTTTTAAGAGGATCCACTGTATAATTTATTTACTGGATGTCTGACTTTTACTCTTTCATGTACTCTGCTTTATATTGGTGTTTCAAGTTTTAGACTTAAACAACAAGTACTTCTGACTCATAAATTTCAGCTATTTGTCCCTTTCTCCAGTACTAGATTGTCACTGGCCAGAAAACCTACGTAGCCAAATTGGCCGAAGTCCTTCTTCCCTTAATACTGTAGAATGTGTCAGGTTTGGAACTGTGACAGGCATTTAAGCTGCTTGTGCTGAAAAGCATTAATTACTTAAATAGGCCCATTAATTAACTAAAAGCAGAAAAAAAGTTTGACATTGCTGCCTTCATGTTGTGATTCTCTTTGCTACAGGCTATTTTCTCTGCAATCACTTTGCAGTCACCTGAGAATCTAGGAAAGACAAGCTATACTGATAACACACTTACAAAGGGGCATGAACTGCCCCCAAAGGAAAGGAGAAGAGAATTCTTTCCCTGTACAGACCACTGCCAGGCAACACTAATTTTTTTTATCCTGACAGGACTGCTCTCAAATGATGACAATGAGAACAACTCCAGAACACTTTTTGAAAAGAATAACTTGAGGGGGGTGGAGGGGGGAATGAGGGAGAAGGTAACAAACAGTACAAGAAATGTATCCAATGCCTGACATATGAAACTGTAACCTCTCTGTACATCAGTTTGACAATAAAAATTTTTTAAAAAAGAAAAGAATAACTTGAGTCAACGACCAAACAGACAACACTGTAACTAGGACTGTTACACTATGCACACCTTGCATCCTTGCCTTAACTCTTCATAAATTTAAATCTAAAGGTCGTTTTCCAACAATAAAGATAGCTGAAGATAGGCTGAAGTGCTTCTTCCCATGGCTACTTCAGCCACCAACTATCTCTTTTCTCTGTTCTTTACCATTTCTTGTCTCTTTATTTGGTGTGTTGGGGCAAAGGAGAGATTTGATCATTGGAAGCCCTAGAGTTTGTTTCAAAAGCAATCAGAACTGTCCTGCTTAGGGGTGGGGGTAGGTGGGAGAAAAATGAGGAAGGGGTAACAAGTATGACAAGACATGTCCTCACTACCTTACATATGTAACTGTAGCCCCTCTGTACTTCACCTTGACAATAAAATCAAAAGAAAAAAAAAGAACTGTCCTGCCCTGTATACAAAGAATTCCAAGCTTTGATGTGCCAGCTTTGACTCCTTGTGGCTGTATCAGAGTTAACTTTTACAGGTTTTAAGAGTAATGGATACAGTTTGAAAAGTTTTGGGGTTTTTTGCTGGTTGTGAACGCTATTAGTAGCTTAACCATTGGTGATGCTGGAGTTTTCACACTGTAGAAACTGACAAAAGCTGCAAATGAGGACATGGGTAGAGACTTTGATTCCTACACTGAACATGCATTTGCATTTACTTATTTTATGTTATTAGAAGTTTTGTTGAGCATCTACTAGCAACAGACTTTCTAGTAGATATAAGAACTACAATGATGCATGATACGATCTTGGGATTAGAAGCAATCTCAATAACTTTGAGAAGCTTCCTGACCATTCTTCTGCTCGTTGCCAAAATGATAAGCTATAAGCTGACATCAGCCTAGGTCCCCACTTAAGATCAAAATATTTTTTAAGTCCCATTTGTCATGATCAAACATCCTAAAAGAGGTGTTTTTTTTCCAGAAACTAGTAATCCATTCATTTAAAAATGATATATTTACTAAATGGCAAAAAAAAAAAAAAATCAAGTTCCTGACTCTTTTGAAACCTTTCTATTCATCTTTTTCTCCTAATCTTTCTTTGGGTTTCTTGGAGTGGTTTGTTTGTTTGTTTTTTCATATGAAAGAAGGAAGAAAGAAGGTAATTCCCTTGGGTAATTTTTGCTAGTACTGGGTTGTCAGAAACAGGTTAATGGGGATTTCATAAATGCTATTAATCATTTGTTCATTCAAAAATATCTTGTTTATTTAAGTATACAATTTTCCCTTTAGCTTGTTTCTTGCTTCACTTTTGATTCATAGCTCTAAGAACAGAATGAAGAATTCCAAAGACAAAAAGTGAAGGGCATGTGTTGTATGTCTCTGTATTCCTCATGGTGAATGCTGGAGTCTGACCTCCTGGTCTATCACAGATCTGTGGAATGACCTTGAGCTCTCACTTTCTTAATCAATGTGCAGTGGGATGTGTTTCTACCCACAGGGGCACTTAAAGGATTAACCAGGGCCCTCTAGGAAACTTAGAAAAGGTAAAGACAAGCACTGTTTATTAATCCAGTCCTGGGCTAGTATAGTACACAGGCCCTGCATTGTCTAGATAATGGAAATCCTTGGGCTTCCTACCTCTAAGAATCATTAATTGGCTTAAAAGGACTCTTCACCATGACTGCTTCTGGTGAGGATCAGAGTCAGTGCTGACATTGCTCACTGGAAATAAAGCAGGGTCAAGTAACAAGCTCAATGACCTGGGTCACTGGGGAATATGACTCCTGACATTCTCTTACAGGGAACTTACAAGTGGAAAATAGAAAAGGAACAAATCCCCTGGCCTTCCAACGTGAAGGATCCGAAGGTTGAAAGGTGAGAGAAGTGCAGATCTTTCCCTCTTCTCTTTCATTGAGCGTCACTTCCATTGATCTGTATAGGACACTCCTTATTCTTAAGCCCTTTTCATTTTTAAGTCATGTCTAAGATACCAAAAAGATTTCAGGAAAGTTCCCTAAGCCAATTCGATGGTAGTAGGGCAGGGCTTCCTGGATCATGTAGTATCTGGGCTCCTTTAGGGACAAATAGATATTATCCAGGTAAGTAGAAAAAGAATATTTCCAATAGAAAGAGGATACCATATACAGAGATGTAAGAGAAGAGGACATCTTCAGGATCTCTAAGTATAAGCTGGAGCTTAAGATTTGATCAGGGGTTGAATAAGCAGAAGCCAACAAGGAATACCTCTGTGGGATATGTTAAAGAACCTGAAGTTTATCCAGGGGACCAACAAGGAGCCTCTGAAGTATGTTATGAAAATACTTAATAATACTGATGATGGTAACAGCAAGGTTACTTGATATTTATTGAGCACTTACTATATGGCTGGCATGTTATAAGCATTTTTTTTAATGGAACACATTTTTGTTTTCCCAGGAACCTGCCCAAAGCCATGTGGTGGTACAAGAGCACAAACCTATCAGGTTGACTCCATTGGCCTTGCCCTTGACTACTGAGCTATAAACATAACCTTCCATTGTATTTTCTCATTCACAAACACCAGTTCTCCCAGCCTATCTTCTCCTTATTTTCTACTTTAAATTAGCGTTCTTATGTACAAATTGAGACTGGACTCTAGGTAAAAGCCCTAGATTTCAATTGTATGAGGCCTACAGTTTTATCACTTGGGAAGGATGCTCAGAAAAATCACATATTCTATGACAATTTTGTAGGGGGAACCCTTGGTAAATTTTCCTTTGTTTCAATCCTGACCGCTGCTGGGAATCTACAGGAGTCCCTAGTTTAGGTTCAGTTCTTGGTTGGCAAAAGGAGCTGCTCCATCTTTACAGGGCTATGAGAGAAGAAAACAATTTTATCTCATTTAAACTGATTTTCCAGTAAACAAGGAGCACAATTCGGAAAAATAAAATCAGGGTTATGTTAGGTAATATTTTTTAAAAATACATTGAAGGATTTCTTCTGTTCCTGGAGGGTAAATCTTGTATACCTTTAGAAAGTCCCAGACTCTACATAGCTTCTGAGATGTGCTCAAAAATACCAGTGTTACTTTATTCACTTACCTAAAATACATTGATCACCTGCTATGTGTCAGATGCTATGCAAATTAGAAATACAGACATGATTAAAGTTCATTTTCTCCTTTACAAAAGCTAATGGAGAATCACAAAATTACCGATGCTCTTCCAATGTAGGTGTTCAAAATCTTCAGCTATCTGAAAGCTTCCCGTTCCCCTGCAGGTATCTATTTTCATGTAATTCTAAAATACTTTTCACCCCAAATCCACCACTTCTAGAAAGCCACTTTTGTTCAGGTAAAGGAGATAGCTGAAATTTTGTTACCAGTTTATCACTTCCTTTTTTCCTTCCCTTTTTGACTAGCAAATGAGTTAGACATTCTCTGGTTTGTTGTAAACCTATCAGGGAGTTTTTGAACTGTGGCTTCCTTCTAAAGGGAAAAGTGAAGGGTTTTTATTTTAAGCAATCTAAAAAGAATCACTATTACTTTACACACTGAAAGCAGAAGTCTCTCTAAAAAAATGTCCATTTTTAAAGAATCTGTGAAACGCCTGTTGATTTGTCTGCAAGCCAATCCCATTCCCTTTTCCAAAACTACAGATTCCTCCCTGGGATACTGTAAATTATAAGAGTCCAAATGCAATGTGTGAGGATCAGTTGTCATGGAAACAAATCTGGGGTATAAATACCTTATTTCATCTCATATTCCATCTCCAACTAGACTTGCTATAGAGGAAGAGGTGACTAGACATTGCCAGAACGAAAGGAATATACTGTGATTGGATCAAAGAGTTTTGTCTTCTCAGTATTTTTCAGGAGAGCCTAACTTTCTCATTTCTGAGTGGAAGTAAGCTTGGAGAATTGTAAGAATGTGCAACTTGGAGTCATTTTACATGAATTCCATTAACTGTATTCTCTTGTTTTCTGTTCCCTTTCTCCTCTCCTGTCTACATTCTCCTGTTGTTTCCTACTTCATCCTACTCATCTCCAAAAGTGTCCCACTGACCTCTTTTCCATATTCTCAAGAGCTGACAAACCAGAACGTCTAGTGTCACCTCCACCTCCACAGTCATCCTGAACCCCAAGCATCAAGTCACCTTTCTGGAAAGACAAGTTATGCTTTTATTACAATGGAAATGTGAACAGTCTCTTGAAAGAGAGAGACTCATCTCAGTTGCTGTGAAATGCACCATCTCATTCAGACTTTCTGTAGATATCATTTAGAGAATTTTTGTGCAGAACAGTCGTTGATGATTGGTAGATTATATAGTACAAAGGCGTAGTCATTGTCTCACCAGTGTTTGACACAGTGTCAGGCTAATGAGGAATGTATATACTGTTGCTACTCAGCCCTGCCCACTTTGACATCTGCCTGCCTAATGCTTCAACCTTAGAGAGATCTATTTATTCCACTTGGCTGATCAGCTACATATCCAAGTTGGGCCAGGTGCTTTTGGACTCAGGCATTTGAGACTGCAAGTGGCTAAAAGCAGAAGGCATGAAGCTTGGAAGATGGGGTTGGGAGAGATGAGGGAGAATGATTAAAGGGGTGACATGGATCAAGATGCATTGTAATTATAAACTGACATGAATTGAAACCCCTTTGTACAACTACCTAAAGAAAATTTTAGAAAATAGAGGATGAAAAAAGAACCAGAGGGGGCTGGGGATATGGCCTAGTGGCAAGAGTGCCTGCCTCGGATACACAAGGCCCTAGGTTCGATTCCCCAGCACCACATATACAGAAAACGGCCAGAAGCGGCGCTGTGGCTCAAGTGGCAGAGTGCTAGCCTTGAGCGGGAAGAAGCCAGGGACAGTGCTCAGGCCCTGAGTTCAAGGCCCAGGACTGGCCAAAAAAAAATGAACCAGAGGATAAGAATATGGAAATGAATATCTTGAATCTCTTTCCTTCCTTAAATGTCATGGTCAGAATCTGCCTTCTGTTCCTAGTGTTGATGGTTTTCCACTTTTCATTTTTTTTTCAAATTTTTATTATCAAACTGATGTACAGAGAGGTTACAGTTTCATACATTAGGCACTGGATACATTTCTTGTACTGTTTGTTACCTTGTCCCTCATATCCCCCTCCTCCCCCTTTCCCTTTCCCCCCATGAGGTGTTCAATTCACTTACACCAAACAGTTTTGCAAGTATTGCTTTTTTTTTACCCTGTGTCTTTCAATTTTGGTATTCCCTTTCAATTTCCTAGTTCTAATACCAGTATACACGGTTTCCAATATACTCAGATAAGATTACAGAGATAGTGTAGGTACAACCACAGGAAGGTCATACAAGAACATCATGAATAATAGAAGCTACAGATACACATGGGACGTTGAAAGTAGTTACAACTGTGATAGACAAGAGCCCAATAGCTATACCCTTATGAACACATAAGATGATGCTAAGTGAAATGAACTCCATGTTATGGAAACGATTGTTATACCACTTTTCATTTTTTAAATGTTGTTTTAAGCCTTTATCTCTCATTTCTTTCCATTTCCCTTGTTACCTACAAGCAATTTCCATTTTCCAGTCATTTTTTGCTTAGCAATCATAAATAATTGGTCCCTAATGATAAGCATTATTACTTTCCAGAAAATTAAAGAGGCTTATCATAAAGTGGTATTTAAGGGGATTCTTTCAGCCTGAAGATATTTGCTGAGATACATATGTAAGGTAAAGCATTGATGATAAAGCATTACAACCCACTCCTCCAAGAAAATAAATCACACAAAAATGCAATCTAAGCTCAATATCATGAAGTTCATCATCAAAAATGGAACCAAGGATATCATTCTTCACTGATTCTCTGTTCACTTGTTTAGTAAATATTGTTGAGTTTCTACTTGGGGTCTGGTCCTGTTTTGACTGTGGGTTCACAGAGTTGATAAAGGTACCTGTTTTCAGTGGAGGAAGAGAAAAGAACAAATCAAGTTAATAATTACCTACTGGTATCAGGCAACTTCAGACCATGATAATATTCTGACTAAACAAAGCCACTTAAGGCATGAAGCATCTTCATGTGGGTTGTTGTAAATGAAATAACCAAGGGGCTTCTCCGAGGAGATGACATTTAAATAGAAACCTGAGAGTTAAGGAGGAGCTATGCCAAGATCATATCAGCTCCTGGCCTGGTTCCTATGGTTCTTTGTCACATAGCCTGAGGAATACCACTAGATCCTCTTGAATTTTCTTTCAAGATGTAAAAAACCCAGAACTTTACCTTTTCCACCTCATTCTTTTTCTGCATCACTTTTAATGTTGTCACTGTATCTCATCTGAATACACTGGATACTGTATATACTGGTATTAGAACTAGGGAAGTGAAAGGGAATATCCAAATGAGAGACAAAGGAAAAAAAGACAAACCACTCCAAAAGCAATACTTGCAAAACCATTTGGTGTAAACCAATTGAACAACTCATGGGGGGGAGAGGGAACAGTGGAGGGGGGAGAGGGGAATGAGGGAGGAGGTAACAAACAGTACAAGAAATGTACCCAAGGCCTAACGTACGAAACTGTAACCTCTCTGTACATCACTTTGACAATAAATAAGAAAAAAAAAAGAAAAGAAAGCATCTAATAGTATTGGATTTTACTCTCCATAGCCAGATACCTGAGAAAAACAACTGAAGGGAGGAAAGACTTAGTTTAAGTTCATAATTTCATAGATATCAGCCCATAGGTTCTGATGATCCTGGGCCCCGGATGGAACAGGACACTGCAGGTGCTTGTTACATAGTGGACAGGAAGCAGAGAGTGGATTGGGACTGGTATAACTTTCAAAGGCACATTCTCAGTAACCAACTTCATATGATAGGATCTTGTACCTTAGGATAGGACGTAAAAAATGGAAACTCTGACCATAGGAATATGTAACTAAAGTTCAATATATCTTTTGTTTGTACCCTGAGGGCAAGGCACTTAGAGCTCTTTGTCTGTCTACTTTTTTTTAAAGTCCCCTATTACATATAAATTGTATTAAATACAGAGACTTTGGTCTCTTCTTTACAGTGTCTTCTAGAGCCGGGACTCATACCTGGCTCATTGTAGGGGCTTAGCAAAGTGCATTGAGTGAATAGACTAGATTTGAGGTGCCCAAGCCATGGATGTAGGGGCCCATTTGCAGGGCCACCTTTAAGCTCTTGCGAGTAAGCCCAAATTAAATAGTATGAGACTCCAGAGATACTAGAACTAGGAGCCAAGTCAGAGTGAAGCCAAGTGGGTCAGGAAGCAAGAGAAGGCAGGCTGGGACAGGAAATGGGATGGAACTTGGAGGAGTGCCCAGTGCTCAAGAGCAGGCTTTCCTTGATTCCTCCTTAGTCCCTTGCAAGCCTCTGTGGGGTGGGGGGGCAGGAGGAGGGGTGCTGAAGGCAGGAATTTAGCCAAGGTGGGGTGAGCAGAGGTGTCATGAAGCACTAATACATGCATTGTAAATATCCCATCAACAAGATTCTTAAACCATAAATTGAGGGGAGGGAGGGCAAGGCTTTTTAGCTAAAAGGAAATTCAGAAACAGAACTTGTTTTTCATGCCTTTTGCCTTGAACACATCCATCATTTTGGGTCAGTGCTCTGAGTCTTTATATAAACAGCTCATTTTCCTGGAATTCTCCCCGTCCTATCAGTGGCCACTGGGAAACTTTTATTTCAGGTGTAACTAGAAGTCTTAATGAATCCTTTCCAGTTTTGCGTCAGTGTTATTCATTATTTGGCTGGCTTCCCAAAACATTTGCGCAATGATCACAAGGTGTTGTAATGTGTTATCTGTCTCTCTCATTAGACTGTGAGCTCCTATGGAAAAGAATGATTTATTACTCATCTTTATAAACCTACCAAAAAGCGAAGTATGAGACTCAAATATTGAATACTTTCATTTTTTTTTGTTTTTATTTGTTTTGTTTTTCCCTTTTCCTGTGCTGATACTCAGGCTTGAACCCAGGGCCTTGTGCTCCCAATTGTTTTTTGTTGTTGTTGTTTTAGTTTTAGTTTGTTGTTTGTTTTTTGTTTTTTTGCCCATGGCTGGTGCACTTCTACTTCAACTACACTTTCTGTCCATACTTTTGCGGGTTAATTGGAGATAGTATCTCTCAGTCTTTTCTTTGACTATGATCCTCAGATGTCATCCTTCTCAGTAACCAGGATCTCAGAGATGAGCCTCTGGTGCCAGCTGTTTTTCTTGTATGTGTGATGGTCCTGGGGCTTGAACTCAAGATCCTGATGCTGTCCCTTAGCTTTTTTGCTCAAGGCTAGCACTCTACCTCTTGAAGCCACAGCTCTACTTCTGGATTTTTTGTTGTTGTAGTTAATTGGATATAAAAGTCTCATATACTTTCCTGCCTGGGCTGGTTTCATACCACAGTCCTTAAGTCTCAGCCTCCTAAGTAGCTAGGATTATAGTTTTGAGCCACTGGCACCAAGCCTTTTATTTTGTTTTCAAGAGTTCTATATTTTAAAGATTCCTAGTGTTTTATTGTTTGTTTGTTTCAGAATCTCTATCTTTTCCTTGAATTTGTTATCCTATTTGTTGAATTTCTTATCTGTATCTTGACTTTTCTTTTCCTTCATTCATTTGGATCTTCTTCAATATCATTGTTCATTTTCAAAAACTACAAATAACTGGGAGAGAGTGAGGGAAGTGGTGATATTGTCCAAAAAGAAATGTACTTTTTACCTGACTTATCTAACTCTAACCCCTCTGTATATCACCTTTATAAGAATAAAAAAATTGGCAAAAAAGAAAAAATAGACATAAAGTTTATCTGTCTGACATTTTAGCCACTTCAGTAAATGGAGTTATATTAAGATTAATATTCAGTTATTGAAGGGTTATGAAATTTTAGGGGAACCATGGTTGACTATTTTTCCTGTTTCTTGTGTTGCTATGGTGCAATTAGTTCATTAGCTTGGATAGAGACTTCTTCTGCTTTTATGTTATTCCTTGTGAGCAGCCTTCTCCAGAGAGCTTAGTACCCAATAATGCCCAGAAAGTAGAAGACAAACCACTATAACAGCAATAACACCAAAATAACCAAGATATAGAAATACAGTAAAAATCAATTAAAGACAATAACCCCTCCAATAACCTCAGAAAATAGGTGGCCAAAAATGTAGAATAAACCATGATGATAAAAATTAACAAAGGTAAAGATAACTGTAATAGAAGTATGATGTAAAAGGGGGAGACAGTAAAAAGGGAAAGAAGCAACCAGGACAAATAAAAGGAGAAGAAAAAGGCAGAATGCTATTTTCTTTTCATTTGACCTCGAAAATTCACAGACCCCACAAATATGCAAAAGGTAACTAAGTTTTAACTAGAGTTCATCATCATCAGATCATGAACAGAAAAAACATCTTAATTGCATGCATATACATGTAAAATATTCCAATATTGGATGTGAATTCTAACTGCATATCCTTTCCCTATAGATTATGAATTTGCCCCGTTGAGAATCCTTGGCCTTTCTGGTTTTGCTTTCAATTTCCCTTCTCCAGACAAAGCCCATCCCTTGAACTATGTGTAGTAATTGGGTTTTACCACAGGCAAACTAATGTACAATACAACACACTTCTTTATATTTCCAAGTACCCCCTATCCTCCCCACCAGGCACACAATTGGGTTTGATCTGTTTGGCATGGGTTTCAGTGTCTTACCAGAACTCCAGTCTTGCCTGAACCACGGCATGACTGGTGATTCTGCCATGCTCTTAGGCTTACTCGGCCTTCTTACTCACCACCCACTACCTCTCAAGCGTTGGCTGTTGTGATGGCAAGTATCATGTTCAGACTCAGCTCCCTCTTGCTTCCCTGCCTTCCCATTCCAAAGATATGATGCATTCCAATACATCTGAATATCCAAAAAGACTGAGAGCACAGAGACTTCTGCCTACTGTAAGCATGCAGTATAGTGTCCATCCTGGGAAAATCTAATGATATAAAACATGGCTTTGGCTTAAAGTAGCTCTAAGAATGATGAAATGAATCATTAATATGAAATGTAGATGCCACTAACAATCAGAAAGGCAGAGCAGAGGTAGTATAGTAGTAGAAGTTTCAGCCATGTATTAAGAAACATCTAAGTTCATTTTCCAACTTAATGTGAGCCTTCTTGAGATCCTCTTTTATATTTTAGAATTACTAATACCTAGTTTGGGAGGTTTTTGCAAAGATGAAATGTGAATGCAGTAGCAAACACACAGTTAAAAAAGAATGAAAGAAACTATGATAAATACCTGTCTAATCATCTGTTTTACTAATATATAATATGAATTTGATATTAGCTTAAATATCTACTCCAAAATGCTACATGAGGACACATTTGGTCCCAGGAGCAAAGATTGTGAATGAAAACCATGAATGCCTGTTACATCAATCCTTATAAGCACCTTATGAGTGAGACATACTTTTATCTTCATTATAGAATACAGGATACAAATGACCTAACAAGGTTAAGTAACTTGACCAAAGTTACATAATTATAAAGTTGCACAATTTGAGTTGTTGTTTTTTTTTTTTTGGCCAGTCCTGGGGCTTGGACTCAGGGCCTGAGCACTGTCCCTGGCTTCCTTTTGCTCAAGGCTAGCACTCTGCCACTTGAGCCACAGCGCCACTTCTGGCCGTTTTCTGTATATGTGGTGCTGGGGAATCGAACCCAGGGCCTCATGTATACGAGGCAAGCTCTCTTGCCACTAGGCCATATCCCCAGCCCATACAATTTGAGTTTTATCTCTGTAATTGTGTCAATTCAAAGTGTTAATGGATAGTTCCATGAGACTTTATAGCAAAAATAAAAGGGGGGGGAGGGGAGGGCAGATTATTTGATAAATGGTCCTTATTTGATAACAGCTTTTGAAAGTAACATGGAGAGGGCTACTATTTAAAGAGTTTTTTTTATACTGACCAAAATTCACTGTATTCATAGAAACTTGTTTTTTGAATGACAACCCCTTTATACAACTAAAGATAATAAAAATACATTAGAAAATAAAATAAGTCTTTTTTTTAGTATTCTGCAAGTTATCTTGTCCTCAACAAGTCAATGTCGTGAAAATATAAGTTGCAGTACAGTTCTTGATCAAAGAAGGCAAATTATAACATATTATTGAATTTGATTTGGCTTTGGAGGATCCAGCCTTAACATTATGTTGGGTGACTAAGGGCGATAAGAACTGTTTAGGGATTTTGTTGTTGTTGTTCTTGTTGCCATATTTTGTGGCAACAAAAAAAGATGCTGACAAGTGCAAACTGCAGGTGGAGGATATGGATGTATTGTTGTGCTGTTCTATTTCTTAGTACACTTGACTGTTTCCATAACAAAACGTAAGTTAACTACAAGGCCTTTGGATGTCCTAATATAAAGGAAGGGCTCTGCTATTGAGCCATGGGTTCTAAGTCCTAATCCCATTTCTTTCCAACAATTGTATCACTCACTGAGAGAAAGACTAAAGAGAGAATGATCAAATATGAAAGGACTAATAAGTGATTAGAGAGCCAGTGACTATCTAGAATCTGTCTGGCACCTTACTGACAAGGAATAATATGGGCTCATACATATTTTTTAGAAAAGAAAAGGTAGGGCTGGGGATATGGCCTAGTGGCAAGAGTGCCTGCCTCCTATACATGAGGCCCTGGGTTCGATTCCCCAGCACCACATATACAGAAAATGGCCAGAAGTGGCGCTGTGGCTCAAGTGGCAGAGTGCTAGCCTTGAGCAAAAAGAAGCCAGGGACAGTGCTCAGGCCCTGAGTCCAAGCCCCAGGACTGGCCAAAAAAATAAAAAAAGTAAATAAAAAAGAAAAAAAGGTAATAAAGGAAAGCTAAAAGGCTTTAGTAATTTTCATTAGAATGGCAAGAAGTCCTTAATTGGTGGCAATCAGTATGAGAATGAATCAAGATTTGACTATGAAGAAACCAATGTATTCAGCCAGTCCTACAACCTTATCCTAGCAGACCACAGCCATATCCCATCAGAGCACATGTACAGTCCAGAGAGGCTGCTGCCATATTACTGAGGATCTTAGCAATTTCCATGCATCTTAAATTTTCTTTTGTTTTTTAAAGACAAAAGCATAACACCAAGGAGGCTATGAGCTAGCTGGCCATGCCATTAAATACTTCAAGAGTTTTGGACAAGAGTTACTAAGACAAGGCAAGCAACCTCATTAAATAAGTAAATAAAATGATAACCAGCTTTAATAGAATGCAGATCTGTAATCCTAGGGAGCAATTATACTTACTGAGTAAGCCTGTAAAATATTATTTTTGTTCCTTAATGGTAGGAAAACAATGGTGCATTTGGTGCAGAGAGAGGAAAGAAACGAAAGCACTCTGAAAAGAATGAAATGCTACATAAGCACAAATTGTTATTGTCAGTACTAACATTTCAGGGGCAAACCTTCCAAGGCCTACAGATAAATGTGTTCTTTGAATTGGATACAGAAAGGCGCAGCCACTCTCCAGTGCCAGAAACAAATAGACAAGAGATAGAGGAGATTTTATCAAAGCAATTTACCTTTGTGCAAAAGGGAGTAATGCAGTTACTCTACCCAGGGCTGGACAGACAAACACACTGGGCAGAGTAGTTTGTTAGATTTTTATCCTAGTCCAAACTGTTCCTCCTTGTCAAGGAGTCAGACTAACATTCTAAGTATAATTGATTATCAAGGCTAGAAAGGGGGTTGTTGTTTATTTTTTTCAAAGATTTACAAATTTGTTTCCATCATAGCTGGTTGGAAGTGAGGCTGGGAGCAGGGTGGCTGATAGTGTTATAGGAGCAGCTCCCACTCCAAATAGGGTCCTATTCCTTTTAACTCCATTGAAAAATATTCTTCCAAACAAGCAGCCCATTTGATAGGTGCAATTTTATTCTTTTAACTCTTTTGATATAGATTTCTCTCCTTAACATGGCTAGCTGGTTTACAAGCAGCACACCTGGTAACTGAAGTTTATTTCTTTTAACTATTTGGAAGATTCATATTCCTCACATGGCTGTAGGTCACAAACAGTACAGTTAATAGTTACACTTGAAGTCAAAAGCAAATAATTCCAGAAAATATCTACATAAAAAATAGCAGTATACAAGACAGACACGCTATAGTTTGTCAGAGAAGACTGATTTGCCTCACCATACTGGCCCAAACTTTGTAGTGTTTGAGGACTACGTCATCTGAGTGTCAAGAAGACAAATAATTCTGCTGCTCATTTATTGGGTTTCAAATTCCAAAGCTAGGTTACTCCCCAGAAACTTTTTGAAAAGCCTCTTGTCAATTTCATTTTGTTCTGCTTTTGATTCAGTGAAACATGCAAAGAGCAAGTAAGGCTATTTTGAAAATGTCCCTTCCAGTTTCTGTCTTTATCCATTCAGTTCCATCCTGAAGCAAGCCAAATAATATTACTGATGTCAATTTTAAATCTTACTCTTGTAGATTTTACATCTTATTCTTTATGTACTTTATTCACTTTCTCAAAATGAGAATCTCAAGGGTAATAATTTCCTGAATTTCTTTCTCTGCGAAATCCTAAGCAAATGACCACAAGCAGACATCTTGAAACAGCAGGTATCTTCCATTGCCTAATTTGACGATTACGCACTTCACTAGCCAAGCAGTGAAACATCTTGCCAAAGACTGCAAAGAACAAGAGATAACATCCAATGTGGGTAAATATGGTTATTTCTCCTCTGATCAACTTTCCTGACAAGGTCACACAATTGCCTCTTTGTTCCTGTCCTGAGGGCTGGACAGTTGGTGACGGAGAGTATCTTAGCTCTAATCACTGGGTGTTTATTTTGTAACACATGCCTTGTGTTCTTCAGTTTTTGTGTGTGTGCACGCGCATGTGCATGTGCACAAGTATGTGATTCTTCAGTTGAAATGATAACTTTCTCAAAGTCAAGATCCTATAACCTAAATAAACCTTTGTAACCTGACAGCTCCAAATTCATGAGTATCAATAATTGTTCATATTACTTGATAAGTCTAGGAATGGACTTCATAGTAAATACCTCACAAGTATATTTGAGCATCTTGCACAGATACACTGTCTGCACAAGATACTGTTACCCTCCTGGCCATACGTTTTTCCTAGAGTTAAAAATTACATGTAGGAGACAGGGACAGTGTTACATAAAATGCTAAATTAACATGATTTTGAGTGGTACATGTTGAAACAGAGTTAATCATCCTCGTTTTTCTCTAGGGGTTAGTTTAATTTTACCCATTTCTAGTTTTGAAATTAGCTCTGATGCTTAAGGATTTCATTTATAGGTTTATTAATAGAAACAAGGCCCATGATCCTTCTCCCTGGAAATCTCCTATACTGCGATGAGTGATGTCTTTCTCATCTCTAAGACACCCCCTCCCCTTCAACTTCAGCAACTACATTCTCGACGGGGAATTCATTAGAAGGAAACAAGGACAATAGATAGCTTGTTCTATTTAGACTACATGAAGTTAGGCAGTTCCTAGACATACTTAAGATAGTGGGTAGCCCCAATGTATAATACCACTAGGCCAGCAAGCAAACAGACTCCTGACAGGCCTGTGTTGGGCTTTATCAGAAGTAAAGGAAACTACAAGTGATGTGGAGCAGAATATATGACAGTAGAGCTCTGAAGCTTTTCCAAAGATATAAGCTGGGAACTAGATTGACCATAGCCTTGTATTAAATCTTTCTATTGTTTATAAGCTACAAGCATGACTTTTTCAGAATATAGCAACTCTTTCCATTCCTAGCAGTAAAGGGATTATACAGACTGATTTTGAAGTTCTCTGTTGGAATGAAGAAAAAGAGGAAGAATAGAATAAGTCTGACATGTTTGTGGAC
This sequence comes from Perognathus longimembris pacificus, assembly GCF_023159225.1. Taxonomy (NCBI): domain Eukaryota; kingdom Metazoa; phylum Chordata; class Mammalia; order Rodentia; family Heteromyidae; genus Perognathus; species Perognathus longimembris. Next base: position 27,709,847 of record NC_063171.1, read on the forward strand.
TTTTATTTTTCTAAGATTTATTTAGCTTGGAAAAGCAAACTCAGGCTTTTATCTCTTAAAAAAATCTACCCAAGATTATCTATTTTAAGAAATTGATTTGAATTATACATGACTTTGAACAAAGAATAACATTACAAGTAGATTTTCGTAGAGAAGAAATGACCCTGGCCCGTTTCTGAGATTTTTGAATGGCACTTAAAAACATACAGTAGGTAAAATAATAACTGGCAACTTCAAATTATTACTATCAAGGGTCCAAATCAGTGCAGAAAAGATTGGACCAAGAAGGATATAATCCCCTACAGCACAAATAGAACTTGAGTTTGTGTGGTGTGATGATTTTCTTTTCTTTTTTTTATTCTTTTTCTTTTTGTTCTTTGTGTGTCTATGTGTTTTTACACATGCGCATGTGCGTGCATGCGTGTGTGTGTGTGTGTGTGTGTGTGTGTGTGTGTGTGTGTACCAGTAATGGTGCTTGAACTCCAGGCCTGAGAACTGTCTCTGAGCTTTTTTTTTTGCTTAAAGCTAACATTCTATCACTTGAACCACAGCTCCATTTCTGTTTTTGTTTGGAGGTGAGTCTCGTGGACTTTGCTTCCCAGGCTGGCTTCAAACAGTGATCCTCAGATCTCAGCCTCCCAAGTAGCTAGGATTTCAGGCATGAGTCACTGGCACCTGGCTAAGAGATGATTTAAAAAAAAATGCTGTTGATAGAGAAAAATAAGGGGTCATACATGCAGATCTTTTTGTGAGTTTAAATTGAAATGGTAACATTGTGTTAGTCATGTGAAGAGCTACATCTGAAGGAAATGTCTTAGTCTAAGAAGTTCCTCCGGTGTGTCACTATTCTCCAGTATTTGTCCATAGGAACAAAGTAAAGAGAAACATTGTGGCTGTCTAACTATTCAAGAAAGCCATTGATGCGCTTTCAGTATTGTTCTGAGAACATATCTTCAATTCTGGGAAATGAATTCACATTAACCAAGATGAATATAAATTAACAATCATGTACAAAGCGATATGAGAGTTCAACAAGGCTTGTTGAACTAAGCTGGTCAGCCCATTCTATTCTTACTAGAACACTAGGGAAAATGCAATTATAAAGTTGGTAGGTGACAAAGAGAAGTAAATGATGCTAAAAGTAATATCAAACTTTGGAAACTTGGTGTTGTATTCTTTGCTAATCCTCTGCCAGGAGCCTAGTTTACTCTGGTGTGGGCTATTAAAGTGCCCTACTATTCCTTTCCTTGGAGGGCTGATGATCTGACAGCACATCATACAGCACAAAAGTGCTTGACTTCTGTATATCATCTTTATAATAACAAAAAAGAACCACTGTAAGCCTACAAAACCACTCTTGGCTGTCTACTAGTCACAGTTTTTTACGTTATGCCTATGGGCATTACTCTTCTTATCCAAATATAGAGAGATTTTTGGGAGTTCATATGACACATAATGCCATCTTCCTCAAGATAATGAAAGTATTTTAACATTTTCTGTATTTTAATTTCTAATATAGTCTCTCTCTTTCTAGCTATATATAGCCACTTTAAAAAAGTTCTTTAGTTCTCCTAATATGTAAGAATGAAACATGTTCCCAAGACCAAAGGGTTTAAGAACCAATGATATAGGCTCTCCTTTCTGTTTACATCTTTCCAAAATACCTGAGATAAAATAACTTATAAAGAGAAAAGATTTATTTGGGCTCATGGTTTCCAAGGTTTCAGTCCATATTTTGGGGGGTAGAAGTGTGTAATAGAAAAATGGAGAAGGGTCCTTATGTCATGGCAGCCAAGAGGCAGAGAGAGATAGGAAGACAGAGACATAGACATGGACAGAGAAGGAGGGAGAAAAGGAAAGTGAGGGGGAAAGTGAGGGGAGAGGAAGGGGAAATAGTAAAGAAGGAGAAGAGAAAGGAAATGGGTGCCATGGCCCAGTATCTCCTTCAAGGGCATACTTGTAGTGACTTAACTTGTGCACACTTGACACTCACCTCTGAAAGTTTCCATTACCTCCCAATTGAACACAAAGTGTTTTGGGAGACATTTACAAGGTCTGTGCCCCAATACTGTCTGTCATCACATTAGCAAGTACCAGGATAATTCCTTATGAGGTTATTAGAAATACCTTATTACTTTAAATGGTATGTATGTGTGTGTCTGTGTGTATTTGTGTGTGTGTGTGTGTGTGTGTGTGTGTGTGTGAATGTATATGCATGTGCTTGTGCCAGCTCAGGGGATTGAACTCAGGGTTTGCATACTAACCCTGAGATTTTTTTTGTTGTTGTTCAAGGCTAGTACTCTACTACTCTGCCACTTGAGCCACAGCTCTACTTCTGATTTTTTTTTTATGGCTAATTGCTTCAAATCTAGATCCTCAGATATCAACCTCTTGAATAGCTAGGATTATAGTCATGAGCTACCAGTGCCTGGCTAGATGAAAACATATTAATGCAATTTGGGAAGCATTCTATCTCACTAGCCATATAATATCTAGATCCCCTCAAAAACTCCAACCAATTGGGTGTAGGTACCACAAATTCTTTTGCTGGATATATTCATTTTTAAATACACAACAACAAAAGAAATATTATCTGTGATCTGCCTGCCCAGTCATTAAGATTTCTGGTACTGTCTTCAGTTGAACTCCCACTGACCTGAAACTAAGAATCACACAGTAATCTAGATTATAGGACTATGAAATTTCTGTTTTTAATTTTTTTTGAGAATTAAAGTTTAGACATCAGATTTTTTTAAAGCTTTCTGGAGTCCATTCTTCAAATATAGTTGGAACAGAGGTTGGGTCTCACATGGTGGTCCAGTGTCTATTTAGTCAGGGTCTTGAGGTCCCACAAGGCCATTGCCTCCTAAGGAATAGAGAGGGTTCTTTTTGGTTTTGTTTTGAGTCCTTATGAAATTGGGCATGGAACCTATGAGTCCATACTATATTTACAAGCCTAAAGCTTTCTTTTCTTTTGATGTTGTAGGGTTTTAAGTCAGACTCTTGCTCTTGGTAGCTAAGTACCTTTATCATTTGAGCCATTTCTCTCGCCTCTGACTTTTTTTTTTTAGATAAAGTTTCATGAGCTTTTGTCCAGGCTAGGCTCAAACTATGATCTATCTCTACCTCTCATAAGTGTAAGATTACAGGTGCATTCTACCATGCCTGAGCCTAGATTTTTCTTATATCTTCCTCACACTTTGTACACATGAAACCAGGACAAATCTGGATGCATATATCATCAAAGTAAAGCAACAAAACTACAAGCAGTTGGTATGGATTCCAGTGAGCTAAGATGAATGGAACATCTGAGGTACGCAAAGCACTAAAGTTGATGATGTAAGGACAACACGAAGCATAGTTCTTCCACTCAGAGGTTTTGACAAGTTATAACTTTTGGCATTTTCTGGTATCCTCTGTCATGTCAGAGTTAATTGACAGAAATAACTACAAAGGAGCCACTTTCTTTTATTTTCCTTAGTAGGATGAATTCACAAGGGGCCTACCCAAGTTACCTCTGGCCCTCTAACCTGAAGGAAGGTCAAAGTTACTTTCATAGAAAGTATGTTTTGAATTAAAAGGATTCCATGTTATAACATGTGTGTAATCTTTTAATAAAACAAGACAGAGTGTCAAAGGGAGGGGTAACATGGTCCAAAAAGAAATGTATCCCTTATCTGACTTCTAAAACTGTAACCCCTCTGTACATCACTTTTATAATAACAATAAAAATAAGATACAATCATCATATTCCATTTTAATTAATAAATCATCTTTGGGCCAATTAAATTATCTCATCTCTATAGGAACAATTGGACAGCAAGTGGCAAAGACTATAAAGTCAGCCAGAATAGAGCCAAAGTTGAAGGAATTATGAGGAGGCACAAGTGCTAGAGATTGGCTTGGAGGAGTTGCTTTGTCCCTGGGAGTCAACCACTCATTGCTTCACTGTCTTGCCCATTGGTGCCTTTCTTAATGAGGAGTGCTGCGTCTTCTCGAGAGCTCTGTAGGCATCTGATAGCAGTCCATGGAAGGCAGCTGATCTGGGGCCTATGATAGGCAGTCTGTAGTGAATGCTCTCTAGAGGGTAGCACAAGAGGAAGCAAGAACAAGAGTTACTTAGATTCTACTCTTACATTCAAAATAAACAAGGGCAAGCAAAGACTTCTTTGATTTTATGAACAAAGGTTCAGAATTCATATAAGGATTCTTTTCAAACAGATCTGTCTTATCAACAATCCATTTTAGCAAGAATATTGAAGCTTTTACAAATCTTGTCAAGGAGAACACCCCTACCCCCCGCCACACCAAAGTACCTAGAAATAAAACCCAAGTGTTAGGAGGCATTGCAAATTAAACTAAAAATGAAGAGAAACTTTTATTTGAAAGTTGTAATATTGGTCAAAAGAGTAAAGAGGATCCAATTCTTAGGTCAGTTTTCAGGGTACTGTTCTCTGAATCAAAGATAAACTAAGTAAGCCATGATCTTTTAAAGCAGCTATAATAGGGAGAGAAAGTATTTATTTTGTGAATGATGTGTGTTATAGCTCTTTAAAATCCCAACTGCCCTGACCTCTTCTTTAAATATGATTTGATGTATGATTTTTTTTTTTTGGTCAGTCATGGGGCTGGATGCTGTACCTAAGCTCTAGTGCTCTACCACTTGAGCCACAGTGCCACTTCTGGTTTTCTGGTGGTTAATTGGATATAAGAGTCTCATGGGCATTCCTGCCTAGCTTGGCCTTGAACTGCAATCCTCAGACCTCAGCCTCCTGAGTAGCTAGGATTACAGGCGTGAGCCATCGGCGGCATCCAGCTTGATGTAGGAAATTTTGATTAACCTACAAGTCTTCCACAAGACTCACTACTGGGAGGAAAGTAAATCCATGTGGGAAATAACACCTTCCCATTGGGAATCACTGAGTGATGAAGGGAATTAGAGCCCTGACTTCTCTGGAACAAACTCCTTATTCAAGTCAAATGGGAGCTAGAGGTACAGAATCAAAAATCTAGGATCCAGTTCAGTTTTGTCACTAAAATGAAAAGGAAACTTGATACAGGGTATGGAACACAAATGGACTGAGGACCAGAATCCAGATCGTAATCCTAACTTAAGGCTCTTTGTATCAGATCTCATCAGAATGACAGGTGGCAGGCATGACTCAGGTGGCTGACATCAATACTTAATGTTTATCAAAGCCATGAGCATGAAGGTGTCAGGGGACTCTGGGCCCAAGGCAGAGATAAGTGAACCCAATGGAATTGCCATCACATATAGAGATTGATTCTTTCCATTTAGCTGTTAAGAATTACTGCTCCTATACACAGTTTGGCTGAATTTGTAAAAGTGCTGGAAATGATTGCGAGTTTGACGATTACTGACAGGAGTGATCACTGGGATGAGCTAGCCACTTAGTATTTGTAACAAAATCATAGATATCCCAGTGCAGTTGGGTGGCAGATTCAGCAATAGGCAACAAGTACTGGAGTATCAACATGTTTAAGTTGTAGAAACCAGCAGCCCTGGGACAGTTCCAGCAGTTTTTCTGGGTCAGTCAAAGGTAGATTGTATTGCATGTCTTGCTCAAAGTAGGACAAGATGCCATTCTGGCTTTATAAGTGGAAACATGGAGGACAAAACCACAACATCAAGATAAGGATCCAGATACAAGTATCACTCATTATTACTTTTGCCACATCTTCAAGAGCAAAGCCCAGCTCAGGAAGGTCACAACTTGAAGCAACAGGAGACCCAGCTTCTTCAGCTCTTACCTACTTTTACAGCCTCCTGTCAATTATTCCTTCCTAGAATGCTCTTCTAGATGGGACTTGGTGGGCAAGACCCAGGTCTGTGCAAAAACGTACTGATCCTATGTACTCAAGTCTATTTCTCATTTTGCTAATTGAAGTGCTGCACATTCCTAGGTCTAGCAAATTGGTGAAAAGCATCTTATTATATTGTCTTTGAGAATCAGAAAATAAATGTGTATTCTCTAGTGTCTTCTTGGCCTTGAGAGAATGAGGTGGTGGCAGACTAGGGAACAGCCAAGTGCAGAGCTTTAGCTGGAGGGATGTTCTTAGTTCTAGCCTCCCAGATGGATTCTAGAATGATGAACCAGGAAACTATTTTGGAACACATAAGAAGAGATGGGTGGGGACTGGGCACCTTTCCTTCCAATAGCATAGGAATATCCACACTTCAGCTCTTCCTTGAGTCGCTGGTCCTCAAATTTGGCATCCATGCTAGCTTCAAATTTCCTTTCTAGATGGCATTCTGTTTGATTCTAGTTCTGGAGCTCCTACAACTTCCCAAGATAGAACTAACACTTTCTTATTTGTATAAACTGATCTTAATTTTTTAATGCATCTATCTAATGAAAGAAAAACATCAGGTGGATTCAGTTTACTCAGGAGCAAATGAGAAGATAGGAACAGCACTAAGGTGATAAGTTGGGCTTTCCTAAACACTTGAGTTATATCACCCCAAAGAATTACCCACTTCTACCTTCACACACCCATTTTTGGCTTCTTTGAAGGATGAAAATCCAATGCTAGGGTTTGGGATATGAGCCACCATCTTTGTTCACATTGCCAGTAAGTGAAGAGAGAATAGTATTGGGAAGCTTCTTGGAGAAGATATATTTTAGGGAATATGGAGAGTAAAAGGATTGGGCCTTAGGGAGGGAAGCCTTGCTAGGAGCATGGGAGTGCACTTCCCTTCCCACTCAGGACTGTTTGTGGAAGGATTTTCATACAGCTGGTGCTCCAATTACTATGGAAAGTCTTCAGCAAGTGGTGTATTGGTTAGAATTGTGTGGTGTGGTGAAAATGTGACATAGATAAGAGAGATTGGGGCCTGGGTTGGGAACAGACTGGATTGGAGTGAAAGGAAAGCTAACACATCAAAAGACAATACATTGGAAATGTATTTAAAATGACCTTAGGGACTAAACTTTTCATCCTGGCACCCTGTGCGTGATATGTCTCAAAGTGCATGGACTCTGAAATAAAACAAACCTGTTGAGATGTCATTTTGGGAAGACTCAGACTCCAGGGTTTTTGGTTGATGATGATTCATTGTTCTGATTGGAAGAAGCAAGAACACACATTTGTCAAATGGCTTGAGTTTGGTGAAAAGGCATGTCTATACATTTTAAGCACACATGGTGTCCTTGCTGCAGTATCTGCTCACCTGTGATCAGAACACTTTGTAGCTGGGTAAGATGACTGGTTCAATCAGTGGTATGTTTGTGCACGTGCGCACACACACACACATGCATGCCAGTACAAGGGCTTGAACTCAGGACCTACGTGCTGTCCCTGAGAGTTTTTTGTTCAAGGCTAGGGCTGTGCCACTTGCACCACAAACTACACTTCTAGTTTTTGGTAGTTAACTGGAGATAAGAGTGTCACAGACTTTCCTGCCTGGGCTGGCTTCAAACTGCGATCCCTCAGATCTCAGCCTCCTGATGACAGGAGTACAGGTGTAAACCACAGGTGCCTGGCAAACCTTTCGTTTTTAAAATATTCTACTGGCAAGACACATATGATATGAACATAAGAAAGATTAAGGAAAGTCCCTTTGATTTGTAGAAAAAAATGTTACAGAAATCTTCCAAATCAGTAATCTAACCTTAAAAAACAAAAGTGAACTGGTGTGGCAGCTTATGTCTGTAATCCTGGCTCCTTGGAAGGATTGTGGCTTGAGGCCAGGATGGGCAAAAGGTTGATGAGATTCCATCTCAACCAATTAAAAGCTGGTTGCTATGCGCACATAGCTGGCATCCTAGTGAGAGAGTAAGTGTGCATAGGAGAATAGAGATCCAGGCTCAACTGGGCACAAAGACTGTATTTGAAAAATCAACTAGAGCCAGAGGGGCTGGGGGCATAGACTGAAATGGTAGAGTACACACTTAGCAAATGTAAGGCTGTAAGTTCAAATTCCTATACTTTAAAAAAGGGGAAAAAAGATAATCTGAGAAAATGTTTCAGTTAGAAAAATCCTGACCACATTCTATTTCTCCTGATGACAAAACAGTAGAGGGAACTCCTAGTCAAAATCTTATGAACCCTAGACATTTCTAGATTGGTCTAAATTGCTTATTTTTCTTACAGCTGACAAATGGGTAAACTATGACAGGCTACCAAGGGCTTGAAGCTAATTTTATTTTCACAAAGATCTCTGGCTACCAAAATATGGCCCATTCAGACAATTCATTTGGTCACTGGAAAACACAAGACTGAGAAAAAAAGAGAAAGCCAAGCTGTTATCCATGTTGGGCAAGCAAGCAGGTGGTACTGTCAAGACTAAATGGTTCAAGATCTATCTGTTCTACTACTGTTCTCTTCTTTATTGTAATAGGATTCATAAAGCTAGGATTGCAGGTGTAAGCCACTGACACCATGTTTGATTATAGGGTTAAAAGGGATGAGGAACTATTTGTTTAAAACAAAAACAATGAATGATTTAGGGATTTGGAATTGTATTTAAAGTAACTAACGTGTAATATAAACAAAACAGACCAACACATTTCAAACCTCTTTTTCACAGAAGAGTGAACTTCTCAATAGAATTCCTTAAGATAGTTGTCTTTCACTGAATGGTCACAAAAAGCATTTGCTTGAATTACTTTTATCATGATCTGACATAGAGCCTCTCATATGTTACATTAACATAGGTAAATATCATTACTTCTGGAGCTCAAGCTGCTCAAATGTGCTCCCTGATCTTTGTGTGCCTGGGTTCCATGGTTCTAACTTTTTATCATAGCCTGGAACGCATGGTCCTAAGGTCATAGATGGAATCAGAACATCCACTCTGTGCAACATAAGGTTACAGAAGATCTTCTATCAATATTTGTCTTTCCATATAAGGGGGAAATATTAACTGCTGCCATTATATCATGGAAAACTTCTTTGCTGCCCATATATAAGTGTAACTGTGCTTATATTACAGTCCTCTACTATGAGACAAGCAAAGGGAACTCATGTGTGGAGTTCTCTCTTTTCAGTGATTTCTCTTTTTTTTTTGTTTCCTTTTCCTTCCTCCCTCCTTCTCTCCTTTATTTCCATTCCCTGTCCCTCCTCCCTCCCTCCTTTCTATCTCTGTCTCTTTCTTTTCATGAGGCTAGGAATGAAGCTTTAGGCATGCTGGGTAAACACTCCCTACCACTAACCGACCTCAGCTGCAGTTTTTTAAATAACACAAGAATGGAATCCTTCTTTGCTCTCTGAGAGTTGCTTATGAAGGGAAAAATTCCTCACCTTTGAAGACTCAATGAACTAGGACTATGAGAGGATTTCATTTGTTGTGCTTAATGTTGATAAGGAAACAGCAGTGGCAACAAAATTGCTCAGAATTTTTGCTACTAAAAAGTGAGAGGGTGTTCTATAGAGTCAGGACAGACTGTGTGCAATGTCTTATATATTGTGAATTACATATTTCACCTACACAGAAAATTTATATTTAGTTCTGCTTAAGGAATGATTAACCTGCCTGCCTCCCTCCCTCTCTCCCTCCCTCCCTCCCTCCCTTCCTTTTCTTCCTTCCTTCCTTCCCCCTCCCTCCCTGTCTCCCTCCCTTCCTCCCTCTCTTCCTTTCCTTCTCCCTCTTCCCCTCCTCCCTCCCTTCTCTTTTCTCTTTTCTTTCTTCCTTTGTGTTTTCTTCCCTTTCCTTCCTTCTTTCCCCCCATCCCTCCCTTTCTTCCTACTTTCTTTTCCTTTCTTTTCTTTTTTCTTCTCCCTCCTTCCCTCCTTTCCTTCTTTGGCCTGTGCTGTCAAGGTACCTGAGCTATGTCTTAGTCCCTCTGCTTCCCACCTCCCCTTTTGCTTTAACTTGATTTCCCAGATAGCAATTCCTGATAATTTTGCCTAGGCTATTCTTGAGCCACAATCCTCCTACCTCTACCTTCTGCAAAGCTATATACTGTATAACAGTATACCTTAGCTCCCTGAGTTTTCAAATAAATCTTATTCTTTATTCTCTCCATAAGAATAAGTCTCATACATTCCACAGTTGTTTTGGTAATCATCCAGACAGAAAAAAAATAGTGAAATAATTTTTGCCAGAGAAAATAAAGCCAGTCAAGAATTCTATTCCCTAAAGCTACTACTTGTGCTGCTTCTCAATTCAGGATTCAGTGCCCACAAACAAGCATAAGTAGAATTAAAGTCATATAGTAATTTAAATTTTTGGCTCACCTATGATACATAAGTTTCTCAAAAGATAGTTTCAGATCATCTGGGATTTCTATCATTGTTGGTTGTACCTGCAGAAGATAGATTCTGATTTAAATAAATAATGTAACAACTCTGAACTCCTGTTGTATTTGTCATTAGTCATGTCCACACCGTGTGTGTGTGTGTATGTACACATAGGTGCACACCAGTACTGGACCTGAACTCAGTCTTGAGGTCTTGCTGGCTTTCCCATTCTACTGGTGGTCTCTTGAGCCAGACCTTTACTTCCAGCTTTTCTCTGGCTCAGTGGAGGTGAGTCTCTCAGATGTGTCTGCTTTGGTTGGCTCTTAGGTCTCAGCCACCCAAGTAATTAGGATTCCACATTCCTTTATGCCTTGACTAAGCCAGCTAGCTTTCACTGATTCCTTCACATTTAGCCAAGCTTCTTTCATATCACAAAAGGGTAGATATTACCCTGCCCCTAGTCTTCAGACTGTGTGTTCTTCTCTGATTATCAGACTTTAAAGTTAGATACCTGAAAATTAGAAAGCCTTCACAATCTGTTAGTTTAGATCACACTCTGATTCTTCTTTTTTAAAAAAAATTCTTGTAAAGGTGATATACAGATTGGTTATAGTTACATAAGTAAGGGAATAAGTACAATTCTTGTTGAACAGTGTTACCCCTCCCTCATTTGCTCCCACTGTCTCTCTTCTCCCACTCCCCTCCCACCGTTATAAAGTTCATTTCCAACATAATCTTGTGTGAGTATTGCTGTTACATCAGCTCACCCTTTATCCTTTGTCTCACCATTTCTGTGACTCCCTTTCCCATCCTCAAATCAGATCAACTTATATACAATACAAAGTGTACCAAAATAAAAAACAGTGATCACAGGGATTCTTCAGCTAGGAGGGGGCTCAGGGACTCCTCTGAGAACCTTAAAAGTTTTATTGTATTTACTTACTTAATGCCTGACTTCCCTGATAGACTTTTCAGCATCAGGAGGATAGAGAACATTTCTCTCCTTCCTCTCTTTCCTTTCTCTTCTCTCCCTTCTCTCTCTCTCTCTCTCTCTCTCTCTCTGTCAACTTTCTCTCCTCTCTCCTCTCTCTTTTCATTTCCTGCTCCCAAACTGCTTAAGATATTTTTTGAAGATCAAATTAGTGAACAAATGCGTTCGCTCGGAGTCATCATTGGCAAGCTATTTTAACTTTTTGGTGGTACTGACACTTGAGCCTAGGGCTTCACACTTTCTTTTTTTTTTTTTTTTTTTTTTTTGGCCAGTCCTGGGCCTTGGACTCAGGGCCTGAGCACTGTCCCTGGCTTCTTCCCGCTCAAGGCTAGCACTCTGCCACTTGAGCCACAGCGCCGCTTCTGGCCGTTTTCTGTATATGTGGTGCTGGGGAATCGAACCTAGGGCCTCGTGTATCCGAGGCAGGCACTCTTGCCACTAGGCTATATCCCCAGCCCGGGCTTCACACTTTCTAGGCAGGCACTCTACTACTTGAGCCATACCTGCACGGTTTGCTCTGCTTTTTGAGTTAAGGTCTCACATTTGCCCTGGCCAACCTAGATCTGGATCCTTTATCTATGATTCCCAAATAGCTGGGGTGGAAGGCATGTTCCCACACGCCAGATTTTTCTACTGAGTTGGATCTCAAACATTTTTTTTTTCCTTTTTTGTTTTTGCCCAGGAAGGCTTGAGCTTCAATTTCCTTGACCTCTACTTGCCAAATGACTAGGATTACAGCCAAGCCACCTGTAGGAGGCTTACCCTTAAAACTTTTAGGTGTATCCTTTACTTGGGCTAAAATAATATAAAATTATAACATTCCTAGTTAAGAAATACTACATTCTTGAGTATTTCCAAATTTGTTATTACTAGTACTCGATATAGCTTTTTTTTTGAGAAACTGTTTTCAGTAAAAACAAAATTCATGCCAATGTTTATTTTCAACCATGATAATGAAATGATAATCATCAAGATATGGATGCACATAATCCTTTGGCTTATAACTCTGAGTGGTGAGCACCACATGCTTTGAAATTTACCCATACAATGAAATTGCAAATGACAATGTGCCTGAGACCCATAGAGGTGCCTGACAATAACACAAACCTCAATGTCAAGGCTACAGAACTGTCAATTACTTAGCAGATTTAGTTACATTGATTTCCTAAGTGACTGGCTGAGGGAGGATGGAGGATGGAGGCGGGGAGGGTAGATGTCAGGGGAAGAGGAGGCAGCAGAGACTTTGGTGACTCCTGAGAGATTTGTGGGTACTTAGGAGGAGGAGGGATGTACCAGAGACAGACTAAGCAAGACAGCTGAATGAAACTCTGCCTTCTCCTGAGGAGCATGACCTGTGTTCTGCAGCCTATAAATCCAGTTGGTGTTTTTTGTATAAAGAGGGATGTAGGGGCCAGACCAGAACAAAGCAGCCAAGCATTTCTGTCTGTAAAAGAGAAAAAGCATCTTGGGACTGGGAATGTGGCTTAGTGGCAGAGTACTTGCCTAGCATACATAAAGCCCTAGGTTTGATTCCTCAGTACCACATAAACAAACAACAACAAAAGCCAGAAATAGCACTGTGGCTCAAGTGACTGAGTGCCAGCTTGAGCAAAAGGAGGTAAGGGACAGTGCCCAGGCCCTGAGTTCAAGCCCCAGGACTGGGGGGAAAAAAGCATCATGGTGAATTCCTATTCATCTCACCCCTTTATTAATTGTAATTTTATAAAATTCTGGGTATAGTATCATAAATTAGTATATAATATATATGGACCATGGTGATTAACATTTTTACCTTCTCCTTAAACATTTAGACTCAGCACAATTATACTTATTTATGCAGGAATAGTGTATACATTCATGTATAAACATTGTAGGAATTAAATCAAGATCATTCACTCCATCTCATTACCATTGTTTTATGCTTATAGTCTTGGAGCTCCTCTTTTTTTTTTTTTTTTTTGGCCAGTCCTGGGCCTTGGACTCAGGGCCTGAGCACTATCCCTGGCTTCTTCCCGCTCAAGGCTAGCACTCTGCCACCTGAGCCACAGCGCCCCTTCTGGCCGTTTTCCATATATGTGGTGCTGGGGAATCGAACCGAGAGCTTCATGTGTAGGAGGCAAGCACTCTTGCCACTAGGCCATATTCCCAGCCCACGAGCTCCTCTTTTTTTAAACTGATATATTTACTAGGTTATCATGAACTTATTATCCCACTGTACTACAAAATATAACTTTTACTTCTATCTGTGTTTTGTTTATAGTTACCAACCTTCCTTTTATCCTATCTCTACCCTCTCAGCTTCTGGTAATTTCTACTACATATTATACATTTGGGACACTTTTTAAAACATGTACATATGAGAGAGCCTATGTGGTATTTGCCTTTTTATGTCTAACTTATTTTACCTGTCGTAATAACCTTCCATTTCATAGATTTTGCTGCAAATGACAACCTTTTAGTGGCTGTGTAATACTGCATCTGGTATATATTTACCACACTTATATTTTTCCTCTTTCATCTCTTATAGATTATATATTTTAGCTATTGTGAAGCATGCAGCAAAATGGATGGACAGGTTCCCTTTGTTATGCTGATATTTCCTTTGGATATATTTCCAGGATAGCTAGATCACACAGTGGCTTTAATTTTACTTCCTTGAGGAATTGCCTTCCTGTTCACCATAATGGCTGTAATAGTCTATTTTCCCACAGACACTGTGTAAGACTTCCTGCTTCCATATCTTTGCCAATACTGGTTATTTTTTACCTTCTGGTAATAGCTATTCTAACTAGGGTGAGAGGATATCTCATTGTGGTTTTGACTTTTATTTCCCTGACAGCTCATGAACTAGAACAATCTTTTCATAAATTTGTTTGGTCATTTGAATTGTTCTTGGGAAGTGACTTTATCCTTGTCCTATTTTAAAAACAAGATTATTTAACTTTTATTAAGGTTTTTAAAGTTCCTTATTTATTCTAGATATTAACCCTTTGCCAGATAAATCATTTGTTAAAAAATTCCCCCATTCTTAGGTTGTCTCTTTTGTCTGTTTATTGTGCAGAAACTTCTAGAGTGACATAATTCCTCTTACCTACTCTGGGTTTTTCTGGTTTGGGCCTTCCTTCCTTCCTTCCTTCCTTCCTTCCTTCCTTCCTTCCTTCCTTCCTTCCTTCCTTCTTCCCTTCCTCCCTTTCTCCCTTTCTCCCTCCCTCCCTCCCTCCCTCCCTCCCTCCCTCCCTCCCTCCCTCCCTCCCTTCCTTTCATCCTTCCTTCATATCTAGGCCTGGAGCTTGAACTGGGGACTGGATGCCTTTTCTGAGCCTTCATGTTCAAGGCTAGTGTTCTACCATTTGAGCCACTTCCAAATTAGTTTGCACGTGTGTGTGTGTGTGTGTGTGTGTGTGTGTGTGTGTGTGTGTGTGTTGCTAGGAATTGAGCCCAGAGCCTCATGAATACTAAGCAAATGTGTTCTACCACTGAGCTACATCCCTAGTTCCCTATTCTGGTTTTGGTTTGTTGTTCTTTGAAGGTCTTATTTTTTTTTTTTTTAAATCCCTGCCTGCACAGATGTCTTAAAATATTTCTCCTAAGTATTCTTCTTGTAGTTTCATGACTTACATTTAGGTCTTTGATCTATTTTGACTACCTTTTTATTTATTTATGTTTTTTGCCTTTGCCAGTCCTGGGCCTTGGACTCAGGGCCTGAGCACTGTCCCTGGCTTCTTTTTGCTCAAGGCTAGCACTCTGCCACTTGAGCCACAGCACCACTTCTGGCCATTTTCTATATATGTGGTGCTTGGAAAGCGAACCCAGGGCTTCATGTATAGGAGGCAAGCACTCCTGCCACTAGGCCATATTCCCAGCCCCTTGACTTCCTTTTTTTTTTTTTTATAAGGTAAGAGAATAGAGTCAACTTTCAATCTTCCCTGAGAGTAAACAGTTTTCCCAGGACTATTTATAGAAGCATCTTTTCTCCAATGTATATTTGTTGTACTTTGTTGCAAATCAACTGGCTGTAAATGCAGGAGGCATTTACACCATTCTATGCCACTGGTCTATATGCCTGTTCAGAGGCCACTATCTTGCTATTTTGATTACTCTAGTTTTGTAGTATGCTTTGAAGAGAGGCAGTGTGAGACCTCCAGCTTTGTTCTTTTACTCGATTGCTTTGGATATTCAGGGTCTTTTATGATTCCATATGAACTGTAGAAGTATTTTCTCTAGTTCTGTGAAGAACTTCATTGCTATTTTGGGAGAGATTGGATTGGATCTGTAGATCACTGTGGGCGGTATGGACATTTTAACAATATCAATTCTTCCAATCCATTAATGTGGAAATCTATCCATCTTTTTCATATCCTTTTTAGTTTCTTTTATTCTTTCTTTTTGCCAGTCCTGGGGCTTGGACTCGGGGCCTGAGCACTGTCCCTGGCTTCTTTTTGCTCAAGGCTAGCACTCTACCACTTGAGCCACAGCCCCACTTCCTGATTTTTCTATATATGTGGTGCTGAGGAATTGAACTTCATGTATGCAAGGCAATAACTCCTATACTAGGCCATATTCCCAGCCCCTTTTTAGTTTCTTTATCAGGGTTTTATCATTTTAATTACTGAGATCTTTCATTTCCTTTCTTAGATTTATTTTGAAGTATTTTAAAATAACCATTTGGAGCAGTATTGTTTTCGTTATATTATTTTTTCAGTAATATTATTGGTGTATAAAATGCTTTCAATTATCATATGTTATTTTTATATCCAGCAACTTTACTGAGTTCTTTGTCAGTTCAAATAGTCTCTAGGTACGTTAACATATGTACATATTTATGTATATGTGTATATTTTACATATCCAACATATTATATATATTTGCATATCATGTATACACAGCAATAGTTTACTTTCTTCCTTTCTGTTTGTATGCCCGTTTTTTTTATTACTGTTGCTCACACTTCTGTGAGTATTGAATAGGGTGGTGAGAGTAGATATCCTTGCATTGTTTCAGATCTTAGAAGACCTGAAACCTTTTCCTGATATGATGTTGTGTTTGTTATAACCTTTTTTTTTTGTTTGTGTATATTTCTTTACACTTTGTTCTGAATTTGGGGCATGATGGGATCTTGAATTTCATTGAGTGTTTTTTCTGTATCAGTTGAGATAATCATTTGATTTATCCTACATGTTGTTGATGTGATATATTACATTTGTTGGTTTACATATGTTGTCCCTTCTCTTGCATCCCACACAGAAATCTCATTGATGGTGATGAATGACATTTTTGGTGTGTTGTTGGATTCAAACTGATAGTACTTTCTTGAGATTTTTTTACATCTATGTTCATTACAGACATTGAACTATCATTGTCTTCTGTGTTGTGTTCTTATCTGATTCCAGTATCAGGACAATATTTGCCTCATAGAGAGAGTTTGGGAGAATTTCTTCTCTTGAAGTTTTTGGAATGGTTTGAGAAGTATTGACATAAATTCCTCATTTAAGTTTCATAGATTTCAGCAGTGATGTGATCAGCCACCATCTCCTGTCTTGCTGGGGGTGAGGGAGGGGCTTCTCATCATTGGTTCAATCTATGACCTTTATTGTTCTGTTGAGAGAGACAATGGATGTGTTTATGGTTCAATTTTGGTAAGTTACATGTGTCCAGACACTTATCCATTTTTTAAGTTTTCCTAAAATTATCAGTTGTTAATATCTCCTTTTCATCTCTACTTTTATTTATCTGCGTCTTTTTTCTTCATCTAGTTAAAGAATTGTTGATTTTGTAATTTTAAAAAAACACAAAAAATAATTCCAGTGACCATTTGAATTGTGTTTGGGGTATCTATTTCTTTCCTGAGCATTGTTATTTCTTTCCTTCTAGTAATTTTGGATTTGATTGTGCCTGCTTTTCTCATTCCTTTAATTTACCTATCTTTTATGTGTTTTGTTTTTTGTTATAAACTTCCTTCTTAGCACAGCTTCTGCTGTATCTTTTTGTTTGTCAGTCCTGGGGCTTGAACTCAGTGCTTGGGTCTTGTTCCTGAGCTTTTGCGCTCAAGGCTAGCTCTCTACCACTTGAGCCACAGCTCTACTTCCAGTTTTTAGGTGTTTAATTAGAGCTAAGATTCTTTTTTTTTTTTTTTTTTTTTTTTTGTCAGTCGTGAGGTCTGAACTCTGAGTCTGGGCACTGTTCCTTCTTTGGCTCAAGGGTAGCACTGTATCACTTGAGCCACAGCGCCACTTCTGGTTTTCTGGTGTTTAACTGGAGTTAAGAGTCTCATGGACTTTCCTGTCCAGGCTGGCTTTGAACCTCAATCCTCAGATCTCAGCCTCCTGAGTTGTTAGGATTACAGGCATGAGCCACCAGAACTGGGCATCCATTAAGTTTTTTAATTTTGTTTCCATTATCACTTACTCAAAAAATTTTAAATTTCCCTATTTCTTCAAGGACCTAATGTTACTTTAGTAGCATGTTGTTAAGCACCCACAAATCTTGTGTAGTTGCTAAAGCTTCTAGTTTATTTCTGTTTATTCCATTATGCTCAGACAAATGTTACTTCAATCTTTTTTAATTCTTTGAATCTTAAATTGTTCAGCACTATCCTTGAGAGTGTTACATGTGCTTATAAGAGGACTGTATACTTTTCAGCTGCTAGATGAAATTTTCTATAAATGTATGCTAGATCCATTTGACACACTGTATAGTTTATTATGTCTCGTCTCCCCTCCCTTCCTCTTCCTTCCTTCCTTATATCCTCCCCTTCCCTTTCTACCTTCCCTCCCTTCCCTCCTCTTTCACATGAGTTTTAAAATCTGTTTATCAGTGTCTACAAAAATGCCACATGAGACGTTTATTTTGGTACTGGGATTTGAATTCAAGGTTTTGTGCTTGCTAGGCAGGTACTCTACCATTGAAGCAAGCCTCCAGCCTTATTTTCCACTGGTTATTTAGAACAGTGGCTGGGGCCCTCTACTAGACTGTGACCCACCTATCATATGCTTCCTGTAGCTGGGACAGATTATGCCACTGCACTCGGGGATTGATTGAGAAGGGTTCTTGTGTATATGCCCTAGCTGGCCTTAAACTTGAGCTTCCTGAATTCATCCTCCCCAATAGTAAGGATTAAAGATATAAGCCACTGGACACATCTGTTTCATATGGGATTTCTAGAGGGATTGTATTGAATCTGTACATGCATTTAATCAATGTTACCATTTTTATAACATCAAGTGTTTCAATTTAGGTCTTCATTCACTTATGTCTTCTTTAACTTCTTTCCATGATATTTTATGGTTCTTAGATGTACAATCCTTGAACTTTTACTACCTGTATTCATCAAATGTTTTTGGTAATATTGTTAATGGGACTGTTTTCCTAATTTCTCTTTTGAATTGCCTATTGTTAATTGATAGAAACAAATTGGTGTTCATACATTGATCCTGCAACCCAGATGTGCTCCCTCTTCCTGCCAAGATGGTCTTCATGCATGATACATGTATCATTTACCAATGTACATTGTTTTACCTCTTTCTCTCTACTAAGTACAGTTTTATTTATCTTTTCTTGACTGAACTAGAATTCACAGTACAATGTCAAATGTGAATGGCAAGTGCAGGCATTCTTGTTTCACTCTTGATTTTAGAGGAAATAATCTAGTCTTTCACTTTCAATATGTATGACCTTTGTCACAGGTGTTTTTCACAGATACCCTTCATTAGGCTGCAGAAGTTACCTTCTAGATCTAGAAATATGTTCTGTCCTCCCCCAGTATCCATTGCTGAGGAAGGAGTGGTATGGTGACTCTCCCCAGAAGGATCTCCAAGTGTGACGGTAAATGTTGAGACAAGGGCATTCCATCCTTGTGTGTTCTAGAACTTTGTATTTTCCCACTAGGTTCTGACAGCATTAGAGAAGTGTGGCAGAGGGTAAGGCCACAGCTCCACTCCTATCAAGCCTGGGCAAGGGCAAAGGTGGGAGATAGGTCTTCAGAAACAGGAGCTGCTAACATTCCAAGGGTACCAGCTTAGCCCTGGGGTCAGCTCATGCTAAAGGTGGTTCCAGGAATTGTATCTGGAGGAATCGCAGTTCACACCACGCTCCAGCCAATGCCAATGTTGAACACTAGGATGCTACATATGAATAGACAACAAGTACAAATTGATGCATTCGGGTGCAGCTCTGCAAGGAGTTTCAGTTAAATTGCCAATCCCCCTCCTGCAACAAAACTCCACAATATGGCTGCTCTCTTCCCAAAGCCTCTGCCATGAGCTCTGAGAAAGGAGCCTCTCTCATACCTCCTGTTTTGCTTCTCCTTCCTCTTATCACCTACAGATTTAGTCCTGGCTTCCTCCCCAAGCCAAAGTAGAAACACAGGGTAGAAACAGAAGAGGCCCTTCTCCACCCCCATCCTAAACTTAGCCAGGGAGACAAATTATTCTTAACGTGCTCTTGATCATTACCCTGACCCTGACTCCCACCTTAACACTAAGCCTAATCCTTAAGTCAACCATATGACCTGGTAGGGCATGCCTCCTGGAACTTGGCCTCTTTCTTCAGCCCCTCTGACAGGGCAAGAGCTGTGTCCTTGTTTCCTCCACACTCCCTGAATAGCTTTATTTTTCTAATGCTCTTCCACCATTCCCCTGCCACAGAGTGAGAGATAATCAATGTCAAATGATAATCCCACTTGCTACAAAGGACTGGAAATCTCTCTGCAGCTTTTCTTTCTGAGATGCTAGCTGAATTAGTGACAGAACCAAAGATTAAGGTTCTTGTTTCTTGATGGTAATAGTGGAAGTATGTGTGTGTGTGCACGCCCACGTGCGCACAGGCACACACACGTGCACATTGTTGTGTTGACATGTTAGGAAGGCATTAAGAGGAGAGGAGAGGCCCCATGGCCTCTGCACTACCTACAAAGGTGAAGTTATTTAGAACCCCAAACAAAGTGGCTTATCTTGTCTATTCTCCTCCAGCCCTCTTGCCTTGGTTCACATTGGCTTATTGAAATGGGAAAGATTTACTATAGTGTATCAGCTGATGCTGCTCTTGGGGCCAGCCATTCCTTATTAATAGCCTCTATTTGGGCCTTACCTAGAGGTGGCCCCATCAGCGCCTCTCTCCAAGGCTCCAGTGGAGGCTGGCAGGCACTGTGCTCTGGGAATACACATGCACATTTGTTACCCCCCTTGCCTACCATTTTTATTTCTTGACATGTAGGACACAGTTGTTTTTTTCTAACCAGCATGACATTGCTCTGGTTCTTCTTTTCCTGAGGAGAAAAGCAGATACAGGTGAGCAAATGGGGGGGGAGGTATCTGGGGGCAAGAGAGACATAGGAAAGGGAGGAATGATTAACAATGAGAGAGTTAAGAGGGTTTCCTTCCAGAAAAAAAGTGCTAGGCTCTCTGGGCTCAGCCATCTCCAGGATGGTGGGGTTTGACAGAGTTCAGAAGGGGCTTAGGAAGGAGGGTGTGACTTGAGAAGGTGGCCTTGGGCCTATTGAACACAAGTACTGACGTAAGAACAGCTGGGGGCTGGATCTAGTGTGTGTTTCCACTTCTCAACCTGAGCACCCATGGCTGAGCGCCATGTACCTAGGAGAAGAGATTCCACATTTGCCCCATTTTACACAAAAGCTCCACCAAACCGCCTAGTAGAGGACCTCTGAGGGCCTGAGATTATGACGAATTCTCTTCTGCACACTTCCCAAGTTGATTTCCCCTTTCTCACGCTTTACTCTGGTTCATCATCAGTTTGTAAGCACCCTTGGTGCGACATTACTGTGACCTTCTGTTCCTGACTGCTAAGCCTTAAGCTACAAACAGAACTGGAGTTCGGGGTACATGCCCTGAGCCCCCTCACTCTTCTGGAAGAGAGTCTATCCCAGCCAGGGAAAAGGCCAGGTGCCAGTGGTTTGCATCTGTAATTCTAGCTTCTCAGAAGTCTGAGAACTGAGGATCATGGTTCAAAGCAAGCTGGGCAGGAATGTCCAGGCAACTTTTATCACCAAAAAGCCAGAAGTGGAGGTGTGGCTCACATAGTAGAGGAGCACCCTTTTTGGTGAAAAAGCTAAGGGACAGCACCCAGGCCCTGAGTTTAAGCCCCAGTACTGGCATACACATGCACGCACGCACACCAGTGGAAGGAACGTGGAGTACCCTCTCGGCTCACTGTAACACATCGTTCTCTCTATTTCTGATAAAAGGTCAGAGGGCTTCAGAGCATATACATGTGGAACATGATGCTCTCAGTTAAAATGTATAAATATAGTCATATTATACACACAAATAATACACATGTGTTTGTGCATGGGGACACTAAGGCCACTGCTACAATGGTGTCATCTGAGAAACATTGTAGGACATCAATATGCTATGCTACAGCAGATCTGCTTTGTAAGAGCTACTAAGGGGAACCACTCACTGCCTGGGCAACCAAAGGGCTCCATTCCAGACCTGGCTGTGACTTTGGTCAATAATGAAGTATCTCTGGGCCTTTCCCTCTCCTTCCCATTGAGGATGGTCTTTGTGACCAGAAAGGCAGAAGCAGATGTTTTAATCCTGCCCATGAGTTTCACATAGAGCAAACACTGGTCTTGGCTCTGTGGCTGTTCTCCAGCTCCAACATCCTACTCACTGAAGTCTTGCCTCCAACGACAGCTACTCCATTCCTCTATATTTCAAGGGAAGCTGAGTTCACTAGAAAGCACCTGTGATGGGCAAGTCCAGAGTTGATGCAAATGACCTGGGCTTCCATGTTCTCTAGGGCTCATTTCCTCTGTCTGGCTTTCTTTCTTGCTCTGTAACCAAGGTCTTGTCTGTTTTTTTGTTTGGTGTGTGTGTGTGTGTGTGTGTGTGTGTGTGTGTGTGTGTGTGTGTGTGCGTGCGCATGCGCGCGCGCTTGTTTTTGTCACAGGGCTTGAACTCAGGGCCTAGGCACTGTCCCTGAGCTTTTTGTTCTCAAGGCTAATGCTCTACTACTTTGAACCACAACCCCACTTCCAGTTTTTTGGTGGTCAACTGGAGATCAGCAGACTTTCCTGTCTGGGTTGGTTTTGAACCATGATTCTCAGATCTCAGCCTCCTGAGTAGCAAGGATTATCAGTGTGAGCCACCAGTGCCCGGCTACCAAGGTTTTCTCCTTGCACTCCGTTCCCTTCTTGCTGACTGAACAGCAGTAGCAGAAATGACTGCCCACTGGGCAGGTCCTTCACCAAGCCCTGCTTCTCCCACAGGGAGAAGCACTGAAACATGAATGGCGGCTGTCATTTCCCAAGCAGCTGTTCTTAGGACAGGGCAGTAGTTGTGACAGGAAGGCACTGATAACCTGTTCATAGTCTGGCTGGGGAGGACGCAGAATTCCACCTGTCCCCAGAAACCCAAGACTGCTCTTCATGTTTCACAGTTGGAAACTATTTGATGAGGTTCCTAAGAGCTCTCATGGCCCAGGTCCTTGACCCTTAAATCCTGGTAAAGAAGTCGAGAAATATACGTCTCTCTCCTTTTCTCCTATGTCTCTGTCTCTGTCTCTCTCTCTCCACACACACACACACACACACACACACACACACACACACACTTGTTCACATAACAAAAACTGAAAATGTAAGCATGAGATGTAAGCTATCACTGCTTGATGTGCAGAGCACTGGGACTTTGCCTCTGTCCTTCTTGCCCTTCAATGTCTCTATTCTGTTCCTCTTTCCTACTCCTGACTCAACTGAGAGAGCGCTCTCACAAGTCTCTCAATTAACTCAGTGAGAAGACTTTGGCTCAGAAAAGTTAAGTGATTTATCCAAAAAAGAATCCATTTAGTTTTGATCATCTGGGAAGTATAGACAAATGAATCAAACACAGACTGACATTCTTTCTACATTTCTATATCCTTTAGTCCAATATACCAGAAAACCCTAAGATAATTTTACCTTTTTCTTATATCCAGAAATATTAGCCATTTCACTCAAGGAATAAACCTGAATATAGGTTCAAAATTGCTCTTACTATTTACTAGGGAAAAATATCTAGGCTGATGCAGTGGCTTACACCTGTAATGCCAGCTAACTCAGGATGTGGTGATCAGGAGAATCATACATCAAGGCCAGCCTGAGCAAAAAGGTAATGAGATTTCCATCTCAACCAATATGCCACGTGAGGTGACTCATGTCTGTAGTCCCAACAAATGGGAGCTATAGGCAGGAGAATTACCTTCTCCGGCCTGTCGGGGGTGGGAGGGAAGTGAGGGAAAGCATGAGCCCCTATCTGAAAAAATAACCTAAAGACATTTTTTTTTTGTCAGTAGTGGGGCTTGAACTCAGGGCCTAGACACTGTCCCGGAGCCTCTTTGTGCTCAATGCTAGTGCTCTACCCCTTGAGCCACAATGACATTTCCAGTTTCTGAGTGGTTTATTGGAGACAAAAGTCTCATGGGGACTTTCTGTCTGGGCTGGCTTCAAACCATGATCTCAGCTTCTCAATTAACTAGGAGTATACAGGCTTGAGCTGTTGGCTTAAAGTTTTTGCTTTAGGTTATTTACTCAAGTATTTCTGAATTTAAACCTCAGCATTGCAAAATAAAACAAAACAACCCTCTACACACACACACACACACACACACACACACACACACACACACACTAAAAATACCATCCTTCCATTCAGCCTTCTACACTTTACTTTTATTACCATCATTGTTTCAAGTCAA
Organism: Perognathus longimembris pacificus; assembly: GCF_023159225.1. Classification (NCBI taxonomy): domain Eukaryota; kingdom Metazoa; phylum Chordata; class Mammalia; order Rodentia; family Heteromyidae; genus Perognathus; species Perognathus longimembris. The sequence continues at coordinate 27,733,734 of NC_063171.1, forward strand.
TGGTGTTCCTTCTCTGTTACCCAGCTATATCCATTCGATCATTACAAACAGGAGAAGGATGAGGAGTACATGAAGTAATTTCCTTGGTGGTCAGGAGCTTTCAAAATTCAGAGTCAATCCCGTTTCTCAAGTCTTTTCTTTGATTTACTGTGCTTCTGTATGTTTACTCAGAAAGCTCTTGCCTGTGCCCAGGAGGCGTAGTGTTTCTTATACTCCCTCCTGTAGTAGTTTCAGGTCTTACATTCAGGTCTTTGACTCATTTTGAATTGGTGCTGGTGCAAGGTGATAGAGAGGGATCCTGTTTCAGTTTTCTGCATGTGGACAATTGCATCGAACTAAAAAGGATCTGCAAAGGACATGGCTAACAAGCTAAAATGCCAGCCTACAGAATGGGAGAAGACTTTTTCCAGCTATACATCAGACTAATATCCAGAATATACATAAACTGCTTTGTTAAATGTCAACTGCTTGGTACAACTACTTACAGACAATTTAAAACTAGGAGAAAAAATTCAGTCACTGAGAAAGACAAAGAGTTCTTAGTGTCAAAAAAAAAAAGTAGGAGTCACCATCCAATATAACCTCTGCCAAGGCACAATCTTTGCAGCCAAGGCTTTTTGCCATACCTCTGCTCAAAGCAAAAGAATAATCTTTGTTCTCATAAGACTAGAGCAATAAAGTCGGATCCAAGAGAGGAGAAGGTGTGGGGGCAGGAATGAGCTTGGTGGCATTTTGAGGGGATGTGCTAGGTTTACACCAACCCAGCAGGCGCTAAATAAATTCATTTCAGAACCGCAACTGCTGTTGTGGTTCCCCAGGTCACTGAAGCACTTTTTGCTTGTTCCTGGCCATGCATTGCTCAATCACATCTTGGCACAATTATCTCACAACTACCATACACTTTCCTGTCTCTCACCAGTCCCAGAAGCCCTCAGCCCCTGCCTGGAAGTGCCTGATGGCAAAGCCTCATGCTTACATGAGGAGACAGTTTTCATGGTTTGGTTTTGTTGTTTGGGCCAGTACTGGGGCTTGAATTCAGGGCCTCTCATTCTCACTTGGCTCAAGGCTAGAGCTCTACTACTTGAGCCACACCTCCACTTCTGGCTCATCAGAGTCTCATGGATATGTCTGCCTGCGTTGGCTTTGAACCACAATCCCCAAATCTCAGTTTTGTAGGATTACAGGTGAGAGTCACCAGTGCCCAGCCTCCATGAGATGTTTAGACTTCATTTCCTTTGCCTTCTTCCTACACTTTCCCTTTTATATCACCCCACCTCTGTGTGTCTCCCTCTCCCTGCCATGCCTCGGAGCCAATGTTCAGTCTGTCTGTCAGTCCGTCTATTAGGAAATGCTGTGCCCAGGCCACATGCACTTGTGTTCTCCAGAGGGCCAGGGAGGAATGCCACTGGGAATGTGAGTGCTCCAAGTTCTGCCCTTTGGCCTGTGACAGTGAAGAGGGAGGGACAGGTGGCAGGACCTTTGCACCTCTACACTGGCTGCTGGGCCTCTGATTGGCTGTAGGACAGTTGGCAGCTTCTTGGGAAAGTCCCTGCTTAGGGGCAAAAGGAACAGATAGTGTATCCCCAGTACATTCCACTCCCATGAGGCACAGATTCACTTCTTTCTGGAAAGCAGCAGCTGCCAGCTGAGCCCGTGTTTACTTCACAGCACACACGTGCAGGGATTCATGGTCCCAGTAGACGCTGGGAGCATGATTGAGATTTGAGGGGGTCTTTATAACAGGCAAGGATTGGGCTTTAGGAATCTGTATTATGCCCAGATCTGAGAACAAAGTTTCAGATTCCTTATTTGTCTCTCCAAGCTGCAGTGGGGAGGGGGATCTTTCTCACACACAGACCAGTGGAAGTCAGGCCCCAGTATGGGGAAGAGGAGGGGGAGGCACAGGGATCCTCTGCCCCTGCTGAGTGCAATGTCTTTGTGACTTCTGCCTCTGCCCATAGACTGGACTGGCTGCCAATCTGTTGTCAAGCATCCGGATGCTGTTGCGCTGAAGTGCCCTCTAGTGGCCTGTCCCAGGACTGCATCCATAAAATGCTAAATCCTGCTAGAGGATGGCCTCTGGCTGCCCCAGCTCATTATTCATGCTTGTCTCCCTCATCTCGGGCACCAGCCAAGCTGCCGCCTGCTGTCTTCGTGTCTGGGTTGCCGCCATGCGCAGAGACCAACCCGCCTGGAATAAACAGGCATTCAGTGGTGGATGAGAGGCTGTCTAAACACAAGTACAGAGATTCAGTGACCGGAAGGGAAGCTTCTCACTGGTTCTACTCTAATCCTGGCCTCTCGCCAAGTGCATTTCATGGTGGCTTTTCTGGGGCGTTAGAAGGACTGATGAGGCGACACCAGTGTGGACTCTTGACACTAACACCCAGCATGAGTCCCTTCTGTTCTTTGGGCTGTCGGTGCCCTGGTGCTGGGCTCATCTGTCCTCTTGCTTCTAGACACCCTGTGTTCTTCCTGAGTCACCTGAGTTCTCAAACTCCTGTGTGCTGGTATTTTTCCCTTCACCTGAGGGCTCATTTTGCTTTCTCCACCCTGGCTTGCACTTGTGGGAATACAATCTGCATAGATCTCACATAGAAGCCACTTCCTCTTGAGTCATGGCCTTACTGGCCTTACTGCAACCTTTCCCTCCCACCTTCTCTCGCAGCACTCAGCCCCTCTTCCCTGATACTCCCCTGACTGTCCTGAACCAGTCCCAGCCGCCCCCGTGTGTGTGGGCTACAGCTGGCTTACTCATCTCTATCTGTTGTGTCAAAGCAAATCAAAAGGGCTCAGTGAACATTCATAGGTTGGCATCAGGGTTCCTAAAGATCTTGCTCACAGCTGCGGAGCTCTTACTACCTATGGGGCACTGGGCCAGGGACTAAGAGAACCCTGCTCCAGGCCCTGCCTATACATCAGCCCCATGCGGGCCTTGGCACTGTTCAGGTGCAGAAAGTGGGTCTGTGGCCAGCTGTTCTTTCTTTCTCTGCCTTGGGTAGTGCTGTCCACCCAAGCCACTTAAAATATCACAGGAGCCTCTGCCACACAGGGCCATGGGGCCACAAAGGCTTGAAGTCAGGCAACAGCCAGTCACAGTTCATTTTTGCAAGATGGAGAAGGTTTAAAGTGAAATTCCACAGGTGTAGAGACTTGTTTGTGGAAGTTGTAAATAATTCTCTGATGGAGAGAGGGTTAGAGACTCCAGAAACTAAGATTTATCTAGTGCAGGTGGAAAAGCCATTGCTGATCGTTGGGTAGACTTTAACATGTTGATTTCTGGTGTACCTTTTTGAAGTATCTAATCATATTTCTTTATTCTTAGTTCTAGTGTACTTGGGAAGTACAGCACTGAGGGTGAAGGTGGGGTGAGGGGGGGTACCTGTTCATTCAATGAGTATTTACTGGTGATGTACCGGGCACAGGGGAGACAAGAAATGTATTTCTATTTGGTGTCAGCTAAGCATTTCTGTTGGCTTTGTTTTAATTAAGGAATAAAATAAAGTACCTTCCATAAGTCATCTGGAACTTGAAACAGAATCGGCAAACCCAGATTCTTCTTGAATGAAGTGGCAGAGAAATGAGGGGATCTAAAAATCAAAACGAGGCAATGTGAGAAAGCAGGTGCTGGTTTTCAAGAGCTGAGCACTGATTGTTTTGGAGAGGATGCAAGGGTTACTTCTGGACTGGTCTCCACTCCAGCTCTGGGGAGTTCTTTCTGCTAAGGGCTTTGCCCTCCTAAGTCCCTTTGGCTTCTCTACCCCTTTTGTGTCAAACTAAATAGTACCACTTCTAGATTGTCACAGAAAGTGCAAACAAGGTAGGACACATTGGGCGGGATCTGCACCCCAGGCCTCTGGGTGGTTTTGATGGTGAAGAAATACTCATCCTTTCAATGCCTCGCCAAATCCCATGGAGTTTGTGTCTCACCCAAAGTGTCTCCTCCCACAGAACATCCCCCTCTAACCACTTCTCCTCTGGAACATTCTTTCCAGTTAGCGAGTGATACAGAGATGTGATAGGGACAACAAAGGTTCCCTTCACAGGGTGATGGGCCTCCCTTACCCACTAAACTTCACTTTATTGTGATACAGAGGCCTGGGATCAGGGTGGGGGAGCTGGTAATCACATACTGTGTGCAGCACCCCAACATCCAAGAAATGGTTCTTTCCAAGGATGAAGAATCACATTGTGCCATTGTTCATTTAAAGCAAACGCATGCATGAGGAGTTTGGTGTTCATGAAGCACATATTGTTTCCTTTCTCCTCAACACTCCTGGGGCCCTAGGAACCCAGGAGGAGGTGGATCTGACTCAGCTCCTTCACACACACATTGTGTTTATTATGAGAACCAAATGCTACCCAGAAGGACCCAAAGGTCAACACGGAACTGCTTCAGCACCCAAGAAGTCCCATCAGTAGGACCCCTGCAACCTGAAGGTGTGGGTAGGGATGCACGTGGCTTTAGTATTTCATGCCAGCTTGGGAACCATCCTCAACAAGGTGTCTCTATACAGGCATTCTTTCTGCTACATCCCAGCCTCATCACCTCCCACCCCACAGGTCTGTTTCCAGAGCTCACAGTTTGGGGCCAGCTGCATGTTCACTCAGTGTTCCTTACTTTTTCCAGATCATTCTGCAAGAAAGACTTGCCCAAGGCAACAGAATACTTTGAGCACACCAAGAACTTCCCTCCAAGGTCTTAGGGAAGGGCCAGAAATAAATAGCTTGGAATCCAGAGCTTTAGACAAATGAGCTGTTTCTAATTCTTACTAAGGGTTGATACTTCATCCTTTCTCTTTCCAAACACGTTGTGTTGGGGTCTTGTCCTCTGATTGCTCAGGGTGCTTCATGGGTGCTGTCCAGTCATCGTAGGATTCTGGTGAGGTAAGTCAGCTCTATTTCTCAGAAGGTTGAGATGCTGCCCAAACCTGCCCAGCACCATAATGAGTAGAACCTCACTGTTTTATTCTTTCTGACTAGCTTAAGGTTGGTCAGTTGGCGGAAAAAAAATCGATCCTCTCTTTCCCGTTTGCTGGGGATGGACAAATTCTAACATCCCAAGTGTTAGCTGTGAAAGTGAACAGGTGCTGTGAACGCCCAGTAGGTTCTAGGCCTGCTGTTCCCAAGATGGCTCTCCACCGTCTACTAATTGTAGAATTGAAACACAAGGTCAATGGTCCTAGATATTTGGGAGGCAGACATGTATGCCTATAAAATTACCTCTGGCCTTTCCTCTTTCCTGTTTTTCTCTAAGCTTCTCATGTTTACCCCAATGAGCCGACTCTTACTTTCTCTTCCTATTTCCCCAGAGCAAGGTGGATCACCATACTTAGAGACAATTTCAATAAAAATAAAGAGTGAAGAAGCCTGGTTATGGCACAGAAACTGCAATGCTTTCTCAGCCCTAATTTCTCCTGTATTATAAACCTGACATGTATTCAGTTTGATTAGAAAAACTTGAAAATTTTGTTGGTTTGATGAGGAGTGGGATTGATGAAATCAGAGAAGAGTGCCTCAAAACTAAATATAGGCAGCTGCTCCTCTGAAGATGGGAGATATGATTCTAAGCTTTTGAGAGCTAGGATTTGAAAATTTCAAACTATAGCAGAGGAGGAAAAAGTGGGGTGATGAGGAGAATGGAAGCATTGTGAGCGATCATACCCAAGGGCAAACTTGTCTTACATTCTTGAGTGGTGCCGGTAAAAAAGGAAGGTTATTTTGAGAGGGGAGTGGTCTTTATTCCTCCAGCCGGGCATGTACTCACAATTCACTTTTGTCTTAAAAAAAATCTATTTTTGTTTTTGAGTCCTCGGCTCACAATTCCCCTCCCCCCCCCACAAAGTATTCTCAGGATTTTCTGCAAACCTTTGTTCTCAGTGGTTGAGCTATTATTACCTTTGGGGTAGGCTGAGCACTAATGGCTTGTTTATGATGCTGGCTTCACTAAGCCAAGGAACCTTGTCAAATTTTGGAACAGAAGCCTAAAGAGAAATGAGAAGAGATCATTCAGTAGAATTTATCACTGCTATTATTATGGTGACCAAAATAAAGTAATGACAGCTGTTTAGCAATGAACATTTTACAACATTTTTGTCCTGGTCTCAGAGCATGGGCACTATCCCTGAGCTCAAGCCTAGTACTCTACCACTTTGAGCCATAGCACCACTTCCAGTTTTCTAGTGGTTAACTGGAGATAAGAGTCACATGGACTTTCCTACGTTGGCTGGCTTTGAACTGCAATCCTAAGATCTCAGCCTCCTGAGTAGTTAAGATTACAGACATGAGCCACTGGTGTCCAGCTTACAACACATTTGACTTTTTAAACCATTCCATAAAGTAGCCATCTTTTCTCCACTTTCCACGCAAAGAATCCCAAGCTCAGAATACTGTGAATAGGGGGTGGACTCCTGTGTTTTGAATTTTGTGTTTAATATAGCTCCTTGCTTCTTTATTACTTCCACCTGTACCTACATCCTCCACTACTTCTATGAATTCAGCTATCAGTGATCTTCTTCTATCCCAAGCTTCTGGCTATATTTTCAGACGCTCCATCTTCAGATGTCCACTTCTGAGAGGCAAGTTTAGGAAAGAACCAAGCTCTGAAGCCACAGACAATTGGTGTACTTTTTATCTGGATCCCCACTAACATTCCAGCTGCCTGGCTTTGGACAAATTATGACTTTTCCCATGATGATGTCACCACAAAGGTTAATTCACAGGAAAGCTCCTGAGCATCCTGGTTGAGCCTCTGTGGAAGGCATACAGGGATGCATGGGAACCCCTTAACAACAGATGCTGCTGGCATCTCTCCTCAATCCTGACTGGCTGATTCCCCTGTCTTTTTGTTGGGTACCAGCTTTTCCAGGCTCAGAGCCTTAGGCTTATGATCAGGACTCCAGGAAATGAGCCGCCAGTAGGGGGCAGAAGTGACCTTTCCCTGGAGCGGAAGGACGCTCTAGCCGCCAAGTGGTGCTAGACCCGGAAGTGTCCGGCTACAATTGCAACGCCTGACACCCAGGAAGCGAAAGGAGGTGGGCTGCCGCACTCTTCCGGCTGCGGTCGCCTAGTAACGCACGGCAGGTGGGTTCCGAGTAGCTGTCAATGTTTCCGGGCTCGGGTCTTGCCTGCCATTTAACCCCAGGCACAAGGCTAGGTGAGGGCCGCCGTCCCCAGGGTGAGAAGGGCGATCCTGGGGACGGCCTGCCCCGCCTCACCCAGCCCAGTTCTCAGCTCGGCTTCTCCGACCTCGCCAAGCCCGGTGCTAGGTCCTCCCGCCCCTCCCCGCCCGCGGCCCAGCGGGCCCCGGGCCCGGCGTCCATGCCGCAGTGGGTGGGGTGGGTGGGTAGCTTCCCGGGTTGCGAGGCAAAATCTGTCGTGTTCTCCATGGAGGAAATAAGCTCGGGCAGGAAGAACTCTTCCTCAGATTTGGTGTTTCTGACTTAGGTGTATACCTTGAGTAGAATTGGGGTGGTGACCCTAACCCGTTTCTCGGATTTTAAGTAGATGGTGTAGGTCTCTAAAGGATGGCAGGCTCAGTTAAATGACTGAAGAATCCTTCGTCCCTCCGAGCCCTTGGTTTTGGCTACAGTGCTCTTCTCCGTGTTGGACAGTTCACACGTGGTGTGAGATGGCTAACTTAGAACCAAAGCCTTTAACAGCTCAACGAAAGTGAAGGGTTCTGTCCCAATAAACGTGCCTAAGTTGCATGTGTGGCATTGGAGTGGCACCCATCTAAAGTTCCTGAACACTTAAGACTACAGGGAGAGAAGGGTGTGAGGTACTGGCTTTGAGATCAGACTTCTGGTTTGAATCCTGGCCTCACTACCTACAATTCAGTTGGGCCCCCAAACCGAAGCAATCTGAACCACAGCTGTTTTTGCCAGTTAAGATGGGACTAAGACTGGGAATGTAGCCGATGGGTAGAGCACTTGCCTAGCATGTGCAAGGGCGGGGCTTGGGTTCCCTCTTCCCCACACACACTAAAAATGAGACTGAATACTAACTTACAAGGTTGAGAAAACTATATGAAAGACTGTACATAAGGCAGCCGACACATGGTGGGCAGTGACAGTTAACACATATTGATTAGAGATTGTACTTTTAAAATGTGAAATGTAATTTTAATGTCCCAAATTATAAGGACATGTGATTTTTTTTTTTGTAAACTGATTTGGCTGTTTAACTCAGTTCTACCCTTGACGTTATACAACTTGGATTTATTCACAAGTCTCTCTTTCTAGGAAGTTTGTTGTCCTGCCTTAGAACACACCCATCTATTTGCAGGCCTAGACTGGGTGCCTGCCTTTGTAAACAAGGAGAGATCAGTAACATATCAACAGGAACTTCCAGAAAGGTCTTATTTCAAATCTTCATAAAGAACAAGAGCCACGTGGACTTCAGGGGACATTGAACTGGCCTGAGTTTTGAGGGATTGGATAACATAATGTGTGATGAAACTGAAACTGACACAAAGGAAGTCAAATGGCAGAAAGTCTTATATGAGCGACAGCCCTTCCCTGATAACTACGTGGACCGGCGGTTCCTGGAAGAGCTCCAGAAAAACATCTATGCCCGGAAATACCAATATTGGGCTGTGGTATTTGAGTCCAGTGTGGTGGTACAGCAGCTTTGCAGCGTCTGTGTTTTTGTGGTTATCTGGTGGTATATGGATGAGGGTCTGCTGGCTCCCCACTGGCTTTTTGGAACTGGCCTGGCATCTTCATTAATTGGCTATGTGCTGTTTGATCTAATTGATGGAGGTGAGGGACGGAAGAAGAGTGGGAGGACCCGTTGGGATGACCTCAAGAGTGCCCTGGTCTTTATTACTTTCACATACGGTTTTTCACCAGTGCTGAAGACCTTGACAGAATCTGTTAGCACAGACACTATCTATGCCATGTCAGTGTTTATGCTGTTAGGCCACCTCATCTTCTTTGATTATGGTGCCAACGCTGCCATTGTATCCAGCACACTGTCTTTGAACATGGCCATCTTTGCTTCTGTCTGCCTGGCCTCACGTCTACCCCGGTCTCTGCATGCCTTCATCATGGTGACATTTGCTATCCAGATTTTTGCCCTGTGGCCCATGTTACAAAAGAAACTGAAGGCATTTACTCCCCGCAGCTATGTGGGGGTCACACTGCTTTTTGCATTTTCAGCCCTTGGAGGCCTGCTGTCCATTAGTAGTGTGGGGGCTGTACTGTTTGCCCTTCTGCTGATTTCCATATCCTGTCTCTGCCCTTACTACCTCATTCGCCTGCAGCTTTTTAAGGAAAACATTCACGGGCCTTGGGATGAAGCTGAAATCAAAGAAGACTTGTCCAGGTTCCTAAGCTAAGTTAGGAACTTCCACTACATGATGAAAGCAAGCTGATTAGACTCACATCTTAACCATCATAATATCTGAAGGAATAGTTCCATTCTGGAAGCACCATGCTAATATGGGTGAGACAAGCGATCAGAAGAACATGGTTAACCAAAGGCTTTAGATGGAAAAGTTTTCTAGTGCCCTCTTGAATTACCTGCTATAACAAATGAACAAATGAGGTGATGTGGTTTCTATTTATTAAAAAACAACAACATACCCATCAAATTGTCTCTATTTTTCTGAAAGCTAGAGGCAGACAGAAGGGTTACAAACAGTGAAGAGAGAATAAATGTGTGTGTGTGTGTGTGTGTGTGTGTGTAAACTCATTTCTGTAGCTTTTACTTTTTTGTGAGCAGCTTCTTATGTATCTAGAGCTCAAATCTTAGAACTCAGGGTACTATGACCAGTTTCCTGGCCCAAGGCCATAGTAGTAGTCACTTAACTTTGACTCAGTTTCTCATTTGTGCTTTGTGAAGTGTGTAGATAATAAAGGAGAGCAATGTGTTAATACAAGTCAAATGTTAGAGGAGTTCCAGGAAGCTGGAGATAAAGTTCATCTGGAGTAAGTGGGACATACTTAAGAGAGGAAGTAGCCTTCGTTTAATCTTGGAGGATAGGTGGCATTTAAGTAAGCAAATGATGGTATTAGGGTGGTTTAACAAGAGCCTTCGTGCGGTAGGTAAGCAGTGTGATCAAATCATGGCTGAGTGTGGTTGTGGGACACAATGAGGCTAGTATGCCCTGTTCAGTGAGGTTTAGGGGGAAGAAGGAACCTCAGCTTGACCTCCATAGTTGTGCCTGCATGGAGTTGGCTACCTGTGCCTTCAAAGTGGCCAGAATTGGCTTATGATAACTTTGTAGTCCATGTGTGCTTGAAGGTAATATTGTCTGAGAAAGGGTTTCATTTTTTTTTTTTTGTTTTTTTGGCCAGTCCTGGGCCTTGGACTTAGTGCCTGAGCACTGTCCCTGGATTCTTTTTGCTCAAGGCTAGCACTCCACCAATTTGAGCCACAGTGCCACTTCTGGCCATTTTCTATATATGTGGTGCTGGGGAATCAAACCCAGGGCTTCATGTATACGAGGCGAGCACTCTTGCCACTAGGCCATATTCCCAGCCCTGAGATAGGGTTTTAAACTCAAATTATTCCGCTTCTCCTGAGTGCTAGGATTTTCCTAGTGCTGTGCATTCATGCTTAGCTGTTTTTTTGTTTGTTTTTTTGAAAATCTTTTTCATGGGGCTGGGAATATGGCCTAGCGGCAAGGGTGCTTGCCTCGTATACATGAAGCCCTTGGTTCAATACCCCAGCACCACATGTATAGAAAATGGCCAGAAGTGGCGCTGTGGCTCAAGTGGCAGAGTGCTAGCCTTGAGCAAAATGAAGCCAGGGACAGTGCTCAAGCCCTGAGTCCAAGGCCCAGGACTGGCACAAAAAAAAAAAAAAAATCTTTTTCATATTTTTGCCTATTTGAGGGAGTTTCTGATTGCCAACTTTAGGGAACTTGCTTGGTAATTATATCCATGTCAGTGAGCAGAAAGCTCTACAGATCTGAAGAACAGTGGGATGAATGCATTTGTGAATCATTTTCCATGTTCCTTCCCATCACACTGCTCGTTGGAGTCCCCTAATGCTAACTGTACTTGGTTGTTGTTTTTTTTTTGTTTTATTTTTTATTTATTTTCTTCTTCTTCTTATTATTTTTTTTGGCCAGTCCTGGGCCTTGGACTCAGGGCCTGAGCACTGTCCCTGGCTTCTTTATGCTCAAGGCTAGCACTCTGCCACATGAGCCACAGCGCCACTTCTGGCCGTTTTCTATATATGTGGTCCTGGGGAATCGAACCCAGGGCTTCATGTATACGAGGCAAGCACTCTTGCCACTAGGCCATATTCCCAGCCCTGTACTTGGTTTGGTGGCTGTAGAAGTTCTTTGGGGGTGGGGAGGTGGTAATAGTGGATGGGGAGTTGCAAGGCGTGAGTGAAAGTGAAAGTGAAGGAAACAGGATAGGAAAGTGGTCTCTTCAGGGAGAAGGCCGTCCCATCCAGAGTTAACTATACCATGTGTACCAAAGGGCCTGGTGGCAGGTATGTGGGTATAGTGGCAGGGATTAAGGCCTCTGTGTGAACACTTCACATTACCTTAGCTTGTAGTCAACAGCAAATCAAGGGGCCTTTGAAAAGGAATGTGCTACACGCATATTAATAAACTCTCCTACATAAAGTATATGCAAGTATATAAACTGGCAGCTGATGCTGAACATAACTCTTTACCACCTCCAAAAGCTGAACCCTCCCTGTTGCAGAAATGAGGGTCCCCACAGTGTGCATGGGTTAAGTGAGTTTCAGGAGAGGTGACTAGAGAATTCAGCATCTCCATATAAAGAGAGGAAGAATAGCAGGTGACTGTGGGGCCTGTAGCTGTGTGGACTTGTGTGTGTCTTAGCTATGGCATGAACAGCTATGAGAATCCAGAGTGAAGTAGGTATGTACTAATAGCAAGGTGGTTACGTTGCAGGTGCTTGAGATGCTGCATGTAGCACCCAGAGCAGAACAGCTCAGAGTTGTGAGGATAATTTAGAGACATATCAAGAGATAGAACCCAGTGCTTTTGTACCTGGAGTTCTTGGTACAGAACTGGTAGCCCCACAATGAGACTATAGTGCTATTAGAAATAGGTCACTGAGACAAGTAGAATTATCCAAATGAAAGAAATTAAAGTTCAAGGAGAACACACTATGAGGAATGGGTTGCAGAGGACAAGAATGCTTGAAAAGAAGGCCTATAAAAGTACTCAGGGTAGAGCTGAGGGAATAGTTCACCAGGAAACAACTGCCTAGAATGCACGAGGCACTGGATATAATCTCTAGCCCTGAAAAATATAAACTTACCAGGGTGGAAGACAGTGATTTGTTTACCAAATTGCAACATACAGAAGATATTGGAATTGGAGCAGGATACATCGAGGCTGAGTGAAAATACCATTTTATGTATTTTCTGCAATGTAACTCTAAAAAGTTATACAGGCCAAGACCAGAAATGTTTTTGAAAAGCATAGGAAAAATTGTAAGAAAAGAAAAGCTGTAAATGTTTTGTTAGGAAACTTAAGAAATCTTGAGGCATTTAGTATTGCAATTAAGGATGACACTCACCTGTGGTATGTTTTCTTGGACGGCAGCTCCCACAGGAATTTAGGCCTAGAGAATGATTGGTAGCAGCTGGTATGGCAGTTGCTGGGAAAGTGACTCATCACTTCAGCCACACTGAAGGAGTCTAAATAGAATATTCACGATTTTGATCTCTGAAAGACTGTGTGTAGAGGGCAGGTTTTTGTGCTTAAGTTGTGATGAAATATCAACCGATGAAACCGCTTGCTTGCCTAAGAAGCAATCGGAAGGCTGGAGAGCAGTGTTGCAAGTGAGAGCAAGGAGAGGAATGGGAGGCAGCTCTCTCAGATATGATTGTTCCAGACTGGATCTTAACTTCCTTCCAAAGCCCATAAGCTAAAGGCATTGTCCTGCTAGGTGGTGGTAGAACCTTTAGGAGGTGGGGCTTAGTGGGCGGAAGTTATATCACTGGGGAGGGTGTGCCCTTGAAGGGGATATTAGGACTCAGACAGGAGTTTCCCTCATCTCCTACCCTCTCTTAGCTGACCTGAGGTGAGCAGCTCTTCTCCAGCACACATTTCCTGCATATGTACTTATTGCTTCACCACAAGGCCGAAAACAGTGGAGCCATCCAACATTGGACTGAAACTCTCCAAAACTGTGAGTCAAAACAGCTCTTTCCTCCTTTCTGATGACTATCTCTGATATTTTGTTGGGGATGGGGAAGCTGAGCAACAGGTGTCAAGGACTGAGGTTGGGATGGTGGGAATCAAGGAGAGGCAGAGCTGCTAGGCGGAAGGTTACCTGCTTTGCACTGGGAGGCAGCTGGCTTGTGATTTGCCTGTAGCTACAATGCTTAGCACAGGGGCGGTGCTTCTGCGGAAGATGCTATCAGTGGTGAGTGCGAGATTTGGATGCTTATGTCAGTATTAGAAAACCTTTAAGTGGCTGTGGGCTTTAAAGTTTATACTGAAAGCTGGGTGCCAGTGGCTCATACCTGTAATCCTAGCCACTCAGGAGGCTGAGATCTAAGGATCGCAGTTCAAAGTCAGCCCAGGCAGGAAAATCTCTGAGACTCATCTCCAACTAAGCACCAAAACAGCTGAAAGTGGAACTATGGCTCAAGTGATAAAGTGCTAGTCCAGACCAAAGAAGTCCAGGGACTGTGCTCAGTTCAAGCTCCAGGACCAGCACACATACACACACGTTCATATTGAGCACATGGAAGGAGGTATATGAATGGAGCTATCCTGTACATCTTCTAAGCTAAAGAAAAGTTCTAGGACAAGAGAAGGAAAAGTCAGCAGAGGGCATCAGTTACATGATAATACAATATTTCAAACCACTGAATTCAGGGAAGTAGGTGTGGGACGCAGTGCCATCTTGTGGAAGTTATTAATATTCCTTTTTACAACAGCATTCAATAAAGACCTTGTAATTGCTTTCTCAAGTGTGGCTTGGGAAATGACTGTAACACTTCAGGTCTCCACAAACCCCGGAGGAAAAGATACACTGGGGTTTTAGGAATAATAGCGCTCATATCTTGGAGCACTGAACACATCTCAAGCACTGTGTTATGTGTGCTGTATATACATTATCTTGTTCTCATCACAGTCATGTAAGAGGTATTTTCTCCATTTTACAGCTGAGGAGACTAAGACTCTGTGTTAGGAACTTGTTCTAGCCAATATTGGTAGGCCATGCTAATAATTCTACTTTTCTGACAGTTGACTTGTTACAAAGGTTAAGGACCATGGATACATAGTCATCTTGTCATCTCTTTTAACCTTTATCTTATTCTCCCAACACCCATCAGAAAATTAATTGTCTGCCTAGGCCTACCTCTACATATTTTCTACCATTTGTACTTTATGACATTTGGCCTCTATTTAGTCAACATGTTTTTTGAGCACTCACTATATGACAAGTATTGTTCTATATTTTTGGGATACATTTATGAGTGGAGATGTTAATGTTCTCTGACACCATAGAATTTATATTCTAGTGAGAAGATACAGTTAACAAATGTGAAGGGAAGACAGCAAATGCTAAGAGAGGCAGGAAAAAGTGGGATAGTATTCCATAAATAGGTTGGAGTAGGTCTCATAGAAAAGGTAACTTTTAACAAAAGACTTGAAGTATATGATTTTAATTCTCTGGATAAAGAGGGAATTGCTGCTAGAAAGGTCCTGAAGAACGCTTGACTTGTTTGGGGAAAGGCAAGGGGTGCCTCAGCAGGGTGAGCAAGGAGGGTAGAGGATGAGGTCAAAGATGTAAGGTGGGATTGTCATTGTAGGCCTATTGAATAGTTGCAGGCAATGGAAAGGATTTAGGCTTTTATTCTGAGATGGGAACCATGGAGACAACATCATGGAGACAAAGTAGGGCATGATCTGATATAGATTTTGAAATCTTCATTCATTGGTGACTATGAGCCAAGAGATTAGGGGGCTCTTCAAGGAATCCACCAAGAGAAGATGGCTGCGCAACACACAGCAATGGTAAAGACAATAGTAAAACTGGTCATGTTATGAATATAAATTGAAAGTAAAGCCAGGCACCAGGGACTCATGCCAATAATCCTAGCGACTCAGGAAGCTGAGATCTGAGGATTATGGTCCAAAGCCAGCCTGGGCAGGAAAGTCCCTGAGACTTTTATCTCCAAATAACCATCTGAAAACTGAAAATGGCACTGTGGCTCAAAGTGGTAGAGAGCTGGACTTGAGCTGAAGAGCTCAGGGACAGAACCCAGGCCCAGAGTTCAAGCCCCACAGCTGACAAAAAATAAAAATAAAAGTAAAGCAAGCAGGGATTCTGAATATATTAAGCATATGATATGAAACAGAAAAATATAAATTAAGACTTTTGGCTTACACAAATTGAGAGCTGGATGTGCCATCAATTGTGATGGGAGCAGAGAGAATTTAAGTGGAGACCGAAGTTGAGCCATCTAGAGTGTTTGTAGTGTTTGTAGAAACCCAAACAGAAATATTGAGTAGGGAATAGGAGATGTGAGTTTGGAGTTTAAGGACGATCTTGAAATGGAGATATAAATTCAGGACTAATTGGTTGATAGTATGAACAATGTTTAGTGCTATGATACTGAATGAGATCATTAGAAAAATCCATATAGACAGAAACAGGAGAACCAAAACCTCCAAATGAGTGAAAGTAAGTGAAGACAAGGGTTGAGATTTAACCAGAAGAAAGAGCAAGGTTTGAGCTCACGTGGTAGAACACCACAAGCACAAAAACTTAGTGATAGCATCCAGGCCCTGGGTTCAAGCCCCAAGACTCACACACACACACACACACACACACACACACGAGCCAGGTTTGAGTGTGGTAATGCAATAACTATTTGGAATAGATTAAAATGAGAATGGGAGAGGATTTGAAGCAGTAAATGCAGTTTGGATGTTTTGCTTCAGAGGGGAATCAGGAAACAGTGCAGACCAAGAGAAGTAAATTGGTAGTAGGTTTTATATGCTGGTTGAAATCTAAATGGTAGAGAGTGGTAGTTGATGTGTGAGAGGGAAGAGTTGCAGGAGGATACTCTTGAGCAGGTAAGAGCTCAGTGCACAACTGAAAGGACAGAAGCATAGATAGGCTAACAAATGGCAAGGTAGTGTGTATAGAAACATGCTGGTGAGTGGGTAGACTAGGAGATTCTTTGAAAATTCCTTTCCGAATGGTTCAGTTTTCTCAGAAAGCTTGGAGGCAAGGAGACAGGTGAAGATGATGATGGAGGAGGAAGTTACAGGAAATGAGGAAAGGGTAGGTATGAGAAAGCTCAGGATATTGGGAGAGTGGATAGACTGAGGATGTGTAATAATCATCATCTAGTAGTATTAAGAGCTTCAGCACAGAGGTGGTGAATTTCAAATAAGCCTATTTGCATTTAGTGGTATAAACCATGTAGAGATCTGGATTCGCCCAATGTGAATTTATCAAACTGAAGGACCAGGAGACAGGTATATATGCATGGACATGATTATAAAGATTGACCTTGGGATTTCAGATGGATCAGCAGAGTGAACTGTCCTATACCTATAGGACAGGAGGCTGAGGGACAGAAAAAGGTCAATGGACTGAAATACAATAGGAGAAGTAGAAAGAAGACAGGAGCGGAGGTCAGGGTATGGATAAGGATTTTGGTAGTAGCTCAAGTAGAGTAGGGGCAAGTTCTTTGGAAGAGTGAAATCCAAGAAATTAAGAGGCAGGATGGGTAGGTTGCTGTCTTCACGTATAAGAAAATGCCCAAGAACTAAGATAGGAGTAGTCCTGGAGGGAGCCGCAATGAAATTGAGTGCAAACCACTAGGAAACAGGAAGAAAGGATTGGAGGTTGTAGGAGAACTCAACTGCAGGAAGCGGTAGATTTGGGCAGCCAAAGCCTTGTTGGAAAATAATGGCTTAGACCATGCTCTACTTGTTAGCTGCTTTTTGCTTTTGCAACTTGTGTCACGGATGTGGGCTTGTTTTTTTTTTGGGGGGGGGGCAGGAAACAACAGCAATCGTCAACCAAACCAAAGCAAAACAACACTTCTCAGTTTACCTTCTTGGGATTCACAGGACGATTGCCAGGAGGGAGCAGCTGTTTTCTGCCGGGCATTTGCACGGTTCCAGGCTTGGCAACACCCTTGTGCTGGACCCTTTTCATGTCCTTCAAGGAATGCAGGTGTAAACAGTGCCCTGGGAAGGAGCTTAGAAAGACTGGTGGCCTTTTCTGTGACCCAGTGGTATCTCCATTCATATGCATCCAGGATCAGCTCCATGTCCTCTGATCCAAAGTAGCTCTGAAGTTCTTTTGACCATTCTGCCCTTGGGATGGTGGAACAAACTGATGTCTCCAGTGCTGGGAACAATGGTCTCTTGGACCCCCCTTAGAAGCTAGCTTAGAGAAGCGGCATCTGCCTTCCCAAGCCCAGCTGGCTCGTGGCTCCTACATTCCAGAAAGGCCACATGGCCCAAGTCACATTCAACTCTGGTAAGTGAGAACTGTGTGGGCCTCCTGCTCCTTTGCAATTGCTAAATAAACAGATCCTTAAGGCCTTAGGCAGCTTTTGTGTATGTAGATGTGAGTAATTTTTGTCTTTAAAAAAGAAGACAGACAGACATGGTTTTTGAAATATACCTCCTGAAATGAGAATCGGAAGAAGGAAATAAAACCCTTAAAAACCTGAAAGACTTTTTTGTAGTGTTGCAGGGGCTTTAAATGGATGCTTTCTTAGCAGCTGTTTTTTTGTTGCTTTTTGCTAGTCCTGGGCC
The DNA here is from genome assembly GCF_023159225.1 of Perognathus longimembris pacificus. Lineage (NCBI taxonomy): Eukaryota > Metazoa > Chordata > Mammalia > Rodentia > Heteromyidae > Perognathus > Perognathus longimembris. Next base: position 27,751,474 of record NC_063171.1, read on the forward strand.
TTGGGACTCATGGCCTGAGCACTGTCCCTGGCTTATTTTTTCTTTTTTTTCTTTTTGCTCAAGGCTAGCACTCTGCCAACTTGAGCCACAGCCCCACTTCTGGCCACTTTCTATATATGTGGTGCAGGGGAATCAAACCCAGGGCTTCATGTATATGAGGCAAGCACTCTTGCCACTAGACCATATTCCCAGCCCTCTTAGCAGCTGTTGTGAGAGGCAGGGCTATCCTCAGTGACTTCTGGGTTCCTTTGTGTGGCCTTCTGGGCTTTGCTGAGGTTTTCTTGTGCTTGTTGGTGACTCACATTCATGGATTTCATTGAAGATACAAAATAGGGCTGAAACAAATGCTGGAGGGGGTGCGGGGAAAGAGGCACCCTTCTCTATCGTTGGTGGGAGTGCAAATTAGTACAACCACTTTGGAGAACAGTATGGAGGTTTCTCAAAAAGCTCAATATAGACCTACCCTATGACCCAGCCATACCACTCCTAGGCATCTATCCTAAACAGCAAAACCCAAGATATCAAAAAGACATTTGTACTTCCATGTTTATCGCTGCACAATTCACAATAGCCAAAATATGGAAACAACCCAGATGCCCCTCCACAGATGAATGCATCCAAAAAATATGGTACCTATACACAATGAAGTACTACATAGCGATTAGGAATGGTGAAATATTGGTATTCGCAGGGAAATGGTCAGAACTCGAACAAATAATGTTGAGCGAGACAAGCCTAGAACACAGAAAACAAAGGGGCATGATCTCCCTGATATATGATTGTTAAGAAAGGGAGATGGAGAGACAGTAGAGACCAGGTCTGTGAAACCAAAAACTGCTTGTCAAATGGTATTCCCCACAGGATTTGGGCAGCGACCCCACAGTATATAACTAAAACCAAACAACTACTTAACATATAAAGGTCAAAAATTGACCTCTCAGTGGAATACAATAGCTCAAAAGCTATGCATGTATGTTCATATAAGATTACTGTCGACATATTGTCTAATATCGACATTACATTTAAAGCCCTAGGCGAATTTTCTCGGGTTTGGCCACGTGGCTACTGTATGTTCTTGATACATTGTATATTGTATATATGTCTACCTGACCTAGAGAAGGGAAAGAAAAACAGGGCGTAAGATATCACAAGAAATGTACACACTGCCCTACTATGTAACTGTACCCTTTTTGCACAATACCTTGTCAAAAAATTTTGTCTTCAATTAATAAATAAATTAAAAAAAATAGGGCTGAAAACTGGATCTGAAATCATTCCATGAAATCAGATGAGAAACAGAGTGTGGAAGTAGCAGTGTATATTCCTGACTCACCTAGTAGCAGGCAGCTCCTCATCTTTTTTTTTTTTTGGCCAGTCCTGGGGCTTGGACTCTGGGCCTGAGCACTGTCCCTGGCTTCTTTTTGCTCAAGGCTAGCACTCTGCCACTTGAGCCACAGCGCCACTTCTGGCCATTTTCTGTATATGTGGTGCTGGGGAATCGAACCCAGGGCCTCATGTATATGAGGCAGGCACTCTTGCCACTAGGCCATATCCCCAGCCCAGCTCCTCATCTTTTTAGTCTGATCTCAGGTACAGTCTCTAATCACTACAAAGACCTACTGAGGTGATTCCCCTTCTTTCAACAATCTTAACTTTCTGTGAATGAGTTTTACATAAAAATGAGTTCATAGTTGGGAATGTTTTCAGGATGTCAAGAAACTGTACTAAAAAGTAGTATTAATTTTCAGAGGATTGTTAGTATCATGCTTAATATTGAGTTATCAAATGAATGTTGGTTGGGAAGCACAACTTTTTTAAAACCAGGCGACAAAGAGTACTGAAGTACATATTACAAATCTATTAAAATACCCTTTGCTTGTAAATAAACAGCTGTTACTTGCTTACCTTTGTGTTGTGGCTTAGATAGGAGATGTTCTCCAAAGACTTCCTGTTGAGGCTTGATTGTGATGGGCCTTTAGAAAGTAATTGGAACTGGGTTCCAGTGGCTTGGGTTTGTAATCCTAGCTAATCAGGAAGCTGAGATGGTTTGAAGCCACCCTGCGCAGCTAAGTTCATGAGACTTTTTAATCTCCAATTAACCACCAAAATACTGTAAGTGGAGCTGTTGTTCAAAGCAGTACAGTGCTAGCCTTGAGCAAAAAAGCTCAGGGGCAGTATTCAGGCACTGAAATCAAGCACCATGATGGTTAAAAAAAATAAAGTAATTGGATCCTGAGGGCTCTGATATATTAGTGGATCCAATTGCTCATGGATTAAAATCTCAGAACTGTGAGCTGAAACAAGTCCTTGGTCTCTAAAGATGTTTTACTTTGGCACAGTGATCAAAGTCAAGCTAATACACTCTGCATAGCTTTTTTTCTTGAAACACCCCTTAACTGTATGTTCATGTAGTCTTTAAAACTTACAGACATTATCAGTGGAACTCTGTAAGGAAAGGATTAGAAGTTTTATCTTTTCCTACCTTCAGTTGTCTTCTGTCCATCTCTTAGACGTTCTGAATCTTTCTGGCTGTAGACAGGGGAACTGTCGTTCCTCTCTTTGCTGCCAGTGAAAGACAGCTGCAGAGCAACTTCTGGATCGAAAGCCTCTTGCTTAGGATCCAAAGCAAGTTCGCAGACCTCTTGACAGCTTTATGACTAATGTGTCTTTTTTCAACCCACACTCAAGTGACTTAGTATTCTGACCGAATATTCCATTAGGAATGAAGAATTTGGATTTTGATTGGCTGAAATGGATTCCATTGTTTCTTGATCAGAAGTCACAATTACTGTGTTCTGCCACATTTGCTTAGTTTGGGACAAATGGACAATAAGGTTCTAGAACTGAAGTAGCATTGAGTAATAATCCCCTCCAGAAAGATGACCAGATTTAACTTGGGGAGGTGGTAGAAAATAATCTGGGAATATCTTACCTGTTGGGCTGAGGATGCTAATCTGGCCACAATGCTATCCAGTAGGAATATGGATTTGATAAATCAAGTGCCTGCACTGAGGTCATAGGAAGGGCAAAAGACTATATGTAGGCCATGTATCACTATGCATCAGCCAGCCTCCTCCAGGTATGTAGGAGCTTCAGCTGGAAGCTGTGCTTTGTTGCCTGTAAACTTAGTTACCAGTGGCTCTGTTAGAAACTAGGACACAAAGTGAATGTCATATATAATATGAAACTTTTCATCTGCGGAGCTAGTTAACTAGTTTTGCTTGAACAGTTCAGTTCTTAACAGTTTTTACCACTAAGAGGGGGTTTCTTTTGAAAACTGGGAAATCCTACCCATGTCTCCCCCACTCTTTTCCTGGCCAAGGCTTACCTACCTCAAAAGGAAGTACAATGACAATTTAGTAACTGGAACACTGAGTCCTGATGAATGACTTTTTTACACATCCATAAGTGATCTTATGAGACCCACTGGACAATGTTGAAGTGCTATTTTTTTTTAATGTGTGTGTGCAAGTTCTGGCTGTCTCTGAGAAGCTGGTTTTGTTTTGATTTCCAGCCCTGGGGGCTGCCTTTGAGCTGTGATTCTCAGATCTCAGCCTCCTGAAGTAGTTAGGATTACAGGCCTGGGCCACCTGCAACCAGTGAAGTGCTACCTTCAGAGCACTCTGATTTGGGCCATGTAAATCTTCAAAATAGAAAATGCTAAATGAAATGTGAAACTGCTAAAAGGTGCCATATACTTGGCATTTTTATACTGGGTTACCTTAATAATAAACATTTTATTCAAATGTATCTTTGAGTAGCTTTAAAAAAAATAATGGCCTAAAACTTCACTCAAGGCTGGGTGATGGAAGATGATGGTTCAAAGCCAGCCTAGGTAGAAAAGTTCATGAGACTCCATCTTCAAAATGGCAAAAAGCTAGATGGGAAGCATGGGTCAAGTGCCAAACAAATGAGGCACATTGTTCAAACCCTGGTACCAAACAGATAACAAAAAAAATCCCCAACTTCATCTCAAATGATCATTTGAAGACTGAGATAAATTTTATTTCTTTCTCAAAGGTAGTAAATACATGATTAGTATTTTACTAATATTATGAAGAATCTTCTTGAGGGGCTGGAGGCATGTCTCAAGTGGGAGAATACCTGCCTAATAAACACAAGGCCCTAAGTTCAATCCCTGGTACTGAACAAAACAACAGAAAAAGACATTTATTTGCCTTGTTGAACTCATATTTTGATCAGTAGGGTTCTTTTTCCCTTTGAATTTGCCAAATAGAATTTGTGAGGCTTATAGGGATGAGTGTTACAGTTCACACATACTCCAGCTGTGTGGGAGGCAGCAGTAAGAAGATCACGGTCAGCCTGTGAGAAAACGGGAGCTCTTATGTGAAAGATAAACTAAAGCAAAAAGAAAAAAAGAGGGGAGGGGTCTTGGCACAAATAGTAGTGCAAGGCCCTGAATTTAAGCTCCATTACCTCCAAAATATAAGAATTTGTGTTGGCCGTGAGTGGCTCATACCTGTAATCCTAGCTACTCAGGAAGCTGAGATTGAGGATGGCGGCTTAAAGCCAGCACTGGCAGGGAAGTCCGTGAGACTCTTAGCTCCAATTAACTACCAGAAAACTGGAAGTTGTGCTATGGCTCAAGTGGTAGAGTGCTAGTCTTGAGCTGAGGAGCTCAGGGCCAGCACCCAGGCCCAGAGTTCAAGCCCCACAACCAACCAAAAAAAACCAACAACCAAAAACCAGAATTTGTGAGGTTATGAGCTCAGCACTATGAGCTTACATAATCTCCTATAAAGGTGTTTAAAACAACAATAAAATAAACAACAAAATAGAAAAATATTTTGGTGCAATAAAAATTGCTAGTGGGATTCCTGGAGACAGGTTGAAACTGTTCAGTGTTCTGTGTTTTTCTGGATCCTAGAATTTTCTTCACTTTTCTGTTTGCACAGAAATTTCAGTGGAAGATGCTTTGCTGATTTCTGCCAAAGAGCATTTTAAACGCTTTAAATGCTCTCAAAACGTCTATCTTTTTTGAAAAATTTAAGTTCCTTAAAATACCAGATTAGGTACTTTTCATCTTACTTACCTGGCATAAAAACAAACTCCTAATTTTGGTTGTCTTCTTTAGAAAATGAAACAGCACATCTCTTAATTTTTTATATAGAATAAACTTTATTTTTTATTATAGACATGGATCAAAAATAAAAGTTTTTATATACATATGACATATTGTGCAAACAAAAGGCTTTTAAATATCATGGAGAGACAATGTTGTTGGGAAGAAAAGGAGGTGAATGATGGGGGTTAGGATGGTCTTCCTGGAACTGCAGGAGGGGGTCGCCTAGTAAAAACAAAACAAAAGAAAATAACAAAAAGAAAAAAACAGATTCGGAGGAAGCAAACAATGTTTAAGTTATAAAACAAATACAAATGAAAGCATGCAAAAAAATATCCCACAAAAGATCAATTCAAATCAGAGAAAAGAAGCAGGCAGGCATGCAGGAAGAATGAAGGGGCACTATCATATAGCAAAGTTAGTAGTTCCCAGGATATTGCATGGTCACTAGCAGCGTGCTAGACATGAGCCATTTGTGCATACTGAGCCGTCTTACTATGTCGTCCCATGGAATGATAAATCCTTGCAATCATATAGAAGAGAACTATGACTAGTACTCAGGCCCGAATATCTTTATAAACTAGCATATTTGACTCCTAGCCCTGGTTTTGTGACACTCGTTTTTTTTTCCAAAGACTGAAATAAATGGTGTGTGATTTCTACAGAGGGAGAAGTTATTGATCTAGAAGTATGAACGTTTTTTATTTAAGTGTGGGGAATTTGAAGCTGTCAAGAGATCAAGAGGGAAATGTAATCATGGAAATTTTACAGAAAAAGATTTGTAAATAAAGATGTGCTGCAGATCAAGAGCCCTGATGTGTGCTAACATGAAATCAAGCCTAGGGAAACTAGGAGGCAGAGGCACAGCTTTGATAACCTCAGGATTTTGTAGGGTTTCTGCCCTGTTTGAGAACTAGTTTCAGCTGAAATTCCAATATATTCTGAAGTGGGTCCAGGACAAATAAAAGCTGATTTGCTGGATCTTTTTTTTTTTTTTTTAAACTTGTTCATATTCCTAGTGTGGCTACTTTTTGGTCAGGTCCATGGTTTGTGAAGTCAGATGTAGCAAGCAGGCAAAGAGCAGGCCACGCAAAATGTGTCCCATTGGTTTCCAGCAGAAAGGCTGTGCTTTCATTTTCTCCTTCTAATGGAATCAGTAATGAGCTCAACGTGACAGCAAGCCAGAGAACTGGGAGGTGGTCTCATACCCTACTCTCTGTGGGACTTCACTGTGGCTACTCATCCAGGTGTCCACCAACATGCTCATTTCACCTCAGTCTGGTGACACTTCAGTGAGTGGAGCAATGAGGTCTACAAAAACAAAAAACAAAAACAAAACAAACACTTCTTTTTTTTAATCTTCCAAGAGAGGGAGAGAGAGAGAGGTTAATGGAAACAAACTGACTGGTTGATTTCTTTTTTTCTTTCTTTCTTTTGAGCAGTAGTTTCAAAAAGTGATCCTACCTTCCCCTAAATCTAGGACTACTTTTTCTTCAGTCCAATTGAATCTGGCCACACCAAGGAGACCTCCCCTCCATTAAAATGACCAGAAACTTGTTATTAGTACCTAGCCTTTCAGGGGGGTTGGGGGTGGGGTGCCTGCCAGCCTTTAGCTTGTGACAGCAGGTAATAGCTATCCCTGGTGTTTTCATGAAGAGAATGTAATTAAGTTTCTGTCAGCCTCAATGAGATTTATCACCTGTCCAGTAAACAAACTATTTTGGAGTTCTGAAGGGGCTTTAGAAAACTTTAATTACCTCAGCAGGGTGGGGAGGTGAGCCATTAAACTGAACAGCCAGTGTGCACAGATCTGAGGAGACATTCTGTGAGCCTGTGCCAAAACGCTTTCTTCTTGGAGCTGGTTTGGTGTTGTAATCCAGAAACAGAATCTGAAACTTTATGCTCGAAATATATTTTCCCTGACAGCTAGAAACGTTTGTTGCAAACTATCAGGATGATATCCCAGTAGCCAGTTCCTTCTCATCTCCACTTACCTTGGATTTAACTTTCCAAAGGAGCATTGTTGATGATGCCCTTAATGGATTAGTTAGTTCTACCATGGATCTTAGTAGTTTGAGCTTTTGAAATTGTTTTCTCTCCACAAATGCCCCATATTATTAATCGATCACACTGCAGTTTTTATTTTAGTGTCAGTACTGGCACTTGAACCCAGGGCCTGAGACCTGTACTTTAGCTTTTTCACTCAAGGCTAGTGCTTGACCACTTGAGCCACAGCTCCACTTCCAGATTTTTGGTGGTTAATTGGGGGGAAAAAAAGAGACTTACAGACTTTACTGCCCAGGCTGGTTTTGAACTATTTTCCTCAGGTCTTTGCCTCCTGAGTAGCTAGGATTACAGGCCTGACAGCATCATACTGGAGCTTTTTATACGTACAACTACAAAGGTATTTAATGCTGTTACTTCACTGTACAAGTTGGAATGCTGAGTTGCTAACAAATATACCAGACAAGCAAGTCTACCCAATGCAGATTATAATTTCAGGTTATATTTTCCCAAATTTTCTGAAAAATAGCCTTTTAAGTTGCTGGGCCAAAATACTAAGGTAAAGAGAACTTTGGGAAACTGTGAATTAAGGCTGTAGTTTTAGCCAGTATCTTTTGCAAGTGTTCTAATTGGCCATAGCGTGAAAGAACATCTTCATATGGATCATGAGCACTATATATAAATTGATTATTAATAAGAATGAGGAATTATCCACCTTTTCTTCACTCAACATCAGTGCTACAATTTATCACAATGGTGATATTCTCCTGGTAAGATCCCTGGGAAGATTTTCCTTATAGATTTTTACCCTTCAATGAGAATCTCACAAAATGTGATTTGCTTGCTTGCTATTGCTAACTTGATATCCCAGAGCAGAGGATGAGCCCTAAGGCTTGGTAAAGTGAAGAAAGAAAGGCAACAGAAATAGAGTTCAAAAGCAAACCTCCTTCTCTTCTATCACTTTAATCTTGTGAATGTAACATAATTTAATAGATCTCTGTTTCAGAGAGTGGCAGAAAGGAAAGAGGAAATATTCTGAGTCCTACACCAGGTTCACTAAAACTTGCATGGTATATGTGTCTCTTATTGCCACCTGGATTCCTCCTGAGCCTGCGGGACCTCCCTTCCAAGGACTCAGATACTGCTGAGAAGTCCTGAGCTCCAAGGGGCCTGTCTTAAAATGGGAATTCTTACTCTCTCTCTCTCTCTCTGTGTGTGTGTGTGTGTGTGTGTGTGTGTGTGTGTGTGTCTTTCTGTATCACTTGTTAAAGTCTATTAAATAAACTTTGGGAACTGTGAATTAAGGCTATAGTTTTAGCCATTGTCTTTTGCACATGTTCTAATTGTTAGATGGCCATAGAGTGTGAAAGAACATCATGCAAATGATTGGAAACATAGCAATTCCAGGTGTGTAATGAGCATGAACACCGGTCATGTGTGATTAATGCAAACATCAGACACATTTCTGTGTGAAACTGAAAGATTATAGCAGAAAAACTAGGATGTCCAACTGAGATTTCCACTGATAGGAGAGTTGTTTTAAAAACATGAGTGAAAAATTGACAGTTAAAACCCTTTGCTAACCCCTAGGTACATCATCTTTACAATATATTTTTTAAAAACTCAAAAAACCCTTTGCTTTTGGTAATTTTCCTTAGAAACAACTCAGATGCTATTACTAACACTACGAATCATGCAGTTGGGATGAAATACAAGTTAGAGCATGATTCTCAGGCAGAATTTCAGTAGGAAGTTTTCTTTGAAGGTGTGGGTACTTCAGTCATGGAACATACAAAGATAGGACAAAACATAGATGGAGAAGAAAATGAGAGCAGGAAAGAATTTGTTAGCACAGCTGTCTGTCCAGTTATTCTTTTCATAATGAGCATATTCTGATCATGGAAAGACAGCAATGTTTTTCTCTCAGCTCTTTCTTGCCTTCTGCCTCTGGATGGTACAGACTGGCATTATGTATCTTAATACAGACCATCATCAGAACTCTTATAAAGTAGAGATTTTATTGCCTGGACACTCAGGGGAAGGAAATCCAAGGAAAGAATGTCTGTGACTATGTTGAGCATTCACACATTTTTAATACTAGAGAAACTAAAAGGGGGCACATTGCCCATTGGGTGTCCAGTGAGCAAATAACAAGAGGTCATGCATCTGGGTAGGTGTGCAATTATTCTTTACAAGTAATTCCTTCCCGTGGCCTATTACCTAGGCAGAACATCATTCCTCTTCCTACTTTTTAGGGTATTTCACAAGCATTTCCTTTCCAAATTGCCTTAGTGCTCTAGGCACGTGTCCCATCAAGATCATCTAGGTATGAGGTCTCTGTTCCTTTTCAATCCATTCCTACCAATACTTCAAATTAGGAAGGAATAGTCTATCCTCCTTTCTTTGAGTTGTCTGATTTGTTTTTCTTTTTAGTTTTTTTTTTTTTTTGTGTGTGTGTGTGTGTGTGAGTTGTCTGATTTTCTTCTTTTAAAGATCTTCTGGCCAAGTATGGTGGGGCATGCCTGTAATCCTAACAACCCAGGATGCTGGGATTGGGAGAATTATAAATCAGAGCCAGCTGGGGTAAGGAGGTCATAAGACTTTACCCCAACCAGTGAAAACTGGGCACAGTAGCCTGTGCCTGTTATCTCAGGAAGCATAAATAGAAGGACTGTGGGCCAAGCCAGACTAGGAAAACCAAGTGAGACGCTATTTGAAAAATGAGAGCAGAAAGGCCTGGAGATGTGGTTTACGTTGTAGAGCACCTTCCTAGCGCAAGGCCCTGAGTTCACACCTCACACCCCCGAAAAAAAAATCCTCTTTAATGACAGAAACCCAAAATGCTCTCATTCTTTCTTTTTAGTAATTGAGCAAAATTGGTCTCTCAGGTATTAGGTTCAGACATATACAAACAAAAATAAGGAAATGGGAAGGTCCTTCAAATGTTTTAATTTATTTCAGGTTCAGAAATACAGTTTCACATTTTCACAATAGGTACATGTGACCTTCAAGAATGATGTAAGTTTTAGGAATTCGCTTCATTTTCCATTCAGAAAGTTCATATATCACCATTAAGAAAGCCCTCAAAGTGCCCTAGACAGTAGGTAGTAGTCTGGCTCACAGTAATTAAAGAATCAACACAGAAAACAAGATTCTGCTTTTGTACACAATTCCTTCACACAAAGGCAAAAAAAGAATTTCATTCAAAACAGGGAGAAAAGGAATGTAGACAAGGAAGCAGAACAAAAGTTAGACATAGGAAACAAATAGTGGGTTTTGGGGTTGAGAGGAATAGCTTTTACAGACTGGTAGCAGCCAATCCAAGAGAGTAGAGTAAATTCTGTTACAGTTTTAAAAACATTACATGAGGAGCCAAGTCGAAGAAATTTAAGGGTAGATTACAAAGAAAGGAATGCCTTGAGCTGAGCCACATGTGAACCCTGAACCAGAACGGTGAGAGATCTCACCAATACACCAGTATGACCAAGTCTTAAGACACACAGGAGATTCTCCCTTCATTGAGTTCTCTCTGTCTCACTCACACAAACACACATTCTTATACATGTGCATACATAACACAAGTAGCAATGCATATACTCCAAAAACATTCTTAGAATTCCACTACAAAGCACCACATGATTTTAAACGTATCACTTTGACAAAATGACTGAATTACCTAGAAAACATGTAAGAGTTCTTAAGAAAGGTCTGAGTGATCTGGTGAATTACCCATTACTTCTCTAAATTGTCTGGCTTCACTCACACTCGACTCTGAGCTCACTGCTAGGAGTCCTCTAAGTGTGAAATGATAGAAGACTCGAGGCTTGATCTTGCAGGTGATTCTCACTCAGTACAATAGTACCAAGACCTACTGTTTGGGCTCTATTCTTAAGTCTAAGGAGATTCCTGTCAATGCCAAATAACTGTAGCATTGGTCAAGTAAAAAATATTTACCTGAAAAAGTGGAAAACCTACCTCTAAGAAGTAACATCTCTCTAACATCTTTAGAAATTTTGCTCAGAAATATCTACTACTTTTATTATATTGCTGAATGTCTTTTCTTTTGGACTTCCTGTAGAGATAAATTACTATGTAGATCGACTTCACTGTTTTTACGAGTCAGCTCAGCAATCTAAAAATAACTTACACTTCTAAATAGAGATCTTAAAGGCAGGTTTACAGATCTGAGATATCTTATCAAACTACTACACCAAATGTAATATTTCTTCTTACATAACAGTGCTGTGGATTTCAATACAAATGCTGTGGACATTACCTCTGGTCATGGTTATTATGAGCATTATGCCTCTCAGATGAATACAGTCTGGAACTAGGAAAGGTTGTTTACCACATGTACATTATGAGAATGAACCATCCATTCTTATCATATGTGATGGGAGATTCTCCCAAGATACCTCTTGTATTAGTAAAGTTTAAAAATGTCTTCATACTCACACTCACATACATACTGAGCATGTTTACATAGAAATTTACACTCACACATATACATAATATCTATGTATGTATATATACAATGCACATACAATCCCACTCATGCTTGTGGCATAGCTGGGGTTTGAACTCAGGACCTTGCACTTGATAGGCAGGTGCTTTTATGGCTGAGCTATACCTCTATCCCTATGCTTGGGGCTTATCACACATAGGGACACAAAATACATACACTTACAGCAACAAATTTACTATGTATATGTTGTGTACATGGAGCCATGCATAGAAAAATGCATTGTCACAGAAAACATCAGCATTTATCACATACTGGTATTAGGTCCCATTCATATTTTATGATTATTATGGCTACAGTCTATCCTAAATAGTCACAATGTTAATCTCTGTGACTAGTTTTTAATCCTAACTTCAGGAGGTTTATCATTATGTCACAGGAATTGGTTATATTATGATTTGGGATAGAATGAATTTTATCTGCTAATAAACAGACTTACTGTTCTTTGTCATAACACACATCTAAAAGCAATACTCAGAGGGATATTCTTGGCAGATGATTTTGGAAATGCAATATGCCTGTTCTAAATCAATGCTGTTTCGTTAATCTGTCCACAACTGAAGAAGTGGTTACTCCAATTAATGAACATTCATGCAAGAGTTATCATGTGCCAACAAAACTAGATTTACTTGTCTAAAAGGTACAGTTTAATTTTCCAAATCCTAAAAACACTGAAGTTTTTGTTCTAGACAAGATGGAGCTACATCTATTGTGTTGGCAGAATCAGAGCAAGCAGCTAAGAGGAAGTCGATGTGAGATTAGCAGTGGAATGGGAGACAGAGTTCTTTATGCTGCATTCTCGTCTTAAGGCCTGATGTGCATGCTGCCCCTCTCCCTGCTCAGTTTCATGGTCATCTCCCTTCTGCTGGATACAAACCCCTCTCAAATAGTGAGTACTATAGCAAGCTGAAAATAAGTCTGGAATGTCACTGCTGAAATTCTGGGAGAAGCTGGGTTCTATTAGACATCACATGGGAGTTTGACACAGAAGAAAAATGTGCCCATAAACGGAGACAATTGGGACAGTGCATCTGCAGGACTGTAATCAAAAAGCAAAAGCCCAAGATGACAAACACCATTGTTTATGACTGCTTAAAAATCAGTGGGAAGAAAGCTCTGGGAAAAAGAAAATCTCCAATTTTCTTTGACATTGGTTTGTGTGATCAGAGAACACACCAGTGGTTGTCCACAATAGTTTTGTTTAACAGAAGGAAATTTATGAAATGCAGCAAAATATGAAACCACAATTAGCACAAAGCCAAACTCTGAAGTATATAATTTGTGAGCTGCCTGTTTCAGAGAATTCAAAGGAAGAAGCAAAGGGAATCTTAAAATGAGGGAATTTTATGAAAAGATCTTATAGCAGATTATTTGTTTTGCTGTGAATGTTTACTTAGCATTTTTCCACTTAGCTGTGACACTATTTTCAAAACACAATATGTGTTTCATACACTGGTTCCATTCACAAACAGTTACTTTTTTTCCATTGACGAAAAGATACAAGAAGACTTAAGAATACTAATGTTCTTTCTACAATCACTTTTAATTTTAAAAGCTGAAATGCTCTTTTTGGAAACCATATAGTCTCTGACTTTTGCCAAGAATAAGTGTCTAGCTTTAACCCTTCTGAATGGGTTCAACATAATGCCACTCAACTGGACAAGTTCTCTTTTAATAATGGTTAAAAAGTCTTTACTTCATGCTTTATGGGTATCTGCTTTGGGTATAAACTACACAGGAAATTAAAGATAGGTTAACATACAAATCATGTTTGCTGCTCTCAAAGGGAGACATTGCACTTAGTAAAACCTGATTTACTTCGGTAGAATATGAAATAATGTCAAGTGACCCCCACATTTTAGTAGAATACTTGCTCTGCTGTCTGGGAACAGTTTAGCAGACAAAATTCCATTTAGCTTTGGCTGTTTCCAACATGTTAATCATTTGGTCCTAGGTAGTTCAAAACTTAGGCTCATGCCTGCACTATTAACCTCCAGGTGAAACTGCTCTTTTAAACTATAGAAATTCTAGAAATTGCAAGCTTGCTTTAGCTCTCAATAAGATAGGCACTTTGAAGTGCTATGCTGTTGAGCCATGGTGTTATCAACTGACTTTTCTTTAGATCATAGACATCATTCTTCTAGTAAATGTGAAGATTAGAGAGGGCCTCCAATAGATAGAGATATACACTAAACCTGTTTTGGTGTTTGCGATTTGTAAATAATGTAAATAATACAAGGGAATCATCAATTAACATGGAATTTTTCTTTAAAAAAATGTTAATGACAATAATAATAAATGGGAGTTAGTATGAAAGTGTGGTTAGCCATAAAAAAATTAGGTCAGCTGGGAAAATTCAAGTTTCCATTTCTGCCTTCACTTTAACCAACCAGGAGTTGAACATAGAAGGGAATAAAGAAGTTGTACTTTTCAGACATTTTTACATATGTGATATTTTGCTTCTTCTTTGAACTTTAAAACTAGTCAAATTTATTGACTGTTTTTTTTTTGGTAAAAAACAACTTTAATTCATTGTTACATATGCTTTTAGCAAGAAGCAAAGCACACTGGTGTGAGAAGCTCTCTAGGGCACACAATGCAGACTTTCCCTTTACAAACTACCTTGTGCTTCAGGAAAAGTTTTATACTTAAGGAATCTTCCTTTAAAGCAATCACTTCCTTGCAGTCTTAGGAAAATAAGGAAGGATAGGAGCTAACTGTATCATTATGGATTACGTGGTGGTAGTCATAATAGATAAGAGAATTCTGCCATCCTAAACAATGCAGGAGAACAGTATGTAAGAGTTAGCTCTAAATTCACGATCTCATATCTGTTCCGAGCTCCTTACTGAAGGATATCCTGGAATGCTTGGCCAAAGTAATTTCAAATATATGTCAGTGTAGGTAAATGGTACCCAAAATATAGGGCTGCTCTACAAACCTACCTTAGGCAGAATGATATAGAAAGCCTCTACGGGGTCAGCCATTTTTAAGAGTCAAACCCTACGGGTCTGACAGACCAGGAGCCATGAGGATGAGGATGAATGCATTAGTAAAACTGGTTACTTGCCTACTGATGTCCACACATGCGACTACTCATGGTATACTGCAATGGTTATCAGTATGTTGCTTTCACATTAATTCATTAGTGATTAATTGCCATGCCAGGCACTTCATTTAGTCTAACAAGGAGGACTCTAGCGGACGGATTATAGTGGGACGAGTTGGTGATGGGGGTGGTCTCCGGCTAGAAAGAGGAGAGAAAGAAGACAGGTCAAAATCCAAGTAGAATAGCAGAGAATTGTTCTCCAGGACACTGGGATTGAGCCATCATGCGCATGCTCATGCAATACAGGACAGCAGGAGTGGCTGCAGTCTGATTTGAATATCCTCACCTCTCAGTCATTCAATTTTCAATGAAAAGTTAGGGATTTTTTTACAAGGAAATCTTTCTCAAAAACAAGGGCCTTACTTCCAATGCTAATATAGAGATATTATCATTTGAAAGGCATTGGGAATATATTGCACAGGTCTCGGTGACAGAGTTGTGTTTTGCCCTGTCTAGGAACTGGTGTAGGAAGTCTTACACAACAATGGATTTTGAGTTTTTATTTCAAATGTCTCCCTCCATGTCTCTTCCTTCTCTCTGTGTCCACATGCTAGTGGCCCTTCTCACTGCCTTTAGCAACAGCATTCTCCAATTTCTTCTATATTTTGCTACTAATTTGCAGAATATTGGAAAATTACAAATCCAGGCTTTTCAGAGTTCTCTATGAGTGTAAATAGGTTCATTGTGAGCTGCAGCTCTGGCTGGGGGTCTTAAAATGTTTTATTGCTATTGTTGATGTTGTGTTGCTAGTGATAGTAATCATTATCACTTTCTGGTTGGCGGTGGTGTTCCTGATCGCTGAGTGTGCTGAACAAACTCCAGATAATTAAATATCACTGTAATTGAGAATTTCAACATTACCAAGTAATATTCCTTAAACTACAATGTTTTGTAAAATAAATGGAATTGAGTGCACGTATGGACTACACATAAGATGTAGTATCTTGGGAATAATGCAATGGATTCTGCAAACTGAAGTTTTTCTTTTTAACAAAAACTCTCCAGTGATATATTTTTTTTTCCAAAAGACTCCTCCTAGACATTATACTCGTGTCATAGAATCTTCTTCTGTGTTAGAAACACTAAGTTGATAAATTGAATGTATCTTTTGAGATAATGAACAAGAAAAGTAGAAGAACACAGTTATGAAATGGTTCAAAAGCACATCCCTGTTGCCTAGTGACTGGACTGTAATTGTCCCTGCCAAGGCCCAGGTTTGCTTCCCAGTCAGGTAGCAAAACCACCAAACAAGTCCAAAGCTATAACATAAAATTAGATAGTCAAGAAAAAAGTGAAAGTTGAAGAGGTATTCTTAAATTAATGATGAGAATATTGCCTACTTATGTACAAACTCAGATTTGTCCAATTCCTTTTCTCTTACACGTGAAAAGTTTCCAATGCACTCTCCTACACTAGTGTTATTATTGAGCAGACATTCAATTTGTAAAAGTCTTAAGCACAGTAACGAAAGGAAGTCAATTGCAGAGAGAGTGTTGTGATCTCTTGAAGTTTTTTTTGGAAATACTCCAATGGGAAAAAAATCCTCTCCTAATTGCCTTCTAGTGATTGTGCAAAAACACTTGCTTTTTGGCTAGTATAATACGGATGGTTAGAATGGCCGTATTTCTCATGTCCATGGTCTTGAACCTGCATTATTTTCATTGCCAGAGGCCATGCCTATTTAAGTGACTTCACACAATATCTAGCCTGGTTTTTATATGCAATTATGTTCTTAACATCTTTGTGTATATCCTTCTATACTACTTCCCCTGTGGTATATCCACATATCTCTGTTATTACTCATCACATTCAAGTCTCAATTCGATTTATATGTGTATTGTTACTGACTCGCTTTCTAGCTCTAGTTTCTGGCTCATCACTTACACCATTCAGTTGGTAAATGCTTGCCAATGAGAACAGATGAAAGCTATATCTGGAAGTAAGAAGCAACTTAAGAATGGTGATGGTCTTCTCATGAAATCCTGACTGTGGCCAAAGTGACCTGTTAGTATTGGGACTCTTGAAAATCCAACCTACAAAGTGATCAGCCTCTCAGTTCTTTAGTAGGTTTTTTGGAATAAGTACTAATAAACAACAGGATCCCTGCCCTCAGGGGGGTTATCAAATAAGCATGTAACCTATGGAGATGTATTCTTAGAGATTATGCAATTCTTGGGGTAAAGACAGCAGAAAGTTGGCTAGAATTTGAACTTGAAGGAGGGAAACCAGAGGGTTCAGTGAGACTTAATCAGAGGTTGTTAATTTAGAAAAAAAAAGCAACTCATGTTACAAGTTCAGTGGGAGGGAGGACATAGTAGTTATGCAGAATGGAAATTCTTTAATGTAAATGAGATAGCTTAGACCAAAGTTTATAGCAAGACAGGAAGGAATGGGTTCTCTTTTAGCCTTTCTGTTCTTGGCTTCAAAGTCATTTCTCAGTCCTTCCAGACTTTCCCAGGTGCCATTCCTCGTCACTTGATTGCCTGGACTCTCAATAGTGAGAGCTCCTAACCTGAGAATAGAGATCACACATGCTGGATTTATTATGTATATCCAGCACGTAAAATATAATGGATGGGCAGTGAATAACAGTTGTTGAAAGTGGCTAAACAAGATGCTTCTTTATGCTAGAGCAGGAGCTGGACTGGGCTGAGCAGGTTAAGTGAGGTCAGGGATACAACACTTTTGATGCAGAGGTTTGTATTTGAGGCATTATGACTATATAGAAAAAGTCCTGGTCCAGTAGTCAAATGAGGTGGATTCTAAGCTCTGATTTGTCAGGTTATGAAGCCCACTAAACTTTGCTACACCTGGATTTCCTACATGAGGAGACTCAGCTATATGACAGCTGGGTTTCTGGTTATGTATTGTATGCAACATTTACTGAGCATCTGCAGTATGGGCTGAATGAGGCTACATGATTTGAGTCAGCTTTGAGTGTATTCAGAATGGCAGGGGAGTGCAACCCGACAGCTACACAAGCGATATTCCTTGCACTTGCTGTGTTATGCTTGAAGCTGTGGCTCTACCTTTTAAATGGGATAATGGAGCAAAATCCTGTAATTTTTAAGAGTATTGCCTGAGATACTTGAAAACCCAGTAATGTGGTTAAGGAAAGGGCAAATGTGATTTGCAGTGCTTCCCATAAGCACTGGAAATAATTGTAAGAAGACATAGGTATATAGTTAATGAAAAAGACTAGACATTAAATAATGAAAATTGAAGGGAAGATGGTGGAGATGAGGAATGGAGAAACTGAAACCTTCTGTCAGCACAGTAAATGGTCCTTGATCTTCTCTTCAATCCTTGGGCCATGTTTCTGGACTGAGGAAGGACAGCAGCAGAGAGAAGGTGAGGAAGGGGATCAGAAGGACAGATGCTGCTGTAATGTGTCAGGTCTGTTGTTCGTTCTCTTCATCACCGTATCCCAGAACTGAGCCTAATCTTTGGCTTATAGTATTTACTCCCCAAATATATAAATTAGGAAAACTGAAGCACATAAAGCCTTGAAGGAGACATACTTTGGGCCTTTCACAGAAAAAGCACTGCATAGCTCTGTGCTAAATTAATGACTGAAATTTCAGAATAAAAAAAGTACCATTTCCATAATGCTCTTTCAAAATGTTTAAGACATCTTTGAAATATGCCCAGTTTCAGGTTAAAGGAACATATATATATATGTGTATATATATATATATGTTCTTATATAATAACTAAAAATCTTAGAGTCTTCTGGTAGCCCTTCTGGAAGGAATGAGCATTATTTTATTTCTAGAAGAATAAAAGCAGCAACATGCATATGAAACTCTACTAGAAAGAAATTCAAGAGAAGTATTAAGTTGTTCAGGGTTTCTTATTAAGCAATGCTAAGATGTTTGCCAACGCCAACACCAGAAACACATTTAAGGTTTGCTGTTCCAGGTCATTTCATCAGTCTAGGTCCTAACCATTCCAAGAGTTTTCAAAGAAATTCACCTCACAGGACAGTTTGTTTGGGGCAAAGCAAAGCTATTTGTTTTGTACCAAATTTTCCTCAGTTGCTTTGTTTAGCGATGGGCTTCATTAAATAATCCATTATATTGAAATGGAGCATCTTGTATCATTTAGTATTTATTGAAACACTATGTGGTGTGTGGGAGGCTTATGGTTATGATAGAAGAGCCATGTTTCTGCTTCCAAATCAAAGGGAAAGATGTAATACTTGAAATTGTATTTGTAGCTGCAGGGATGGGCCATTAACAGTACTTTGGACAATGACTAATTTTGTAAGAAAGTCAAATGGTGTCACAAAGTGGGTGGCATTATGAGGCAGCAACTGGCTTCCCTGATAAGAGAGAATGCATCATGCATCATTGTTTTTCTTCTTTCACGGTTCTCTTTTAAGAGTAGAAGAACAAATTTCATCTGTTCTTCTCTGAGCTAGCTGGTCTGGAGTGTTCATGGGATGAGGTCAATGGCATATCAGCTTATGGGGTGGGTATGGAAATTGTGCATGGTATGGATTTCCCATCTGGCTTGATCTTTCTGCATTTGCCTTTATTTCTCCTTAGCTTGGGGATGTGGGGGACATTTGTCTGGTGAATGTGAGGCAAGAATGAGCTCAATCTCTTTTCTGCCCTACCAAGACTCTATGATTCATAGGCCAGCATTTGTTCTTCTGGACAGTTAGTGTCATGGTCTAAGCAATGGTTCTCAAATTGCACCTTGTACCACAATTCCCTGGGTGGGTGGGGCTTGTTAAAACATAGGTTTCTGGGTACAATGCAGAGTTGCTGATGGAACAGGACATTTCAATAAGTGCAGATGACACTGGCGCCAGTCCTGGGACTGTGCTTTGAGAACTGCAGCTCTGAGGCAAAACAAATGCTTTTGATTTTGATATGTTAGAAAGTCAATTCACTTGCCAGACAAAGTAAAACTGAAAAAGAAAATGCTATAAAGATTGAAGAAATGGTCACAGATACCTACTGGTGTCTTTTGGGTACTAGAACTCAGCAGAGGTCAAAGAAATTTTAGATTCATATTGTAATGACCAAGATAGTGCAGTGCTGTAGGTTTCTTGTGATTCACAAGCAGGAAAACAACCTCTTCCTTTGGGAGACTTGTATTTGCTCATGAAAATGTTGTTGACAAAACATGCATTTCAAATTCTCATTTTTATGTTTTCTTTCTTTCTTTTTTTTTTTTTTTTTGGTACTGGGGATCGAACCCAGGACGTTGCACTTGCTAGGCAAGCGCTTTTGCCACTGAGCTACATCCCAGCACTCAAATTCTCATTTTTAGAGGAAGTATGTGTGAAGTTCAGTTTAGTAGACCCCAATTAAAACCAAACTAGGCTGACACTTGTAGAGATGACTGACTGAGAGAGGAGTGTTTGACAGATAAAACGGGATTGCCACAGAGCTTCTATACAAAAAGTTTTCTATTTATGAAATATAATTGAAGCTGTCAAAGATAGTTGCCTCAAAAATTCATTACATTGAGGATTATGAGAAAGTTACATGTCATGTTTTAAGGAGCCACTGAAATCTGATACCAAGGTGCTCAATGTTTTAATCTAGTTGATAATCCCCCCTTCCTATGACTAATCCCTCCTTCCTATGACAAGTTTTATCAAATGAACCACTAGAAGAAACTTGCATCCCTCACTTTAGTTATAGCTGCTCAATTTCTTAGCAAACAGACCAAAACAAAACAAAACAAAAAAAGGAAACAAAAACAGTTTCCCAAGTTTTAGAAATCAAAACATCTTTTCCATGATCCTCTTAATTCTCACATTCTTTGCGAAGTCTGAGGTATGGATGTCTGACTGCTCATTGGAAACAACATTCTAAGCTTCCTGGGCACTGACATCCTTGTACTTCCCGTGGCCACCCATAGCAGCACCTGAGAGCAGTATCTCGATCAGGAGATCTGTGGCATGTGCCAGCAAATGGAGTCCAGGGTAACCCCAGCAAGAGCACCTCTGGGTAAAGTGAGAAAGCAGCTCTAAGCCAAGAACCTCTACTTCCTCTTTTGCATGTCTACTCTTCAGAAAACAAGTTATGGGATGCAGTATTTTAGATTTCAGCATTGTATTTGTCATGTACTTCTCACTTTGAGCAATTATTCAATAAACTGTATATATCTAGAGAGCATGAAGCTAAGTTCAGAAAAATGTTTTTAATCTACATGGAAAGCTATATCTTGTCATTTATGACCAAAAATACCATATAGAGTATATTCACCATGTTCCTGGCCTTTTGTGGCGTAAAGAATACTGTCCAAGTCACTGCTGTACAAAGAGAATTTGCAGCAGATGTTGGAAAAAACTTAAGACTTTGAGTCCATTTAAAGGGGTTGAGGAATTTATGAATATGATCCTTGGTACATATTAGAGCTGGCATTTCTTTCCTCTAAGAATGAACCCATGATTTTATAATGCATAGCATTAGGAAAATATGAATTAATTCATAGAATTTGAAATAAGAACATATGGAGAAAATCATCTACAATTTTTATTTGATTCAAGCATGTAATATCTTGTGTAATTTTAGTCTCTGAGATAATTGGTAGTCTATCACATTTTCTTTATATTTTCTAAATATCTGACAGATTTCTCCCACAGGTATTATACCAACATATCCACATGACTCTGTTAAGTGAATAAATTATGAAAAGAATTTTACAGTGTGTTTTCATAGACTAGAATGGAAAAGTGTATTTACATTGGTTTGTGAAGTGCACTGTTTGGGGCTAATTCCAAAATTTAATTTTGGTTAAACATTTGATGAAGTGAGCTCATTTTATGTTCTTTTTTTCCCCCTCATAAGCCCCATGTGTGCACAAGGTATTGAATTAAAAATTAAAGATGTGGAATTAAAGATAGTACTTGTCCAGAAAGACTTGTGGTAGCCATGGGGACGGGTTAACTGGGACAATGGCAGGTGTAGGCTGGGGTAGGGTTATGCTTCCTGAGTGGCAGGCATACTTGGAGACCTTGTCTGGAGTTGGAAGGAGGCTAGGGAATTCAAAAGACTCCCAGAAAGTAGAGAAAGAAGAGTGGACTAGCAAAATGTTTGTAAAGGAAAGCCAGAAAACAACAACAAAAAAAGATCTTTGTCTTATTCTCATAATAAGTCCTCATGAAGTCATAGAACAGGTAACTGAGAGGCATTATTTTTGAGATTTCTTTTTTATGTTTTGACCTCTGTACTAAACAACAGATAAGCTGAGGAGAAGGAATTAAAAAAAAAAAAAAAAGGGGGGGCTGGGGATATAGCCTAGTGGCAAGAGTGCCTGCCTCGGATACACGAGGCCCTAGGTTTGATTCCCCAGCACCACATATACAGAAAACGGCCAGAAGCGGCGCTGTGGCTCAAGTGGCAGAGTGCTAGCCTTGAGCGGGAAGAAGCCAGGGACAGTACTCAGGCCCTGAGTCCAAGGCCCAGGACTGGCCAAAAAAAAAAAAAAAAAAAAAAAAAAAAAAGCATGTGAAGAAGGGGAAGGTAAGAAGACAACTGAGGGAGGCTGGTGCCAGTGGTTCACATTTGTAATGCTAAGTACTCAGGAGGCTCAGATCTGATGATGCTGGTTTGAGCTCCACCTGGGAAGAAAAGTCCCTGAGACTTCTGTTCAATTAACCAGCAAAAAGCTTGAAGTGGAGGTATGGCTCAAGTGGTAGAGAGCCAGCCTTGAGTGAATAAGTAAAGCAAGAGCATGAGGCCCTGTGTTCAAGCCCCAGTACAAGCATTAAAAAAAAAAAAAAGACAACAGGGGAAAACCACAGACAGACAAAACTGGGGTTTTCAAGTGTTTCTAAGCACATGGCTACTAAGTTGGGCAGCGTCCCTTCCTGTGATTTTCCCTCCTTCCCCCTCTCTCTCCCTCCTTTTCTCCTTCCCTCCCTTACCTTCCTCTGCCTGTCTGTCTCTTCTTTGTTGCCAATCCCTTCTCCTCCTTCAAAGAGGCCTCCAGAAGCTGTTAACACCATAGAAGCCTGCTCTCACTGATGACAAACCATGTGTAGAACATTTTCTGATCTTCTTCTGTCCTTTTTCTGCCTGCCCTTCCTCTTCCTCGCACCCCTGGTTTCAGGACAGGGAAGTGAATTCTCCCTCTTGGACGAAGGAGGACAAAGCAGGAAAGAGGTGCTGAAAACTAGCAATTGGAAGTGACAAGATTCCACTTCTGGGCAGTGCATTCCTTGGTCATCTCAAGTCAGGGAGCAGAACAGTAAAGACAGAGAAGAAGAGGCAACATTGACATCTGTAGAAATTCTGAAACTCATTCCTGCTTTAGGATGATGGAAAAGACCTTTACTTCTTTTCTGACAGACCACAAAAACCTTTCAGACATGGGTACGGGACTTCGGACCTTTCCTCAAAGTGTCTATGTAATCAGAAACACCGATAGAAAAGTTTGAGGTTTCCCCTCTTTTAAGAACTGTCTTATTCAAAAAGAGCATGTGGAATTTGATGAGTTTGAAAAGATTGTGTTGTGGCAATATTTCATTCCTGCCCAATTCTGGTATTTGGTGAATCAAAAGGCCAGTTTTAAATGCACCATGTGGTGTTTGTCACTGAGTCCAAGTGGCAAAAATGGAGACAAAGAACTGCCCTTTGCTAATCATAGTCCCAATAATAAAAAAATTCCAGCAGGAGGAGCTCTAACATGCCTGAGAGCTCAGATTGAAAAAGGAAAAAGAAAGAAAAAAAAGCAAACAGAAAAACAGAGAGGCAGTGTGACTTTCAAACTGCTATGTCAGTGAGCAAATATGTGACTACATCCAATTAAAGGCAGTGAGAAGCACGGGATGGTGCTGGTTGGGATAGAGTGGCCCACGTTTTCTTAGCACATCCATGAGTGAAATGCACTGCCCAACCGTTACACTACCGCTGAGTCCACACTACTTGCTCTCACCAAAGCAGGAAAGAAAAGGCTGCTGGGTCAGCCTAGAAGTCATTCTTTTCCTTTGAAAGGGTCATATTGTTTCTAAACGAATCTTTGACACTGGCTCAAAAACCACATTTTAAAATGGAATTTTCATTGTTGGTGGAAGGCACTATGAAACTCCGGACAGTTAAGCCTCTGACTCTGTGGCTTGCTGGACAGGTTTCTTTCTTTCTTTCTTTCCTTTCCTTTTTCTTTCTTTCTTTCTTTCTTTCTTTCTTTCTTTCTTTCTTTCTTTCTTTCTTTCTTTCTTTCTTTCCTTCTTTCTTTCTTTCTCTCTCTCTCTTTCTTTCTTTCTTTCTTTTTTTAATGAGTGAAATGCTGTGTTTGTAAAACTTGGTGCTAAAAGGGCAAGAAATCATAGGTCCCCTGGGCCATGTAAAGAGTCTGCAGAAAGAATTAGAGCTTTCTAACACACACACACACACACACACACACACACACAACTGGAACACAAAGGACTGAGTCAGGAAAATAGTGAGGGGCATATGAATTTAGAAGTTGTCAGATTTTAGGGTACACCTTTCCATTCTGGATGGTGTTGTACAGGAGATTGGATAAGTGGGCACACAGGGTGATCAGAATCACTTAACCTGAGAGAAACTTTCATGCAATCCCCTTTCATCTTTTGCCAATAAGAAGTCAAACTTTTTGTTTACACCTGAATGGCTTGCTCACATTTGAAATTTTTATACAAGCTCCTTGTAGAAACTTTTTAAGTAGACCAGTTCAGACCCAGTCACTAAACAAAGCCAGTCTAGACAAAATCTATGGAAACCATATGTTGTTCAGGCATCTGTCTTGTAAAGACAGCCATCCTCCTGGAGAAATAATTCTCCAAACACACTCTTAGGAAAACATTACTGTAACTACCACAGTGAAGTGCTGGTCTTGGAGAAAGTAAAGCCAAAATGCATATAAGTGGAAAGCTCTCATTTCTACACACATCAGATGGTCTGGGAATGGTTTTGAAAGCACAGACCGTCGCACATACCATTTGTATTTCCATTCTAGAAGGATCTAAAAAGTTTACAGTTTTGTTCCTCCAGACTCCTCCAGAAGTTTAGACAAGGGACCTCCGAGCAAGCCTCTTCTCACCCACATGGAACTGTTTTGAATAATGTTGTAGATGGATGAGGCCAAAGAAACAGAACACTTTCTTCTGATCATTACCTCATACTGCTGGGCTGCCAGGCTCAGATAGAAGGCAGGTGTCTGCCATAATACAAGAAGATTCCTCTGTATAATTTGGTGAAGAGCCCAAGAGAAAAGGAAGTCATAGGGAGGCGGCAACAGAGGAGGGGTGCAAGGAGACCCAAGAAAGGAATATTCTAAAACCTTGCTTTTCTGAATCAACATTGCTTTCTGACCTAGAGACAATAGTGATTTTTCTAAGTACATATTTTCACATCTGAAAATGTGCTTGAGTTTCAATGAGTGATATGAAATGCATAGGAAAGAAAAGGTAGACATGCAAACGTCAGTAACATTTGAACTGAAAACTGCAAATATAGTCTATGGTAATAATGACAGCATTTGTGAATTGCAAAGATTTTTTTTATGGCTCTCTATACAGTATTTCACTGAAATTTCTTGCTGGCAGGAAAAGGGTCTTTGGAACAATATAGCAGCAATGGTTATTGACATGAATGTCCCATGCTTTGTTCCATCACCTAGAAGACTGAGTAGCAATATTTCTCAAATAGACTCATGCAGAAAAGGTCCTTGGTTAGATGGAGTACAGATAGAAAAAGAAAGAAAAGAAAATGTAATTAATCACACACCCAAGTGTTAAGCCAAAATGAAAAATACTATTTCAATGTATTTGTTTAAAGAAATTGTGCCTTACAATGCATTTTCAATATATTACTGGCTCTCAGGTTCCAAATGTGAAGATGGTGATGTAGTAATTAAGAGTGTTGGAAATAAAAAACATACATCAGCAATTAGAGCAAAAATGCTAGTATGAATTTCTACCCTGAGCTATGAGCATTTAAATAAATCAATGGGAGTCTCTAGATGAGGCATGGAGCTTTTGAGTGTTATTATTGTTAGAGCTAAACCTGTGAGTTCATGCACATGATTTGTGGAGCATGAATTTTAATTTGACATTAGACTTAGGTTTGTGGAGGGAAATTTCTACAATTGTTTCTCTGGTTAACACATTCATTAATGTTTCCTTAATTTTTCTACACCAAGAGAAAATAATTAAGATCTTATATAACCTACCTCCCATGAAGTTTTATTATTTTACTTATTAAAATATTTTCCAACACTACTGAGAGGCAGAAATGAATTCTAGTGGTTTACAACAATTACTCAATGACTTGCTCCGTTTGTATAGATTTTCCGCATGAATTTTGCAGTGTCAGACCTTGAACATAATTTTTAAATATTGATATACTTGAGGGGAAATTTTCACTCCTAAAATTGGCTATGTGAATAATTCCAAAATAAAAAAATACTCATGGCACAGAATGTATCTAATGTAAATATCTATTCTCAAGTGAAATATTTTCATTGATGATCCCAAGCAATGCAAAATGTTTTTCTCATCTCCTACTCTCATAAGAGTTCTTATTTTAGATGAGGCAGATATCCTTGAGATAAATAAAATTCTGCAAATGAATATTATATTTTAGTATACAGATGAAAGATAAATCTAAATGATATTGCCTTGTGAAACGGAATCCAACTGCAGGTAAAGTTTACATGGTTGAGGCAAATGGTATATTTGATTGTAAAATGGATAATTTTCAGCAATGTTCAAGGCCACCGCCATTACGGGAAGCCTTCTTCATAATTTCTTACCTTCTCTTAGTTCTCAAAATGATCACTAGGGCATGGCATGCTCTGTGATGGTGTGCCTCCATCATGGCTTTCTAGTATTCACCTTTTAGTTGTTTCCTTTCCACCAAAAAGGGTGGAGCTTATTTATAAATCTTTATCTACTTTCTGGATTCCCATAAGAGCAGTAAGAAGAGTCCTAACACCTGTCCTATTTTCTGTTTAAATTAATTCCTGAGGGGGGAATAAGTTAATTGTATGAAAGTTAGGAATTCTGTCTCTGAGCAATTCAGGTTAGGGGACCCAGTCCTGCCAATGATGATAAGCCACTAAGAAGTTTGCAACATTTTGATTGTTGTTTTTTCTGGTCCTTGGGTGCAATGTGTTCCATGATTCATGGGAACTAATCATCCTAACTGCAAAACAAGAGTGGGCATTTCTTAATGTTTATGGGAACAGTTAAAAATAAGACGTTGGAATACTTGGTATTTGTGGGTTTGCCTATCATGTGGCTCTAATGCCTGAAAAGCAGCCAGAAGGAAAAGAAAGAACACAGCCACAATGGGGCTACATCAATACCTTGTGACTTTAGATTTTGCTCTATGAAGGAATTCTATTTTGGGCCATGTGATCTAAACTACTCTAAAGACTCAAATAAGTGGTGTGGCCTCCATGGTATCCTCAGAAACCCAGAGCCTTCTCAACAACACTCTCCTCCATTCCTATCCCCACTGAAAATATTGGCCAGACTCAAAGTGCAATATTCTTTTGGCAAAAGCATGTAGTAAGCCAGATGGAGTTCATTTGGCAGCTAAAGGGTGTAAATATGTGTTTAGATTCCGAGGTTCCCCAGATGATGCGTACAATATGTTGGCACCAATAAGCTAAAGGATTTCAGTGTCGGGCATTTTATAATTCTATGTATAAGCAGCAATAAAGTTATGACAAGCAGGCAAAAAGTCATCCACTACTCAGCTAAATCCTCAGCTCTTTCCTTACATTGCATTTCTCAGACATTTCAATAGATAGAGGCAGCATTTAGATTTCTATTTCCTGTCAGTGACATAAACAAGTTTTGTCAGCATTATATAGATTTTGCTCTTAATGGTTCACAGAAGCTGATAAGTCAGAGGGACAGAAAGCTTATTCTTATAGTTTGCTGCTTGGTCGAAATTTGCACATGAAACAGGCAAGAATTCTGCGAAGCCACTGAAGAGCATACCGTCTAAGTAGAAGTGTCTGAACATGCAGGTTTCCCTATAAAATCGTTCTTTTTCTTCCAGTGAGGGGAATAAAAATTGCAATGATGAAATAAATCGGAGTACTAGGCTGTGTGTGTCTACAAGTCTGTGGGTCTGCTTCCTCTATGGAGAGTTTTCTTCCCTGTCTTTGAGCTACATCCACTTGTATATAGGGACATTCAGCAGATTCCAACTGGTGACAATTTGCTGCTGACTAGCCACAGGAAGAATAATAATCATTAACTGCATTTTTTCCCACTGGCCAGAGGCTCTTTTGCCAGACTCCTGTCTTGGCTGTCTTCCTCTATCAATCAGGTGAAACCTGGGGCAGAGCTGGGTACCCTCAAACACAGAGAGCCTTTTCCTGCAGTGGTAGAAGTTTAGCAATTAATTTGGGGCCCCAAAGAGAACAATGACAGAGCTGGTTGTTGTTATTGTCATGGGACATGGAAGCAGTTGTATGTGGATAATTTAATGCCAGTTACTGCTGGAAACAGCAGCATGTATTTGCTGCCGCCTGCTTTTGCTGTGTCTTATGTAGATCTTTCTTATTTTCTGTTTTTCTCTTACTGTCTTGTTACATCTAATGTGTAGGAAAGTCAGAAAAAGGGAGGAAAAAAGCAGACTAGAAAAAGTCTCCAAATTTTTGACCGCCTTGCCTAAACATCCTGCCAGTCATCTCAACTGTGGCAGGAAGGAGAGATTTATATAAAGTAGACTATCACATTTGGTAGACACAAAAAGGAAACTAGTTTTACCTTCCCTTAAACAAGAAAAAAAACAAGACCTCAGAATGAAAACCTTTGACCTTAGCCATTGATTCTATTCAGTGCAATATTAGGTTACAACCGAAATCATGGAATTGGAATGGGACCTTTGGTGGGATTTTTTAAATTGAGAAGCTTAAATTAAATTTTTTTTTTTAGTAAACAGTATGTGACCAAAATTTTATTCTCATTGAAGTATAGTAAGTATTATGGCAACTCCTGCTAAATATGCAATGAATTATTAATTACATTGTTTCACTAACAAATTTGGTTGCCTTTTGAGATGCCTTAAATGTTAAGATTCAAGAAGAACAACTCAAAAGTTGTTTCTCTTCATGGCAATTATACTTCTGAAAAGTTTTTTGCTTGACTTCTAAATCCAGTTGCTAATAAGAAAATCTATTCCCTGACAAGTCAGAATATCTAATTATATTCTTTATTTGTTCTTTAAGGAGGAAGGATGGTGAGGCAAACATAAAGCTCAGAGCTGACATCACGAATCACAATCATGAGGTGAGTTCCTAAGTGGTTTGGATGATGGGCTACTAACAAGTCATCTGTTTAGAGGGCTGTTGAGAGGGTAAGTCAGGAAGTTCCCAGTGTGTGACTGCAAGGGGGAATGAGCCCCAGCCTAGTCACAGAGGTTGCTTAATTTCCGCACACACAGCCCACGACTTCAAGGCTCAGCAGCTTCATCCTTCATGGCACCAAACCTTGATGTGAGGGATGCAAAGACACACTTATAAGACCTGTTCTCTGACTCAACACTTAGGAGTAAAAAACAAAACAAAACAAACAAAAACCCAAGGAGACCCTACACCTGGGTGAAAGGGAATCTGTATCAACTGTCAATCATATCAACCTATAAAAGATATAGAAGAGATCAGAACACCGTAACCCATCAGGACCAAACATTTTAAACAAAGAACGAACTGGCTTTTGTTTTCATGAGGAAACGAAGTGAGGCATTGATTGCTGTGTAAATGCAGAGGGACTGATGTTTTTACATGGCTGATGTAGTCACAAGCTAATGAAAATGTGGGATTGTGATGAGACTAGCATGTGCCCTGTGAAGTGGAAGGGCAACAGTGAGAGACTGACATGTCCTAATGCTGACCTGGGGCTGTGCACACAGTGTGAGAACATGAGTTCCGCTACAGGGGCTCCTCAGAGCCTCTTGTAAGGGCCCAGCTTCTTGGTCTCCATAATAAAAATGAACTGGAGTAAAAGCTAACTTCTTTTGAATGATCTGGTTTTGCCATTTTTAAAAGACTCCCTCAGTTTTAGTGAGAAAGGGTGGTTACAGGAAAGTACTTCTAATGTTCAACTTTTTTTTTTTTTTTAAAAACAGAAGATTGAGTGATGAGGTAAATGAAGTTTATCCTCCTTGGCTGGAAACTCTTCCTCCCACCCTCGTCCCCTTTTGACCATTACAAAATCGCTTTGTCCAAGGAAGGGGAGAAGACAAATAAGTGAGATGATGCCAGAGCGAGCAATTGCCAGGAAAAAATACACTCTGATTCAGTTAATTCATTCTGTTCATGTCAAAGCCCAAGATTTGCCAATTAGCTAATTTTAAGAAATGGTAACTGAAAATAGCTACATCAGCTCTACGGTTAATGTTTAAAGAAGATTAAGATCTTCAATTAAGAGAATGGGGCTCTAAAGAGGTGGTAGTGTCTACTAAACAAAGAAGTGGCTGGTATGGATTTTCAAAGTTTTTCCCCTTCAGAGAAAATTTAAGCAGGGAAGAGGCAATCCAGATTGTCTGACAATAGGAAATGTTGCACAAATCTCGGATTTGTGTGCATGGAGCTTCCTAATGACAGCATTATACCAGCTAGTGTGTCTCTGTGGAATAAAGAGTCATTCCTCCCTCCCCCCCCCCTCACATTCAGGTGTAATTAATTTAAATCTGGCCTGCAGTTTGAAGTTTTTTTGCCCCTCACTGAAAGGCTCCTTGTACATACTAGAGCAGCTGAGAAAAGCTGAGCCCCAAATGACTCTATCTTTCTCATTGAAATGGGACGATACTAATCATTTCAAAGGCAGAGTGTACATTTGTAAAGGCTTCATTATCTTAGAACAGAGTTAAAAGTATACAATTTGCTAGAGTTGTGAAGTATCCAGAAGAAAAGTATACCTATACACATGCTGAGTGGCAGTGTTCCTTGTCTCCAAAAGTGCTGTTATTACCTTTGTTATATTAAATCCCACCAGGGAGCTGGTAGGGGGGTGCACCTCTTGTGCTGTCTTGTCACATTATGAGTTTCTGCTTCCAGATAAAAGTGTGAAAAGGTCCCTTAAGAAAGCAAAGAACTTGGGGGGAAAACTTGAATTTCCTTGGAAAATGAATGGTTGTTTTTCCTAGAGATGATGGAGAATGGCATCTCACCTGTTTTTATCTTTTCCTAGTTTTTTTTTTTTTAACAGAAAAGATAAAGGCTCATCAGAGAAGGAAAAAAGAATATATATAAGTAGAACAAAGTGGCTTTTCTTTCTTTTCCTTCCTTCCTTTTTTCTTCTTTTCTTTCTTCTTCTCTTTTTTGAAATCTTAAACCCCATTTCTGGCTTGCATTTGGTAAAGATTCCTGCTCTGGCTTTTATTAAAAGCAGACTTTCTGTGGTCAGAATTCTCCATCTAAAGCTAAGTTTTAATAGGCCCAGGGATCCTAGCAGTCTCTCTAGCTCTCTCTCAGGTGACCTCCACCACAGGGATTTCCCTCCCAGTCTGCTGAACTGGCACTGAATCTTGAGAGCTCAGCACAAATCAACCAGCATTCCTCTCTTACTCTCATTTCTGTTTTAAATTTGGGACTCTTTTTGCAAGGCCAGATCAAATTAAGTCTGGTTCTAACTTGAGAGCATTCTAGAAATTTTGAATAGTGCAACTGTTGTTCTACAAATTCCCCAGCCCAGTCTCTTTAAAACTGATGGTTCCTTCTTCCTGCTTGGAGCTCACACTCTTGACCATCTACCCTGCACTGAGGGATTCCCACCCCACTTTCTTCCACAAAGTAACCAAAAGTGACTCCACCCTGTTGAACAAATCATGTTAGAATTTGAAAGTTGGTTTTTCTGTAGAGGACTGACAAGCTAGCTTATCTGAAACCAAGAAATAAAGCAGTCAATCAAGCAGGCAAGACATGCACATTCATTCCTGTGGATAGTACCACTAGGACGCGCTGGCTCCTTCTCATAGTTAAACAGACAAAACAGCAGAGTTCAAGGATATTTATGCTTCCCCTTCTCAAGCCCCTCCCCTTGGTGGATTCCACACCTTCCTGGCACATGGCAGACACTTTTCCCAGTCAATTTGAGGTTTTCTAAAACAATAAACTTGATCTTGGTTGTAGCAATCTTCAGTGGTACAGTTCATGTTTCTGATGTGGAAGAGAAATTCTTTTACAATGCCATGATGCTAATGGGGGAAGAGGTTTGCTTCCCTCAGGGACAATGGTGATGTCTAAAGATATTTTCCAATGGTTACAACTGACATCTAGTGTGTCGAAGCAAGGGTGTTGACAGTGTACACAGGACAACCACTACAACAAAAGCGTCAGCTGCTATGAGGTGGCAAACCCTTGGTGCCATGGATGAGACACTAGGCTCTGCAATTAAAGCCTGGTTCCACAAGGGCCTGGTTTAGGGGTCTTGGGCAAGTTATGTAATCTCAGTAACCTATCTCACTGGGTTGTTGGCACTTTAAACAGAAGTGTACTTGCAAAATTTGGGGGACACAAGTTGAAAGTTAAATCACTGCTAGCTATGACTATGATTACTAGAATTTTTACTAGTTGTATTACTACTAGAAATTTTGCTTAGTCAAGTCTATTAAAAACCCAAGCAGGATGTAGAACATATAGATATTCTTTGATTTGAACCAAAATGGCACTCACAAACAGATCTTTATGGTTTATCAAACTTTCAAATGTCACGTAGAATAGGATTTGGGCAACAGCCCTATTTTATAGATGAGGAACTCCTGTTCTAAAAGTAAATAAGTTGCCCAAGACCTGAGATTAACCTAGATTTTCTGATTCTAACATCCCTCTCCTCACCTCAGCTATTTATTCCTGAAGACCCTTTGTTTACTAAGTTAAGATCTTACTTCTCCTCTATTCATTACTGTAAACAACTTGAACATAAAAATGTAAGCACTCCAATAAAAGAGTGAGGTCGCTTCATTCTTTATGGCACAGGTAGTGTTGTGTTTTCCTTCAAAGGGCATATAAATACTCTCATTCTCTGAATTAAAAAAAAAACAAAACACTTTTCCTGTGGGCTAATTTCCTTTCCTTTTAAAATTCATTTTGAGGGAGGGGAACCCTATAGAAATATCTTATCCTTTAAAAATGTCTGATACTGGCTGTGAATGTGGCTTAGTGGTAGAGTGGCCTAGCATGCATGAAGCCCTGGGTTTGATTCCTCAGTAGCACATAAACAGAAAAAGCCAGACGAGGCACTGTGGTTCAAGTGGTAGAGTGCTAGCCTTGAGCAAAAAGAAGCTCAGGAACAGTGCTCAGGCCCTGAGTTTAAGCCCCAGGACTGGCAAAAAAAAAATTGTCTGATACTTATTCTAACTCTTTAGATTGTAAATGTAAGAAGGTAAGAATATACCTCCATTTATATATGCTTCAACTTCCATTACTGATTTGGTATAATATTGGATAATTAGACCTGAAATTTTAGTCATGTACAATGATCTATCTCAGATAAGGATGGTTACACACAGCAATTCTTATGTCTACATTAACATTTCTAACAAGTACAGATTAATCAACTGGATTTTATTCAGTTTACATTAAAATTACAGACATTAGGTAGAAAGATTGGCAGGTGAATAAAATTCCTTAAGTCAGTGGTTTTCTAGAATTCTTTGGTTAAGTTTAGCACATAAATTTGATCTATGACACAACTTAACTGTGGTTGTTTTGTTTTAAATCCCTCAGACAAATTCAACCAAAATGTCATCACTGGGGCTCAGTTTTCCCTGGTGCCAATTAGTTTGTGCCAGTCAGGAACCAAGAGACCTTAATGATCACATAGATTAATCTTCAATGCTATGACTGCCTCGGGCTCAGCAATTCCTCATGATCCATTCCGTCCACCACCAGTAGGAAAGTTGCAAACAAGTATGATAAGATGTTTGCAACTGTTATTTGCAAGTAAAATGTTGTCTGTTACACTAGGAGAAGAGAGCCAAGGCACAACCCTACTCCATTCCTCTGGGGACTTACCTTGGAACACTGGGTGGAGCCCTCGTGGGCCTGGATGGAACTTGAGGAGGGGCTCCGAATGAGTCGCTGCTGTTAGGAAAAGGAGGTAAGGGACCTGGACGGAAGGGGACTGGGGGAGCTCCGGAGTGGGGGCCTGGAGAGGGAATGGCAGGAGCTGGTCCCCGGCCAGATGTGGGCCTCGTGAGGGATACACTTAGAGTCGGCTTCCTTTGGGTTGTGGGGCTTGGAGGAGGTGACCTGAGGAAAAAGACAGACTGTAGTTTACCCACTCTTTACTTTCTGTCTGCATTATTCTTTCAGTAAGTTACAACAGATGTGATGCCACAGCCCAGATACCTTATGAGAATTCAGAGGGAGGACAGAGTAAACAGTGGAAAGTGGGTTTCTCTCTTTTTCACTCTGTGAAAGCTGACTACAGGCACAACTTTTAGAGTTTTCTTCTAAACGATAGCCCTCATTTGCCCAAGTATATATATATTTTTCCTTTTCTTTCATAGAAATCACTGTTTTGTTTGGGAGATTTTTAGGAAAATATTACAACATTCTACAACCTTTGTTTTTAAAAGCTTCACACAGACTTAAGATTATTCATATCAGGACTTACAGAACTCTTTTTAGTGACTATATACAATTCCACTGTAAGAATGTGTCGTGCTTGTTTTGAAGCAAGTTGGTAAAATCTGACCCCTTACTCCTGAACAGTATTCCCTCCTTTAGGTTCATATTGGTGTGAGAGTCTCAGGTGCTGTGGGGCCGACCCCTTACCTGCGTGAATGCTGGATCCAGGAGTCATCCACTGGAGGGGGAGCTGGGGTAGATACCGTGGCTGTGTTGATGTCACCGATGATCATCAGGGCTTCTTTCAATGCCTGGTACATTCGGAGCATCTCATCCCGGCGCTGAGCCTGCTCAGCAGATTCCTCCATCAGAGTATTTTGGTCCTCTGAAGAATATAACTGTGCTAGGAGCTCTGAGTTTATGAAGTCTTTTACCTGTCAAGATCACCACAGACAAATAAAATGGGGATGACTGAGTATGATGGAATGGTATGAACCAGGCTGGGGCATCCAGAGTAGGAGGACAAAGTCCATGAACGGCTACTCTGGGAAAAGGGACACAGGCATCTGTTTACTCTTTATTTTTCTCATTGTCCTCAGTCCTGTGTCTTCTGGCTGTCAACTGAAGGATAACATAGATGCATTGAAGAGAAACCAAACCCTGCCCCAGTAGAACAGAGCCTGGCGGCTGTGTGAACATCCCATGCTGTGTAGGCTGCCAGGCTTATGCAAGAGGAAGGGTTCCATGAGGCAAGAGCAATATTTTCAACAGAAAATGGTGATGGCAAAGACACCTGTGGAAATCACAAGTTTTTTGTCCTTTGGCATTCTCGGTCATTTAGCTTTTAACTTTTGCCCCAATTTCACAAAATCAGGAAGGTTCTGAGTTTTAATATCTAAGAAGTTGATATTCATTAAATACAGACTATAACTATATATGTATATATGAATATGCAATGTGAAAGAGATATACTCTGCTTTCTAGAAATTTACAATCAAAGTCAGTTAACTGTGCTGAGGACTAACATGGGATATTATGAATGTAATGGATATAGAAAAACAAACTCAATTTTGAACAACATATGTGAGTCATAGAGGGAGTTGCACTTTGTAACCACATGAGAACAGAGAGGGTGGAAGTGAATGACACTGAACAACGGAGGACCAACCACGATATCTCATCAAATCTAAGACATCAGCTAGTAGGAAAGGAAAAAATACTATCAATTAAGTTATGACAAAATGTCAAGATGCCATTTCTTCATTTTAGAAATATATGTTGAAAAAGAATCGGGCAAATGGAGAGGAAGGATGGTTGAATACCATCATTGTATTCAATAAACATGTGTGAAAATGGAACCAGGTAACTTAAGGGGATGGGTGAGCTTTGGAGAGATGAGGGGGAAACAATGGAAAGGGTGACATCGATCAAGTATGGTGTACTTATATACTGATAGATTGAACCGAAACTCCTTTGTACAACTAGAGATAATTTTAAAATAAATAATTTTAAAATCAGTGAAAAACTATTTCCCTACCTTTACAAATTATTTAATCCTCATCATGTCGTGATGAAGTTTATACCCTTCCAATTGTAAAATTTTGAGAGTTTAAGTAACTTGCTCAAGTTCACACAGCCTTAGGTTGAGACCCAAATTTTGTCTTTGAACTCTATTTCATGTTCATTCCATTTACCCCATTATCTCACCATGCTTAAGAAAAGACAGTTATGATAGTGAGGTGTCTGAAGCTTATAATCCTAGCTACTTAGGAAGTGAAGATTGAGGAGGGAAGGCTGAGCCAGCCTGGGCATAAAATAGTTTATGAGACTCTGTCTTGACCAGAGGTCACCTATCATCCTGGCCAACTTGGAACAGCACAAAGAGCATGACTATAAGCCAGACTAGGCACAAAGTGAGACCTTATCTCAAAAATTAACCAACACAGAAGGGCTGGTAGAATGACCCAAATGGTGGAGTGCCATCCTAGCAAGTGTGATGATGGCCTGGAATTCAAACACTAAGATAAAAACCCATTTTTTTTTTTTTTTTTTTTTTTTTGGCCAGTCCTGGGCCTTGGACTCAGGGCCTGAGCACTGTCCCTGGCTTCTTCCCGCTCAAGGCTAGCACTCTGCCACTTGAGCCACAGCACCGCTTCTGGCCCTTTTCTGTGTATGTGGTGCTGGGGAATCGAACCTAGGGCCTCGTGTATCCGAGGCAGGCACTCTTGCCACTAGGCTATATCCCCAGCCCCCCAAAATTTTTTAGAAATAATTATTTTTAGTGCTGTTGGAACTCAGAACCATGTGTATGCTAAGTGTGCACTTACCACTGAGTTACAAAAGCATTATTAGAGGAGTACAGTAAGTATGTTTTGCAAGTATGTTACTTGAATCTAAAAAAAGTGAGTTTTTTAGTTTCTCTGTTATATGAGAAAGTTAAGTATTACCTTGAGTCACTAGGTAGCTCTACAAAAAGCAAAAGCAAGTGTATATCATTGTTTTAAATTCAGACAGACAACAGGACACTTGTCAGATGCTCAAGATTCCTGGGCTAAAGTTCATTTATAACACACAGATGCCAACAGTCTAAAATACATTAGCTTCATTATTTTTAATATATTTATATACAGGTTTTGAAACGTAAATAATTATACCAAATCAGAAAACCTGGCTAAATCATAGCTTCATTTTGGTAAAATAAAGAGTCCCCCCCCACCCCTTGACATTTTGTAAACCAAGAGTAAGGTATATGTAGAAGTAATCTAATATACGCTGTATATTCTGGCAAGTGTTTGATGGGGTAAAAGATTTGATAGTTGTGGAAGATAAATTTGGCCAATAAGCTAAGGATTAGTATTTGAACTGTATCCATTTGGCAATGCAACACAATAAAAAGCTTTAGAAAAGCAAGTGGGTGAGACAATACAGAATTTTGGGGAAAATTAATCTGTGTTTGAAAAAGCAGAGTTGCAAGAATGGAAGAGACAAGTTCATTAAAAGGCTACTGTAAATTAGTCATGAGATGATAAGAGCTTAATCTTACAGTTGAATAGAAAAGATGGGTATGTAAAAATTATATTACCAAGGAAAAATCTGCTCGGTGCTGTCTGAATGAGAAGGTAAGGGAGAAAGGAGCAATCAAATCTATCTCAAGCATTCATATTTGGGTGAATAGGAGAATAGAAAATCAAATGGCAAAAAAAGAGAGTTGTGTTTAGAAGGCAGTAAACTTAGCCTGAGGGATATTTTCCTCTCTTGAAGACTCAAAGAGCATGGCATTTGCATACACCTTCCACAGTTGGGTGGGTATATGCACTTGGATATATGACGTAACTTAAAACCCAGACAATTTTCCTGGCATTGACCATCTGTTGGGTTAAACACTTTTGAAGCTTTACATCTTGCTCAAGTATCGCTTAGAATCTATTAAATCCAACTTTAAAGCAGATCTGCATAAAAGAAGCAAGTGTCATACCATGAAATAAAATAAAGGGCTTATCATTCTAATCAAAGGTCTGCCTTGAATCTTCCACATCCAAAGGTTATACACTAAACCTTGCCATTATACCTACCTTTGGCAATGTTATGAAATTAGCATGAGAAAAGGGAAATATTTCATAAGGACTAAGACCACAAGGTTTGGAATGATACAGGTCAGGTTTTGCATCCTAGCTCTAACATTCACTAATCTTTGAAACTCAGGTTCTTTATAAAATAGGGATGGTGGCAGAAGCTGCCTTGAAAGCTGTAAGATTAAGCATGAGTAAACGATACCTAGCATACAGTTAGTGCTTAATAAAAACTACCTATTTTTGTGTTTTCTGTATGAAAAAGGCTAACCTAAATTGGCATTCATTAGGTAGAGCAGCTATCAAGTTATGCATTTACATACAGAGGTTAATATTTAATTTTGCACTTATGCAAAAGTTTAATACTCATTCTCCTCCTGCTAGCCTGGTTTTGTGATGATGCAACTGGAGTTTGGAACAAAGGTGGAGGTAGGGAGGTCAATAAGGGCGTTTGCAGACACTTGAAGGACTTTCTGATCACCTTGTGCATCAAGGATTCAGTGACTGCACAAGAGAAGCCTTTTAGATGGTAGCATTTCAAAAATTCTTCACAGAACATAATGAACTAATTATCCTTAGATGGGCAATCTGTAACAGTATTTATGCTTTTAATTATAACACCTTATAACCTATACTTTCTTTGTAGGGTTCACAAAAATTCTCACACACAAAATCTCATTCCAGCTCAAACTCTCTGGGCTAGATAAACAGGCATTACTGTACCGTGTCACACTGCTCAGTGTAAAGGAATGTGAGGTCATTAAAAATGTTCCACATGTTTCCCTCGTTCTTATTTTAACCCTTCTCTAGCAGCCTGCAATATGTTTAGATCCTGGACCTTCTTTGTTATAACTGAGTCCGTGTTAACATCTTCACAAAAAGAACAGACATTTTGAAGGTTTTCAAGTCCAGTTGCTAGGGAGACCAGTTCCTTAACATCTGTGTCTAGATGGGAGAGTCTCAACATGGAACACACTGATCTCTCATGCATAGGACACATACAGAAAAGTTTCCTGAGAGGGATTTGTTTAGCTTAGGGGATAGGAGTTTGGTTAGAATTGTGACACAGAGATCTTGTAATTCTCTTGTGTCTATTTACACCTCCTTTCCTTTTCCTGGGGATTTACTTCTGCCAATGACCAAAGAAATTTTCCTGCTCCAAAAAGTAATCTCCATGGACTCATAAATCTCCATGGACTCATAAACAATGTGCTGTACAAAAGTTAGACATCAGCTGGGCACTGATGGCTCACATCTGTTAATACTAGCTACCCAGGAGGCTGAGATCTGAGGATCATAGTTTGAAGCCAGCCAGGGCAGGAAAGTTCATGACACTCTTATCTTCTGTTAAACACACACACACACACACACACAAACACACACACACGAAACAAAAAGGCACATACAGTATGATTCCAAAGTTCAGAGATGGGTAAAATTAGGGCACAATAGGGAGTACTTTCCTTGGTGAGAAGTGGAGTTTTGGGGTCTTGGTAGATTGTGACATTTTTTTTTTTTTTTTTTAGCAGAGTGCTGCATTCCTGCCTTGTGGAAAAGCAGACTTATGATTTTTAACCACCAGAACAAAGCTCTGGAAATAATGAACATGTAAAAATAACACTTGACTTCATTCACATTAAAGTTGCAATCAGTTTTGAAAACCAGGACACATGTTACTAATTTTCCATCTAAGTGCCAATCGCCCGGGGAGCAACGTGGCCCTGCAGGTGTCCAGGGGTGCAGGCAGCAGCACCCCTTCTAAGTGTGAAAGGTCTCTAGCTTTCATATCTGGCTTTTTGAAAAGAATTCATAAAAGCTTTTACATTCTAGTTCCTATTTCCTGGATTTGAATATGATTGAGAACAGTGTCCCATACTTAAGCAAACCCTAATTAAATCGTGAAGCAAAATTAACCCTCTGGAAAGAGCCCTGTGGATGGATATATGCTGGGGGGGGGGGGTGGCTAGCAGCCCTCTAGGTTGTGAAGACTGAAAAGAGTTTTCCTCCTCCTGTCATGATGTTGAAATGGACACCACATCAGGCGGAGTGACAAGATCTGACTTGCAGTCTTAATGTTGCCACCCATAGCTCTGCAATCTTGGGCAACCCAACCTCTCTGACGCTCTATTGCCTCCTAGGTAAGTTGGGGGAAAAAACACAGGTTGCGAGTGAGTGGTTGTGTGAGTACAAGCAGAATGCTGGGCTACTTTGCCACACGTATGTTTAGAATAAAGCTGAATCCTGTTCCTTTCGGTGTCTGGAGAACTTGTGTTGGGGTGGGTGACATAGGAGATGCCATCAAAATGGGCTTGCTGTGGGGGGTGTTCTTTGTGCGTTTTAGCTTTACAGTCTCGCACCGAACTCTGCTGCTCTGACTCTGGGCAGTCCAGAATGGCTGCCTGTCATAAACTTGCCATTTCTTTGTGCTGCCGTTACCTGGTATGTTTAAGTAATGAAACAGCTGCTGCGTTTCAGTAGACAAAGGCTTACAGTATGTCTGAGGCAAGGCATTTATTGCTGGGCTTTAAACATCTTAAATAATTCCATATGGAGACCTGAGTGGCAGAACACTTCATGTAAACTTTCAAAGGAAACTGCCCACTGAAGCCTGAACTTTTATAAAAGCTGGCTGAAACATATTCTTTGTCAGGAGGCTGGGCAGCCGTTCCCATTTCAAAGAGGAATGACCATAGACCATGAAGAAAAAGGGGGGCCCTGTTTTTTAAAGGCATTTATTGGTTCTGAATGAATCCCTACCTATCTTTTCACTCAACATTTCTAGCAGTAGCTGGATTCATGGAGTGGAAGTCAAGCCTTGGGAATCAGACTCTTAGTTTTCTGGTCGTGACTCTACTGCTAATCCTCTCATTCAAGATCTCATTTAAACATGTGCACAGTGCAGTGGAGAGGGCTAGGGGCTGTTTTTCTGTCTTGTGCTCAACACAATATATCTGGAATGAACCAAAAGGTCCAAGTATTCAGTGCTATAAGATGCTGTCAGAAGGTATCTTTTAAAAAAAAACTAGCTATTTTCAGAGATACAGAATTGCACATATAATGTATAGTATATATAAAATTTTACCATTCTCTCTATAGTGAAATAAATAGTTAATAAGTCTCAAGGCTGGGTACTTACTGGTCGTTCATTCCTGTAATACTACCTACTGAGGAGGATGAGATCTAAGAACTGAGGTTCAAAGCCAGCTTGGGCTTGGGCAAGAAAAGTTGGTGAGACTCTTAACTCCAATTAACCACCAAAAGCCAGAGGTAGAGTTGTGTCTCAAGTGGTAGAGTACCAGCCTTGAATATAAAAGCCAGGTGAGAATGCAAGGCTTTGAGTTTAAGCCCCACTACACACACACACACACACACACACACACACACACACACACACACGCACGTGCACACGCGCGCTCAAGAAAAGCAGTCATGCTAGGTATGTAAACTTAGTTTCTGGTAGGTATAAACAAGTTAAATTTCAAGCAGAGGCAAGGATCATTTTGTGAGAATTCAGCATCTCAGGATATTTTTAGTTTTTGCATGTTGCTAATGAGTCTCTGCTTCAAGGTTTGGCCCTGGAGAGCAGATCTTCATTGCTGTTTCCTTTCTCATGACTAATGAGAAGTCTCCTAAGACAACCAGGGAGCTTTACCTCCAAGGGTAATATTCTGTAAGTAGCGGTTGGTCATGCCATTAAAAGCAAGCAAACAGCAAGTGAGTGAGAGAAATTACCCTAACATTTCTTTGTGTTTGTATCTGTGTGTTTTTCTTGAGAAGGCGAAAGTAGGATAGATTTGCAACAGGATTTTTTCCCCCTCTCCTTTAAATAACTTGTGTCAACTAGTCCTCCCAGCCATACACAGGAAGTGCTATTTCCTGTGCGGATGATTTAATATAGCACAGAGCTAAGCAGCGTTTGAACTGATGGCGGTACTAATGACTGGGTGAAACAGTAAAAAGATAAATGATCTTTAATCAAGAAAATGTTTAAATAAGCAAGTGCCTGGATATACCACAGCAAAACAACCTGAATTCATTTAAGCAAAGTGAAGAGGGTAATTTTTAAAATACAGAGACTATTTGTTTAGTACTTTAGATTTCTCTGAATGGCTTGCAGTCACATTTATTATGCCTCTGACAGTTCTGTGAGGTGTGCCCCATGTTCTGACTGAAGTTTCAGAGGGACTGACTTCAGGTTGGAGGGGCTAAAATGATTTACTTCAGGTCATGCAGCAGGCCACTGACCAAGCATAACCATAGTGTCTAGGCCCACATTTCCAATCTATTGCTTACCTGCTGTTTACACTTCAAAGCAAACAACTAGCCTTACGCATGCATGAAATGTTCAGGAAAATAGATTCTTTTAAAAAGATGGTTTCCATGAGTGCTTGGGGCTTCTTACATTCAAGTAATGCAATGCAGAGATCACATGCATGATCGAAACTCTGAAATGACTCTTGAATAAGAACTATTCAGATACATTTTTTTGATTTTTCTTTTTTCATCTTACACTCACTTGGCTTGCTTGCTCAGCTGGTGCTTAAACACTTGAGTCCTATCTCTAGCTATATGTTTGGCTTCTTATTTTGGAGATACAGAGTCTGACTCTTTTTCTGTCTCATCTGGCCTTGAACTGAGATCCTAGGGACCCTCTTAGCCTCTGATGACTGAGGAGTACAGCTGTGAGCCACCTGCATCTTGCTGGAAGTTCTCAAGTAGGGAGCCATAATAATTTCTTACACTCCGGCATTCAACAGTAACTTTCACATACATTGTCTTCCTGAATGAATTGTTAAGTTAAATAGACTTACTGTGATTAGTATTTTACTTATGGAAGAGAACAATATGCCTAAGTTAAGTGACTCATCTTAGGTCCGCAGAGTCTGTAGCAACACCAGGTTCAAAATGTACATTTCACCTGAATTCTAGTTTGGAGCTCTTTTCACAACTTTACCATATGATTTTGATTTCTTACAAGTAATGCATACAACACTGATCTAAAATTTTTTAATGTCCTTAGGAAGTAATGGAGAATAAAATCCCTGATGTCTCACTTGTCAAAATCTAAAAACGCATGCTATAAAAGGCCTCACGGAAACCTTCTTATCTAAAAGTAGATGTCTCTAATTACTGTTGTATTATTGGTACTTTAAAAAGTCAGTTATCCAAAGGAACCACATATTTTAAGCAACACATTCGGGCTTTTACAGATAACCAAAGACGAAGAGTGTGTGGACATCATTTCATCAAGAACCAGTGTAAGCAGGACACTCTGAGATTTTTGGTTATATCATTCTGACCTTCAAAAAGCACAGCTTATCCAAGGAATTAAGGTGAGAATCCCCTTTCCAGGAAAAAAATTACCATTTCACACTTTATAGCAGATAAAAAAATAATAG
Source organism: Perognathus longimembris pacificus (assembly GCF_023159225.1). NCBI lineage: Eukaryota > Metazoa > Chordata > Mammalia > Rodentia > Heteromyidae > Perognathus > Perognathus longimembris. Next base: position 27,794,684 of record NC_063171.1, read on the forward strand.
CACACGTATACAGGCCTATTAGCCAGATTATCTAGTTTTATTGCTGGGTTTGTGATTCCATGAAAACATATTTTTTTGGTCAGTTGTGGAGCCTGAACTCAGGGCCTAGATGCTGTCCCTGAACTCTTTTGTTCAAGGCTAGATCTCTATCACTTTAAGCCATAGCTCCACTTCTGGTTTTCTGGTGGTTAACTGGAGATTAGAGTCTCACGGACTTTCCTGCCCAGGCTGTCTTTGAACCATGCCTCTTGAGTAGCTTAGATTACAGGAGTGAACCACCAGCACTCAGAGAATATGGTATTTTTGCACTGTGTAGGTATGAGTAAATTGCACCCTTCCATGAGAAAACCATCAAGAAAATATCTCTGTTATTACCACTGAAAGTTCTTTTCTCTCAATTCTGTCTCATTGGTCAGCCAATTTACCATTTGTAAAAGAAAAAATATATACCTGGGCAGCAGCTTTTTAAATTACTCAGAAAGTATTACAAATAAATGGAAGAAAACGTTCTCAATTTATCAACTAAGATGTTACAAATGAAAAGGAGATAAATGATAAAGCACTTACATTATTGATCATAAGGTGCATTATGGTTTTTGGGATTAGATCTCGAATGCATTTGTTGATAATAGACATGTAGGAGTCTACAAGGTTACGAATGGTCTCTACTTGTCTCTCCAATTGTGGATCCATGGAGAAGTTTTCTGCTTGGCCATTCTCGTCGTTTTCAGTCTAACAAATAAAAAGAAACAGAACGTGGATTATCTCACATTTACTCTGAATGAGGAAAAAAACACATGAAATGGTCAATTTCTGCCTTAGCATATTTGGAGTTTACACTATCCTATGGTAACATCCTCATCCTAATGTCTATCAATTAAATCTGAAAAGAAAGGTGAGAATCCTACAGTTACTATTTGACTTTTAGCCTTCCACATTCTAGCAAAAAACAAGGATTCTAATTCTGAATGAATGTTGAGCTGCACAACCAATAAACAGTACACCTAATGACAGACCTCCGGAGAGCAATCTAATCTAAAGCCATTTGTGAGCTGGCCAGAGAAGTGAGTCCAAACATATGATGCAGATGTAAACCTCTGGGAGGGGTCTCTAGGGATTCTGTGGATTAGAAGTAACCTTGATGTTGTTCTGGCACTTGTAGGTCTGCTCTGGATTGGATCAACATTTGGATCAGCCCAGATTCAGGACTGGCTTGGAGCCCAAAGAAGAGATATAGAAGACAATTCATTCTTCCATGCACTTTTGGAATTTGTTCCATAAATTCATGCTTCTGTCATCACTACTGAGGGCTGGCTCCATTGTGAAAAACTTAACCATTGTGACTTCCAACTTGTTATTCTTTGAATAAAACACAACACAGCTCTCCACAAAGAGTTTATTTGTGTAACATGAGAGAAGCATCTGTTTTCTATACTATAGGACTTGAGTTAATTAATCTTGGCTTATCCACCCAGAGGCTGGGCTGAAATGGCATCTTCATTAAGGTTTGACCTATTGGCTTGGCATTGAAATCAATTTAGAACAAATGGTCTCCATTTCAAGTCAGGTTGAACCATCTAAGCCTCAAACATGATACAGATATTGTTAGTGGTCTGGTTATTTTCTAGTGTTTGGAAAGGTTTAATTATGAATGTAAAGGGTGGAAATAATTTATTGCTTCCAACGTGGGCACAAAGTACTTTTGCTTTGGTAATGTATATACTTTGATCTGCCAGGTTCCAGGCATCCAATCCCTTCTCGGCTAAAGTGACAAGTCTTTTCTTTGAATCAACGTAAATGTGTGAAAGGCATTTTTATAGACTACAAAATCAACAAAAACAAAGCTATAAATTTATGACCATTTATATAGGCTTTTCTCACTCAGAACTATCTCCCCAAAATATTAAATGTATAGTCTCAGTTTAATAAAGCAACTGTTCATTCTGGGGTCATGAGCATGTGACTTCATGCCCCAGAGTAACAGTATTAAGGATATTTCTGAGACATCTTCCTGCTCCAACAGGAATGATAGTTCTGTCTCCATTCTGCTTCCTTGAAAATGGACTTTGGTCACTAAAAAGAATTAAATGAAGTCTTTTGTAATTTTATATTTTGTTTTTTGCTTATAGATTTAGACATGATGAGTTTGAACACAGGGTGCAGGTTTCCTGGGTATATATAAATTACAATTGCTTTTTCATTCTTTCATAGCTCAATCATTTGGGACCAGAATGAGAGAATGTTTAAGCTTTCTGTTATTAAGATAAGAACTTCCCTAATCAGGCTTTATCATCTTTTGAGCATTAGAATTACTAGGACTTCTTGAAGTAAAAAGAAATTGTTTCTTTTCTTCCTCCAGACAAGTAGCTCATTGTTGCTTCTTGGACCCTAGTGTGAACCCTAGATTCATATGATTAAATGACGCTTTTAATTTTGGCACCTATACAGAGGCAGAAATTTGTTGGTTTCTCTGGCCTATTCTTTTCCTCTAGTGTGTCATTAGTAAATGCTCTATATATGAAAGGCTGAAATTTGTATTCCAATCCTTGGTATTTCAAAAGATTCATAAGGGCTTGTATGTATACATTTTTACCTCTTCTCCAAAGTACTGATCTCCTTTATGAGCAGAACAAACATGATGATACTTCAATCTGACATAGTGGAAAGGTTTCATGCCATCTCTCTTCAAACTCTCACCCAGAAGCTATACTGAAGTAAATGTAATAGCCTCTGAAAATTAATCATTCTGTTGCCTACATCCACTTTATACAAGTTTCTGAAATTATAGGTATCAACGTACTTCAGAGCTACATAATTCTGGTTACAATATCTAAGTCAACATGAGGGGAAATATAATAATACATTTATTAGAGAGAGCTGAAGCAGGTACTAAAGATAAGGTTCTATAGGGGCCCAGGCCAACACACAGAAGTTTAGTGGGCTCACCCAACTGAGAATGTGGTCATAATAGATCTCTTTGGAACTGGTTTCATCTTCTAAACTGTAATCCCCTAAATCCATGTCCCTTGGAGACTGAGAATGTAGATTAAGAGAAATCACCTGTCCACAGGCACTAACTCTGTTAGTGGGGCACTGTTTGACAGCACATACTGGTGATAGTTGGGTATCTGTTTTCTCCTTTCAAAGTGTTGGGTAAAGGCTCAGTTTTTTTCTTCAATGGTATCGTTCGTGTTTTCCTGACTAGCAAAGCCCAAGTCCCCATGGATTATTATTGTTATTATTATTATAGTTTTTGGTGGTACTGGAATTTGAACTGAGGGCCTCAAGCTTGCTAGGCTAGTGCTCTGTAACCTGAGTTCTACCTACACCCTTATCCCCCTTTTTTTCCTGGCTATTTTCAAGAGACAGTCTTGCAAACTTCTGTTTGAGCTGGCCTTGAAATATAATCCTTTGGTACTCAGCCTCCCAAGTACCTAGGATTACAGGCATGAGTCACTGGTGCAGAGAGACTTAGGACATATGTCTCCTTCAATGAGCACTGGTATCAGATGCATGATTAGCTCTTTCAGATCCTAAGGAATTTTCTGTAATGTTTATCTTTGGTGTCACTGCTCTGTTATTTCTTAAGTCTTTCCACCTCCTCCAGTTCTTGTACTGTTTTAAATTTCTCCACTTTGTTTCTGTCTGGTTTCAGTCATGATATGACAACCCCATGAGCAGATTAATCACTCAGGTATACCATACCTCATACTGGAATTTGTATTCTTAAAACCTTTAATCCAGAGAAGAATATAAAAAACCTGGAACTTAGAAACTTTAGCATTTGAGGTCTTCTAGTTATCAGCCATGTAAGCCCTCTGCCTAATTATTTTTGTTATTATTTTGTAATATTGGCTCTCTTAAGGTGAAAACTTAAAGCATAAAAACATTTCTAATTCATATCTTATATAAAAAGAGGCCAACCTTAGCCACATGCCAGTGGCTCATACCTGTAATCCTAGCTACTCAGGGAGCTGAGATCTGAAAATCATAGCTCAAAGCCAGCCTTGGCAGAAAAGCTCATGAGACTCTCATTTCCAAATGAAGCACCCAAAAAGTCAGAAGTGGAGCTATGGCTCAAATGGTAGAGCACAAGCTTTGACCAAAAAAGTTCAGGGGCAGCGCCCAGGCCCTTAGTTCAACCCACAGAAGTGGCACGTGCACGCATGTGCGCTCACACACACACACATACACACCCCACAAGTGCAAATTACATATTTTTTTTTACATTTTCATGTTTTCTGTGATCAACTACCCTTTTTGGAGCACTTCTTCATACCTTTCATATTTTATTTTATTTATTTTTTTGTAGCGATGTGTATTTTTTTTTATTTTATGTTTTTATTATCAAACTCAATTACAGAGAGGTTACAGTTTCATACATTAGGCATTGGATACATTTCTTGTACTGTTTGTTACCTCATCCCTCATTCCCCCTCCCCCTTCCCCCTTTCTCTTTCCCCCTCATGAGTTCTTCAGTTCATTTACACCAAACAGTTTTGCAAGTATTGCTTTTGTAGTTGTTTGTCTTTTTTTACCCTGTGTCTCTCGATTTTGGTATTCCCTTTCAATTTCCTACTTCTAATACCATGGTATACACGGTTTCCAATATACCCAGATAAGATACAGAGATAGTGTAGGTACTACCACAGGAAGGTGATACCAGAAGATGACCTTTCATATTTTAAACCTACTCTATCATTACCTCTTCCAGACAAGCTCTCAGGCCCGTAGACCCTCCATAGCTCTTTCCTTTGGCCTTCACTGTGACACTCCCTTTTATTACTTAGTATGCAGCTTTGTCTTCTGCTTTCTCTTACTTAGTAGATTCTACAATCTCATTTATTTACCCTCCTCAGCACCTTGTGTAGACAAGTGTACAGGAGGAGAAGTGGAAGAAGAGCTGATGCTTCAAATGGGTTTACAACTAAAGTCAAGGAAACTACCCTAGAGTTCATCTCAAGGTGTTGATGAATGCTTCCTTGTTAGGAGAATTGAGACAAGAGAAACTTCAGGTTGATGGACAAGGATCCACTACTACATGATCATAATAAGGATTAGAAGGCGGCTGGGAATATGGCTTAGTGGTACAGTGCTTGCCTAGCAGGCATGAAGCCCTGGGTTCGATTCCTCAGTGCCACATATGAAGAAAAAGTCGGAAATGGCGCTGTGGCTCAAGTGGTACAGTGCTAGCCTTGAGTAAAAGAAACTCAGGGAGAGTGCCCAGGCCCTGAGTTCAAGCCCCAAGACTAGAAAAAGAAAAATGGATTAGAAACACATGACTAAAATTGTGTGTTGTGTATATACATGAGACGATAGGACCTAGTTTTGTGAAGAAAATGCATTCTACATAGAGCCTTATAAAAATCTATACTTTGTCTTTCTAGTCTAAAAGATTTTACTATCGTATTAAAACAGTAGGCAGTTATAGCATTTCCAAATCAACCTACTACCCAGCAAGATTTACTTAGCATCAGCACAAGAGCTAGGCCACACCTTGAGAGTGAGCACTATTGTTATTATCATGCTTTATATCACCAGAATACAGGAAGGTTCTGAGAGGTGAAATTAGTTCAACAATGAACATGATTGAATATGATTGTAGATTACATTTCCTTTTTAGATGTTCAAAAGCAGGAAGTATGAAACCATGAAATATCCATAATACAGCAAATCAATTTTACAGATTAATAAATGCCAAAAGTTTCTGAGGAGAAGATACTAATGGAATGCCGATATCTGTAAGGAATGAATGACTGAATTAAGAGAAAAGCAGAATAATAGCATATACTAAGTAAACCTTTGTGAATATGAAACAATGGGAGAGTAGTATCATTGGCCAGTTTCGTAAGTCAGTTACACTGAAACACTGAATTTACCCATTTCATACCATCCTTAACATTCATTTCATAACATCCTTAACATTTGCTTTACTTTGTGATGTATTAAAAAGGTACAAAAATAATTAGAAAAAATTAGTAAACAAACTTTTGGGATGAATATAAAAATGAATACTCCACAAAAAAAGTAGAGGCATTCCTAAAGAATCTGTCAAACAATTTGAAATTCTCTTTGAGTTATGGAAATACTAGGACACATGTGGTCACATGCAAATCTTTACTATTCTTGTAATACAGTGGACTGGATGGAAAAGCATAGAATTCAGAATGCAAATTTGATTTCTTTTTGAGTTGAGGAGGAAGTAATAATTGCCCCTCTTATATAACTAAGATGAATGGGAAAACGTATGTAGATGGAATTTTTCTTCTAACCAAGCAATTGCAGACAGCAAGTACCCCATTTTCTCTAACCCCAGCTCTAACCAAATTCTCTTACTCTTTTCTGGATGTATGCTGTGTGTGACTATGTATTTTTTCCCTTTTGTTTAAATTATAGGATTGCAATTGGATTCTTTGCAGTCAAAGCACTGAAGTGGCAGCTGTTTATCATTATCCTCATCAAGAGAATGTAAAATAAAAATAGTAATTTGTCTCTGATCTTTGAGGCAAAAGAAAGAATGGTCTGCAAACATTTAACCTTTTATGTGCAGGTTCGTTGATGCTGTTTACAAAACGTGAATAATATGGTGGAAACATCTTTCTTCTAAATATATACAATGGTCAGGTCTTCTTGATTCATTTTTTCTAAGTAACTTTTGAGAGCTCCAATTAAACTTAAACAGTAAAAAGCCAACCTTGTATATGTGAAGCTTTTTATAAAAATTACTAACTTCTTTCTGAAATTATTTGTGTATTATTTAAGACACAGGTTGTTTGGGAAAACTTATTTTTTTTTTCTTTTAAAGACTGCAACTCTGACAGGTGAGGAAATGGAAGTGTCTAATGAGAAATAATTTTCACTAAACCTTGACACTTAAGCTTTTCTAGAAGCTCTGTTTTTTTATATAGTTTTAGTTTTTGTCTTTCTCCTTTTCTTTGTAAGAAAAAAAATCTCTTGTTTAATTATGGTAGATTTATTGAAGACCATTGGAATCATCTAAATAAGCATATTGCTTTCAATTATTTAATAGTGCAACAATAACAAATACTACACAATTAATGGCAGTGTGAATACACGTGCATGCGTACGTTATATCATCTATACAAATGGATTTTCTAAATAGCCAACAGTCGCCCCTTTTTAAACATGTATTAGGATTACATAGTTCTTTAGTGCTATAAAGAGGATAAAAATATTTGGCTTTTTCTTACTGAACCATTATGAAAACACTGTAACCAAGGTAATATACCTTTGAGTTTTTCCAGCAGCACATTACTGAAAAAGTTTTCTCTGAAAGCCTCCTATGACTCCCATCACTTCCTCTAATTTTCTGAGACTAGAAAGACAGCAACTGTATTTAGAAAAACTATGTGAGAACCACAATCAAGAAACATCTTAGCGGGTAGTCAAGGGTGCAGTCTGACCCTTTTGTGATAGGTATTTCATTGGTCAATTCAACAAATGTTTAAAGTCTGGTACTGTGAACGATACAAAGGAAATCTAAAACCAATCTAAAAGTTTTATCAGGGAGGATGTAAAGGGAGAGAGTCTAAGGTTGTTTTGAATGCTCAGACCACAGCACCTCAGAGGTATCTTAGAAGTTGGGTAGAATTTCAGCAAGAAAGTGGGACTATGAAACGAGTAAAATTGGGGATCAGGGATGGGCTGGGAAGGATGGGGAAGAATGATGAAATGGGTGATGTCAAGTTTTCTTACGATGTACTTACAAACTGATTTGTTGAATGGTAACCCCTTTGTACAACTACCCCTGTACAAGAGAGGCTCATCCTTTTCTCTGGAGGAATTAACACAGTCACACACATAACTGCAGTTTAATAAATACTGTGGAATAAGTACAGGAACAACCAACTCAGGCCACAGGCAACTTCCTGAGGAACTAAGGCTTTTTATCAGAAGGGAGCTGAGAGACCGAGCTGGAGAGCTGGTGATACAACGGGGGAAACATGGAAACAAGGATTAGTACTTGAATTCTCAGAGTCAAGTTCTTCATGCAAAGCTGCTTTGGGGGAACGGAAGGGGAAGCTGAGCAGAATAAATATCTATACCCAGTACTGCACATGATTGATAAAAGGTCTTTTATCTTTGTAAGAAAAGACAACTGAGTCTGTCTACAGACTTTAGCTATGGTTTCAACATGTTGAGCAGTACAGGGATCAGCCATTTGCAAGAAATCACTACCACACAGAAGAAAACACCACACTTATGGAGATCGAAGTTAAAGAGTGAATTCATGCTAAAGGAACAGGCAGGACAAGACTCTGTCTGTTATGTCATAAGCCGTGTTACCTTTTTATTCTGCATGAAACTTTTAATGTATACCTCTAAAAAACATCACATTAAACATAAGTCTATGCATGATTATGTATGATTAATGTGGAATTAAACTTCCACAACACCCTCAGAACATGAAAGATGATTACTTGATTAAAAACAAAAAGCTTTAACTCTGACATAGCTCTGTATCTCTTTTCCCTTAAATCTTTAGCACAAAAGCTTCCTAACAAGAGTATATTTCTTTTTGGTGCTAATGTATGTCTCAATTTCAAATCAATAAGAACAATGACAGCAGTGAATAACTAAAATTTGAAGAAATCAAGAGCAGTGGGATTTGTCTCATACAACTGGCCATTTCCAATACTTACATTTGCATTTAAGATGCAGTAGGACAATTGCTTTCAACTGTAATTGTAAAAAAAAAATGTGGGCATGAAGATTCTTAGAAAACCCTGAAAAACTTGTGTATCTTGTGGTCCCATAGAAATAATCATTCCAGTTTAGTTCTTAATTTATCTAATGGTTTCTATTGCTTTATATAAGGTAAACTTGTAAATATGAAAAATTCCTATCAAATATTTTAAAAATAGAGAACACTGCTATTTAAACAATCTTATTGACACTTTCTGAATTGTAAATATTTATTTTGAGAAAAGTCTCAGTTTTATTTTTAATTTATTGTGCCTGTCCGAGAGCTTGAACTCAGAGCTTGGGTGTTGTTTTTTGCTGAAAGTGAGTTCTCTACCTGAGCCACAGCTCCACTTCCAACTTTGCATGCACACGCGCACGCAAGAAAGAGAGAGAGAGAGAGATTAATTAGATACAAGGGTCTCACAGACTTTCTTTCTCTTGTGGGCTTAAACCAGTTAACCTCAGATCTCAGCCTCCTGAGAAGCTAAGATTACAGTTATGAGTTACTGGTGCCTGGGGAAAACTTTATATATTAAGTTTGCTTAACAAAAAGTAACAGCCTTTTGATCAAATAATAGTTGAAACAAAACACGAACTTTGCTTAAGATCATTTAATAGGGAGTAGCGTGAGATTTTGTACATTTTCAGATTCTAGAATATCCACTTTTAAATACCATAAGATTTCAATCGTCCATTGCTGGTTTGGGCATAATCAAAAGTAATCTACCATGAGATGAAATGTGTGTTTTTAAATACTGCCAGGATGGTCAAATACAACCCCATGAGCAGTGTCTCACAGACTATTGGCTATGATATGTTTTTTATTTAGAATGACTCTTTTGATTCTATTATTTCTTTAATATCAGTATCACAATTGTTTACCTATACCACAAAATATTACATTCACACACACACACACACACACATACACACACACACACACAAACACACACACACATACTAGTAGTTTCACTGGTAAGGAGTTAATACCTGAAGACTAGAGGAAAGAATAATCAAGTTCAGGGATGGGAATATGGCATAGCGGCAAGAGTACTTGCCTCATATACACGAAGCCCTGGGTTTGATTCCCCAGCATCACATATATAGAAAATGGCCAGAAGTAGCGCTGTTGATCAAGTGGCAGTGTGCTAGCCTTGAGCAGAAAGAAGCCAGGGACAGTGCTCAGGCCCTGAGTCCAAGGCTCAAGACTGGCCAAAAAAAAATAGAATGATTACATTCACAAAAGTACTCTATACTTTAGGAATTCTGCTGTCCTTTCCTAACAATGCATCAATGCATAATGGTAGAAAAAAGTTAAATTATTACATCTGTTCTGTTATTTGTTTAGCAGACATTGTTAGAGCTCTAGGGTGTATGCAATAAAAACCAAGTCTTGTTACAAAGATTGAAAGATAAACAAGGAAAGTCATAAATGCTGCAAAACAAAATATGACACATTTTGCTCTTCAAAAACATTTACATGAATGAGTGTTGATGCACTGCAGTGTGGTTAATAAAGTCCTAAAAAGAGTGAAGATAACTAAATTTGTGTATTATGAAAGCAGCATAGGAAATAATAACAGATGAAATCACAGGATGGGTAGGAAGTTGGCACAGTTTACCTCTTATGAGAGGTTTGTCATCTTCTAGACTTCAACGTAAATATAGTTGTGCTTGCTTCATGGGAAGAAACATGTTAATGAAAATGAAAATCATGCAGTATATTGAAAATGCACACAATATAATTGTGGTGAGAAGCCTTTCTCTTCAGAGTGGAGAAAAAGTGATGGAGCCTTTGAAAACAAAAAGCAATTAGAATCAAAGGTTTTATATTTCCCAGGGGCTTGCAGAGTATTGTAGCTAATAAAGCTGTTACCTGAATTCAAATGCAGAATTCCTCATAAGCCACAAGATAGCCTTTTAAGCCATTTCTACACAAGAATTAGTAAGTACACATTCACTAGATTTTCTAGGGCCCAATCACCTTGCCGGATGATCAAGCTTTAAAAAAAAAAATTATCAAGGAGACATAGAGAGGGGATACAGTAAAAGGTAGTGAGTAGATTTCTTGTCAAACTTGTTAGCTCCTCCCTCATTTTTCTCCCACCTTCCCTCCTCTCCAATTTCCTGACCCCAGTTGTATAGTTAGTTTACAACACATTGTCTTGCAAGTATTCCTGTTGCATTGTTTGCTTTTTATCCTTTGTCTCACCATTTTAATGTTCTCCTTCCCTATTCAGATAAACTTATATACAGTATTCAGGGTACCAAAATCAAATACAGTGACAACAGGGGCTAAACCATAGAGAAGATAAACAAAAGAAAAAAATTCAAATAGTACATTAAAAAATAACAACAATGAAAAACCACTTGTTTCCATATCTTGGGGTTCATTTCATTTAGCATCATTTTATATGAATGATAGTCATTGAGCTATTTTGATCCTCTGCTATGACTGTCCTAGACATATACTATTACCAATGAGAGAAACCATAGGAGTGTTTCTTTGGGTCTGGTTCACTTCACTTACTATGATTTTTTTCCCAAGTCTTTCCATTTCCTCAAAAATGGGGTTAATAGAGGCATAGAATTCCATTGTGTATATGTAACACATTTTCTTGATCCATTCACCCACCAAGGGGCATCTGGATTCCATAATTTAGCTATGGTAAATAATGCTGCAATGAACACAGTTGTGCTGGTAGCTTGAGTATGGCCTTGTTTGTGATCTTTTGGGCAAATGCCCAGAAATGGGGCTGCTGGGTTGTAGGGGAGCTCTGTGTTTAGCCTCTTGAGGAACCGCCATACTGTTTGCAAGAGTGGTTGAACAACACTCCCACCAACAGTGTAGTAGTGTTCCATTTTGGCCACATCCCCACCAGCATCTATTGTTATTAGTTTTCTTGATAATGGCCATTCTTACTGGGGTGAGGTAGAAATGCAATATTGTTTTGATTTCCATTTCTATTATGGCCAGATATGTTGAGTACATTCTTCATGTGTCTATTGATCATTCTCATTTCTTCTTCAGAGAAGTCTCTCTTTAAGTATTTAGCCCATTTATTAATGGAACACCTGTTTCTTTGAGGATTTGTTTTGGGAGAACTTAATTTTTTTAATTCTAAGTATATTTTAGATATGAGGCCCTTGTCTGTTGTATGACTGGTGAATATCTTCTCCCAATCTGTGGGCTTGCTGCTTATCTTGCAAGCTATGTTCTTTACCATGCAGAAGCTCTGCAGTTTGATGCAATCCCATCTTTCCAACCTTTCTTTGATTGTTGTGCTTCTGGGTCTTTGGTAAGAAAGTTTCAACCTGTGCCAAAGAGCCCTCCTATTCCTCCCTGAAATGTTTTCAGGAAATCTGCTTTTACCTCGAGGTCTTTAATCCATTTGGAATTGATTCTGGTGCAGGGTAAGATATAAAGATCTAGCTTTAATTTTCTACAGGTGTTTAACCAATTTTTCCAGCACCATTTGTTGAAGAGGCTTTCTTCCATCCTATATTTTTGGCTCCCTTATCAAAATATTAGGTGGGCATAGGTCTGCAGGTTCGTTTCTGGGTCTTTAGTTCTTTTCCACTGGTCCTCAAGACTGCTCTTGTGCCAGTACCAAGTTGTTTTTATTACTATAGCTTTGTAATAGAGTTTAAAGTTTGGTATTGATATTCCTCCAGCTGTTCTTCTTGCTAAGGATTGTTTTTGCTCTTCGGGGTCTCTTATTATCCCATATGAATTTTTGGATTTCTTCCTCTATTTCATTAAAAAAATGGTGTTCGGATATTGATGGGTATTGCATTGAATTTTGCCATTTTCATGATGTTAATCCTCCCAATCCAGGAGCATGGGAAGTGTTTCCATTTTCTTAATTCCTTTTCAACTTTTTCATCATAGAGGTCTTTCACTTCTTTGGTTAAGTTTATTTTAGGTATTTTTTGAGGCTATTGCAAAATAGGTTACTTTCTTGATTTCAGCCTTGCTCTTCTCATTGTTGGCATACAGAAAAGCCATTGATTTTTAAGGATGTATTTTACATCCTGCTATTTTGCCAAAGTTTTGGATCAGCTCAAGTTACTTGGGAGTAGAGTCCATGGGTGGTTGTTGTTGTTTTTTGTTTTTTTTTTTTTTAAATACTGGATCATGTAATCTGCAAAGAGAGAAAGTTTTACTTCATCTTTCCCTATTTGGATCCCCTTGCTTTATTGCTCTAGGTAGGAATTCTAGTGCTATGTTGAAGAGGAGTGGAGAGAGTAAACATCCTTGTTTCACTCCTGATTTTAAAGGAAATGGCTTTAACTTTTTGCCATTAAGTATAATGCTAGCTGTAGGGTTGTCATACAGAGCCTTAATTATATTCAGGAATGTTCCATGGATTCCTAGTTTCTCCAGAGCTTTTATCATAAATGTGTGCTGGGTCTGGTCAAATGCTTTTCTGCATTGAGGGAAATGATCATATGGTTCTTGTACTTGGTCCTATTGATGTGATGGATTACATTAATTGACTTGCATATATTGAACCAGCTTTGCATCCCTGGAATGAATCCCTTTTGATCATAGTGTATAATTTTTTTTGGGATGAATTGTTGAAGAGGATTGGCCAGAATTTTGTCTTACATCGATGTTCATCAAAGAAATGGGTCTATAGTTCTCTTTCTTTGAAGAAACTCTGGTTTTGGGATGAGGGTTATGCTGGCTTCATAGAATGAGTTTGGTAGTGAACTTTCTCTTTCAATTTCATTGAATAGTTTGAGGAGTATTGGTGTGAGTTTTTCTTTGAAAATCTTATAGAATGCAGCTGTGAATCCATCTGGTCCTGGACTTTTCTTGGATGGGAGGTCTTTTATTGCAGTTTCTATTTCACTACTTGATATGGATCTATTTAGGTGCTTTAAGTCTTCTTGGTTTAGTTTGAGCATATCAGTATTTGCTAGAAATTTGTCCGATTCTTCCAGATTCTCAATTTGTTAGCATAGAGCTTTGAGAAGTATTCTCTTACAATATTCTGAATCTTGGTTGTTTCTGTCATGATGTTTCCATTTTCATGTCTGATATTGTTTATGTGGATGTGTTCTCTCTCTCTCTCTCTGTCTTTCTCTCTTTTGGTAAAATTTGCTCAGGGTCTGTCAATTTTGTTAATTTGTTCAAAGTTGGTTCTTTGAAAACAAGGAGGTGGTTCTTTCTATGATCTTTCTTTTTTGGACTCTAATTCATTTAATTCTGATTTAATTTTAATCATTTGTTTCCAACTACTGGCTTGGGGTTTGGCTTGTTGCTCTTTTTCAAGGAGCTTAAGGTGCATCATTAAATTGTTCGATTGGGATTTCTCCAACTTGTTGATATAGGCACTCAGCTATAAATTTTCATCTGAGTATTGACTTTGCTGTGTCCCAGAGGAGCTGGTATTTTGTGTGCTCATTTTTGTTAAATACCATTAATGTTAGAATTTCCATTCTGATTTCTTCAATGATCCACTGGCAATTCAACAATGCATTGCTCAGTTTCTATGTGTTACTTGCTTTTCTATGGTGGCTTTTGGTATGTAGCTCTAATTTTATTTCATTGTGGTCTGAGAGAATGCAGGGAATAATTTCAATATTTCCGAATTTTCATAGATTTGCTTTGTACCCTAAAATGTCATCTCTTTTGGAGAATGATCCATGTGCTGCCAAGGAAACGTATATTCTGGTATTGCTGGGTGGAATATTCTATAGATTCAGTTAAGTCTAGTTGATCTATGCAATTGTTCACTTCTGAGGTTTCTCTGCTGAGTTTTTGCTATGTTGATTTATCCAGAGGCAACAGTAGTGTGTTAAAGTCACCAGTGATCAATGTGTTTGGATCTAAGTGTGTTTTTACTGTCAGTAGTATTTATTTGATGAAGTTGGATGCTCCAGCATTTGGTGTATAGATATTTAGGATGATTATATCCTCCTGTAGGAGAGATCCCTTTATTAATATATAATAACGTTTATCTCTTCTCATTAATTTTAATTTGAAGTCTATTTTGTCTGATACTAGGACTGCAATTCCAGCCTGTTTGTGGGGGCCATTTGCTTGACAGATTTTATTCCAGCCTTTCACTTTCAGAATATTTTTGCTTTTGTGTCCCTTGAAGACAGCATAAAGATGAATCTTGCTTTTTGATCTAACTTGTCAGTCTATGTCATTTAATTGGAGAGTTAAATCCATTAATATTGAGAGTTATGATAGAGAGGTGTTTGTTAGTTCCTGTCATCATATCTTATCTTTTTAAGGGTTGTGCTTTGTCAATTCTTGCTATACTTACTCAGTTTTCTATTTAGGGGCTGTTTCTCTGCCAGTTTCAATTTTTTGTTGGTTTTCAATGTGTAGAAAATTTTTGAGAATTTTCTGTAAAGATGATTTGGTGGAGGTATTTTGTTTTAATTTTTTAACCTTTTTTTTTATTTTTAGAAAGTTCAAGCTCCTTTCTGTTAATGGGATCAATGAAATTCACATCAGAGAGAACTTTGCCAACCTGACATGTTGCAGATGTCATTTCCACCATTAAAGATAGAACACAAATGGTAACAACACTGAGATAGTCCCAGACATCTGAATGGGGCACGTGTCAGACAGCACCTCTGTGCCCCAAAGTGGGAAGCGTGCCGCCCTAGTTATACCCACAAGAACCACTTCTCTATGTACATTCTTATATTAAACTAAGAAGAAACTGACATTAAGAAGGTTTATTTCAATTAGATAAATGTTGAGTTTACAGGAAAAAAATTGTGAAGGTGATAAACACAAAATACTACTGATATTGAGAATAAGATGAGTTGGACACATCCTATTATTCTAAGAACTATTTCTGTGTTCATTGTTCTCATGTTCCTTCTGCTATGGTTCCAACTTGGTGAAGAGACAAATGGCTTTAGCTTTATTACAGGATGAATTAGGTATTGTGCTTGAGTTGCTATGTAACAGATTTGGCTCCTTCTTTTGCTCTGCTCTCACCCTGTGTTGCCCTGCTTTCTGTCATGAGATGATGTAGACCAAAGCTTTCACCTGATGCCAATGCTGTGCTCCTGTATTTCCCAGCCTCCATAACCACTGGCCAAACAAATTTCTATTCATCACAAATTACCACTCTCAGGTATCCTGTTATAACAGCAGAGAGCAGATTACTATGCCTTCCTCTTCTAAAATTGTGTGAGTGTGTTTGTGTGATGTGTGTGGTAGATATGTGTATACGTGGTAGATGTATGTGTGTGTTTTGTCTGTGTGTGCTGCCTACTTAACAATATGGGAGAGGCAAAGTATAAAAAATAAAAAAATTTTATTCACTTTAAGGTAAATGTTATTTTCTACTTCTTCCAAAGAGGTAAAAGAGAGGCAAGATTGCTTAGGGATCAGCAACTTATAAGTGCATATGGAGTAAAAATACAAAGCCTTTCATGGTACATTTTACAAAAAGTAGTAATTAGTTTTTGAAATTTTCTGTGTTATCTTAAAATGTGTAGTACATAAAATGTCCTCAAAACTTCATGAGTAAAATTTATAAAAATGACTACAAGCACAAGAGAATAACTTGTAGGTCCTTAAGAACTTTCATCCCCTAGATTGTTTTTAAAGTAATTTAGAAGCAGAAACCAGATTAAAATTGGTAATGATCACTAATGAGTTTATAATTCCAAATAACATTTTTTTTGTGACCAAGATCAAGACATTGTTTTGAAAGTAACTTTGAGTAAAGATGCAAATACTGTTAGGAAGATGTGATACTATGTGTATTAGCAGATATCTTCAAGTTTCTTTTTCCTAAACATGGGTTCAAAATTCCTAGATGTATTATTATTAGTGAGTACTATGATTTTTCCCTCTGATAATTATTTATGTCTAATGAATGCCTATCAAAATGTTCAAATAAAATAGATGATTTATGAATTAAAGGGGCTTTAATTCTGAAAGATCTGATAGACCCACTCTTAGAAATTCTAATTACTAAAGTTTGTACTACATTGGTGGCCAAATGAATCCCTAATCCAATATAGTAGTTAGAGTGGGCCTCAATCATTACATCTGGGAAAATACTCAAAATGTACCACATCAAAGTCAAATGCACCTCTGTAGCACTCCTCAAATGATAAGGTGGAAAAATCAACACTCCAGGACAGGAATACTTCAAATTTACAACTCACTTACTTGCAATGGTGTGAAATTGATAAGAGTGGGAACAATGGTATAAGGTGACTGAAATTTACATCTTGGCTCTCTCACTAATTAGCTTTATGATTTTATTAAAGTTAAGAAAGTACTCAGTGGCCCAGATGTGATGGCCTACTATATTGTACACCAACTAGACCTAACACAGATCTGCAGAACATCTCATACAGCAGCAGAAAATACATATTCTTTTCATCAGTACTGGGATCATTTTCCAGGATAAGTCACGTGTTAGGGTATAAATCAAGTTTCAACAATTTAAAAATTTTACATTAACTTCAGAAAAAAACAAGATGTTCACTTTTTCCACTCTTCATGTAATACTGAAAGTCTTATCAAGAGGGATTAGGCAAGAAAAACAAAGAGGATCAAAGTTGGAAAAGAGGAAGTTAAATTATCCATGTTTGCAGATGACATGATTTTCAGAGAGAAACCTAAATACCCCATATCTAACTAGTAAAGTCAAAACTGAAAACCCAACAAAGGAAGTATTACCACTTAATCAATGGAGAAAGAATATCCAGAATAAAAAAAGCAGTAAAAAACAAACAATCCAAGTTATACAGGGCAAAACAAATTGAACAGATAGTTCTTGGAAAAAGAAACACAACAGCTAATAGATACATGAAGAAATATTTTCAGTATTCTTGGCTATAAAACAAATTTAAATAAAACTACACTATATTTGATATCCATATTTACTGGAGTCTATTCACAATAGTCAAATTGTGGATTCAGCTGATGTGCCCAACAATTAATGAGTGGATTAAAAAGTATGGAATATTACTATCATAAAGTGCAAGAAAGTGGATGAAATTGCTGATCATCATGTCATCATGATAAGTGAGATAAGCCAAGCTCAAAAACCCAATGTCACCTGTTTTTAATTATCTATAGAACCCACATCTAAAGGGTATACATATATATGTACAAGGAGATATACATTTGTAACAGGACTATATATAGGGATGATATGAATGTAACAGTGGGATTATATATATAGAGAGAACATGGCTGTAATAGTGGGACTTGAGGGGTAAGAAAAGGGGGGGGGAAGAGAAAGAGAATAATGTAAGACATGATATTGAAATACATAATATCTAGGTATGAAGACAGCATAAAGAAACCCACTGAAACTACTGAACAGTGGAGAGGTAGGGCACCAGAAGGGAGAGGAAAATAAAAGATGCTAAATGACTAAATTATAAAATATGCATATGAGAATTACCATGGTGAAAGCCCTTTGTACAACTAATATATGTGAAAGCGAAAAGAATAACGAATGACAAGAAAGTGAGAGATGCTATTTTGGGGGTGGGTCCCAGCGAGAAGTGGGAGGACTAGCAGAGAAGGTGAACTGGGATGAATATGATTGCATAGGCATGCATGAAAATAGAACAGGGAAACCTGGTGAAATTACTTTAAGAAAGGGGCAGTAGAGGTGAAAGGGAGATGGAAGTGTAAATTTGATCAGTGCACATTGTATGCATGTGTGGAAATGCCACAACAAACCTCCTTTTGTACAACTAATATATGTTAATAAAAATAAAAACTTTAAAAATGGGCCAGAGACCTGAACAGAAAGGAGGCATAAACATGGCCAACAATATGTGAATCTCATTAATCATCCTAGAAATGAGGAACAAAACTACAATAAGATATCATCTTACTCCAAGTATAATGTAGTATCATGAAGAAAACAAAGAAACAAAGATTTGGAGAGAGCAGAACTCTTGGAAACTGCTGGTGGAAGCATCTATTAGTACAACCATTAGTGAAAAGAACATGGGGTGACCTAAAAAAACAACAGAACCTTTTTCTTACAACTTTTGGTTTTCAAAAATAAGTATTTTTCTTTTTATATACTTCATATTCCCTCCTCTAACTACAGTTTGGATTTGCTTTACTGCTTTCCCTCCTAGATATCATTTAATATATTCTTCTAGCCTCACTTTTTTTTTGTCCCTGTTCTTTGGCACTTAGGTCTGGAGAACCAATGTCTTATTTTTCCTTTTAGTACTGGGGTTTGGAATCAATACCTGCTAGGCAGGCACTCAACAACTTAAACCACATACCCTCAATATTCATTTATCTTAGTATTAGTTCTCAAGATTTTGGCCCATGGCCTAGAACCTGACCTCAATCCCCCATCTTGCTACTCCTGCATATCTGGGATTATAGGCATGTACCATTCTACCTCTTCTTCCACACCTGTGAGCCCCCACCCCCACCCCCACCTACTTTATTTGATACAAGATCTTATTATATAGGCCTCAAACTTCACACCCTCCTGACTCAGTCTCCTGAGCACCATACCACTTGCCTGCCTTTTTATTGTTGTTTTGTTTTTGTTAGGAATGAGCATTTACATCAAAGCTGGCTCAAAAATTAATTCAGATACTAATGTTGTAGATCAGAAGTTTAATTTTCTTTTATACATTCCTTTTACACATAGAGACTATCCTTGTCCAAACAAGATTTGGAACAATAATTGTTACAGTTTATGCATGCCATATATTAAATATTTAGCATGTGACTAAAAGGTGGAAAAAAAGCACAATTTGTCCTACTATTTCAGAAGGGGCTAATTAACAAGCAGGAAGCAATGTGTCTGTCATAGTGTAAGTGGTGTAATGAGTGCTAAGATTCCTGGGAAAACACAGATGTGTAATTGGCTTTCCAGGACAGGAGAGTTCTAGAGCTTTGGGAGCAAGACATGGCTATGACACTTAGTCAAAGGCACTGGAGGCTGACAAGAGGATATTCAGGTAGGAATATAAGGCATGGCCATAAAAATTGGTCTGATTTGTTTGGGGAAACTGGGCAGCAAGCATGCTGAGAAGACAGGGTTGAGTTGTGAAGAGTGCTTAGTTTGTAGAGAACATGAGAGAGACTAAAGAGGTAAGATGAGATGTGGTGGGCTTGCAAGGTCACCAGACAGAGGGTGTTCAAAGGATGCTTGAGGAAAAAGTAATAAGGCAGTTGTTTTTAGGTTCAACTAATTCAAACAGTCTGACTGCAATCAAGAAGACTGTTTATGATATACATGTGAGGTGAACAAAGTCTGGATCAAGTAGGTAGCTACAAAAATGGAGACATAAGAATGAATCTTAAATAGATTCTTTAGAAAGAATAAGAGCTGGGTGCCAGTGGCTCATGCTTATAATCCTAGCTATTCAGGAGGTTGAAATCTGAGGATCACTGTTTGAAGCCAGGCTAGCTAGGAAAGTCCGTAATATTCTTATCTTCAATTAATCACAGAAAAATCAAGAAGTGGCACTGTGGCTCAAGTCATAGAGCTCAGGGAAAGCTCCGAGGCCCAGAGTTCAAGCCCTAAGACTGGAAGAAAGAAGAGAGAGGGAGAGGGAGAGGGAGAGGGAGAGGGAGAGGGAGAGGGAGAGGGAGAGGGAGAGGGAGGACTGGCAGATTAGATACAAAGCTGATTAAGAGGTAAGAATAAAATAATATGTCTAGATATCCAGCTCAGAAGACTGATATGGTGACTTCATTCACATAGGTAAATAAACTGAGTTGGGGAAATTAATTTTAATGGACAAAACAACGAGCTTAGTTTCGAGAAAGTTAGATACACACAAAGGATAGAGCTGGTGCTATGGCAACCAGAATCACAGGGTGGGCATCCAGAGGTCACACCAGAAACGCAGATTTGGAGACCTTTAGAGGAGAAAGATACTGGAGCCCCAGAACAGAAAACAAACTTCAATACAACCAGCAACCATGCATAGTAGAAAGAGACAAAGAAGTGATGGAGGAGTGAAGGGGTGTCTGTGGGCAATGTCCAGTTAAGGATGTGGAAGAAAAGCCAGAAGGAGATCAAGGAGTGGACAACAGGCAGGAAGAGTTCAAGAGCATGCAATGGCACAGGCTACTGCAGATAAAAACTTTCAAGAAAATCACTGATAATTCCAAGAAGCCAGATAGAATGACTAGTGGCTATGGTTTATTCTGAAGTATTTGGAAATCCTTAAACCCTTCCTGTCAGGATGAGTGGGGGTTCATGGAGGTGGGAATGGTGCAGAAGTGGCTCAGGATTGTTGGGGGAGGCAGATGGAAAGGACAGTGAAAGAACATAAAGTCATATTCTGAGAATTTGGCAGAGACACGGGGAAATGGCATGGTACTTTATCAAGATAGTAGGGTCAAACGTATTTCTAGTCAGGTGCCAGTAGCTCACACCTGTAATCCTAGCTACTCAGGAGGCTGAAATCTGAGGATCTCAGCCCAGGCAGGAAAATCTGTGAAACTAATCTCCAATTGACCACCAAAAAGCTAGAGCCAAAAAGCTCAGGGACAGCACCTAGGCTCCGGTTCAAGCCCCAGGACCAGCACGCGCATGTGCACACACACATGCACGCGAATATGTAACACTCCGGCTTTTACAATGAGTTTTCTTTGACTGTATTGTCACAGCTAGAAAAATAGAGAAAGTGGACAGCATGAAGTCCCAACATTAGTGACTGGTTGGGTCTTTAGCATCATCACAACTAAACATTCAACTACACATCGGGGCAGACATTACATGAAGAAGCCCCAGATAAGACTTTGGTATGAACCTATAAGGCGAGGCTCTGAGGTTGGCTCCTGAGAGAATCACCTGGAATGCTTTTTAAAGTAACTAGGGACAGACCACAGACACTATGGTTTCATTAGTCTGGGACAAGATTTAGAGGATCTGCATTTTTTTTAAAGGATCCAATTTGAGAATCCCTGCAGTTAGGACACAGGCTAGGAAAAAAGCTGAGGATTTAAGTGACTGAAGGTTCTACTGAGAGTAGAATACAGGAAAACAAAGGGTCTGACTTGACATAAAAGAAACTATCTATGTCTTAAGGTCCAGATGTAACCTCACCTACTTTCCACTGAAGAGACTTCAGTAGAAGTCTGACATGGTGGTAGGCAGATGTTGAAGGGAAAGGAAAAGCTTTCTTTTGGTTTTCACTTCACAAAGAAACTTGTCTGTTCCTGGGCAGTTTAAAGGAATTCTTGGAGACCCAATGAGACTGAGGACAAACACGGAACAGCCACCAGCCACCAGAGGCTCAGGACAACTCACTGAGCCAGGCCCAAGCTCAGCCATCTCAATAGGTCTCCAGCCCGGTGGGAGGTTTGGGCGCAGCTCTCTGACATAAGTTGTAGAAGTTCGCTTTAGTTTTCTTAGTAACCATTTATGGCTCTCATTTATAAATCTGGCTAAATGGTTTTTTTTGAATTCATTTAAGTTTCCTGCCAGTACCACCTTTTGGAACTAATGAATTCCACAAGTTTATAACCTTCTGTGTGATGTAGATTTCATTTGCCCTCAACTTACTTCACTGGTTTTAAAGAGTGCCCTTCTTGTCCTAAGAAGAAAAGTAAACAGGCATAGGAGATGAAGACAGATTGGCCTAAGCAAGCAGGGCAGAAAAAGAGCTAGGTGTCACAGGAACCACAGACTACCTTAAATCCATGGTATAGTTTTAAAAGGCAAACATGGCTGGAATGCAAGCCCAGGAGGGGGCAAGTGTTCCTTGCAACAATGGCTCTGTTGTTCTCCTGCCCAGACCTTTCCAGGGGCCCTACATCCTGTTTGGGGCTCCAGGGCTCAAATGAAAGGGAGAGCTTGAAAGTGAAGCAGATTTTTTTAAGTGAAAAAAAAAATCTGAAAGTGGAACCCAGAAGAAATATTAAATAAGTTTGGACTTTTTCCCAACTGAAAAAAATTTATTCCATATAAAAATATCTAGGAATCTGTGTATAAAATGGAAAAGAGTTGTGTTACACTTGAATTAAAACACAAAAAGAGGGAATCAGATGCATCCGATATTGATTTAGCTAACAACAACAAAAAAAACAACCCAAAGAACTTCCTGACACTGATAATAAGATTGAAGACAGAGAACTAGTCACTTAATTTGTAAGTTCATATTTCTAAAATGATTTGGGTTCACCTTGCTTGTGTTAAGGGCCTGGATGGACTATAAATATCACTAAGTTATGGCAATTTTAGACACTGTGGACTATATAAACACCTTAACAAAAAAAGAGATCTGTGATCAAATTATTTTTTAAAGTGACTAGCAAACAACAAACATTTAGGAAACTTTCATTTCAGTGGGGTAAGTAGGGGACTCAGGTATATTCCACTCACTCCCACCATCATAGTACCAAGCAGATTATAGGAAAATCTTGTGTTTTAATGGGAAATAGGGCAAAGGTGATGGGCAACAGGAGTCCAGTCTCATGGAGCTTGTAGAAGGCAGGCTAGGCTCATAAAACTGCTCATTAAAATGCTCTGTTCTGAGGCAAATCAAATAAATGAGCTCAGGGGAGAGAGCCACAGAAATTGTTGAGAAATATTTCCATGAAAGACTGTGAAAATAGTTCTCTCTAGACACAAGAAATGTGCAGTTATTGCTTATAGAAATAGCCAACACTTAAAAGACTTTAAATACCTTCCCTCCTATTCTGGGTCACACCTTGGGCCAAGAGCTACTTCATGTTTTTGTTGTGTTGTTTTTTTGGAACAGACCATACGATGAACAAAAATAAATAAATAAAATTGAACACACACCAAATGTTTCGTTTTTAAAATGGCACGAGAACAATTTGGTTATGAACTCCTTCCTTTGCCTCAAATTCTTATTTAAAAGTCACAGTTTCAAATGTCAATCCCAAATCAGAGAAAGGAAAAAGAAGAATAAAATGCATCTTGAAGATCTGACCATTCTCTCTGCATCCCAGAGATGGAGGAATTTAAAGCGAATCCTAGTAATGGCATGCTGGCTAAACAATGAACAGCAAGAGGACTTCTAAGAAGGCAGTTCTCCCCAGAACTCTCCAGACAGACTGCTTATACAAGGGCTGGCTGGTCTGTAAGGTCTCCAGCCAAAATCAACATCAACAGCCGCAGCCCTGTCACTTGGTGTGGGGGGGGGGCGGTGTGTAGGGAGCTGTGCAGCTTGATGCTGATGGAGTGTTTGTGAGCTCCAGGGGGCTGTCCAGACACCATCTCCCTTCTTCTTCTTTTTTTTTTTTAAATGTAAATCCAGTGATGCCCCAGGCCATCTGACCTGGCAAAAGGGCAACCTGGTGGATGTAGCCTGTGCCAAGTGAGGCTTGACCAGCTCTGGAGAGCAGATTATCTCAGAAAGGAGAAGGGCAACCATGACTCCTGTGGTCTGAACTGATCCCAGACCATGTATAGCTTTTCCTTTCACTATTTCCACGGTGGGCTGAAAATGGTACGAGGAACTCAGCAAGGAGACCAAGGTGGAAATTTTTATTTATTTCTCTTTCTAAGTAGAAGGAATTACATATGGTCCTGGTAATATTCTTTTTTTCTCTTCAACAACCTCCTTTATCTTCAGAAAAGCAGTCTGGAACTGGCCTGTGAGAAGCCATGAATCAAACTAAGAGAGAGACTCCTGATTAAAGCAAGGCTGGCTCCGGTCAGGCTTCCTGCCAACAGTCTCTCTGCTGTCCTCTAGGGCAGGTTTGCTTGACCTGGTGGTTGCTTTTCTTGCTGGTGGGGGAGGGAACTAAATCTTGTTGAGGTTTGGGCTATAATAAAAATAATGCAGAGTACTTTTCATAAAACTAAATCCAATCTTCCATCCTGTGAGATAGCTGAGACATGTGATAAACACTTCTTGGCAGTAACTGCCCATCTTGGTAAAGTTAACTATAAAAAGGGTATCTCCTAATTCTCCCAGCTCTAAGGAACAACAACAACAACAACAACAACAAAAATCCCCATTTCCCATTTCAACAATCCCCACTGGCCTCTAACATTTTATTCAGGAATAATGCTTCTTTTGCTTTAGTAGATTTGAATAACTATCGTTCTTTCTACAGCCCTTACAGCCACAGCCTTGCTGGTGTCCTTGTCGTTGTTGTAGTTGTCAGTTGTTGTCAACGTTGTCTTTGTCCTCCTCCTCCTCCTCCTCCCCCTCCTCCTCCTCCTCCCCCTCCCCCTCCTCTCCTCCTCCTCCCCCTCCCCTTCCCCCCTCCTCCTCCCCCTCCTCCTCCTCCTCCCCCCCTCCTCCTGCTCCTCCTCTCCCTCCCTCTCTTACACAAGTGAGCAAGATTTAAGGCCTCTCATTTTTTATTCTTGAAACCCAGAAAGGGATACCGTTATTTATGTGCCAAGGAACACATCCATTATTATTTTTTCTTTCTTTCTCCCAATACGATTAAAAACAGTCTGGGATGTGGGGTATGAAGACAGGGGAGGCGTGGGAGGGAGGAAAAGATGGCCTTTTAATAGCCTCTACCACACTGATTCAACACAGTGGGAACCTTGTGCTTCAGGCCCAAACTGTTTCCTTCCTTTTCAACTTGACTTGGCCCACCTCTGCTGAAAGCATGAGCTGAGGTTTCTGAATGGAACTGCTAGAGAAGGCAACTAGCAATTGCCCTTTCTGACAGCAATGGGGGATGGAGAGGGCTAAGGAAATAACTATAACCCTCTCTTTGGTTGAAAAGAAAATCCATCTTGAAATAACTCCACTCTTATAAAAATTTGCAAAATCCATACCAAGTTGCTGTATCTCCATCACCCAGATTGCTCAAATGTTAACATCTTATAAATTTCCACAACTGTGATTAATATCAGCAAGCTGATACTGTTGCAGGACTGTGGTTCAGGATCTAGTCTTGGACCTCCATTACCATTCACTTCCAGGTCTCCTCAGCCTTCTTTAATTTGTCGCAGTTTCTTAGTCTTTTCCCATCTCTCACTACCCCAACACTTTTTTTTGAAGATTATTGATCATTTGTTTGGTGCTATGTCCCTTAATTTCAATTTAGTGTATGCTAACATCAAGTTGTACAGTTTTGGCCAAAAAAACAAAATCACACAAATGATAGGTCTTTCTCAGAAGTGCAGACAGCAGAAGACATGCAATGGTAATCTGTCCCAGTACCAAAGGCGTTAATTTTGGTAATCTGGCTAAGATGGTATCCTTCAACCTTCTCCACTGCCCCGTCTCTACGTTTTGCCTTTCAGAATTAATAAGTATCATGTGGGTGATAGTGAGAGGCTGAGTGAAATCTCCTAATGCTCATTATACTTACTCATTTTAACATTTCCTGGTGATCTTTAAGAGAAAGTCATCACTGTGAAGTCTTGCAAATGGTGATTTCTCTTCTAAATTTATTAGCTGGTGTTATTCGTGTGAAGAAGAGCTTTCCCTCCTCTTATGTTTAATCACTTTATGGATCGCATTCCATACTTATTGTTGAGATTGTCCCAGGTTTATCCATTGGGATCATCCTTTAAGGGGCCTCTCATATCCTTCTTGCATGTTCCCAATAAGTTTTTTGAGCATTTCCTTACTTCCTGGCACCATGGGAAATCCCAGACTCATCTTGAACTATTCCGCTATACTCCTGGACTGTCTCCAAGGACTGCTCCTTTCTTTTACTGGAGAGTAAGATAAAATGACCTTATCCTGTTCTAGGAGTCACTGTGCGAACACAACTCTGCTAGTGGCACAAAGTCACCAGTCCATATGTGGTGAGGAACAATGGCTCTGAATACACAATGCTTTGTGGGAGAACATTTCCACAACTGTGAATGTGAATAGAATACCTTTCCTAGATCAAGCTTTGGTAGATAATGACCTAGGATCACATGACAGGAAGTTTAAGATCAATAAGAAATAAAATCATACAGGTATATAGGGATCTTTCATTACAGATTAAAAACACAGCCAAGAGAGACAAAGGGTAAAAGGCAAATCAATGCAACAGCAATACTTACAAGACAGTATTCTATAAACCAAATGTATAACTCTGGGGAAGGAACAGAGGAGGGGGAAAGGTAGAAGAAAAACGAAAGAGGAGGTAACAAGTTTGATAAGAAATGTACTCACTGCCTTATGTATGAAACCACAGCCCCTCTGTACACTACTTTGACAATAAATAAATTAAAAGCAACACAGCCAAATTTTCAATATATTTAGCAAGCTATAACTTGCATTAAAATAAATAGGCCTTACCATCATAGTGTCTAGCATTTTTTCCTGGTTGTTTTATAAATCCAAAATGAAAAAATAGATTAAAATATTTTAATAAAGTACATGATAAGTCATTTAGTAATTTGTGAGAAAATGAAATTCACTGTTTATACCACTTTTTGCCACCAGACATCATTGTTATTTTGTTGTTTATTTAAGGCAGGCTCAGATTCATTATGTTTATCTTTCTCTATATATCTGAGTCATCTTCCCATCCCCCAAAGTGCATCTTATATTGTTTTCCTTTATCTGTGGTGCTAAGGCTCTCTGCTCTATTATCTAAGCATGTTGCTATCAGGCATCACTGTAAAGTGACACTGTAGTCAGATATCCATTTCTAGGTTGGCAGTGTTTTTCTGTGCATTTCAAAGATCATTTCAATACTTCCAATTTCCATTCTTGTTCTTAAAAAGGCTTAACTCTGGGGCTGGGGATATAGCCTAGTGGCAAGAGTGCCTGCCTCGGATACACGAGGCCCTAGGTTCGATTCCCCAGCACCACATATACAGAAAACGGCCAGAAGTGGCGCTGTGGCTCAAGTGGCAGAGTGCTAGCCTTGAGCAAAAAGAGGCCAGGGACAGTGCTCAGGCCCTGAGTCCAAGGCCCAGGACTGGCCAAAAAAAAAAAAAAAGGCTTAACTCTCATTTGTTGGCAGTTGATCATTTTTTTTCCTCTGGATGCCATTAGGCTTTGGTGTCCTGCAATTTCATATAATGTATATGTGCTGTGCTTTTTGAGGTGTTCCTGTATCTCAGATTTTATAGATTTCACTAATTTTTGAAAAAAAAATGTCATTCTTCCATTTTCTTTGAGAATAATTAAACATGTACTGGACCTTGACATTCGATCTTTCTGGTCTCATCAGGATTTCCTATTTCTCTGTCCCTCAATGTTGCATTCTGTGTGGTTTATACACTTAGCTAATCATGTGTAGGAATTGGTTTATTCCACCACACAAGAACCAAATGTATACATCCCTTCCAAATTCTGTGTCCACTGCCATTGCATTGGTAACTTAAAAATTAGTCATAGTGGGATTTTTACACCATGGTAGTTGGCAAGCTGCTACAAAAATAGGGAACTTTTCCTAGAGGGTAAGTTATTAAACATCTAGCAGAACACTGCTGTATATAACCTATTTTATTTATTTCTTTTCAGCTATTTAATCTTTCATAAAGTTTTAGTTTCAATAATTATACTTTCCATTTCTAAAAGATCTATATGGATAGTTACAAAATATGCATTTGTCTTAAAAATACGCCTCTCTTAACGTTTGTGATGTTTCTTATTTCTTTAAACATTTTAAGTACAGTCCAAAAATCTGTACTGTTTCCTTTTGTTCTCTTGATGCACTTACGATGGGTTCTTTGTGTCCTCTCCAATTTGCTGGGGTGTGTCTCTATATTCAGCTTCGAGTTATTTGTCTGAATCCTATTAAGTCTGATTTGAGGATATGTTCTTCCAGTATGTGTTCATTTTGAGAACTCTTTCAGCTTTGGTTCTGCTTCAGAACCTGAAGTGGTACAAATCTGAAACCCAGATTCCAAGACGAGAGACCTATCAATGTGGGTTTCTCAAAGATTATTTTTCCTTTTCCTCAGAACTATGGCTGAAACAAATCGCTTCCATTAGCTTCTCTTTTCAGTGACAAGTAGATGTTTCTTGATCTACGTTCTTGCTGACAATGGAGCTCTGTGACAGTCTTTGGCTCACTATAGTAGCCTGGGTTCCAACTTCCCAACTTGATCCGGCAGACGCCCTTTGGGCCATCACCATATGCCTGCACACCTAATGCTCTGGCATCCAGTGGTAGCAAATGCCCAAGGTTGGCCATGACTTCTCTGAAGATCCAATACTCCACTGTCCAGATCCTTTGAAAAAAATCTAAAGATGTGTTTGTCACCTTGTCCTCAGTATTTCCAAGTAAAGAGAACTAGTGTTTTGTTTATTTAAAGGTATTTGGTTGTGTGGGGTTTTTTGGGGGGGTTTTTTTGGAGGAGGAGGTCTTTGACCAGGACTCAAAGCTGGTACTTGATAATTTTGCTCACTGGCTAGTGCTTTACCAACTGAGCCATGTCTCCTATATTATTATTATTATTATTATTATTATTATTATTATTATTATAAATTTGCCAGTCCTGGGTCTTGGACTCAGGGCCCGAGCACTGTGTTAGGCTTCCTTTCGCTCAAGGTTAGCACTCTACCACTTGAGCCACAGTGCCATTTCTGGCTTTTTCTGTTCATGTGGTACTGAGGAATCAAACCCAGTGCTTCATGAATGACAGTCAAATACTCTACAGCTAGGTCACATTCCCAACCCCTAAAATTATTTTATATGAGCTCAAAATTTTCATTTGTAGATACTACTACATGGATAATTTTTTTGGAGATGAGATGGCTTTGATTTAGTAGAATGCTGAGTGTTGTAACACAATGCATAATTCATTGTATTTGGTACTTTTAAATACTAAAGGTACTAAAGTCAAGGGTGATTTAATTTTGAAGTAAATAATGTTAATTTCAGTTTACTATTTCAAATATTATTTATTTTAATGACAGATTATTCAATAAAGCTTAAATAAATAAAATAGCAAAACCAAAGTACATGTCTTTGCAAAGTGACTAGTTTAGAATGATGATGATGTTGATAATAATAATAATGACCGAAAAATGGTACTTAAGACTTTTTCCTTCAGATATTTTAAAGCAAATTTTCTTGTCATGTATGCCTACTATATGTGCTGAATATGACTATGTTAATGTTATTAGTAGCTGATCCACATTAGTTATTGAGTCTTTTTTTTTTTTTGGCCAGTCCTGGAGCTTAGACTCAGGGCCTGAGCACTGTCCCTGGCTTCTTTTTGCTCAAGGCTAGCACTCTGCCACTTGAGCCACAGTGCCACCTCTGGCCATTTTTTTTATGTATGAGGTGCTGGGGAATCGAACCCAGGGCTCCATGTATACAAAGCAAACACTCTTGCCACTAGGCCATGTTCCCAGGCCAGTTATTGAGTCTTATAAGCCAGGAATAAGTGGAATTAAAAGTTAACAAGAGAGCAGTTTATATTTTAATCACCATTTTCCTCTAATTTTATTTATGTCCCATATATCATATACTCCTAATTTCCTTTGTGGCCAATAATAATACTGTAGATGGCTCATGTAAATATGAATATATACTTTCAATAAATGTGGAAGAATACAAGTTTCATATTATTTTACTAACACAATCTGTATTGAGATTTAAACCAACTTTTTGATGGACTTATTTCCTTTTTAACAAACTAAGAGTCAAAATAGTTAAATGTTTTTTCAAAATCCTTATAATACAAGTTGAAGAGCTAGAGCTGAGGCTCAAATTTCCAAGCTCCAAGTTCAGTAAGGAAGAGTGCAAACCAATCAGGAAAGCTGGGGCATTGTCCTGTCTCCGTGGGGAAGAAAATCATCTTGGAAGAGAAGAATCTTCTTGGATGGCAGGTGCCACATGGCAGTTGAAATAATTCAACTGTTTTCTAACATCAGATTTTAAAATGAAGGAACCTCTGAAGAAAAATTCCTTAGCTTCCTGAATGCTTTTTTAATACTAGCTTTGTCCTTTTCAGGTTGTAACCTCTGTTTCATTGTTAGTGAGACAAGGGTACTGACCAATGCATGTCATTTTCCTTTTACAGGACTGTTGTGAAAACAAGAAGGTAAACTTCTAGTAGCCAAATATATACATGCCAAAGAATGTACGAAGAAAGTGTGTGTGTGTGTGTGTGTGTGTGTGTGTGTGTGTGTGTGTGTGTGTGTACGCGGTGTGATCAAGCTTGTGACTATGATGAGCAGGAAGACATTCAGCAGGTATGGAATGAAGTAGTCTTCCAGGTACACGCATGTGTGAAGGCACAGAGTAAGGCAGACAGAGCCTGGTACATCCATGGCATGGGGAAGTGGCTGCTTAGTGGGCTGAAAATCAGGGCTCTGTGCAAATGAAGGGAGGGAAAGGAGAAGTGGATTAAAATGGGGTTTCAAAAAGCTCAATCATCTCAGAGGTATCCTCCACAACATGAGTGGGAACACATGGGAGGGAAGTAAGATCATCAGATCTTTACAGCGTTTGCTTATATCGATGGTTAAGGGTTTTTTTTTTTGTTTTTTTTTTGGCCAGTCCTGGGCCTTGGACTCAGGGCCTGAGCACTGTCCCTGGCTTCTTCCCGCTCAAGGCTAGCACTCTGCCACTTGAGCCACAGCGCCGCTTCTGGCCATTTTCTGTATATGTGGTGCTGGGGAATCGAACCTAGGGCCTCATGTATCAGAGGCAGGCACTCTTGCCACTAGGCTATATCCCCAGCCCCGGTTAAGGGTTTTTAAGACTTAATTTTTTACTTATTTAAGTCCTCTGAAAGATCTGAGTCACTCAAGGGTCACAGGACAGATGTTGGTGCACAGAGCTTCCAGAGTAATGATGGAGTAACTACATTAGAAGTCAGAGGCCCAGTGCATTGCTTGCTTCTGGCTATACACATGACCTCTAAGGTTGTACCACAACCACAAAAGGAAGAAGGAAATCATTCTTTTCCTTACTACTGGAACTACTAAATTGAAGTCACGTGGTCTTTCTACAACCAGCGGTCTACTCTGGCCAACCTCAAAAGATACATCTTTATTGGTTAAAATACTAATTGAGCTAAAGGTAAGTAAGTATGCTAAGATGTTCTTTGGATCAATTTTAGTTGAGCTTCAATTCTTTACACACACACATATGTATGTATGTGTGTATGTATGTATGTGTGTGTATATGTATGTATTTTTTTTTCTCCCTGGTGTTATGCCACTGTGATTTTGGAAATCTTTAGTGCAGAAAAGTTCTGAAGTCCACATACCCTTGCCTTTCTATCGCCTCACCAACATTCAGGTAAAAGGAAAAAGGATTCACATGACAAATATAGGCACTATTCACCTCATGGTAGGGTTGTGTCCCAACAAGCCAATCAGCAGTTCAGAATACTGCAAGTCAAAATGACATTGAGCAACACACCTAAGCCACCCAGCTTCACTTTAGCAAAGCAATGCATATTCAAGTCTGAGTTCCGGAGACTCCGTGGCTCCTTGGTACCCGAGGACCCTGCCCAGAATCACATGTGTTTCTGCCACAACTGCACATGTCTAGGAAAAGATCAAAATTCAAAGCAGGGTTTCTACTGAGTGTGTAATCACTTTTGTATCATTGTAAAGTTGAGAATTCATAAATCAAATGATGGTTAAGTTGGAGACCCTGTGTACGCAACTAAAAATATTAAGACTTCATTCATCAAAATGATGTTTCTCTGCCTCCAATGCACTGCCGACTTTGAGAGTCAGGCTCTTTACCTTCACAGGCAAAAATCATCAAAACCAATCAAGTGCAATTCTTCATGAATTCTTAGCCTCCCAGGGAGATTGGCCATGACAGCTTTAAGGTTCAAAAGTACACTCCTGTTGCAAGTGGACGACACAAAATCAGCCAGGAGGATGTAGGCCCGTGCGTCACATACACAGCTGTACTCTGAGAAGTCATTTCAGACACAGGATAATATATGTCGAAGCTATGCAAAACCACAATCCACCAGTGGATCGTGATGCCTCTTGGCAAACTGCTGTTTATTGTATTAGTCTCTGGGTATGATGATCTGGGAAAGCTGAAAGACTGGAATTTCACTTGAGACGTTCATCCTCAGCTGCTAAGAGGTGGTCACATTCTGACCTCTGGTATTAAAAGTTGGGCAGAGTTCCATATGCCGTCTTGCTAAGAATGTGGTCATATAGTTCCGATAAAGACATCCTGTTTCAGTAATAGAGTATGAAGAAAACTTCACAACCATTCAATTATTTAGATATTTCCTGTTCATTTAGTTGGAGAGAAGTCTGTTTTCCTTTTACCTATGCTCAAAGTAAAAAGATGCCTTGAAATGGTGCATTAGATTTTTCCTCCCCTACGGCACCAGAAAACACCAGAACTTATTTTTCCTAAAAACACACAAAACCTCCTAAGCTAGGATCTGCCATATCAAGTTTCAGCCTAAGAGTTTTTTTGTAGCTTGGTGGTTTATGCTAAAAGCACTGACAGATGTCGAACAACCTCAATCCAATGATCTGTCAGGGGGTCTCAGGCGACAGACGGGGGCTGCTTTGAAAATGCTACATTTTTATTTCTAAACAATTTCACTTAACACTCCTTTCTCCAAAGTTTTCATTGTATTAAAAAACTTTAACAGATATTTGGAGAAACCCATTGACTATTCTGTAGCTGAATTTCTGAAACTTACCATTTCTAGTTTGTATTTCCTCAGAAACACAAGAAATTCTACCTGTCCTTTAAAAAGATCAGATGAGAGTGAGGTTTCCAGAGGTTTAACCTTTAAGGTATCAGGTAGATATGTAAAATTTCGAAGTTACTATAGCAAGTCTCAGAAACCAAAGGAATGCACATGGTAAAGCTTTGATATATTTCTGGAGCAAGTTTTCTTGGCTGGATACTGAAATCTGAGTCAGGGAAATGGCAGGCAACACAGGACTTATCAGAGACAATTTATTGATGGGGTTACAGATTTCCCAGAAGGATAATAATTGAAAAGATGTCAATGGATGCAAATGAATTTCTGCTAGGAGGAGGAGGAAGAAGAGGTAATAGTATTTCTTTTTCTGGGAGTCTTGGAATGTCAGACAGACTCCATTTTGGATCATTCTATTTAGCCTACCTACATTTTTCAGTTGGGAATAATACAGTGAGATTCCTTATGCCTGCCATTCTGGGCTGTTCTGTAGTTTTTTGTTATGCTGTGAACAGCTGTGGAGCTACATGTGTATGAAGATAAGAGTTCCCTGCCGATATGCAAAGATTTTATGAATGGTGTCTCATCTAAAAGAGAGCAAAATTTTTTCACAAAAGAGGTATCCATGAAAAAACAAGCATTTAAAAAAAGTTCCTGTTAACCTGCTAGTATACTGTCATCTCTGCTGTTCTAAAAAATGATCTAGAATTTTAGCTATGTATTCATGCTCCTTGGAGAACTGTTTTCTGGTTTTTCTTTCCCTCCAAAGCTAACTACTTCCTTTCTTCCTCTATAGTGACAACAGGCTTCTTAAGCAACCTTTTAAAGCCTGAATGCCATATAAACAATCAAGGGGAACAGCATGTTGGTTTTTAAAGGGGGAGGAAAAAATCCAGCTCCCTGGGTTCATCTGCACATCACTCATTAGCAGGAGGAATATTCTGTCTAAAAGAAACGTACAGCAAATGAGATAAAATGGATAGGCATAAAAAAATGTGAGCAACTTTGCAAAGTTATTACTATGCCAAAAAATCCGAAAGGACTGAAATTTTGGGCCAACTGCCCAGAAGAAGGAAGACTTCCCCATTCTAATAATCTTCCTTGTTTAGGAAAGGATAGTGTGGGCCTGGGAATGTGGCTTAGTGGTAGATTGCTTGCCTACCATGCATGAAGCCCTGGGTTTAATTCTTCAGTACCACATAAACAGAAAACGCCAGAAGTAGAACTGTGGGTCAAGTGGTAGAGAGCTAGCCTTGAGGAAAAGAAGCTCAGGCACAGAACCCAGGCCCTGAGTTCAAGCCCCAGGACTGGAAGAAAGAAAGAGAGAAAGAAAAGAAAGGGACAGAGTGACTAACTGAAAGGTAAAATACATTATAAAATACTGTCTACTAGGTTCAACAAGCATGTACAATTTGAAACAAAAACAAGCATTTTTATTTTCACACATCCCTACTAGTTTTGCACCTCACATCTATCTTCTGGTTCTACATTGCACAGTGCACACCGCACTGATTGGAGAGGTTTTCCGCCCCTCCAATACCCCTCACACTTTTATTTTGTCCTAAGGATGAGTTGTCTATATACATAAGAATTTATTGCTTTAAGGTTTCTTACGCTCCCGACTCTGAATATTAAAGTGATCCTTTCCACATATCACTGTATCATTAAAAAACGATTTCTTGGGGCTGGGAATATGGCCTAGTGGCAAGAGTGCTTGACTCGTATACATGAAGCCCTGGGTTCAATTCCCCAGCACCACACACATAGAAAATGGCCAGAAGTGGCACTGTGGTAGAGTGCTAGCCTTGAGCAAAAAGAAGCCAAGGACAGTGCTCAGGGCCCAAGACTGGCAAAAAAAAAATGATTTCTTACATAACTGTTTAAATCCAAATAATACATCCTGAAGGCAAAAAATATTCTTTGGTCAAACTGACCCAATTAACTTCTTTAGAAGCTTAGTGAACACTGTATTAATTCAACTCACGGGATAAAAGTTTGTAAGTTTAAAAAAAATCTCAATTTAGGAAATAGATATTTGATTATGAATTGCTATATTCATATTACCTGAGTAGGAATGGCAGAGCAGAATGTTTTGATTATTACCAGATTAAAATGAGAGAACTAATGATAACTGGGTCCAAAATTACATCACAACCAGAGGGCAAAATGAGCATGGGGTGCTTGCGCTTAAGCACCCTAGAAGAAGCAAGCACATATCTTTGACTTGTGAAAGCTCCCTCTGTACCTGTAAAAGGACTAATAATTTTCAACAATTCTAAGTGCCAGAACTTTATTGATTATAACTCCCCATTCAGTCTTTCCAAAGGCTCTTGAAGAATTTGTCTTATCCCAGTTTGCTGGTGGACAAATGAAAGCTCCGATGGGTTTAGTAATTTGTCCAGTAAGTTTAATAGTCACTATACTTTACATAGATGATCACACATGTAGTGATGGAATTGGTA
Source organism: Perognathus longimembris pacificus (assembly GCF_023159225.1). Taxonomy (NCBI): domain Eukaryota; kingdom Metazoa; phylum Chordata; class Mammalia; order Rodentia; family Heteromyidae; genus Perognathus; species Perognathus longimembris. Next base: position 27,830,346 of record NC_063171.1, read on the forward strand.
GTCAAGTGGAGAAAGGTCTAGAAAAGCACAAATGAAGAACTGGTAATCGTGAGCACAGGGAAGTCTACCTTTTAAGAGCAGTGGTTTGAGAAGGCTTACCCAAGATGCATTCTGCTTGGTAACATAAATTGTAAAACTCATTTATTGACAATGTTGCTGGGAAGACAGAATTTGAATTTATCATTTACTAGATCTATAAAATATAATAAATTGCTTAGTTTTCTCCTAGCCTTGCTTTGTTTTAACACAAAAATGGAACTTAGAACTCTAGCCCATAAACATTTGCTGTGAGAACTAAAGGAGAGTTTTAAAGTACTGGCATTATGTCTGGCACATATTTAGGAATTAGCTAAATGTTACTTTACTTGTTTCTTCTGTGCCTGAGTACATTTTGCTGAGCTTTTCCAATTGTTGCTAACTTCTTTTTCCAACTTTTAAATGATGTGTTCCTTGATTCTGCTATTTTTCTAGCTTGCATTTATCTTAATAGACACAATATTCTTTTTTGTTTGTTTATGTGATACCAAGGAATTGAACCCAGGGCCTCATGCATGCTAGGCAAACACTCTACCACTAAGTCACATTCCCAGGCCAATCAACACAATATTCTGTATATGGATATATGGTGAAATTTTGTTGGAATATTAGAAAAAATATAGGCATAAGAATCTAAAGAAATAGGCCTCAATCCTGGATCTGCCAGTCATTCATTGAACAATCTAATTTCCCTTGGAGTTTTTTTTTTCTTTTTTGAAATGTCGGTCATGTGGCTTGAATTCAGGGCCTGAGTGATGTTCCTGAGCTCTTTTGCTCAAGACTAGCAGGCACTACTTTAAGCCACAGCACCATTTTTCATTGAACAATCTTAAGAGTTAAACTAACTGATCGAGGTTGTCTAATTCCACTCATTCACACATGAGCTATTTTGCTGGCTTCATTCAATATCTTCTCATCTTTGATGGTCTATAGTTTCATTAGGATGTATCTAGGTGCATACTACTCTTCCCTCGTCCTCATCTCCTTCTCCTCCTCTTCTTCCTTCACCTCTTACCATTATGTGATCTGGGACACTTTTTGTGTGTTTGGGGAGGGACCTGTTGAGTTTTTGACTCTGATCATTTGTAATCCTTCACAAATTTTAGAAATGCTTGCAGCCTCTCAGTCGCTCTCTTTCTGTCTTTCTCTCTTCATCTCCCCAACTTCCTATTTCTTCAGTGTACTTTCTAGTAGAGAATTATATTAATCATAATCTTTAGTTCATAGGTTAATCTTAATCTTATTGTTTTTATTTATAATCAAATAAAAATTTTGTAATGTAATAAAAATCTATTCATTACAAAACTGTCAAGCCCATTCATTACAAAAGTAGCCTGAATGTACTCACATGGTTGAATCAATCCCATCAGTCTTCTGCCTTCTCCCACCCCAGGTAAGCTATCAGTAAGAACAATCATCATTTCCTTATTTTCCTATTACTATATTATTGTATATATATGAAGTCTCAAAGAGTGGCCTTTAATTCTCTCAAAGAATATACTATATGTAATTTTTCACTTCTATTGCTAATTCATGAACACAGTGGAAAGGACTGGCGTGCATTTGTTGAGAATACTGCAAAAACCATTTTAATTTTACTTGTGTACCTCCTATCTGATATCTTTCAGGTCTGATTCTGTGGGCTCTTGTTTCGCCTGTTCTTGACCATAGCAGATTTCTTCTGCCCTTCTTGTCTTTTGTTCTGGTGCAAGTCATTTCTTTGGAACTCTATCTGGGAGAGTTGAGGCCTGGGCCAAACTTTAAATCTTTTCAAACAAGATTTCATATTCTTGCATCCCTGTTAGTTCTAGGAGATAGATACACGGGAACGCAGGCAAATTACATTCTGTAGTTGAGGTTTTTTTTTTTTTTTTGGCCAGTCCTGGGCCTTGGACTCAGGGCCTGAGCACTGTCCCTGGCTTCTTCCCGCTCAAGGCTAGCACTCTGCCACTTGAGCCACAGCGCCGCTTCTGGCCGTTTTCTGTATATGTGGTGCTGGGGAATCGAACCTAGGGCCTCGCGTATCCGAGGCAGGCACTCTTGCCACTAGGCTATATCCCCAGCCCCTGTAGTTGAGGTTTTAAACAACACATATGTAGTCAGAATTCAGATTTTACACCCAAATGAGGGCAGGTTTGTGGTCATATAACTTAAAGGGAGATCACTGTCATTCAGCCCTTTTCTATGTTATGCCATGATTGATACAAGAGCATTTCCTTGCCACATACTTCTGGACCTTGGTTTTATTTTCTAACACACACTTAAACTTGGATATAGTTTTCTTTGCTAGTATCAGCCTGTTTCTTCCTTTCCTTAAAACTGGGAGTTTTCTAAGCCTTGTTTCTGAGCATTCCTTATCCATTGTGGTAGAGACTCAATACTTCTGGAGAGTGGGTAAGTTTCTCAGGAGAAAAACAAATCCCAGAAAGCACCCCAATCTCAGCTCTCCCGCTTCCACTTAATTTCCTGGTCTTTGTGGATTTTTTTACAAGGTGTTTTGTGTGTGTGTGTGTGTGTGTGTGTGTGTGTGTGTGTGTGTGTGTGTGTGTGTGTGTGTGTGTTTGTCAGTAGTGAGGCTTGAACTTGGGGCCTGGGTGCCAAGTGCTCAAGGCTAGCACTTTACCACTTTGAGCCACAGTGCCACTTCCAGTTTTCTGGTGGCTAATTGGAGATAAGAATCTCATTTGTCCATCCTTGCTTTGATTTGTAGCATTTCTGGATCTTTGTTAAGGAAGTTCCGTCCTGTGCCAAGGAGCCCAAGTGTTTCTCTTACTCCTTCCTTTAGTGTTTTCAGGGTATCTGTTTTAATTTCGAGGTCTTTGATCCATTTGGAATTGATTTTGGTGCAGGGTGATATATAAGGATCTAGTTTTAGTTTGCTGCATGTGTTGAACCAGTTTTGCCAGCACCATTTGTTAAAGAGGCTATCTTTCTTCCATCCTATTTTTTTTTAGTTCCTTTATCAAAGATTAAGTGGGCATAGTTCTGTGGGTTCATTTCTGGGTCTTCAATTCTGTTCCATTGGTCTTCAGGTGCCAATACCAAGCTGTTTTTATTACTATAGCTTATAATACAGCTTGAAGTTTGGTATTGTAATTCCTCCAGCACTGTTCTTTCTGCTTAGGATTGTTTTTGCTATTCGTGGTCTTTTATTGTTCCATATGAATTTCTGGATTGCTTTCTCTATTTCATTAAAAAATGGTGTTGGGATATTAATGGGTATTGCATTGAATTTGTAGATAGCCTTTGGCAATATTGCCATTTTGATTATATTAATCCTCCCCTCAGTAGACAAATGGGTCAGGAAAATTGGTACATATACACAATAGAGTTTTATGCCTCTATCAGAAAGAATGACATTGCCCCATTCGTAAAGAAATGGAAGGACTTGGAAAAAATTATACTAAGTGAAGTGAGCCAGACTCAAAGAAACATGGACTCTATGGTCTCCCTCATAGGGAATAATTAGCACAGGTTTAGGTTAGTCACAGCAGAGGATCACAAGAGCCCAGTAGCTATGCCCTTATGAACACATAGATGATACTAAGTGAATTGAACTCCATGTTATGGAAACGACTGTTATATCACTGTTGTAATTACTTTCAGCATGCCAGGTGAAATCATAACTTCTATTATTGATGATTCTCTTGCATCCCCTTCCTGTGGTTGTACCTGCACTATCACTGTATCTTATCTGAGTACATTGGAAACTGTGTATACTGATATTAAAACTAGGAAAGTGAAAGGAAATACCAAAATCGAGAGACGCAGGATAAAAAGACAAACGACTACAAAAGCAATACTTGGGAAACTGTTTGGTGTAAACCAACTGAAAAACTCATGGGGGGAGAGGGAAACGGGGAGGGGGAGGGGGGAGTGAGGGAGGAGGTAACAAACAGTACAAGAAATGTATCCAATGCCTAATGTATGAAACTGTAACCTCTCTGTACATCAGTTTGAGAATAACAAAAAAACAAATTAAAAAAAAAAGAATCTCACAAACTTTCCTGCCCAAACTAGCTTTGAACCGTGATCCTCACATCTCAGACTCCTGAGTAGGTAGGGTTACAGCCATAAGCCACCAGCACCTGGCACCAATTCATTTTTGACAATGCACTTAAATTTTCTCTCTTTTTATTTTTCAGAATTTTAACTATAATTGTTTGTAGGTATCCATCAGGCTGTCTAATCTGTAATTCTGTTGAAACTAAGAGTCTATCGCTGTTTTAAATGTATTCCTTACTCCTCCAGCATCTTAGTCACCAGACTTATACCCCGATACATTTGTTTACCCCTGGTATAACTCCCTTACCAAAATGTAAGGATGCTTTCATTCTTAAAATGTTTCTAATGACTCCATAGTTTGCTGTTCTCTAATGTTCTTTCTCACAGCATACAAGACTAAGAAAGATATGTTTTCTATCTTCCCTAGCTCTCAGCCTCCTCTCAACCATCATACATATTTCCTCTCAATCCTTGCAACAACATTCTCATTGCTCAAAAATGTTTTTCGTAGACTGTTCTTCTGCCCAGGGTCCCTTCTCCCTTTCCAAGCCTTCTTCCTATTTCTTACTTATATCCTTCAAGAATAATCTCAAAAATCATTTCCTCTTCAAAGCATTTTCTGATCTACATCTTTGCTTATAAGGAAAACAATTGTGTACTCTCATTTCTATTTCTGGCACAACTATCATAGTAATTTTCACACAAGGTGACTGTAAATTTTTTTCTCACAAGATTCTTTATGCAGATGAGGAATCATTTCGAAACAGGGTTTATGGCACCCCACATGCCCCAAATCAAGCAAAGTGCTATGTATACAAATGGTGTAACTAAATGTCTACACAACTAACAAGTTAATCAAATAACACAACAAAGCTTGGTAGATTTGATGAAGATTTATTCTAGTAGCTATGTATGTGTGCATGGTATATATTTTTTTTGCATGGTATATTTTAGATTACCTGCTCCTCAAATTCATGCACAATTTTCTGGCTTCCCATTGATTAAAGAAAACAGAGTTAACTTTCTTTTTACTCTGCCCTATAGATTTTGGAATGCGTGACTTACTACCCTAGCACCTCAAATGCCTTTAGAGCCAAATTAATAGGGGGAAAAGTGGTTAGTTCACTTAGGAATACAACTCCCAGTTGTCTGGAGATTGTTTTGCCTTCTAACATTATTTTTCTAGTGTAATCAATTTCCTTTTCTGAAGGGACCTCAAATAAGCAAATGAGATACAGCTGAGAAATATTCTGACAAAGAAAAATGTTTTACTAAAGCTTTCTGTTTAAATGGCTTTCTATGAAACAGAGCAACAATGGGTAGGGTCTTAGGCTAATGTTCTTGAATCTTCTAGGAAGGCAATTCATATTTATGAGTAAAATTATGTTTTCTTTTCCAAGTTAATCTTAAGATATGGCAGCATCCAATCTAAGCACATCTTATTTGTATATGAGACTCTTACGTATTAGTTATGAACAGACAAGAGAATACAACCTTTCTAAGGCTATAAAACTATGAAGTACTTTGAGCTTTTGTGAGTGTATTTAGAATTTAACTAAAAGAATGCTAGGCATCTTCGGAAAAACACATTTGGGGATACATATTTCACATGTGAATATTGCTTTTCTGAGCCCAAGGACCTCTATGCACATAGGTGGGCACAGAGTATAGAATTCTGACAGGGATTTTTTTTTATAAATAAAAATCTGTAGTCATTAATATTTTGAAGTGAGGTCCTAGTCGATTTCCAGCTTGAGCCTCGTCATAAAAACCGGAGCAAGGAAACAAATGGCATAGATTCCACTTGGCAAATCGGAGGCCTGCAGTTCTGACTGTGGTTCAGCCTCTGGCGCCATCAGTCGGGCTGCAAATCAAAAGCTGTGGAAGGAGGTAATTAGCAGGGCCTCTAGACCACTCACTTGGCAACAGCAAGCTTCTTATAGCCACTGGGAAAGTGGGAGGGAAAGGGTTCAGAAATATTCTCTAAAACAACATTTCTCCCTCAGACGAGATGACTGCAATTATAGGTCCATTTTCACAGAGTTAAGAAAAGAAAACCAAACTGTAATTAACATGTATATTGACACGTTTGTATAGGTGTCAGTATTTAATCACAATGTTCAGCCACCATCAAGGACAACCATTTGGACTGCTTTATTCGATATGCAAACTAGAGGACAATACCTTCTAAGTCATTCACAATGGTAACATGGTAACTTAACCTGGACAGAGTGACCACCAACAATTCTTGGCAACAAAGGGTGTCATTTCCCATTCCATTAATTCTTCCAGTAATTAAAGCAAGGAGATGCAGTTTGCCAAGGCAATGAAAATGCAATTATGTAGGTCACATTCAGAGAATGGAGTCCACGGAATCTTGCCTGATTTCTTAAACTTGAACGTTAAGTGGAAAGGAGTTGGCTACGTTCAAGACGCTCAATTTGGCTTATAGATGTGATCATTTGCAGATGAAGACAGAGCAGTTCCAAGTGAACAGAAGAAGGGAAGATTGTGTTCCAAATTGACCAGCTGAAGGAAAGTTCATATTTAAAAAAAACAATCACTTGGTCAGTGACTCATAGGGAAAGAATTCTTAAGCTTTCTTCAGGGAAACCCCAGTAAATAACATGTATCATAAAATGGAGATGGTTCTGTTTGCTTCGTTGGGCTGTTCACCCCCGCCACACACATAATAAATCTTTTGGCAAAAAAGGGAACATTCTGAACATGATTATTCTCTCTGGGAAATCCCCAAACAGCAAAACTTACTGTGGCTTCCTTAAAATTTTACAGAATATTTTGTATCTCAGACTCCCATTTGAAATAAGAACTTGGAAGAAATATGGGGGCAAGGAAAAAAAAATCTGCTTTTTGTTAGAAGGCTGAGGATTTCTCAAGTTGCTTCTCTGGTTCACATTGTGCTCCTTCCCTCTGCAATGTTGGGCTACATATCATAAAGAGCAACACTGGCTGGAATTAATTCTTCCTGCTTCATCTCTGGGAGATCCAAAGTCTTTCTGCGAGTCCCACATGACACACAAGAGAAATGAATGAACGGTTCTCAGCCTGCATCCATTTACTGGAATATGGTGTAAATCATGCACTTTAAAGGAGATCTGGAGTTGTACATTTTTTTTTAAAATGTGGGACTGAACTGACATAATCTATAACAGTTTCAGTTCCTCTCTTTTTAATTAGCAAAAGCTTTTGGAATTTTGTTGTTTTTGGTCTTTAAGAACATCATGCAAGGAGGGGAAAAAAAGACTGAACATAATAAAATGTGCTCTAAATGATTAAAGAAAGCCCTGGTTTTGTGGATAGGAATAGTGGAAGCGCCCTATTCCCCAATCCTTACTCATTGCTTTGTTCAAACCACACAGTGTCTAATCAGTCTGTCTTTAGATTATTTTATGTTAATTAAAGTTATGTTAGTTCCAGAGGTGAAAGTATACATGTACATGTGGCTTCAAAGGCTCCCCAAATTCCTGGCTAAGATCCCTCACTGTGGGTAGGCCTGATCTGTGATAAAACTGACCACATTAAACCAAGTTTATTATTATGAAGTTGAAAAACAACTCAACGGATAAAGTATATTTATTTGCATGCTTCTTTAAGAATTTCTCATTTAAAAATATTATTTATGATCATCTCCCTATTCACCCAAAAGAAGAAATTTTAAAAGGAAAGTAGCAAAAGAACAAGCTTGTATCAGAAAAAAATAGCTTTACAGATTACCGAGAGGCAAAGAAGGAGAATAAGATATATTACAGTTCCTATAACACATTTTACACAACAGCTTCAAGGCACCGGTATAGCGAGAGAAAATCTTACTCCCCAAATCAATGAGGAATGAACAATACAATTTACTTTTCATCTTGAGTCATTAGACTATAAAGCTCACAGTGAGTGCTTGCTAGTTTGGCTAAGCATCCTCAAAGTATCCACATATAAAAATCCACCACCACTGGGTGGTGATAATGGGAGGTGCTGTGGATCTTTAAGAGGAGGGGTTAATGGGAGAGCTTTCCAATGGAATGGTAGGACTCTGATCCATTTCTATTCTACCATTCGAATCTCAATCTCTCTTCCTCTCCCTCCACTTCTCCCTTTCCCTCCCTTCCCCGCCCCTCCCTCTACTTCCTGGCTTGAGATGTGAGCTTTCTCTTCCACAGATGCTCCTATCATTGATTTCTGCTGCCCTCACCGGAAGCTGTATCAAAAGGATACCTGATTTTGAAATTGATCCTCCAAACTCTGAGCTAAGTAAAGCTTTAAAAAAATAGGTTAAATGTACCAGGTATTTCATTATAGTAACTTGAAGCTGTCTAGTGCAGTGTTCCAAGTTTGTTGGTGACTGCCCATCAGGCAAAGCTCCTAAGAGTCAGGATAAATTGTCATGGTATTAGCAGCAGAGCAACCCAGCAAGATCTAGACAGAGATTAACTTCCTACTTATTTTCAGCCTGGGAAACAAGAATGAATAGCAATGGGGAAGGGACTGGTTCTTCTCCTATGGAGAAAAAGAGCCCACAGTCTTTGATAAAATACTCTCCCTTACCCTTGGAGAAGTGTGTTGCAAAAACCTGCAACTACTGATATTAAAGTCTAGACATACTATGTTTCCCCATACATATATTCGTACCTACAATAAAGTTTAAGTTACAATTTACAGTAACAGGCTAGTAACTACTACAAGTAAGAGAACAACAATATGTTGTAATGAAAATTATTTAAAAGTGTACAGTTATTTCTACAATTTTCCACTTAATATTTCTTGAGGCACTGGAAATTGCAGAAAGTAAAACTGTGAATAAAGGAAAATCCTGTACTAACATTGTCAGCTGACATCTGATTCTGATCATAAATACTGAATTCCAGGAAAGACTCAAACCCAGAAGGTCGAGAAGGGAGCACGTTTTTCATTTGCACCAAGTATATTATACCTTACATCTCTCCTTGATTCAAGCCTTTGCCATCTCTTTTTATCTAAGGGCAAGTATTTCCTGGCTCTCACTGAGTTAATTGTTCATATAGCTGTTAGACTGAACAAACTACAACAAACACTACTCTGACTTCTCCTAATTTCTTGTGGATACAGAGTTTTGCTATCTTCCTTAGCTGTGTATTATCCAGGCACATGTTCAGCCACACTTGTCCCTAGCAAGTCACCCACTGGAATGCTGTCACCATGCCCAAGGTGCCAGGTACTCCTCCTTCATGAGCTATTCAACCTGAACACGACTTCTATCATCCTTGATTGTAAGGTTTTTCTAGACAGTTCTTTAAGAACAGAGATGATGACTGAATTAATACTTTTTGAATTCTTGGAACACAGTAGGCACTCGATACAAACTTGGATTGAATTGATCTGAGATAAGATAAACACAAATGACATCAAACTACAACACACAGGGTGAGCAGAAATAATCAGTATGAGAGAAGGCTAGTTTTCAGGCTGCCCTCATCTGTCAGAGACTGGGTTATTTGGGAAAACCGAGAAAGTACACTGTATTACCCAACTGGAAGCGGGGGTAGTAGAAGAAAGGATTGCCCTAAAATATGCTCAAACACCAAAGTTTGTTACATTCCAGGGTGCTGTGATATCTAAGAGTAGCACCAATAATTCAAAATCAAGCTACAGTACTTCAATGGAGAAGATTGTCAAGCAGGCCATTGTATGACTGGTTCTGAACAAGTAACTGATAGCCTGATGCTGACAATTCAGTGAAGGGCCAAGGTGATTGACAGACATGAGTTTGCTTATGCCATATAAGCCAATGAAAATATCTCAGAAACATACTGGTAGGAAAATAAACAGAAATCAATAAAGAGTTTTGGGCATAAAAGTCCAAGAATAGCATCTTTATCCTGTCTTCTCCCTGCAAGGGGAGCAAATCCAAACTTTCAATACTATCAGAAATTAGGATAGAAATTGAATTAGATTAAAGTAACCCAAAGAATAGAAAAGTTTCTTGTACATTGCAAAGAAATGACCTGACATACTAAAAAAAAATTGCTCAAATGTTTCATAACCTACCAGAGCGCCTCCTCAATTCTTCCTCAAAAACAATCAAGCTTTATTTTCTTTTCAGAAAAGAAAATGTCAGCTAGGTGCCAGTGGCAAACATCTGTAACCCTAGCTACACAAGAGGGTGATATCTGAAAATGAGGGTTTGAAGCCAGCCAAGGCCGAAAAGTCTGTAAGGTTCTTATTTCCAATAAACTACTCAGAAAAAGCTAGAAGTGACACTGTGGCTCAAGTGGTGGAGCACTAGCCTTGAGCACAAGAGGCTCAGGGATAGCACCCAACCCACCGCTGAGCCAGGACCAGAAATAAATAATTAAAATGTCAATGAACAATATGGTCAAACTTAGCAGAGTTAAAAAATGTGGAAATTAAACAACAAGAAAAATTGGGAACATACTTTGTTTTTAAACAAGTTAATATTATTCTATTTTGTAGAATAAATAGAGGCAAGAAGCTTGTAAAAAAAAAAAAGAATGCTAAAACTATGCACCTGAAGAGATTCACTTCCTACTTATTCTCAGGTGTCAAGTTCAGATGTACTTTCATCCTTTATTTACAACCTTAATGAAGTACTGCTTATATGCAGAAGTTCAACTAAAAAAACTCCTTGGAAGTTTTCCTTAGCATAAAAGTATAAAGGAATATGGTAATAACTTCCCTGAACAAATAAATATACAAAAAGTAGTTGTTTGTATGAGCTCCAAGGGCATGCCCGGTGGCCTGTGGCTGCTCTGATCCTGTGCCATGAGAAAGTGTATCAGACTTCTCTTGCATCCTTCCAGGCTGCGACGGCCAACAGTCCATTCCAGTGAGGATGGGAGGGAGGGCCATCACTAGTGTCGCTGTGACTGTTGCCCATTCACTGGCTCATCAGCTACTGGTAAAACCACTTGTTCTTGTTCACAGCTGACTGGGACTGAGGAGGGATGTGGTTTAATAAACCGAACTTCTGGTAAACTTAAACTTACAGCATGAGTTTCACCACGACATCAGTCTGCTTCAGGAATAGCAAAGGGTTTAAAGCAAATGGGCTTAAACTCTTGGCAGAAAGCTGATGTGAGGGACCTAGAATAAGGCTTTTTAACAAGTTGATACTATTTGTAGTAGTCCCAAGACTATATAAATTATCAAATGTACCATGGCAGGTTGTTTAAAATAAATTTTCTTTAGTGCTACTCTCAGACATTCAAATTTACAAGGCTGGAAACACCCAGGAATTTGCATTCTAACTGTCTATGCAGAGCAAACAGACTTGGAGAAATCCTGAGCTAGAGACTGTATACAGACCTCTTGTATATTCAGCAGGTGTGTTCTCCATGGAGCACTGATACTACAAGAGAGTAAGAGTTAACAAAAATGTGAGTTTCAGCGGGCACAGGTGGATCACACCTGAAATCGTAGGTACTCAAGAGGATGAGGAGGATCAGGGTTCAAGCCAGCTTGGGGCAGAAAAGTTCATGAGATTCTTATCTTTAATACAATACTAAAAGAAAAACAAGAATGCTGGAATCAGAGCTGTTCCTCACGTGGAAGAGCTCTAGCCTTGAGCAAAAAAGCTCAGGGACAGTGCCCAGGCAGTGAGTTTAAGCTCCAGGATTGGCACATGCGTGCACACCCATGCATGCGTGCACACACACACACACACACTTGGTATTTTTGAGACAGGTTCATACTGTGTAGCACAGATGGCCTCACCTTGCAATCCTCCTTCCCTACCCTCCTGAGTGCTGGGTTTATAGGCGTGAACCAGCTTGTGACATCAGAATCTTTTATGTGTGTTTTTTTAAAAAAATTCAGTACTTCTCAAATTTTTTAAACTTCTGACATATTGTGTGTCTCATCAGAAGTGATATGCAAATCATAATGTAGCTCAAAAATGTTTGCTTACCAAATCTACTTCTTCCTTAAATAGGCTGAGCATAGTCTGGGAAATGTTACTATATAGAGCCCTTATGCAGGAAGATATACAAGTAGAGAAGTACTGAGAAGAATGATCAGTAAAAAACTAGACAGAAATCAGTGTGGTCATAAGGATCTGAGAACACAATAGTTAGATTGGAGAAAGATGCCAGGTCATAAAACAAATTGTGAACATAAAAATAAAGCAGTAATTCAGCAATAGTGACCTCAAGTAAAACTGATTATCAAGGCCTCACTATCTATATCAATGGTTAGGTTTGCAAAATAAGTGCATTTTGGAAAACAAGAGAATGAGAATGAAACTGGGAGTCAAAGCAGTTGTTGGGTCCAAAGCCAAATATGACACTTGGAGAAGCCTCAAGTACTGTAAGAAAAAGTAATGATATGAAAGTGAGCTAATAATACCTTCAGAATTTTTTTTATAAAGACCGTGTTTTACACATTTCATGAGTGTTACTTATTTAGTCCTTGTGAGGCTGGCAATGTCATGTAGACCCATTTAGTGCCTGAGGACAGAGGCTGGGCAACTTGTACAGTCATACAGCCCTTTGGTGGCCAAGCTGAGATCTGAGCACTGCTTTATCCATTGATCAGAAGGGTGGAGAGGTTTGCAATTAATAGCAGGGATGTTTTTTAAGTGAAAGGAGCATTATTAAACTGGCAAGGATTAAATAAGAAGGTACAAGAAAATGACAGTGTGGGTTATGGTAACATAAATGTCAGGACTGTGAATAAGCCCCAGCGTTAGGGAAAGTAATTTGGTGATATCAACCAAAACTCTTATAATAAGTATTTATAATTTAGGCATTACAACTGCAACATAAATTATATACATGTTTATTATTAAAATCTGTAATTATTCAGTTCCTTTGGTACATTCCACTCCTACAATATATACTAAGGAAATAATCTGAGATGTAAATAAAAAATGATGCACAAAATACTCATATGAGGGCAGCATGTAGAATCTCAATGAAAGCTGATGATGGGTGAGGAGGGAGGAGGGTGATGGAGGGAGAAGAGAAAGTGACTGTAGGTAGTTGGGAAGTAGCAGGGGTTGTTGGGTTGGTGGGGAGAATAAAAGAGGTTGAAGACAGTTGAAATAGATGACTTGCAACTCTGAAAACAGAACAAGGAAAGCTGTTAGGTATATAATCTTTAGGGGGAGGAGACAGGGAGTGTGATAAAGGGGGTGAAATAGATTGAAATACAGTATAAACATCTATGGAAATATAACATGGTTTTACACCCCCGATGTCACTGTAACTAATTTCGGTACCCTGGTATTGTATACATGTTTGTTGGAACCAGGGAATGAAAGGGGAACATCAAAATGGAGAGACAATAGGTAAAAGGAGAACCAATGCAACAGCAATACTTACAAGACAAATGTGCTGTAAACCAACTTTACAAATGGGGGGGAGGGGACTTAGGGAGGTGGAAAGGTGGAAGAAAAATGAGGGAGGAGGTAACAAGTTTGATAAGAAATGTACTCACTGCCTTACATATGAAACTGCAACCCCTCTGTACACCACTTTGACAATAAACAAATTAATTAATAAAAACATCTATGGGGATATAACAGTGAAATCCCCTCCTGTATCACTAATAGGAACCAATAAAAGAGAACAAAATGTTCCTTCTAAATTTGTACATGGCAATAAAGTGGATTGAAATGTACTACAGATAGGAAGTCAACATGTATATTCCATATGTGTGGGATATACTAAAGTGAGTGAATTCAAACCTAAACCAGGATTTAAATATTAACACCTCCACTTATCTGATATTGATCTTTGATTTGGTTTTACAGCTTTATTAAGCCACAATTAGTTTGTTTCTAAAAGAAGAAATGTTTACCTGTCCTCACAGATTGCCAACAAGAATGCTGCTGTTGTTTTAGACAGGATACTTCCTGTGGTGAGGGGCTGCTCTGTGCCTTATAAGGATGTTGTTACCCAGCATGTTGTTACCCAGCATCTCTGGCCTCTGGCCAGAGATGGTAGCAATCCAACCCAACTATGACATCAACTACATTTCCAGACATGGCCAAATGTCTCTAATGGAAAAACATCATTAAATGAGCTTATTTAAAGATATTAGTCACAAAGAGGAGAAATAAGCAGTTTTTGTATGGGAAAGCCAGGTTGAAAAAAAGGATCTATCTATCTATCTATCTATCTATCTATCTATCTATCTAAATATCTAAATATCTGTTTCTATTTTATCTATAGCCGTCTCTCATTCTATGTATTTTGCTTTCTCTCTGTCTGGATACAGCTACATAGAGCAAGTCTATAGGAGAGAAAATGAAAGTCTTTGAGCAGTATAGAGATAAGATAAGCAAATAACTGATAAAGCAAAGTCCTAAACTCATGCTGAAGATAAGAAATGTACCCACTGCCTGATGTATAAGACTGTAACCCCTCTGTACATCACTTTGACAATAAGTACTTTAAAAAAAGAAAGGCCTAAATGAATGGTGCTGCCAAAAGGGAAGACCAGAAAAAAATCCCTAGAACTTATTGGTATAGGGAGGAAATCCTTGAGTAAAATTCGAGAGGCTCAGCAAATAGGAGAGAGAATGGACAAACAATATTGCATCAAGCTAAAATGCTTCTTATCAGCAAAGGATATGGTCACTAAGCTAAAAAAAAGGACAGCTGACAGAATCATATTTGCTAGGTATTTTGTCTGACAAGGGTCTAATTACCAGAATGTATAAGGAACTCAAAATCAAACCCATGAAATCATTGATAACTTAATAAATAGCAAAGGAGCTAAACAGACACTTTTCAGAAGAAGAGGTACAGATGGTCAATAAATTCATAAAATTTATTTTATCATTTTATCATTCATTTTATCATTCTCAACAACATAGGCCATAAAGTAAATGAAAGTCAAAACAATATTGAGATTCCATTTCACTCTAGTAGAACAGTCTTTATCTAAAATAGAAAAATCATATATAGGTGAAAATAAAACTAAGAATGATGGGTTTGGGAGAAATGAGGGAGAATTATAAAAGTAATGTTATTGATCAGGATGTGTTGTACTCATAAAGTGACACATTGAAGTGAAACCTCTTTCTACAATTAGTTAAAGATAAAAAGGACTATAAGCAATAATAAATGTTAGTGAGAATGTGACGGGAAAAGAACCCTAATGCACTGTTGGTATAAATTAGTACAACTACTATGGGACACAATATGGAAAGTCCTCTTGAGCATTTATTTATCCAAAAGATTGAAAATCAATATACAATAAAGGCACTTGTCACCTATGCTTATTGTAGCACTATGTACTATGGTCAAGTTATGGAAATAGCCCAGCCTTATAAGGGATGGAAGGATCAAGAAAATGTGGTATTTTATTCATCTGTCTGGAAGAATAATATTATTTATTTTGCAGAAAATGGACAAACCTAGAGAAAATGATATTGAGTGAAGTTCATCAGTCTCAGAGAAACAAAAGATGCATGTTTTTTCTCATATGTGAAAATTGGACCAGAAATATAACTACATGAAAACACATTCTGGGCCATATGCACCTATACACAATCAAACAGATTCAAGAACCATATACACAGGATGAGTTTTCACGCTGTAACCTCTCTGAACAATTAACATTTTCACAAAAAGAACATCAGGAAACTGAAACATGTCTTTTTTAAAGGAAATGCAGACTAAAGAGAGGGATATAGCCAAATGGAGAGAGAACCAGTGAGTAAATACAGTGATAACACTCAAGGCATATGTGTAAAAATTGAACTCGAAAACTTGAGGAGATGGGTGGAGGTAGGACATACGGAAGGGAGAACAATGAAAGGGGTGACTGAGTAACATGCATTATACACACGAATACACATGCTAAAATGGAAACCCTTTGTATGACTATTTGCAGAAATTAAGAAAAAAGAAAGGGAAGAAGCATTCCTGACTCAGGAGTAAAGCGGAAAAAGGTGAAGAAATAATTTATCATTTGTAAAGTAATGTTATCATGCCTCAGAAGAAAAAATAAAATATAAGGAGTTTATTTGCTTTCCTGTGGTATAAAATGCATTCATTAAGCTGGGACTCAAGCTCAGTAAGATTTAAATTACACATATTTTTTTAAAGCTAGTCATTCACTTTAATTGTGCCTAGTCCTGAAGAATGAGATGTGTTAATGTTTTACAATGTAATGTAAAAACCTCTAAATATTCATCAGAGCTTGGCTGATGTAATTTTCAGAGTGGATCTCGTAACCAGTTGAATTTGTAAAAGTTTTAGTAGTCTTCACATTACTGCTCTTCTTTCTTTCTGACTCCTCTCCTGTATTCTCTGTACTGCCATCTTTCTCCCTCAAAATCATGCCTAAATTGCTCATTTCCAACTTACTTTTTGCATCAAATATGTCCATTCACTGACTTATTCCACAAATATTCCTAGTGTAGCCCAAATTTTAGGGCTAAAGCAAGTTAACAAAACTATGGGGAGATCTTATCCTAGAGTTGAAAAAACAGTTAAGAAAATAAGACAGCAGTCAAATAATTAACCAATAAGTATGACACATAGTAGAATAATAACCATATCTCATGCCTATTAATGTTTCCTGTCCTGTACTAAAATTTTAAAAGCTACCTTTTGCGATCTGGGAGGCCTTCCTATTTGTTAAGCAGTTGTAATATATTGTCTCCATGATCTATTCATGGACCATAAGCTACTATGCCATTTTATAGAAGCCAAGCTGAAGTTGAGATGTTGTTCACTTGTAGCCTATAAATCTATAATACTATAAATTTTATACTTTTGTGTTTCTGCAACTCATCATAACCATAACACTTTCAGCACACTGCCTGAATTGGAAATCTTAAATTGTTAATAGCCTTCATAAGACTTGGCTTTTATAACTGGCTTCAGTAGTATTGTCATATCTGAAGGAAATTAAAGTATCAAAGTTTCTGAATTAATACTTAAAGAGTCTACTGCTAACGCAGCTGGGCAACTGATGTAGGTAGCTTTGTCTTTGTGTCTATCTTCAGCTGTCCTGGCTATATGAATGTATTGAAAGACGAAGTTTTATACTGTAGTCGAGCAAGTGTTTAAAGTGGAGAAAATGAGTTTGATTGGGGGTACATTAGATGCATGTGTAAAAAATGTTTCAAGAACCCCCTTGTTCTACAATTAATACATGATAATCTTAGAAAAGAATGTGTTTTGTTTGAAAGGTGTGAGTTTTGTGCAACATGGAAAGGTAATAAAGAAGACGTTAGGTTGGAAAATTAGCAGTGTTTTTCTTGATAAAAGATTCAGATGTTAACCATTGATTATTAAGTCTATTTATATCCTGTTCTATTGCTCAAACATGGAAATATTTTAACTTTTTTTTACTCTTTTCATGGAACACCAATTTTGGAATAAGCTTTTAGTGGAAGCACATAAAAGTTACCCAAATTTACAAAAAATTGGGTTTTCTCATTTAATGAAAGACAGATGTTCATTAAAAAAGTTTGTAAAGGCAATTCCTTGTAATAGTCACAGTCATTGACCCTGAAACGCTCACGCAAGTATTCAAGGCCAAATATAAAAATCTATGGTTATCATCATACCTCCTAAGACAAACCAGCAAAGACATGAGGGAAGTGTGGGCTACAATCAGTTAGCCTTTGCAATCTGAATACATTCCATTTCTCTAACTAGTCCTAAGTGAATTGAGCTGTTAGTAAAAGTCACACGTTTGAATGTTAGCACAGCCTAAGCTTTGATACTGGAATCTTGAATATTTATATCAGGCTAGATCAGAGTTTCTCAGTTTCAAGAGCATTGACACTTTTGACCAGATAACTGTTGTGGAACATGCATGTAAACCGTAGGGTGCTGAGCAACATCTCCAGGTTATACACACTAGATGCTGGTAACAAACCCCCCAGTGAAGACTAAAACTGTTATTTGATACCACCAAGTGTTCTTGAGGGATCAAGATTATCCTAGAAGAGAATCAATGACTTAAATGAGCACTGAGGGAGGGAGAGCAAAAGGGAGGGAGGGAGATCACTAATTTATCTCTTTGAGGGCGCTGTAATGTTAAAACAGAAAATTTTGTTAAACTAATGACTAGGTACTTCAAAGAAGAAAATAAATATATCCCATCAGAATTTTTCTCCAATTAAAACTTGGTCAATAATAGTGTTTTATGCTGAAGAATGTGTGTGGGATCATTATGTAAAGTAGGTCTTAGGATACTACTCTTATAATTACCTTTCAATACTCTTCATTTCTTTACTTTTATTTTCGGATTTGCTTACTAGAGTCTTCTTGTAATTAAGAGAAATCCATTCCTAATTGTGGATTAAGTTTAGATACATGAGTTTGTGTCACACAAAATGACCACAGTTCAGAAAAAAACCCCACACTTTTAAGATGTGTTAATGTTCTATTTTTACAGTTTCTTTAAAAAATTACTTCCATTAGGTTCTATTACGGAATACTTGTCTGCCTGTTTTAATCTATGCAGATGCTTAATTTAATATGCAGGTATGCAGATTTTATATAGGAATTATTATCACAACTGGTCCAGATAATATGCTAACCTGGTCTTCCAGATCATTCTCAAGTGTCTCAGAATCACTAAAAGCGATCATTATAATGTCTCTTCTCTACCACCTCCCAACAAACTTCTTATATAAAATTTTGTTCTCTATTGGACTTGTAAATTCTAATAAACAATCCAGTAACAATACAATACAATAACAAATAAATACACAGATGACTAAGCAAATTAAAAATAAGCTGGGCAATGGTGGCTCATGCCTGTAATCCTAGCTACTCAGGAGATTGAGATCTGAGGACCGTGGTTCAAAACCAACCCAGGCAGGAAAGTCCAAGAGACTCTTATCTCCAATTAACCACTAGAAAACTAGAAATGGATCCTTGGCTCAAAGTGGCAAAGCACTAGCCATAAGCAATAAATAAATAAATAAATTTGATTTTAGATAGTCATGTTTCTCAAGTTCATGGAGAACTCTGGTTCTAGCAGCTGCTACCCACTGAAATGGCTGACATAGCCTCTAAGGCAATTTACACAGGGCTTCAGTTTCCCGTTGGGATGAAGGATCTGCAAGTGCAGTAGTGGTAAGCAGGTCAGCCCAGGCACCCACAGTAATCCAAGGCCCCACACCTCAGAAAACTCCAACAATAGATTTTAATTTTTAGTGTCAGTACCGGAGCTTGAACTCAGGGCCTACACACTCTTGCTTAGTTTTTCACTCAGGGTTCAGGGTTTGAGCTCTTCCACTTGAGTCACATTTCTACTTCTGTTTTTTGTTTTGTTTTGTTTTTTGTTGTTGTTGGTTCTTTAAACATCTCTGTTTTGCGATGGCTCAAGGGGTAGAGTGCTAGCCTTGAGCAAAAAAACTCAGGCCCAACACAGACCCCAGAAGACAAGAAACAAAATGAGAAGCTCCTTAATGAAAGAGTTTACCGATTTTATGTAAGTAGTCACTGGTGTCATATTTTCAATAATGTGGAAAAAGTGTGCTCTTCAATATGCCTTCTCAAATTACCTATATTCAGGTTACTGATGAGTGTATCTTAGCAAGTAACAGAAGGTGCTTAGAAAGTATTTAAATAGCATTATAATTTGCTGTAAGATGCATGTATATTTTTAAAATTAGAAATAAATGACCAAATGTCAAGATACCAAGCATTTTCAAAAACTTTTCACAAGTGCCTGCATATCTAGTGTGTTTTAAATTTGCTTAATAGACTATATTCCTGCTTTTGTGTTTTGATAATGTAATATTTCCAGTAGATTCCTTCTTTTAAAACTTTGTCCCCAGTGGACTGGGCTGTTGTGGAACACTTGTAGACTTCTGGGTGGAGGAAACAGGTCATTTTGGGTATGTCCTTGAAGGCTCTACCAGGAATCTTTTCTGCTCTCCCTCCTCCTCCCTGCCCGCCTCCTCCCTCTCTCTCCGCTCTCCTCCCTCCCTTCTCTCTATCATTTTCAGTGTCTCCCTAGGAGCCTCCTTCCAGGCTGCTGGGAGGTGTGGTAATTCTCTGCTCCATTTCCCCACTGTGGTCATGCTGTGTCCAGTGCATGGGTCTCAGAAATGGAGAACAGAATCCTTTGAAGTAATGAATTAAAATAAATCCTTTGTCCCTTAAAAACAAAACAAAACAAAACAAAAAATCGCTGTTTTGTCTGCCGAGATTGATTTGAACTGTGATCCTCAGATCTCAGTCTCCTGACTAGCAAGGATTATAGGCGAGAGTCAACAGTGCCTGGCATTGTATTGTTTAATGATACTGAGTTTTAAACTAATGAAGGTAAGCCCTTTACCATTGTCATGCCTTCAGCTCTTTTGTTTTTGAAATAAGGTCTTGTAGGTGTCTCTCTCTGTGGCCAAGCTAATCCTCTTGCCTTTGCCTCTCAAGTAGCTGAGACTAAGGGTATGCACCACCATGCCCAGTGTACTTATATGGGGAAGGGAGGTTACTGGGGAATCATGCAAGTGAGGCTGGCAGGGAAGTGCACTATCACTACTTGAGTTTTAAGAAGTAAATATTTTATAATCTGTGGTTGAGACTTCACTTATTTATTTATGCTTAAATGTTTGAAATGTGATAAAAACAATCCTACAAATTTCCACAAACACATGTGCTACTGTACTTTTTAAATGTATGTATATGCAGGAACATTTGTTCATACATAACTATTTTTTAGACTCTGGTTTTACCTGTGGTATTATAAGACAAGTATTTCTGACCTCAGCTCTCTTCTTTGGGGTTTCTCTACTTTTTCCTTAGGTGACATAATTATAAGTACTCAACAGCTTCCAGACCTCAATAGTAGACCTCTCCTGGAATCCTATATCTATACAGAAACTGCTTGGAAGATTATCTCCATTTTGGATGCTGGAGTTGTCCAAGTATTTGTTTCTCCTAAGGCACTTGGTAAGAATATATCTCCTGTCCCTTTAAATTTATGTGGGTCCACATGACTTTCTTTGTGCACTGAAGAGAGTTTGCAAATGATATGTTGCATTCAGGTGCATTAAATTTCAGAGTGTCTCTTTCCCTATCACAGTGATGGGTTTGGTCCTAAACTAGGAATAAGAAGAAAAGCTCCAGCCAGCTTGATCTGGGTCAATAACTCAAGTTAGATATAAACACTCTAGTTTGGATTTCATGAGATTTGGTGTGTGGGGGTGTATGTTACTGGAATATAACTTAGCCTATCCTGACTAAACACTATTGTGCACAAGGCATTCTATTCCAACTTCTCCTTTGCCTTATCTTACAACTTATTAAATGGCACTAACATGCATCCGTCATCTTAAGACCCAACCATTTTTTGATCTTGTTCTTTCACATTCCACATCCAGTCTACTACTAAATGAAAGGTTGGTTCAGCTGCCAAAATCTACCCTGTGTCCAACTGCTTTTCTCTATTTCCACTGTGTGGTCCCAACTCAAGCCATTGTCATCCTTCCCTTGAACTGAGCTATCTTCTGACTTTGCATCTATTTCTTAATCTTTTCTTACTGATTTGTAAGAACTCTTCAAATATAGCAAAAGTAAGGCATTACCTGTTTCTGTCATATGTCCAAAATGGTCTTTGTGTTTCAATTTTAGGTTGTTTTCTTAAACTTTATTACTTACAGTCAGATTAAGTCACTGGCTTATATTAGCATCATCCATATCTCATCAGTGCTTGAGCTCAACATATAGGGACCAGACTGCACAACTCTAAATCTTTCTGTTCTATTCTGACTGAAGATGTTTGGTGGGGTGCTATGCAAAAACATAGTGAATATTACTGATGGCTAAGTTTCTAAAATGAAAAGGATTTTTTTCCCAAAAGAAAAAATTTTCCAAGTAGGAACACTAACTAATCTTGGGATTGTAATTAGCATCTTGCTTTTCATTTTTCAGATTATAGATTATTTACAGAAATGAGTGGGTTCTAGAGGCAAATGAATTGGCTTTTAAGTTTACTTTTCACAGAATACTTTTGATTAGCATAACATTACATATTATCATCTCTATAACACAGTAAGGTATATTTTAAATAGTGGAAGATCAAGAGTCAAGAATTAGGCTGGAGTGGCTTCAGACACTATTCATCATTTATGTACAACACAGCCAGAGTGGGTAACATACTGACTGGTAAACACACACACACACACACACACACACACACACACACACACACACACACAAACAAAAAACTCCTGGAATTTAAGGAAGAAGGATTGGTCCAGAAAGATGTGGAGATTGCAAACCATAGAACTTGAGTATTTGAAACAAAGACGCTATTGAGAGCCAGAAGCAAGGAGGGAATGAAAGCGTTCACACTCATAGCATGGTCCTTTAACAATATATAGCTCAGTG
Organism: Perognathus longimembris pacificus; assembly: GCF_023159225.1. Classification (NCBI taxonomy): domain Eukaryota; kingdom Metazoa; phylum Chordata; class Mammalia; order Rodentia; family Heteromyidae; genus Perognathus; species Perognathus longimembris. The sequence continues at coordinate 27,852,710 of NC_063171.1, forward strand.
AGGAAAATAACCTATTTACACAAGCATGGTAACTGGAACATATAACTATTAGTAACAGACTGTATATAAGCTGTAATAAACAGGATTAAATAATAATGTGTAGAGTCTCACATGCATAATTCTTTCACCTTAACTTTAACTTCATCATCATGATTGTCTTTTGAATTTCTTAAAAAAGACTTATGGAAATTTATTCTCTTAAAACATTGTCTTTTATGTTACCTATTTTTTTCTTCCCCGACATTTAGCTTTCAGTTTTTATATTATTGTTTCTTCTTATCATCCTGTTTTAAGACCTTTAAAAGTTCTACTAAAGCTATCATAGGAAAATGAGCAAAGGGCACAGGAATAAACATGAAAATTTCCTACTGTATTAACATTTTGTTGTAAATCTTCCTAGAATTTTTATGTGCCAAAATATTCATTCTACTGAAAAAAATTTTTTTCAGCAGTTCTGCAGTTTGAACTTAAGGCCTTGTGCATGCCAGGCAGGTGCTCTACCACTTGCGCCATGCCTCAACCCCCTATATCTAAAAAATTTAACATAACGTGGGAATATGTTGCCTAGAGTGAGCATATGTTCTCCTTCACTTAATTTGGATGCATATATTTGATCAATGGCGTTCATTTCACCAGTTATCTATGATGGATATCTATGTTGTTTTTAAACATGGCTAATTGTGAAAATATTTCCAATAATCTTGAACAAATTTATGTGCACAATTATGAAACATTTAATAAAAACAGATGATGAGAAGTGGACTAGCTACCTGGAAGGTCTTCACAGAACCTGGGCACGTAATCCACATGACCACACTGGTCTCCAGGGAGGCTGGATCCTCATCACACACCCCGCTCACTCCTTGGAAGTCATCCTCATCAGAAAGCTCAAAAACATGGTGGGCTGTCTGTGTTAACTGACAAGTCTCAGTTGCTGGTGAAACTGAAATTATTTTTTCCATTTCTTTATTACCGTCTTTCTTTTATTTTTTTCCATTTCTTTATTACTGTCTTTCTTGGCATAATAAGCAGGGAATGTGGGTTTTGCTGTTGTTTCCATGTTTGAAAATGACTTAAATAGAGATGATTTTTATTTGGAGGATATTTAATCCTGTCTCATGAATGCTATATAATGGTTTTACTAATTGGTCTTTTCCCTTGGACTTGTTTACTGGTTTTGTCACACAAAGGCCTTAAATTTGTAAGTAGTTTAAGTTTTCATATTTTCCAGTTCATTAATTTTTAACCCTTAATCATTAACTTAGTTCTTTCTTGAGGTTTTTAGCCTCTTTTGAACTTCCTAAATTTATTCATTTTTATTTTTAGAGAAATAATTTTATTTAAAACTAACTTTTCTCTTTGTACAGTAATGGCTATACTGTATGACGTTCCCTGTATAATTCCCACTGCTAGTTCCAACTGTTTTTATAAGTCAATCTGTAATTGCTAGTTTCTGGAATCCATTTGGAGTGTATTTTCTCATGTTAGTCAGTAGGTTTTGCATTCGAAATTTGCCTCATTTTGCTGTGCTTCACCTTGCTGAACTTTGTAGACACTGAGTTTTTTGAAATCTAGATGATGGTTAGCTTTTTAAGGAATGTTTTAAATTAAGGGTCACATTTTTAAAAAATACATAATACAGTTACATTACCACCCAGTATAAAAATAACTTTGATATGCACTAGGAACCCAAAACATTTGTGTGACTCACCTTACTGTGATGTGTGCTTTATTGTAATAGACGACCTAGCATCGATTTTACAAAAAATTCCAAGCTAGGCCTTCCATGTCTAGTTTTCTATAGTTCAGTATATACACGGTACTTACACATCTTTATAGAGGCCATCCTCTACCTTAACCACAGGGAATACATTCCATGACCCCAATGAGTGCCTGTACAAAAACTGATGTACAAGTTTTTCCTTATCCACACATACTTATAATAAAGACTGATTTATAAGAAAGGCACAGTAAGAGATTAGCAAACTAATATGAAAAGAGACAAATTCAATGCAGTACTGTGAATGCAGAAGCACTCTTTTAAGACTTTGCTTTGGTACATGTAAAGTGTCAGCCGCTCAACTCTTGCACTCGGATCAGTAAATAAAATAAGAGTTACTTCAATACAAGCACTACAGAACCCCACAGCGAGCCTGGTAATAACTAAGATGCCCACTAAGTGATTACCCGGAGGGTAGTAGATACAGCATGGATACACTGCATGTAGACAGCATGTACACATAGCGTGGATCCTACATGACATAGAAGAATAATTCATGTGCCAGGTTAAGACTGAGGGTGATGGTGTCCTATTTCATCATGCTGCACAGGCTGGTACACAATTTACATTTTATGAATGACTAATTTTCTACTTGGTATCTTGAGGTCCTGGTTGCTAACTAAACCTGTAGATAATGAGGATTAGCTTCATATTTGTTTGAATCAAATTTATTGTCTTTACCAATAACAGCCTTTCATCTTGCTTTTTTACCCAGTTGGTGGGCCCAAGGTAGGAAGATCTGAAACTCTCTGGCTGCAGCAGTGATGCTGTATGGTGTTATAAACACACGAAGAAAAATTAACAACGTGTGATTCAAGTGCTCTGTCACACTGAATGCTGATGTGTTTTCAGGACAGGTATAAAGGAATGCTTTTATTTTAGGGGACAGTGCTAAGCCAATTACATTAAGAAATATCATGAAGCATTCAAAACAGGAGATATCTATAACACTGTGAGAAAAGATACGTCAAAGCAATTGTGATGTGGGCAGCATTGGTGCCCGTTAGCTAGAGAGAAGTTGATTTTATTTTACCCTTCAGAAACCTTCCCACCATCACTCACTGCATGCTTTCTGAGCAGCAGATCCACTCTGACTTTCTACACAAAGTCTATCAGTGACTTCAACTCACTTCTCAAAGTTTCCACTCCAACCTGAACCATCCTTTCCTCCAACTGGTTATGATTAAAGGCAGTGGGCTTGAGATCTAGGCAGGAACAATGCTTCTTAATGTTGGCTTGCCAAAGGAGAACCAAAGGTGTTCTGGCTTTCCAATGATTCATAGGGAACTAAAGTAACAGTGAGTTTCCATCCTTTCTTTTAGCTTTAACGATATCTTTATTGGCTTAAGCATAACGCTAGTCACCCAGATGGAGGCTGTCCTAAGATCCTAGGAAAATATATTTACTGAATAGCTCTAAGAAAATCATGGAAGCACATACCTTATTTAAAAATATCCCAACTGAACTAAATGTACCTAAACATCTTTTAGTGATGCATCTCAAATATTAGGAAGGAAATGTACATTGTCACACCACTCTCCTCTTTTCATCAACCAAAAATATAGCACACATTAGTACTAAGACATTTCCAGGTTTCAAGGCTAGGTTTTCAGTGGCTATTATTACTTTATATATTGCCAAGAAAAAAAATTCATGAGTTAAAGAACTAGCATAAAAAAGGCATATAACAAGTCAACATGGAACTAACATATTCAACATACATTTTGATGCCATTTCATCTGACCAATTCTATCCTTGGAAACAGCTGCTAGAGACCAATGGATCACCAAAATAAATATTCTAGGGGGATAAGTACTTTCCCCATGAATGGGTGCTAAAAAGTTCCCCTAGCCCTACTGAATGTGTTGAGAAATCACTAAATTTTTAAATAGTGAAAAAACAGATGATCGAACCTGAGTTTCCATCCAGAATATGTAAAGTTACTTTCTTTAACCTGACTGGCCCAAATAATTATAATAATACAATTCTGTTTTAACAACTATCTGTCTGCTTCTTCTTCTCAAATAATATTTCCCTCTAAACCATACAGTCAACCTCATATTTCTGAGGGAAATATAAGCATCCCTTGGTTAAATAAACAAAAAAAAAACCCTAAAGTTAAGTGACTGTAAATTTGAGATTGATAAACGAGATTATATGTATCTTTTTTTCTCTACAACTTCAGACCCTTAAAAACATTTATTTTAAATCTAGGATTCTTTTTGGTTTTCATTTGTGTTTCTGCATCAACAACCTTTTGAGACTTTTTGAATAGGTATCTGATTCTCAACCTCGGGTTTGCCTCATTTAACTATCAATCCTGAGCTCTTTAATAAATAAAATGAAAAGAAATGTTGCCCAGAGAAGCTGTTAAAGAAGAAAGTTAAATGGCTCTCCTATAAAACAAAACATGGAGATTTAGTTTTACCTGAAGGCACTACATCTGAAAGTGACATTCTGGTTTACATTTGTACCATCAAACACGAAATCACCTTTCTCTTACTGAATGCATTTTTTTGCATTCCCCAAACGGACTCAAGATTTCTTAGATTTTTGGTCTTCCTAATGAAGATACTGACTTCCATGTTCTAAGGAAATCTGTCCAGTAGGAGATGGACTGAACCCTAAGCAATTCAGAATATCACCATGCCAACAAACATTTTCAAAAGAGAAAATAAGCCATAGGCCTGGAAAGAAAAACTTGTGATTTTGTTTAAAAAAGGATTATTTGCTTTTCAAGGAGAAATAATAAGAATATGATTATTCAAGGAAGGACATGAACCTTGCTGTTTTGTTCCACTGTATGTTCATAAAGATCAGTGTATATCTGTCTCGCTGTGTGCACATGTGTGTGTTATACTGAAGATATGTAGGAAGATGAATCTGTCCTGATTGAACATTTCTTACTTTATAATCTGGTTAATATAAGTAACCCCATGCCATGCATGGACTACATAAACAATTAGGCTGTGTGAGTCTGAAATGAGTCACATTTTACTGCTGGCTCACGTATATGGCAGGCAGCAAGTCAGGTATGTTGCCTTGGGGACAACTCAGAACAATCACTCCAGCATAAGAAGGGAAAAAAGAATTTCATATTCTCCTTTTGAAGCATCCAGATCTATACTCTGGAGACAGCACAGCTTGTGTTCCAGTGTTTTCCATTTATGCTGAAATTCTAAGCTACAGGAAAATAGCATACAGATGTGCTATTTGTGATTTAAGGAAACTTTTTCATGCCAGAGTCTATGGTCAGTATAATGATCCTATTCTACAAGTATTAGGATTGTATTTGTTTCTTGCAAACTATCATTTCATGAATAATATAATTCATTAAAAACAAAGCATTGAGGTAATAAATATCAGTATTTCCAAAGCATCCATTTTTCAGTAAAAAAAAAAAAAAAAGAAAAGAAAAGTCAGCATTTGACACCCATCAACAAATGCTGAACAACATGTCACCAACACCAAGCAATCTCCTACAGCCCAGAACCAAGTGTTCATGTTGCAGGTAGTACCTTTGGGGTGGGAAGGAACTGAGATCCTGGGGGGCTTTCTGTACCATCCTGGAAGTAGCCTTAGTGGGAAACAGCTCAGATGTTCACTGTGATCTCATAATCAATATTCAGTATACAGAGTTCATGGACAAGCCAGAGAATTCACTTAGGTTAAATGTATTTCATGATTTGAAAATTAGTAAACTGTATTGAACATTTCATTACCTAGAAGAATTTGATTAAGCAAGAGACAACAGATGGATGACTTCTGCCATGGAGTGAAGTACTTTCTTTCTGGAATATTGTCAATGCTCTTAAGTCCTCACTGAAATCACTGATAAAGAGATAAATCACAAACGCTTCGTAAGTAGTCTAAGAGTCCCCCAAATAAGAGCAGCTGCCTTCCTGATCTCCAGCACATACAGAGTGCATGAATAGGGATTCATGCATCCAACAATGAAGCCCAGGGCTGTTTGTTAGTGTTTAGTTTTTATGTTTTTTTGTTGTTTTTTTTTCCTCTCTTGTTTTCAAACAAGAGATACAGCACATGGAATTCTGGATAAAAATTCCTTATAAATGCATTCAAATGACCAGAATTAAACATATTATTTAAGAACTGAGATTAACTGTATCTTTCCAGTTTGTAAGTGTAAAAAAACTTATACATTTTTCTCCATTTTTTAAAAAAGGGTAGTATTAACTAGAAATATCCATTTTATAAGTTACCTGCTGTTTTTAAAAACACTGTAATATAAACGATCTGAGTTCACTTCTTTACTCCTTCACAAACACCTACCTTAATACTTTTCTTGTAATATTTTAACTTTATTAAAGATTACTTGGCTCATAAGCAGTTATATCAAGACCTAAATTTATAAAGTGATACATTTTTCAATACTAACCATCAATGTCAATTTATTCTGTAATAGCACATTCCATCACATGAAACTGCAAAAAGATTTCCCACATTTGTTTTACATTCTATATGTATGGCTTATGAATAGCCATGTTGATGAATTCCAGCTGGGTGAAATATGCAAGCCAACTCTTATATAACAGATTCTTCTCAATTCTTATTATATTCGCTAAGGCCCATTTTAAGTAGGCCACCTGGTAGGATGAGGCATTAATATATCTCCACAGGAAAAAAAAAAAAAAAGAAAGAAACACAAAGAAACAAGTCACCCTGCCAAACTTCAGACCCTCTTTCCCAGCTACAGTATTTTAGCATTTCTAAAAAAAAAGTGAAAAAGAGCTGTAAGCCTCTTGAAAAAGTTGAATTGGAATTTACACACACTAGCAGTCTGATGAATGACTAAAATCATTCTTTTATCTATTGTCACAAGGACATTAAAATAACTTCCACCATCCCTGTGTGGTGCTGCCCATTTTCATAATTCTATCTTACACATTTTGGTCTCCCCTCTACTCCCTACATCCTTCTGTTTCCATCCAGCTGCAATGCATCAAAGGCTCAGATGCCAAGGCAAATGCTGACCCCACCCTCCTTCATCCATTTTAAGGCACCTTTAAAACCAGAGCACGGATCTAGTACAATTTCACCAACAAAGCCAGCCAGACTGCTATTTAAGACTCTAGCTATGTGTTTGTTTTATTTAATAACTGCACATTAACACCAGAGCTTTGATTTTTGGTTAAAAGCTTCAGCTGCACCAAGTTTCATCATTTTGGTGGTGCCCATTCTGTGGAAGAATCTGCACTCTAAACCTTCCTGGTCTTTGCTCTCGGGGTTGGGGTTCTTTCTTTAGTTCAACTTCTCTGAGCTGCCCAATAACAAGCCCTGACAAACACATCGTATTTCCTTTCTCAGAGGTAAAAAATAAACAGCCTTTATACTCATCCAAACACACATTTCCCCAGCATCTGCACACCCCATATAATCCATGCATTGTAAGAGACAACAGCCATTCCAAACATGCACAGAAACACTGTTGTGTGGGCACATGCAGGGGTAGGGGCTGGGGAAAAAGAAGAGCTTCAGCAAGACAAAGACTTACTTTGTTGTTCCCCTGTACATGTAGCCGCAAGGAAAAAATAAATATGTTAAACATACATTTATTTTAAAATTATGAGGCTTTTTTTCCTTGCTAGAGCAAAATCAAAACAAATTGTTTGAACCATTCACTGATCTCATAATGGACATCCAGCCTGCAAAGCTCATAGACTAGTCAGGGAATCCACTTAGGTTAAGTGAAATCATACGTTTCTAACAGCAGAAAATTATGACAGAGATCTTATTCTCCCCCACTTTCTTTCTACTCTGAATATTTTGGGGGTATGGGAAGCTTGCCAGAAAGAATTGGTTTGAATTGGTAATAAGTAAATTGCTAGCATGAAAGGCAGAGCATTTAGTATGTTAGCTTGCTCCTTCCTGACAAGACAGCCCCTCCTCCAACATGCCAAGCAGTGGAAAATTTCACCAGCCAGTGCATTTTTAAGCAAACACTGCATCCCTTGGTTTCAAAAAAGGTGAAATTTTATTTTTTAAAAAGAGGGGAAGAAAAGAGGGTAAAAGAACCAAAAGTCAGGACACCTCCAGCCACCGTGCTTTTACTTTTTACATTCTGAGATCTGGCTTGGGAAGCAAAAAAGACTGATAGTGGGGCTGCTGCCAAAATAAACATGGGTCCACATTCAAGAAATGGGCCTGAAAAGGTTAGTCCAAGAAATTTAGTCATTTCTAAATGCGACACTGGATAGAGACAAGAGAACGGCCAGTGGCAAGTGGCGGGCAATGACTCTTCTGTTTCAAACTAAAGCTACAAGACTATGATTTATATCTTACAATTTAACTCACATATGGCCTAAAAAAATAAAACAGTGATTCATTACTCCCAGGGCAGCCAGAGTCCTTGCAAGGTCAGATCCTGTGGGGAGACGTGATGGGATATGGGCCGAGAACAGATCTAACTCTCCTCACAGGGGCCTGAAGGAATTTCTCACTGAGATGTGGGCTGGGGAGAACTGTGGGTAAGTCTGTGTGTATCTAGGAGACAGACTGAGAGTTGCACACCATTACCACTCAGCCTGGAGATCTGGTCTTGAGCTTTACACCGAGGATGTGGAAGGGAGAAATAATACCCACAGAAATGTTCTGGGAGAGCAATTAAGAGTCCTGGGAGACTGTGGTTTTCTGGAAGACAATGCCAACAGTGAGTCTGGAAAAACACCTCAACCGGGGTAAATAAAGCAAACAGAAAGACACTGGTAAAACATCATGGAGAAGCTTCTTGGCATTGTGTGTTGCCATAATGTAACTGTTAACACGACAGTGAGTATCTGCGATGTCAATAATGGTCCAAGAGTGAATGAAGGGGAAAAGAACAGAGTCCTTTCTAGAGATCATGCTAATGGTCCACAAAGGCACTAAAGATCCAATGGCAATTTTATCATGAGCAAAAGGCTATTTTAGAAAATAATGGGACCCTGGTTCTCCCAAGAAGTGCAATATTACTCAAAATACACCATACAGATGGAGTTTATTGCATTCCACAGCAGTGCAAGCTTTTGATCTACCAAATAAGTTTCAGGAGTTCAACTAAGTATTTTTTTTGCACGTTAGGGAATGACTGCTTCCCTGCTCCATGGCAGATGGTTTTGTTTGTAGTGGCAACAGTGATGTCACGGAGTAGGAGGCCTTAATCCTTAAATGCAAGAAACACACAAGCAGAGAACATGGTGTGGCTTGGCCATTTCTGGTTTTATGCAATCATTTCTCAATCATCTATTCTGCAAGAGGCGTAACAGTCATGAATGGTGACTTGTAAATGTTTTCTAAATTCTCTCCACTCGTCTGGGTGACAGTAATTTATGTTTAGATTTCCTGAAAGTACTTCTACTGAAGAATAACTAGGACCTTTCATAGTTGGCCATGAAGCTGCTCAAAGTTCTATGAGAAGCATTGCTTTAAAAGCTAAGAATGAAGTCGTGGGCTGTGTTAGGCATTGTAGGACATGTCTGTGAAACTGCTGAATGCACATATGTGAGTAGTCTTCACCACATGGGTAAACATTTATGGAAGCTCATGGCCATTTCTCTTGTTCCCCTGGTGACAGAGACACCCTTTTTCTTGACCATTTTTGGCCCAGGAAAATTTATTGTTAACATCTTGCTGAGAGGAATTTCTGAGTACCAAAAAGTACTCACTGGAAGATGGTTTTAAACCACAAAGCTATTCTCAAAGCATCAATTATGGCCATGGGAATCCTAAGTTCAAAGTGAAGTTTCACTATGTATAGTTACTTTGAATCTCTAGAGAAATAGTACACAGAAAGTAAGGACTATCCATCTATGCAGCTAAGAGACACTTCGTAAGCTCTGAGGTGTCTAATTTAACAAACAGCAAAAAAACTGAATGTGTACCAGACTGTTTTCAGGCATGCAGAGATCTCAGGTTGTTTCTTTTAGATGGCCAGTAGGACAGCTTCCAGGGACAGGCTTATAAATCCCCACTTCCCTTGAGTGCCTCTTGGCTCACAATTGTGCAGCCTAGGTTGGCCCTCTCTCCCCAAAGAGCATCAGGACTCTCTCCAAACACCTAGGCTTGCCAAACCAACAATTTCCTCCCATACAAACCCCATTGACTTAAAGATTCCTTCACAGTGTCTTCTAATTACTGATAAAAAGTGTGTGTATGTGTATGGGGGGTGTGGGTGTCAATACTTCAGATTGATCAGCGAACTTTTTTTTTTTTTTTGATCAGCGAACTTTTAATTCTATTAGAAACATCTTCACTTTGAAACTAAAGTCCTGTGCACTTACTTAGCAGTTTAAAAATCTTACAGTCATTGTAACTTACTTAATATCCAAAAGAAATAGAAATAATTTTTGCTAAATCTGACTTCAATTGAAATACATATTTTAAAAAATATTATTATTATATGTTGTGTGTTTATATGATGTCCAGAACCAAACTCTGAATCTGATATTTTCCAGGCAAGTGCTCTTCCCCTGAGCTAAGTCCCCAACTCCTGAAATATATTTTCAAAATATTGTGGCTGCTTATAAATACCAGGTGGCTGATAGAATACTAACTTTGAAGCTGGGAGAGGTCGTGTATAAGTTCACAGAGAAAGCTAGTAGCACAATGGGAAACGGAATCCAGGACTTTTCAATTCCATTGTATAACCCCAAACCACACTCCTCACAGTAGAATTGTTTTGCTGTGGATCCAGAAAAATGAGAGTGAAAGTAATTAGAAAAATGCTCCTTGGCAACTGAAAGGTAACTAGAAAATGCACATGGAAAGAGAGTTGGGCTGTTACATTTTATAGAGACATCCACTGCAGTTCTTAGCACATTGCAATTATTTGCATTTTTCTCTCCTACTGGATGCAGAATTTCTACAAAGTACTAACTGTACCATTTCTCTATGAATCTCTAGAGTCTGCTACAATAGAGGTGGACAAAGGAATGAAAATAAGAAAGAAAAGCAAATGAAAGAGAATTATTTCTGTATTTTTTGGAAAACTCCAAGAGAAATGAAGAAACAAACAAAAAAAAACCAGAATAGCAGAATATTTCGATGTGATTGGTAGAGAATACTGCACCACATGGAGGTGATAAGAATATATGTTATTTCAATTGTGCATATACAATCATGCCAGAGAAAGTGCCAAAACATCATTTATTTGAATTGGATGATGGCTATTATGTTAATGATTTCAAACATGTAATTTTAAATAATGATCTAGCTAGATATTTCTTTTCAGTGAAAATAATGGCATCTGTACAGAAAGCAGAACTTTGTGATTTTTTTTGAACTCTTATCCACTTAGGCCACGTAAATGTTGACTATTAGAGAAGCAAGTGATGAGCTATTGCTAACATGATGGATTATTGATACAAAAGCACAATGTCATATTGTTTCTAAGTCCTAAAATTTTTTATAACTGGAATCAGTTGTTCATCTGAATTCATCAAATATTTCTACATTAGGAATACCTCCTAAAGCTGTCTCTCCCTCCAAAGGTAAGTGGACAAAATAGAGTGTGAAGATAAGCTTTCTATTTGGTTGATTTCAACTGTGAGCTTCCACTAGCATGTGAATGTCCAGCAATCCCTCCACACAGGCTGGGGACCACACTGAGCACAAGAAATACAAGCATTTTTTATGATGAAAACTGAGAAAAGGAACAGTCATGGCACGCAGCCAAGTTTAATTTCCTGTTCTGTCTTTGGTATGTGGTTAAAAAAAAAAAACCTCTTTATCTTGATCTTCCAAGCAATTATACCAAATATGTGTTTGTAAACACATGAAAATTTTGTGAAGAGTCAAAACTGATAGTTGGGAAATTCTAGATTTTCTTAAAATGAAACAAAAAACAACAAAATATTTCTTGGATTGCCTCTTGGTGTAGAATTACGGATATTTGAAAATCTAGATATATGAAAATAGTTCACTATGTGATGGATACATTTCCTATGACAACCTTTCCCTCATTGAATATATATAACAATATAAAGCATTATCTCCCTGGGCTATAGTATGATATTCACATTAGAAAAAGAAAATAGCTTATTAATGTCCTTTTCAGTGCTTTCCATCATGCCGCATCTCATTGGAGTCTATCAACCATCCTATAAGGTTGTATTCATTTTAGAAAGGAGAAATTGGGAAGGTAAAAAAGCCAGTTGATCACATAACTTTTAAGTGAACATCTGGAATTTGTATAGAACTTGCGCTTGAACCCATATGCTCTGCTACTCCTCATAATAGCAGCCGTCATGAGCTTTTAAGGATGTAAATCTTATTTTGTCACTAATTGGCTTCATAACCCTTCATGTTTTCTCCTCTCACTCAGAATAAATACTTCACCTTTCCTTTGAGGCTTACATTACCCAGCCCCTGGTCGTGCTGTCAGAGACCATTTGGCACTGCCATCTTTCTGCATGGTGCTCCAGATACCTGGTCCCATTTGTTGTTCTAGACACTGAGTGTTTGTCTTTACACTTGTTCTACTTCTGCTAAGAATTTCCTTCTCTAGTCTTGCAGAGTATTTGCTCAGTCCTTTCTCCAATGAACCTATTCAAAGAGGCACTCTTCAAGAGGCCTTCCTGGCCATGTTTTCTAGAATAAAACCAGCCACTCTGACTCTGTTGTGTTTTGTGTATACTAGTACTGGAGCTTGAACTCATGCTTTCACTTGCCTTTTTTGTTCACAGCTGGTGCACTACCACTTGAGCCACACCTGAATTCTGGATTTTTTTCCTAGTTATTAGAGGTAATAGTCTTGAGGACTTGTCAGCCCAGGCTGGATCTGAATCATGATCCTCACATATTAGCCTCCTGAGTAGCTAGAATTATAGGCATGAGATTTTGGTGTGCTATCCACTTCTTAACTTAATTTTTAAAATAAAACTTGTCATGATCTTAATAATGCTACTTTTTTCACTTGCTCAATGTCTATTCTATGGTAACAGGAGCTTACTGCTTACTGCTGTCTTGCAAGTGCCTAGCATAGTGCCCAGAATGATTTTCTGCAAAAGTGAATCAAAGGTGAAACCCAATCCACATGCATTTTAGCATAGAGTAGTTGTGAAATTAAACACATAACTTAGAATAATTTCAACTGAAAATAAAAGTAGTACTCTTCACTTCTGAAATTATTTCTCATGTACTAATCAACAGAAGAAACACTGACAAAAATCATTGTACAGATTCCTCTGCATCTTCATGGTCACCAAGAAAGCATTATACTTAATTTCCATTTAGGGGGCACAGGGCATTGTTTTAAGTGCCAGCAGGAAGGTGTTAAGTGGAATGGTATAAAGAGGGTTTTTTTCTGAGCTAAAATAACAGTATTATTCTGGTACAGATAGAAGAGAACATTGTGGTACAAATCCTTAATCCATTGCCCCCGGAACTCCATTAAATTCCAACAAGACCCTCCTAAATAATCAGGTCTGAAGTCTGCAGAAACATTTCTGTTGTCCCAATTTACACTTACATTTCAAACTTTATTTAAAAAAGACTTTATCCTTATTTTGAGTCTTGGAAGGCTCTCACCCACACATCAAAAGTCCTATAAATTGACTGAGGGCCACGTAAGCACTACAAAGGGTCAAGCTGGATGAAATCCCTGGTACTGAGTCCCAGGGCTGCAATTGTGGGGAGAGACCTGGATAGTGTACAGAGAGGGGGAGGAGTGACAGAGGAGAGGGGCTCTTGTCTGCACATAGGGGTGGGACCTTCCCAGTTGCAATTCAGACTAGCCTGTGTAATATTACATTTCCTAAGGAACACAAAGAGAAGTTCTGTTTATTCATATGAATGAGGGAAGTGTCTCCCAGACACTTGAAGTATATTAATAAAGATAAGTGGGAAGAGCAATATTCAGTTTTCTGGTTTTTCATACTCAGAGTGACATTAGCCAGAGTTTGAATGGAGATACAACTACAGATACAAGTAATACAGACATATTAAGAAAGTCTTTATAAAACCAAGTGCAGTTACAAATACAAAATGCTGTTGCTTTGAATGATGCTTATATTACTTATATTAACAACTAGCAACTGGAGAGTAATATAAAGGGAAAAAAATTTAAAATAGAGCAACAAAAAAACCACTCTCTCTGATCTGAGATTTCATAGATGATAATTTGTAGCGAGCTATGACATTTTCTTTAATGAATACACCTATTAACTTTCCTAAATAGCAACCTAGTGGAGGAAAAAGCAATGTAGAAAGAACAAAGTACCAGCTGAAAGTTAAAACTGGTTTCTCTAGCACATAAACAGCCTGTGAGGTTTTCTTCAACATGGGCAACAATAGTTTTAAGTAAGAGATAGATCAAACTTACTAGAGATTTATCGGGATAGACCCCTGCTCTCAGTAGAGATGCCTTCCAGCTGTCCACGTCCTCCTGGGAATCGCACGCCAGCTCAAGGAAACGATAGTCTTTGTATACATTCCTGGAGGGAAAAAAATGCTTTCAGTTTTGAACCAAATTTAAAATGGTTTGGTATCACTGCAGACAATGACCACTGTCCATAAATGACCATTTGGACGGACAATTCTCTAGAAACCACAGGAAGAAAACAAAAAGCAATTCATTGTGTTTTAGAATTATCAAATTCTAATTAACATATATATTAGAATATACTCTTTTTAAAAAACCCTCACATTAAAGAAATCAGGGTTTCTCATATTGCTAATTAGAAAGTTAAAGAAATGCACCCAGTGTAACACACAGGTGCCAGTATTCCCAAGAGACGTTCTACGGGCAAGGACTTGCTCTTGTCCAGTAACAAGCTCAGGATTTTGTGAGTTTAAATGATTCTATAGCTTGTAAAACTTTTTCAAGCATGGCAATAACCTTATGAATCTGCAAGTCTATTAGAAATTCACAAAAGAAATGGTCGTGGAAGCGTGGGGGGAAAAGTCTGGTACTAAGGGCTTCACAGGGCAAGGCGGACGGGATGTGTGTGTTTATAACTGGGACAGCACTCTAATGTTACACATTCTTTGCCTGATATTGAAAGAGCATACACAATGTAATGCAGGCCCATGATGGAGAGACTGGAAACTACAAATGGGAACAACCAACCAAGTTCTACAACATACCCTAACCTCATCCCTTTCCTGTGTATTTTTCATGCCATTGAAGGGCCCTTTTCCTCCCTTTCCTTTCTTTCCTGTCTAGCTGCTTATTAACTATATATATATAATGTTTTCACTTGGTATGTTACCTCATGGGCATTTACTAATCCCATTAAATCTTTATACATGTCAAGTTATAAGGGCCTAACATGCAGCACTATCTATGTATGGTGGTTTGTTTATCTTTCTTTTGATATGAGATAATTACATCATTTCCTTTTTGTTTTTTCCCCCAACGTGCTTAAATAAACAATGTCCATCAGTTTGGCCATATTTATCATCATTACTTTCTAAGGAAAGATTGCTATAAATAGTGTAACAGTGATCAAAATTAGCGATCACATGAGCCCATTACTTTTCAGAAAAACAAAGACAACAGACCAGTTTCAATACTGGCAACAGAATACATTACCCATCTCTTCTCTTTATACTCTTTCCTAACAGCCCGAATTTCTACCTCATCACAGAGGGAACCCAGGTTTTTTCATCTCTGTGAGGACTTGCCCCAGGGTTATCTTGCACTTGAATTTCTCAAAGAAACCTTGCCATAAACAACTGAATTGGTGATTTCCAACTTGCTCTTCTTCCACCTTTCCTAATCCACACATCAGTGGTGTACAGTGGTACTTTCCCATTCTCTATTCTTCCTCACCTTCTTCCTCTTCTGCCCTAGGGTACCACTTTTGAGTGTCCTTTTCAAAGTAATTTCAGCTTTATCTGGTGCACTCTTATATCAGCCTCCTCATTGCTCTCACTGCTGCCCATGCTCCCTTTACATTTGTTCTCTGCACTGAATCCTCAGAACCTAAGCTGTTCTAACCCTGGCAGAAGACTCCAAGGCTTCCTGCATTCAGAAAAAACTATAGTCCCTAGATTGGCCACAGAGTCCCTGCCTGTCATTGTTTTTCTCTCCAGTATCTTTTCATACTTGGTTCTTTCTGCTCCGGCCACCTTGGAACTCTAGTTTCCCGAATGTGTTCAGTGGCCATGCTGTTGCTCATAGCTTTGACTATGCTATTTTCTGTCTAGCTGTCTTTCCATTTCTCTTTGCATGGTTATGTTCTTGGGGTCTCAATCCACTGGCTTCCTCAGCCATCACTTTACTGATATCTCTATGAGGTCACCTACTCTTTCATAGCATTCCACATTTTTATTCACCTTTCCTTCAAAGCTCTTATCACAGTTATGATTTCAGAAGTATGTATGTTCTTTTCTTCCTTTTCCTCCACATTCCTATCTTCTTTCCTTCCTTTCCCCCACCTCTCTGCTCACTTACCTGCAAGCTCTCACTTCTACAATTATTTTGATCAATGTCTGTCTTTTAAATTACCCTCCACACTTCATGAAGACAGGAACGCATCCTGTTTTTGTTCTCCTTATATCCTTGTAGAATTCTGGGAGACGGGGTTTCTCTGGACTCCCATTTCTCCTTCAGTGCCTGCTTAGGCCTGGTATTCAGGCAGAACACCAGTGTGAGCAAAGTCTTTGTTACTCTTGGCTGGACACAAGAGCTTTGTGTCCATAGCAAAAGGCTTGAGGATAAGGACCAGAATGTGGCTGATTCTGGATAGAACAGTCCCCCAGTGATTACAAGAACCCAGAGTATGTCTGGTTGTCTCTGCACCTAAGAAGGTGTGAAGGGACCAAACCTTCTCTTCTTCCTAGCACTCCAAAGGTAAGTGGCAACTTGCTCAATTTTGATCCCTGATGACTGGGCTGGGGGTAGCTATTAAACTGGTTTACAATGAATAAGCGAAAGATTAAAGCTCCACAAGGAGGTCTAACAACCAGAAAGAGAAAGAACGAAGAATGCAGTTGGGAATAAAACTTGGAGGAACAATAGAAGACAGAAAAATAATACCTATTTGAAGAGGCACAAGTACAAACTTCCAGAAACTATGATGTCAGATCATTAAATTAAATAATTGAGTAGATAATGGGTGATCACTGTCCATTCTTTTTTTTTCCAGTCCTGGATCTTGAACTCAGGGCCTGAGCACTGTCCCTGGCTTCTTTTTTGCTCAAGGCTAGCACTCTACCACTTGAGCCACAGCGCCACTTCTAGCTTTTTCTATATATGTGGTATTGAGGAATCGAACCCAGGGCTCCATGTATATGAGGCAGGCACTCTACCACTAGGCTATATTCACAGCCCCCTGTTCATTCTTAAGATCAGAATTAGCAGCTGTGAATACCAAAGGAAAAACAGAAAAACAAAAAGTGAAGATATGATGAAACCATGGAAGAAAACCCTAGAACACCTAAATTGTAAACAACAGGAGTGCCAAGAAAATCAAACAAAAGTTAGGATGTGAAAAATAATTAAAAAACAAAAAGTTACTATTCAGTACTATTTTTTTCTCATTTACTCACTTCTTAATTGGTTCTACAGTGCCCTCTGTGCATTGGAATATGTGTGTGTGTGTGTGTGTGTGTGTGTGTGTGTGTATTATTAGCAAAAGTTATTATTTTGGTGGGCCTGGGGTTTGTACTCAGGACCTCAAGCCGTCACTGTACTGCTTCAGACACACTCTTCCAGCTTGTTTTGCTTCTCCTCCTTTCCCCCCCCCTCACTTCTCTTTTCTCTCTCCCTCCCCTCTCCTCCACTTTGTGTTTCCCTCTCTTCCTTACCCTCCCCAGCCCTCTTTGCTTGCCCAAGCCGAACTGGGTCACAATTTCTCCACTAATACTTCCTGCATAGCTACACTTACAGGACTGAGCTACTATGTCTATCGATAAATATTACACAGTAAATAAATGTATTTCATTGCCTCTTCCCCCCATCCTGAGGCTTAAACTCTGTGCCTAGGTGCTGTCCCTGAGCTCCATTTGCTCTACCACTTAAGCCACAGATCCAGTTCCAGCCTTTTATGTGATTAATTGGAGATACGAGTCTCATGGACTTTCCTGCCTGGGCTGCTTTAAATCACGATCCTCAGACCTCAGCCTACCAGCTTCATTGGCATTTTAATATCTGTACAATGTATAATATATTTTGATCATGCAGATGTCACCATTGCCCTATCTTTCCTTGCTCTGCCTGAACCCCATCCTCTTCCCTAAGTCTCCCTCTACTTTCATGCCTTCTGATTTTTTCCCCATATGCTACCAATGAGAACATGTGATACTCATCTTTCTGTGTCTGCCTTACCTTCAGTTCTATTTTACTGAAAATGATACCATTATATTCTTCTTTATAGCTGAATAATACTCCACTCTCCTTATATATCACATGAGAAACTATTGTATAAAAAGGAAACTTTGTGTCAAAGGATTTAAATGTTAGAAGCAAAATTCAATGAAAGCAATTTTTTCAGAAGGAACTGACAAGAAAAGATGCCACTTGGTGCTGTGGCTCACGTGGTAGAGCACTAGCCTTCAACTGAAGAGCTCAGGGACAGCACTCAGGCCCAGAGTTCAAATCCCATGACTACCACCAACAACAAACAATGCCACTTGGGCATATGTGAATTCACTCTTGGGTTACAAAATTAAAACAGATAGCCAATTAAAACTCTTTAAAGAAACAGGAAGTTGCTTTCAGGGGATGATTGAGTGGGCTAGCACTGGAGTGAACATTCAGAGGTCTTAAGGGCTGAGATTCAAGACCTTTTCTGAGGCCTGTGGAGGTGCAGCCCTGCATCTTTCAAGGCATGTGTTCATCTGAAGAACACCCTACAGAAGGCTGAGGGTAGAACCCCAGAGAAATGTAAGCCAAGGAAGGATTAAAAGAAAATAAGAGGGAGCACTAACACGTGTACTCACACAGCTCTTAAAACTGGATTGTTATAGAAGACCAAAATTAAGTACATAAAGGGATACGTAGGATAATCAACAAAGCCTCTTTAATAGAATCCTTTAAGTAGAGTTAACAAAAGATTTACAAAAATCAGTCATAAGCCAGGTGCTTGCCTATAAACCAGTGGTTCTTGCCTACAATCCTAACTACTCAGGAGACCTGGAAGGCTGAGGTTTGAAGCCAGCTCAGGAAGAAAAGTCCTTGAGAATTCATCTCCAAGTAAACAGCAAAAATCCAGGCTGGAGGCATGGCTGAAGTGGTAGGGCACCAGCCACGAGTAAGAAAGTTGAGTGAGAGCTCTGCTAGCACAAACATGAAAAGTTCAGTCATACATCTGAATCAACACACACAACTATCCTTTAAAATCTCTTATGTCTAAATCACATTTTTAAAATCACAAACCAGAGATGAAGGAGTAAGGGAGAGAAGAAGGATAAGGAGGTAAATGGGGAGAGGAAAAAAGAAAAAATCTAAATGAAACAAGTAAAGGTAAAAAGAGAAAATCCTGAAGAATATATTCCCAGATAGTCCTTGTATGACAGAAAGAAACAAAAGAATTATATAGCAGGTCACACATATAAATACTTCATAGTCAAATCATGGAGCAGAGCAAAGGGTTCATTGAATAAATGGCCTTCAATATATTCACCATTTAGGAAAAAAGCAAGAGTTGATATTCACCTAAGGAAATCATACAATGATTTGAAAATAAAAAACAGATAAGCAATGTACATTACAAGTGGAACTAATGAAATAGGAAACATAAAGAATAGCATAAAGTATAAGGACATCCACAACTGTTTTCCTTTACCTTATCAATAAATAGATAACACATTTACCATCCTAAGGTGGAAACAGCAGAGTTACACAAGATCCCAAGTGAGAAAGGATAGGGTATAAAGCCACAAATAAAGAAGAAACTGAAAAACAATATCAACTATTAAATCCAACTCTATGGCAAAGTTTAAGAGCATGGAAGAAATTAATAATGCATATGTTATATAAGTTCTTTCTGAATCAGAAAGTCCAAGGACTTAACAAAATTCCTAAAATAAGATACCATGTTTAAAAGCTTAACGTGGGGGCTGGGAATATGGCCTAGTGGCAAGAGTGCTTGCCTCCTACACATGAAGCTCTCGGTTTGATTCCCCAGCACCACACATATGGAAAACGGCCAGAAGGGGTGTTGTGGCTCAGGTGGCAGAGTGCTGGCCTTGAGCGGGAAGAAGCCAGGGATGGTGCTCAGGCCCTGAGTCCAAGGCCCAGGACTGGCCAAAAAAAAAAAAAAGAAAGTTTACCGAGAACTGAAAGACACACAGAAATTAATAGTACCGTAACATAGATAACAAAATGGGAAAATGTCCTATTCACATTAGGGGCAGAATTTTCAAAATGTACACAAATACCTTAATTTAGAAAGTTAAAAACAATTAAATTGCATGGAGTAAAATATTAATAAATGGAAAGAGACATTTAGATGAGTTGATTTAATTTTATTAGGCTAGTACTAGTAGATATCAATAAGCACTAATTAAAATATAAATATTAGTCTCATAAATCTTGAGCATGAACTTTTAAATTGCTAATAGTTTTATAATTTAAAAGGAATTCTCCATGAATGCTTTAAAGTTTTTGTTCACTAAAGAAGTTGGCCATTTTTTTTATACTAAGTGAAAGAAACATGAACTCTATGGTCTCCCTCATAGGGAATAAATAACACAGGTTTAGGCAAGTCACAGCAGAGGATCACAAGGGCCCAATAGCTATACCCTTATGAACACATAAGATGATGCTAAGTGAAATGAACTTCATGTTATGGAAACGATTGTTATGTCACTGTTGTAACTACTTTCAACGTGCTATGTGTAACCATAGCTTCTATTATTGATGATCTTCTTGTATCCCCTTCCTGTGGTGTACCTGCACTATCTCTGTATCTTATCTGAGTACATTGGAAACCGTGTATACTGGTATTAGAACTAGGAAACTGAAAGGGAATACCAAAATCGAGAGACACAGGGTAAAAAAGACAAATGACTACAAAAGCAATACTTGCAAAACTGTTTGGTGTAAATGAACTGAACAACTCATGGGGGGAAAGGGAAAGGGAGGAGGTAACAAACAGTACAAGAAATGTATCCAATGCCTAATGTATGAAACTGTAACCTCTCTGTACATCAGTTTGACAATCAAAATTTTAAAAAAAAGAAGTTGGCCATTTTTATATTTATAGAAATAAAGATTTCTGCCCTGATTTCACAGTGGATTCTATGAACTACAAATATTTTATTGTATATTATTTCAATGGATTTTTATTTTTATTTATATTTACATGATAGATCTTTTTCTCTTCTTTTACTGGTTTTACTTTTATCTGTTTTATCTTTAAAAAGACCTGTCTATTAAAAATATAAACAGCATGATTGGATTTTTTAATTGATTTATTTATCGTCAAAGTGATGTACAGAGAGGTTACAGTTTCATATGTAAGGCAGTGACTGCATTTCTTAACCAACTTATTACCTCCTCCCTCATTTTCCTCCCACCTTCCCCCTCCCCTCTTCTCTCCCCACCATGAGTTGTACAGTTGGTTTACAGCATACAGTTTTGTAAGTATTGCTGTTGCATTAGTTCATCTTTGATCCTTTGTCTCTCTATTTTCATGTTCTCCTTCCCTTTCCTAGTTCCAATAAATGTATATACAATACCCAGGGTACCAATTTCAACATACCATGTGAAATTATACCATTTCCTTTTTGTCTTTCTTCCCCAGGGTTTTACTCCTGATGTCAATTGTTACTGATTTCAGTACCATAGGTGTTGTATGACTGGATTTTATTTTTCATTTCAAGCTGGAATCCATGACCTTTGATTACGGAAGTTTCATTAATGTTTTGGGTTTTTTTTTCTTACCATGGCCATATTTGTTCTTAATTTTGTCACTTTGAGATATGCTTTGCTTTTTAAAAATGCTTTTTATTGTTTCTTTAATTTATGATGAGAAATTAACTTTTTTAGGCTCCTAGATTTTTCCAGAAGTTTTCAGTTCTAAGGTAAATTGATATATTCAGGTTTTCAAATCACTCTTGAGTACATTTTTGTGTTATGCAATTCAGGAATAAAATAATAACCCTTTACTTCCTAAGGGATTTAGAAGTTTTTACTTTCTCCCACTTTGTCACATGGCATTTATTAATCCTTCTAGAAATATTAATCTTTCTAGAAATATTTCAGAATTGTAAGTTTCAAATCTCTGTAAAGAATTTCCTTTAAAAAAAATCTATACTTCTGTTTTATCCCACTTCAGCAATGACCTGGAAAGAACTCTATGTATTTATCTTAATTATTTATCATAATACATTTCCTACCAGGATTTCCAATTTACAAAATTTTCATTGGATTTATTTGAGTTGGCCTTGCTGTAGATTTGGTTGTTTGGATTTCTGACTGGCATACTGTCTACTTCTCAAGGTGGTGCAGTGGAGACCTGTAGAATCTTCTGATTATTTTCTTATCTAGTCCCATGTGTATTGGGGCAAAGCTTGCACTGGGTCCTGAGATATTTTTCAACCCAGTCAATTCTATGAGTCTTATAAGTAGTTGACCAACATCTCTAGTTTTCTGTATTTTTGAGCCACTTCATTTCTGTGTGGGTGCCTGTTGGAATATAGTAATAAATGGAGACAGGAGTAAGAGGAAATTCCAATTTTTTACCATGTTAAAAGAAAAAGCATCTCGTTTAATCTTCCTCCATGCTCTAAAATTTTCAGCATGTCTCACAAATGAGAAAACTGAGTTTCCAAGAAGTCAGAATATTTTTTTCCCAAGATAGCCTAACCAGTAATGGCGCAATGTGGGCCTGCCACAGTCCTTGGCATTTATGGCCTTGATAAAATGAATATTTTTAATAAATGAATGAATGAATGAAGTAAGAGAAGGAAAAAGAAAATTTGAGATGAATGAAAGAAAAGAAAAGAATATTGGAGAGGGAAAGAGGAGAAGGGGAGAGGAAGAGAGGGAGAGGGAGAGAGAGAGTGTGTGTGTATGTGTGTGTGTGTGTGTGTGTGTGTGTGTGTGTGTGAGTGAGAGAGAGACAGAGAGAGAGAGAGAGAGAGATCCCAATGGGATGAACTTGCAGAGTCCTTATTTTTAAAATCATTGTTTCCACTTTTGACCACCGCTTCAACTTTTCTCCAGAAAACTTTAGATGTATGGTTGTAGAAATAAACCACAAGAAGTATAATTATATATAATGTTAAATAAAATGGGACATAGTTAAAAAGACATACATTCTCCAGGAATGAGTTTATTGGTGGAAAATTAGAAAGGCTATACCATGGCTATAGAGCAGAAAGACAATCCATTGATTGTCTTGACAAAATACACATTCACCAGTTTTTTAATGACCTTGTTAACTTTTCTACCACCTCCCTAATTGCTTTTAGCTACCTCTTAGGATTCCGTTTGGAGGCATTTCCACCACACAGTGTGAGCTGCTTTAAGATGCACAGGTCCAAGGAAGGCACAGCTGGATTAAGGTCCTGGTGGCCCTTGGCCAGTTGGAGAGCAGGGAAAGTAAAGAGGCGCAGACTTTCCACATTCTCTGAGCCGATCTAAAGAATTCAGCTTTGGCCTATTCTCACTGACCTTTCTTCAGAGTATTTTCTTTCAGGGGCTCTCCACATGGAAAATTTTTAATTTTTTTCCCCTTAAAGGATAGCCAAATTCCTGAGAGGGAAAATAATTATCTGGTTGAAACATTAGAAGAGGGTCAAAGGCTTCTGGTGGCTTTGGCTGCTTGATTCTTACCCATTTTTGAAGTCTCCTCCTTGGCTGTGTCTAGACAGCCCAGGAGAGTTGGATGCAGGTTTAAAACACTGAACTGAGCTGATTTACTGGAAGTCTCATAAATTCTGTCCTTGAAGCTTCCAGGTTCCCACCACATGCCATAGCTGTATAGATAACCCACAGCAATTTGTACTGATGGTATTTTGTTTTGTTTAGTCTATTTCAGCTGCAATCATGCAGATAGGAGCTCCTGAATGATTCCACTATAAAACCAAGCTGACTACGTGTTTCAGACTTTGAAGAAATGAGAGTCACTGCAACGCTCAAATAGAATATGAGAAATGCTTATCCCTTAAGTAAAAGGCTTTTAAGTGATACTCTAATGGAAACAGGACCCCCTGATAAGCTCATGTTTTGATTGTCTGTGTAAATTTTGTTCATAGGTCAAAAGAATGCCTTTGGCTGTTAAAAATAGGAAGTTTTATTCCCTTAGGTATAATGGCTCTTCAAACAGCAGAGACCAGATAATACGTGATTAGGAACAATGCTTCAAGATAATCTTTGAATAAATCCCTTTGCAGTATTAATCATTTGAGAAAAGTGAAGGATTAGGAGTGACTAGCTGGCCACAAGGTTGGCACAGAAGCATACTAACCCACACCACCTCAGCCTCTGGGGAGGCTGCACAAGGACAGTCTTCTCATTTCTACCTGCTTAGCTGCTCTCTCCAGTTCCTCCTCATTGCAAAGCTGAGCTACCTGCATTCACTGGCAATTCTCTACTGCTGGTGAAGTCAATTTTTTTCATGTATTTGTCTGCACATTTGTAGTCTTAAATGAATGTTAACAAGACAACCATTCTGTAATTTCTGTAAACAGCAAGCCTATCTGGTGAATTTTAAATAGTTTTAAACTACAATTAGGAAATTATGACTTGATGACTATTTTCACAAACATTATAGTTGGGTATCTAGGGGGAATCTTAAGGCTTCTAAGGCTCTAAGCTAGTCTCTCAGTCAATATCTTCAAATAGTTCTCATAAAGAAGATTATAGATAGTGTAGCATCTTTCTTGCTCTTCTGAATGTTTTATTGTAAAATTCATTCTGAAAATGAAATGACAAATCTTCAGATACAATCTTACAAAGGTAAGGAAAGAGTTTAGTTGAATCTTTGCTTTCTTTCTGGATAGAATACAATAGAGAAGGAAACAGCAAGGGATGACCATCCAGTATATACACTTATGTACATGACATTGGACAATGCATTCTCCCTGAATGTCAGTTTATATATCTATAAAAATGCAGATGTGAATCAACAGTTACCTCTGGAAAAATAATGAAAAGTAAAAGTACCTATGTGAAGAGTTGGCTTACTGCAATTCTAGCCCGAGGTAAATTCACAAGCAAAATACAAAAACTACATTATATATTATAACCACTGCCCTTAGTTCATTACATGTGACTTCCTACACAACCAGCCTCTTCTGTACTGAATGCAGTTAGTCTTTTTTAAGCCTAAGAACAGAATTTGCACTCTTATTATATGTTACTGATGAAGTTTGGACCTATTACAACTTATTGACTTAGTCAGCCTATTGTTTCACCTTGCTCAGATGTCTCAATCCTGGTTTTGCCAAATAGTATTTTCACAATCCTCCTTTTTTTTAATTAGATGTATATTTAAAAAGATATATCATTTCTCTGACAGCAACAGAATCACTGCTAATCATATCACAGAAATAAAATTAAGCTCAAATAATTCCTTACCAGAGTCATGTAAGCTGTTAACCAGTACTCACTAGGTATCAAGAGTAATTGTGAAACTTAATCCTAAATATATCATGCAGCATCATATAGTCATGATTCCCTAAAGATGTCACCAAGGTTTATCATATTTACCTACTTAATTCCATTTTAAAATTGCAACTAAGCTTGCTAAACACATTTTTCAGGATTCAAAGAAAAGTCCTATCAACTGCTTTCCTACCTAAATAATAATATCTGTTTTATATTCATTACAAAGTCACAGAAGGGTACTGATGATAAAATAATCAAATTTTCTTTTTTTTTTCCTTCTTGAACACCTGGCCAAACTTCACTGTGGATTTCTACCAGTCTTTGACACTACCCCCCACCCCTGGGTCCTACCAGCCCCCATTCTCTTTACACCTTCATTTCTGTGCATGTCCAATAACCACTTTAGCCTCGTGGACCTTCAAATTCTTTTCCCTTGTTTCCTGTCTCCATTTTTCTTGCCTAATAAAACTCTAGTCAAACAATTTTCTTATTTATCTGTAGCTTTCAGGCTGCTAAATAATACAAAGGGGAAAAAAGCATAAAATTGTGCTGATTACAGTCACTCCAAATTATTTTTACAAATATCAAATGGGCCCCAGATTTTTCAGATATCCCTAGTAGAATTCTGTTTATATATATATATATATATGTATACATACATATATATATATATTACTGTCAGATAAAAGTTCATACCTTTTCTTCCACCTATACCGAGCAGATAATCTTGCTGCCTTGTTTATGAAGAAAATATAAACCATCTTATGAAACTGCTTAATCTTCTTTCCAAGTCCAATGGACTACCTGCATTTGCAACCACAGATTCTTTTACCTTTTTCTTGAAGAAAAAGCTAAGCCCTCAACTTCTACATTAGGTCCTATTTCTTCTAATGCCTTTATGAAGTTGCTTGCTACAATTCTTCCCTGACTGTCTACTGCACAATTCCTTCCTTTCTGCTCCTTAAAAGTAGCCATCTTAACACACACACAAACACACACTTTTTTTCTTGCCTCTTCTCTCTCTACTTCTCCACTCCCAGAAACTGTTTCATTTCGATTTGGTGTTTCAGTAAAACTCCTTCAATTACCTTAAACTACCTTTCCCTTTTTCTCCCATTTCAAGTCTTTCTCAGTGGACCACAGTACAGACAGACTGTGCCCTGCTGCTCTGCACTACAGCTCTTATTGAGCCATGTGATTTGTATCTTGAGGAAGCAGACTGTTAACTCCCTGTTTTCCTGCTCTTGGCTGTACATAGTATTGGCATAGATAGCATTGTTGACTACTCTCTTTCCATCTTCAAGAACTTCCTCTAGACGTCTGTGGTTTCATTCTCCTGATTGCCTCTCTCGCTGTGTTTGCCCCCTTTGTTTAACCTTTCAACTCTGGGTACCCAGAACTCTATCAAGGTTTGTTTCTCTCTACACATAATACCACCCATGGTAACCCTCACATTATGGCAACATGAAATACCATTCACATGGGTAACTACAGGCCTCCCTCATGGGCTACAGATCGTCATATCCAAGCCACTTTCTTATCTTCTCTGGAAGATTATTACAGCTTCCTAATCTTTCCTACTTGCATTCATTTTCACATAGAATCCACAGAGATTCTAAGTTATTTCACCACCCTTGTCAGAGTATTCTGGTGACTTCCAACTGTGAATAGAAAAATAATCTAGGCTTCTTCCACTAGTGGAGCTACCTTTCTAACCTCCTTTCCTTCTCTTTTTTTTCCTTTCTTTTCTTTCCTTCTCTTTTCCCTTTTTCATTCTGTTTCAGCCACACAAACTTTTGTTAAAAAATTTTCAAGTATCTTGAACACTCTATGTGTTTCTTCCTTGGGATTTTGTAGCTCCCCTTCCTTGTGCTGGAAATGAGACTGTTAATTGCACATATAATTGGCGACTATCCCTCAGCTCAACCTCCCCAACTCCCTTAGCCAAAGTATCACCCTCTCCAATCTATTAGCATTTCTTGAGATTTTCTATTTTATATCTATACCTAAAATGACATTATTCTTAGTTATCAGTCTAACGAAGTGTGATGCTGGCACTTTGAGTGCATATTCCCTGTGTTTATTTTATATAGTAAGTAGTCATTAGCATCAATGGCTACCTGAGTACTCTCACTGGTCCTTGTTCCACATCCAAACTATCCAGAGATTATTGACAGCTAATCAATGGCACAAAGACCTATTCTGTTCAAGAAACAAAACTGTGACTTTCTTAATGTAATAAGTTAATGAACTAGCACCAAGAATTATTTTTATTTTACAGAAAGTATGTCTGACATCATAACTAGAAATCTCGATGAGTTAAACCGAGAACCAACAAGTCACTTCAATGAAAAACTCCAAAAACATTTATGCCAAATAACAACTCAAAACTGTATTTACACACTATTCACTAAACAAGCAAAATAGCATTATACAGGATTGAAACTCAGGACATGTAACCAAAACTTTATCCAGAAACAAAAATTACAGTCATGTATGCCCTATTACTAAAGACAGAATCCCCAGAAATACATTATAAGCATTGCATTTAACAAGTTGGAAAATTATAACACTAAGAAAAGCAGAATTAGCTACGTAGCTAGTTCCCAGGGCTAGGATTATAAAGTGCTACCATACCTTTTCTCCCCCTTTCTCCTCCTTCCTCTCCTCTCCTCTCCCCTACCCAACTCTCTCTTCTATCTCTTTATTTCGCTCTTCCATTTGTGGGACCAAGTCTAGCTATGTAGTCCAGGCAAGCTTTGAATTTGCAATACCTGCCTCAGCCTCCAGGGTTCTGGGATTACAGGTTTGTACCACCACTTCCTGATTTTTTTTTCTTTTCTTTCACTATCACCCTTAAAGATAAAAGCCACAATTTTGTATTGGACAAAATTTAATATATTAAAGGCTTCCTGTTGCCTTTGAGTCAATGTACCAAGATTCATTGCCCAAAGGAACAATTTCTTTGACCTTAGTTGTTATTTGGCCCTTTCCTTTTCTTGACATAGTAAATAAAAATAAGGAAATAAATAAAAACTTTAACCTTGTAGAAAAAAACTATCCTTTAATAGGAGATCTTTACAAAACACATTTACTGTAAGTGTAGCTGCTGTGTCCAGTGAGTAACCGCTCACTTTGGCCTGCCAATGTTATGGTTCCAGTTCCAGTTCCACGTGCCCAAGCAGGGAGCACTGTCTAGATGCAACTATGGGATCTCATTTAGGATGGAAAAAATGAGAAAAAACAAACAAATAAACAAGGTAGATCTCAATCTGAGTGGTGTAAATCCTCATCATCAGGAATGTTTACCATCTAACTATGGTTCCTTATAACTAAATACTAAAATAATTTGATTTTGTATAAGCTAAGAAGGTATAAAAGAAAAAATAGAAACGTTTGGAATGGTTGGTTAGTAAAAATAAGTTGATCTTCTGGCTCCTTTTCATCAGCCTTCATTGTTTCTTCCCCTCAAGAAGAGGGCGGCTGGCTGATGTGATTGGTGACTTATAAAGGAGAAATTGTGCAAGTTACCCCTGCAGGACACAAGCCTTCACTCCCACTGCCAGATGTCTTGGTGAGGTGTGCCCTCGGGTAGAGTTTGTGGTTGCTCAGCTTGGTTGTGATTACTGGGAGCTGAAGTATGAGCAAGGCATTTCGTCTCAGATTTAGATCTATTTATTTCATGCCTTACCTATCTGGTTTCTGTGTACTTGCTTCTAAAAATGGCAGCAGCAATTTTAAATTGGAGGGGACAAAAGGAATGTGATGAAGTAACAACCCCCTAAGACTCCAAATGTGAAGAATGGATGGCTTTAAAGGGAAGACAATGCTCTTCATTTGGGAGGCTAAAGGGGAAGCAACAGAAGGCCTTTGGAGTGAAATGCCCAGTAGGCAGTTGGAGATGTAGGACTAGTATCTCAGGATTAAAATAATAATAATAATAACAATAATAATAATAATAGTAATAATAACCACCACACTGCATGTGGCTGTGATGCTGGGTGCCATGTGAATTTGTTTATTTTATTTTAATACAGTGTATTAGCTTCATTAAGTTATTTCCCCATAGGAGAATAAGCCAAACAGCCACAGGTCATGTGTCTACTTGGGCATAAGCAAAAGCAGGCAAATTAGCCAATATTACAATATCATTAAAAAAAAAAAAAAGGTTGTTGTTGCAATCCAAACTTCATGTAGCCCAGAGCAACAAGAGAGACTTTAGAAGGGAATGAAAGACAACTGGTGAAGAAAGCAGAGCAAGAACCACAATTATTCTCAGTCTGTCTCGTTTATTAGGTCATAAGAGGTTGTGGTAACAGCCTGCCTAAGCTCAGCATTTCTAGAGTCTGAGAGGCATCAATATGGAGCAGCCATTGGCTCACACATGAAGTACCTGATCGCCTGCTGGAAAATAGCCTTTGTCCCTCCACATTCACTGTGTTTCTGGAATCACTTTGTGGCATTTTTCATCGGAGTTAATGATTAAGTTATAATAGTTATATAAATATAAAATAGACTCATTATAAAATTTTTAATAATAAGATTTATGTCTGGGTGCTGGTGGCTTAGGCCAATCACCCTAGCTAGCACTTGGGAGGTTAAGAATGGAAGATTTGAGTTTGAGTCCAGCCCAGACAGAAAAGTTCACAAGACCTCTTCTGAACCCATAGAATTTGTCATCTTAAACTATGTGGTAGGCTGAGATCAGGAAGACCATGGCTTCAGATTACCCTTAGCCAAAAACAAGAACAAAACTAAAACAACAGGGGCTGGGGATATAGCCTAGTGGCAAGAGTGCCTGCCTCGGATACACGAGGCCCTAGGTTCGATTCCCCAGCACCACATATACAGAAAATGGCCAGAAGCGGCGCTGTGGCTCAAGTGGCAGAGTGCTAGCCTTGAGCGGGAAGAAGCCAGGGACAGTGCTCAGGCCCTGAGTCCAAGGCCCAGGACTGGCCAAAAAAAAATAAAAGAACTAAAACAACAAAAAAAGTCCATACTACTCCATCTCAATGGAGAGAAGTTGAATTTAATAGCATCCACTGTCATCCCAGCAATGACAAAAAGCTGCAAATAAGTGGATCATGGTCCAGGTTGTTCTCTTCCCACCCCATGAATAAACCGAGGCTCTAATCTAAAAACTAAACAGCACAATGAAGGGAGGGCTAGAGGTATGGCTCAATAGTAGAGTGTCTGCTAGCAAATGTAAGGACTTGATGTTCAAATTCCAGTACTGTCAGAAAAGATTACAAGACTTATGAAGAACTATCAACACAGGGGAAATCACATCTCTCCCAGATGGCATAGTCACGAACAAAAGGCTATCTAAACGAAAAGAAACACGAGGAAACAAAACCACCCATGAAATATGAAAAGTTGGGTTTATGCTACTTCTATTTATGAAAGGAGGTGGATGTCTGTGTAAATTTATCATAATTAAGGTATGTTACAGAGCATAAAGAACAGGAATACTTTTTAAAAATGAAAGGGATTGGAGGTCTATGGTACATAGTTTTATTCAATGGCTCTCCAACATTAGATAAATGATGATGGTGGTATCACATCAAATTTTCTTAAAGTTAGTTGCCTAATTTCATTTTGGAAAGCGTATAAGCGAGTGTTTGTATTGCATGGAAAAGAGCTCTTCATGCCATTGTTCTGTCTGAGGCTACAGAAACATGTCCCTGGACACAATAGGGAAGTTTACATCTTTGTGAACAGGGATGCCTGAAATGTGCTTAGAATCAACATGCTGTCCTTTCTGGCTCCACTCAGGTAAATCACCCACCTTTTAGTTCTGCAGAGAGATAAGGATGGAGAGAGTGATGCACACCAGAGACTCAAAATCCTATGTGGCCACATACAATCCTGGCCACACACATCACTGCGCAAAAGGTTGGGGGAAAACCAGGTTTGAAGGAAGCCTGGCATCTACTGACTCATGGGTAAGGGCAACCACAATTTTCAATGCAATGGTTTTAATGGCCTGTTGAAAGAAAATAATATTCTTAATTAAAAAAAAAAGAAACAAGCGTTTCCATGGCAACCAATGTTTGGTGTGGAAGACTGATATTTAAGCTAATGGACGGTGGCGATGGTGTTATTCTGTGGCCAGAAACCTCTTGGCAAGACCTGTAATTCTTTTAGGCCTCTGCACGCACTATTTCCTCTGTCCCCTGACTTCACCAGCTGGCAAACTTCCACTCATCCACACAGCTTCCACTCAAGTCTTTCCTCCTCTGAGTCTTCTCAGTTAGTATTAGTTACATAAATTATTCTCTCCTCTGTGCTTCCTTAGTGCCTTAGTTACAGCTGTTAAGTTGAACTCTATCTTCCTTCTACTGATGGGATTTATGAATCCAAGAGTTGGTACAAATATATACAATACTAGAGTTGATTTGCATAAAGTTATGGATGATGCATCCATAATGGACGAACAAAACAGTAGCCAGTCTGAGGAATAACTACATCGCTAAGTTTCTATTAGGGGAAACTTGCTTGTCATGTGTCTTTGTAGAAGATAAGAGAGGGATAGATGTATTATGACATGATTACATAACTTGTCATTCTGCAGCATGGTGGTGCTTATAGTTTCCATCTCTTCATTTATTTGCTTCATAAACATTTGCTAAGAAGTATGTGTTAGGCCTCAAGGAATACACAGTGACTAAGAAAAGATCACTATTATCCTGAAGCTTATATAACTGCATTATGTAGAAAAATGATGCTGAATGGAATGCCTGCACACTAGTCAATTATTCAGACTTCACCATCAAACTACTAAGTAAATCCCAATGTCCCAGGAATATTTTCCTCCCCCACCCCCATGAAACAAAAACAGACATCTGTTTTCTTCCAGTAAGTTTCATCATTTTAACAATTACTCAAAAGTCTGAAAATAATTCGTAACCCAGATAAAGGGAAATCTTTACAAAGCTCCTAGTGGTTAATAAAAAAATTGTTATTTAAAAATGTACTCTACAAAGAAGATTTTCACCAGACAGCTGTTTCAAAAAACAATGATTTCATGTTTGAAGACTAACTTTAAAATTGAGATGTCTTTGCCTTCCAGGAAAATTCAGCAGCTGTGAAGTTATTTCACTTCTCTTTCTTTCACATTTTACTGGATTTAATTTTAAGTGAAAAAATATATAAAGGAGAAAATTGTATGCAACACAGAACAAAACCTATTGCAAAATAAGCAATTGCACATTTTTTGACCACAAAGGAAACCTCTTGTAAAAACTTAACTGAGGAAGGAGTCAACTTAGCACTTTTTCTAGTGAGATGTACCTCTTCCATGAAAATTTAAGAAAGACCTTCTTGAATGTCAATAAAATCAACGTTGACTTGGTTGTTGACAGAAACTAGCTAGCATGTTGAAGGCCTCAGGAAGTAGCAACAGAGAATTCATCATAAAGGAAGAACTGGAGATAACTTCTGCCTTGAATCTGTACTGGTCAAGTTCTGCCAGGCACTGTGCCAACTTCTGGGATGCAAAGAAAAAAAAAGATGGTGCCCATGGAAGAAGGAGCAGGAGAGTGCCCTGAGGTGACTGAAGGGGTGACAGATACATTTTAAAGACTAGGGAAGCTACTACTGCGGACCCCTTGCCATCCAAAGTTAAAATGAAGGCAACTGACGGTGTGACACAGAGACACGATGGAGCATATTCTGATAAACCCTGCTACTTGCTCATTATGTGTGAACTTGTGATTTTGGACCAATTTACTCACATTTTCAGAAACTCAATTTCCCTGTTGTTAGGTGAAATTCTTAAGAATTTTAAATAATTTATGAAAAGAAGTTTAGCTTGTGTTCTGGTAGTGGTTATTCAAATGCAAAGGTTCCTGAGGAAAATGAGTAGTTCCTAAGGCCTGATTTCTAAATGACTTAGGTAACAGAGAAAGGAAAGGAAAGGATGACAGAGTAAAGGTGGGGGCCAGAAGGAACCCCTGGGACAAGGAAGGGACCAGGTCCATCACAAACTTCAGATCTTTCACAACTCTGCTCTGAGTTTTGTTCCAACCTGGGATAAACAGTCTCAGAAGCAAACACATTAGACTTCCATCTTGTTAATGTAATTTAGATATGGCCTTTCCTGAATGTGGAATATGACAATTACCAATTCCTTTAATTCCCAACATTATGTAATTCCAAAATTTCAGAGCCAGGAAATGGAATTACCAGAAGATATGTTACATGTTTCAACATTAGAGAAAAAAGAACAACTGCCACACTTTCTAACGAAGAAGTGAACATCTCTTTCTTCCATCTTCTTCCTCCTCTGCCTCCTTATCTCTCTTTCTCTGGCTGTAGTTTTCTCCTCTACTTTACCTCCCTCTCCTCTCCTCTTTCCTCTCTCTCTCTCTCTCTCGGATGTTACTAATTTTCATACTTTAGAGTTTCAGGGGCCCTCCTTATACTCTTGTTTTATGAGTGTTTTTCTTGTTCCCTATTATTAAGCTGGAGATTCCTTTGGATGAATTCTCAAACATTTAACAAAAATAAAAAGTATGTAAAAGCACAATGTAGTGCTATATATCTGTTCACTACCACTTTTGTCCTCTGAGATCACACAATTATTGAATAAATATTGACCAACATACTCCAGTATATGCATACACAAGAACAAAACTCATTCTCTCACCTCCTTACTCACTTATTCCTGAATAACGACTGCAGACCAGGCAGCACCCTACACACCGAAGACGCTGGCAGTGAGCAAGATTCAATTCTTGCCTTCACTGAACTTAGATGCAGAAGACCAAGAGAAAATAATCAACTTGCAAAACATGTTATGGATGAAACGGGGTAGAATAAAGGGTCATATTGTGGTCCTTGTTTAGACAAGGGGGTCAGAAACGATGGGTGATGCTTGAATAGTGGTATGAGTTGACAAGGGAGAGGCATTCTGGGAAAGAACGCACCCAGCTCTAAGACAGGAGCTAGCTCAGCTTCAAACAGAGAAGAGGACAAAGTCACAGAGCTGGGAGAAGAACAAGGAGTGGTTGGAAGTAAACTCAGAAGCAGCCAGAAGGCAGAGAGCAGAGGGGCTCCTAGGCTGTGACAGTGGGGTGTTTTTGCTGAGCCTTCTGGAGAGACACAGGAAGAACAGGAGCAAAGTTATGTGATACAGATTCACTTTGGAAGCCTCTTTCTGGCTGCTTCCAGTAGAACACAATAATTTTAGGGGAGCCAGAGTTTCAGGAGAAGAAGTCCATACAAGGGAGAAATAGGCTGGATGGACAATAGAAATGTGGACAAGGAGAACATGGAATTCTCACTGTCCATCAAGAAACAGGTGTGGTACATGGAGCCAGAGTGATAGCCATGTTCGTGTGAGCCACTGAAAGACCCAGAGGGAAAAATGAAGAGCACAGTTGGCAGGGGGTGGGACTGTGTGCAGATTAGAACTTGAGAAAACCGACCAGAGTACCTGTTGGCTCTTGAGTCCATGGATGGGAGGGGGATTCTGAAGGGGAAAAATCTCATCAGGTTTTCATGCTGAGGCTGCTGACCAAGGTGATCTGGGTCTCACTGAAAATGGAGGTTGACAGTAGCAATGCATTTGGCCCAAGGCTGTGTTTGCTAATCAGTTTGTGCTATTGTGAGAATTATTCAAATGCAAACACCCAGAATATGCTAGAATCCTCTGTAGCCCAGTCTCCTATTGAAAATCTACTCAGTTAAATTTATTTTGTATATTTCCAATGAGTTAGCTGTTACTGTATATCTACATAATAAAAAGAAATTTGAAAATTACCCCCAATCTTTTTTTTTCTTTTTGGTCAACATACAATTACTATTTGTAAGTTTTCTCACAAATGAACTGTGTCTTCCAAAGGTAAGGAAGCGTCCATCTTGCTCACAACATGCACACAGGTTTATTTCCTACCTTTCAAGGAGGAAAATGACATACAGTCTGGCAGGACTGTGTTTATAAAACCAGATTGCTAGTAAAAATAAGCAAAGCAAATTTCAGCAAGAGGAAAAAAAAAACCAACCAGCCAAACAAACAAAAAGAAACCTTGGCCCAACTTCCCAATGAAGCCTGAGCATACTGATCTCATACCCTGGGAAAAGTCACAGTGACAATAGAAACTACCAAAGAACATTTTAACCTCTAAATGAAGTCAGTCACTGTGGCTGGCTGGGTTGTTCTGTAGTCAGCATGTGCTGGGTTATTGTGGAAATGCAACCCTTCTCTAAAGGCCATGAAGTCCATGGTGCTGAGTGTGTTCTTACGCAACAAGTCACATGCGGATGCTCCTGACTTTTAACTGAAGACAGGAGGCAGAAGGGGTGTTTATGAGGAAAAGGGCTCAGAGAGAATTAGGGGCTTGCTTGTGGAGCTTGGTCAAAGAATGAGGAGCAATGCTTCCCTGAAGGCAACTCCAGGCCTTACCTATTGTGAAATACCAAGGGCCCTTAGCAGGGTTATAAACCACTAGTTGTGAGTAATTAGGAAGGAAAAAAAGTTGATATTAGAAATACTGACTATAATATGTAAACACTGACAAGAATATTTACATATCTAAGAAAATAGGCTGAAGAGGTTTGTTTATTTTAAGACAAAATCATCAAAGTTATACAGCTTCAGTTGCTGGGGAAACTTGTTGGGCTGGCCTTGAACCATGGTCCTTCTGTTCCTAGTTTCCCAAGAAACTAGGATTATAGGCATAAACTTCTGAAACCATATTTTCAATAGACAGTATTATAGACTAGGACACACCATGATCTTTTTTGTTCTTCTGTTCACTTGACTGCATCTGCACATGGCACGGTCTCTCTCAGCACTAATCTGTGGAGACTCGGGGATCTTTTTCAAACACTGTACAAGACTGGGATCCAAGGGCAAAAGCTTACTTGATATGAAAGGAAGATTTCCCATTTCTGGTTCTAGAAACACTCTGGCCATTCAGTTCATGAAAAGAATCCTAGGGGCAGGTTGGAAGAATAAGTGATAAATAGTAGTATCACATTCATGACTGGAAAGGCATAATTACTATGACCACTCATTAAGGCTAGTTGGGGAATACAACATCACACAAGTACACGTGCACCACCCCCACTATGTCTTTTATGTGATTTCTTCTATGATCATCTCAAGTTCTGTGTCACAGATTAAAAGAATGACAACACAATTCAAATGTGAATCTTATGAAACACCTCAGAATTCAATGCTTAATAATGTATTTTAGACTCCACTCCCTGATTAGAGAGCATTAGGATAACAAGCTATAAAAACTGCATGTGGTTGTTAGTTAGAAATAAACATGCTTTATATCATCAAGTAAGTATTTACTATAGAGGCCAGTCACCAAAGCCAAGCCCTACATAGGACACGAAACTCAGGTAAGATGAATATTCCTTCCTTTCCCCACAGATGGTCGTGGTTACTACAAGGTGCTATTCAGGAGTAACTATTAACAGTGTACCCATTTTCCCTAAGAGTGATGGTAAGTTACTATCTCCCTCCCAATAAAATGTTGCCTTTCTTCTGCTCATAGGGTTCTGGGTAAGGGGAAAGCTGGCAAACCCATAGTCTCTTCTATTTATTAAAAGTGATACTAGCTATATAAAATGTTATTTGAATATATAAAATGTTGTGAGAAATGGGTGAGAACACTGAAAGGAGTATATAATGCACAATCTGTTGCAAGACCCTTTCTAATAGATGAGCTAGTTACCTTTTTCTCTGAGTCACTTTGAAGCATCACTAACTCAGCTCTTTGGGAAGAATGTAAATGTGAATCCTTCCATTCTGTAAGACAACTTTCATGTCCTCTGTTATTTTTGTCTGATTAAATATAGGACAAAAATAGTCCACTGAGGACTTAAGAAGAATTCTGTAGGGAAATGGAAATTCAAATGATAGATGGCTTTACCAAACTACCCTGCAGGTGTTCTCCTGGGAGGTCGGTGCTCCCAGGGAGAAATGACACCCCAACCATTTGCTTTCTCAGGTTTTCTGGATGAAACTCAGTATTTGGATTTCCTTGAGCCAGAAACTAGGAGTTACTTTCAAAGAGTTTCAGACCAATCAAGCCATGTAAAAGAGAAAAGTAGTCTGTCCGTGCTAAGAGCTGACCAAAGCCAACAGGGAAAGGTGGCTTTAGAACAAGAGAAACAAAACACCCTGCTTCTTAATTTCAGGGGCAAAAATGTTATCATAGCAGCAACATTAAAATACTTTCCAAATAGAAGGAAATTATATTAAGTTGAAAACAACTAAAGATGAAAATAATTTTAGTAACTAATGATGAGTGTACATGTTCTTGTTCTGTAAATATCATGCAGATTGATAAGTTTCTGGGTATTAACCACTCATTTAATAGGAACTCAGTATTTTCTCCTTATATTTTTTCTCAGATCTATCAGAGTATGATGGAGAGAAGGAAGGAGAGAGAAGTGAAGGAAGGGGAAGAGAGAGGGGAGAAGAGGGGAGGGGACGGGAGGGGAAGGAAAAGTCCACGTATGATATTCACTACCAAAGTGACTCTTTTACTGGATTTGTGCCCTGTTTCTATTCCACTTTGAATCTAATTATAGAACAGAGACTATGTCTATATTTTTGGTGAGGGGGTAACCTCTGTAGTTACATATGCATTTCCACACATACTTCTCAGAAATCAGCACTTCCCAGTATCATCTCCTTCTCAACCCTGAGCTACTTGATGATTTATCTCCCTGGCATGCACCTTTCTCCATTCAGGAGGATAGTAGTTAAGAAGAGAAAACAAATGCTCTGTAAGGGCCATCATTGCTTTTTTATTTTTTGGGGGGGAAAGGGGGGCTTAATGACATGGATTTTGATTACTATCATCACCTTGACCAGAAGTGATTTGACTTTCCAGGTGTTGTCTTAACCACTGCTTTAAGATGGCCCATAGAGAGGGTATGTGAAAACATAATTTGGCAGTCAATGGATTCATAATTCTTCAAAACTAAGGAAACAAAAACAGACTAACTTATGCAATAAGCAACCCATAGTGTAGGAAAACGACCCTTAAGTTGATGTGGCACCATTAAATCATTATGTTATGTATTGCTTAACTGCTACTTTATGACACTGCATGTTAACAGTCCTCAACATATTGTCTGGGAATCCAGGGATCCTCAAGAAGCTTTCTGGAGTCTCAGAAAACCTTTTTAAGAACTTTCAAGGTCAAAATTACGGAGAGGGTAATGGTGGAGTGTGAATATGATCAATGTACACTGTATTCATGGATGAAAATAAGACATAACTCATTTTTCTGTATCATTAAGATAGGCTAATAAGCACTGACCTCACAGGTTCTAAGCCATACCACTATTTTCATCATGCTAGTTTGCCTTTTCTGCGTCCACTCTTTCAGAAATGTAGAGAAATGTTTTTCAGAAGCTATAAGCTATGAGAGGATGTTATCACTGGGGCCTTTAATGAGAGGTGAACTATGTACTCTCATATTTTCTAGGACTTTTCAGAGGTAGGTAAGTACATTTGTAGAAAGAGTAAGCCATTTCTTCTCTGTATTTCTAATAGGCTGTTAACAGCCCTGTTCATTTATATTTGCTATAATCTTGGTTGACGCATTGCCATGGGTTACAAATCATCATCTTGTGTAGAGACACAGAAAAGGGAACATACTTTGTCTTTTTTCATTCTAAATTAAAATCTTTTTCTATACATTAAATGTTTACCTAAACATGTATTACATTAGAATTTCATAATTCTAAGATAAAACAAAGCTTATTTGTATTCTATGTCTTTTTGCTTAAAGATGGCTGATTGGCTTAAAAAGGAAGATATAGAGATTTACTTTCTACTTCCTGAGCCAAATAGTTGCATCTAAAGATGTTGGGGAAGGTAACACTGACATGCTCCAAAAAGTTCTGACTCCTAAAAAGAGCAAGAGTCTAACACAAAGAAACAGAACTAAACCATAGCTGTACAACAAAAACAGTATGAAAGGTAATCATCTTTCCCTGAGATTCAGATATTTTTAATTTCACTTATGGTCCTTTGCAGCTGAACAGTACTATAATGCCCATTAAATGACAACATTTTTTGGGGGGGGGGAATTTAAAACATACTTTAATGAGAATACATTGTCATTGACTTTAGATGAAAGAGACTTGCATTTTTAATCTGAAACTGCTGTGGCGTCAGGACTCTGCTCCTTGCTCAACAGGCTTTAGATGCCACTGCACTGCTAACTCTCCTGTGCTTTTGAGACACGTGTTGGACATATTCTCTTCTGTTGGAAGTCCTTGTGGCAGCTTCAGGAGCTTGATTCTTATCAAGTGCTTGACTACTTTCAGTTTTGCATTCACTGAAGGAATGTTCTTGTGGACTTGAGGGGTATGTGCCTTTTGTAATCCAAGCATCTTTATAATATCATTTTCCCAATATGGACGTCTTTGTGTACTTCTTATTCTAGTAACAATGTATAACTTGTAAGGGTGCTGTGGATCCCCACCATACTTTTCATGGTCTACAGGTGAAGCCTGAAACACTCTCGGTTAAGAATGCAGCATTCACAGAGCCCAGCGGGCCACAAGTCCAACTGCTTTTGGCCACTGAGGGGACGCTGAACCGACAACAACATTTTGAAACCAATTTGAACATTTTTCAAAACAATCAAGTGTTTTAAATGGAAATGTATCCATTACTTGAAAGCCAACAATTATTTGTTCGAGCTATGCAGAGTAGAAATGTGAGAACCCTGGAAGCATCATATGGGCCCAGCCAGGGTAAGGCATTACCTAAGAAAGTGCACATTGCAACTGGAAGGAAGGCTAAGAAAGCTTTGTACAGTCAACATCTCCAGATGCCTACTGGATAAAAGAGCACATGCTAAGTGCCAGTGGCTCATGCCTGTAATCCTAGCTACTCAGAAGGCTGAGATCTGAGGATCACAGTTCAAAGCCAGCCCAGGCAGAAAAGCCCATGAGACTCCAAGTACCTACCAAAAAGTCAGAAGCAGAGCTGTGGCTCAAGTGGCAGAGCACTAGCCTTGAGTGTAAAAGCTAGAAGACAGTACCCAGGCCCTGAGTTCAAGCCCCAGGACCAACACACACACGTGCACACAACACACACACTCAGAGTCAATATAATGATATTTTCATCACTTTTTGACAACAGAATAACTTGTCCGATTAAAGATTTAGCTACTACCCTGAAACCTAAGGTTTTTCTTGCTGAATTGTACTTTGGGATTAAAATTAACAAATGTAAACAATGGCTGCACTACTTTGAATCCAGTTGTATGGTATCAAAACTAACCCATTCTTGGAGATCTTCACATATGAATGTTTATCCACAAACACATATGCTACTTAGAGTCAGGTATAGAATAATGTTTGAATGTTAGGGTTTGTTAGGCCACAAATGTGCTGACATGTGCCCTGGTGATGCAGACATCATGGAGGGGAGGCGCCAAACAATAGCACAGAGCTCATTGATTGTCATGGATTCCTCAATGCCATTTATTCAGCTTTGGGAAAGTATGCTTAAGGATATCCTGATGAAAAATGCTCTTAAATCTACAGATTAAAATGTCTTATATGTAGATTAATATATTCTATTTGTATTATTTATAAAATGAATTAATATATTCTATTTATTAATATATCCTATAGACTAAACTGATACTCTGTATCACAAAATGGGAGACACATAAGCCCTTGGTATATCCTGAAGTAGTTCTCTCCAGCAAGGTACTTGCACAGCAGAACTGTGAGCTGGACTAGCTGCTTTCTCATGGACTTCCACTTGGCTTGAAAGAGTAGCATGTAATCTGTGGTTTCAAAAAGTTGAATTTAGGGCAGATATTATCTTGAAAATAAACAAAATGAGCTAGTCTCTGGTGGCTCACGACTAAATCCTAGCTAGTCAGGAGGCTGAGATCTGAGGATTGTGGTTTGAAGCCTGCCTAGGCAAGAAAGTCTGTGAGACTCTTATCTCCAATTAAGCACCAAAAAAGCCAGAAGTGGAGTGGTGGCTCAAGTGGTAGACTGCCAACCTTGACCAAAGAAGCTCAGGGACAGCGCCAAGGTAGTGAGTTTAAGCCCCAGGACTGGCTCCTGGGATGGGCGCACACACACACACAACACACACACACACACACACACACACACACACACACACACACACACACACACAATGATAAGAATGGATGTGGCTCAAGTGGCAAGTACCTACTTAGCAAGCCCAATGCCCTGAATCCAATCCCAACTTCTCTCTACTCCAATGAGCCTATCATGCAAAGGAAAATAAGTAATACTGTTGGTGGATAATATTTGGCTCTAGAATTTTCAATCACTAGAATTGTGTTTATTATCAATAGGTTTAAGAGCTTCTTCTTTTCTGACAAGATTGATTAGATATAGCATAATGAAATGTATACATTTGAAATATGCATAAATCTGTGAACCAATATTTTCCAAATAATAAATGTAAAAGATTATAAAATCAAATTAAAGCACCCATTTAGAGTGCTCAACAGGATAGGCACTGATGGTTCATGTCTGTATCCTTGCTACTTGTGAAGATCTGAGGGATCACAGTTTGGAGGCAGCCTGGCATAGAATTGTGACCTCATCTTGAACAATAGCTGGATAAAGCAGTGACATTCTGCCATCCTAGCTACATGAAAAGCATAAAGATGCCACTGTGGTCCAGGTGGGTCCAGGGCATAAATTGCAAGACCCTATTTGAAAAATACCAAGGGCAAAAAGGGATCTGAGCACTGCTCCAGTTGTAGAGTGCCTGCCTAGCAAGTGCAAGGCTCTGAGTTCAAATTCCAGAACCACACAAGAGTGCACAACAGACCCAAATATTAACATAATAGCATCAAGAGCTTGTTGACAGTGGATGAGCACTAGCCTTGAGCTGAAGACCTCAGGGACAGTGTTCAGGCCCAGAGTTCAAGCCCCATGACCCACCAAAAAGAAAAAGGTTGCTGACATTGCAAATTCCACATTTCAACTGACTTGTAAGAAAATAACACTTGTCAAAATTTTGGTGAGGTATCAAAAAGAAAAACCCACAATTATCTGAAAGTTTATTAAAGGACTCTTCCACTTTCCAAATACATATCTGTGTCAAGGAAGATTTTCTTGATATATTTCAATGGAAACAGTGCAACAGATGGAAAACAGCATCAGATATGAGAATTCAGCTGTCTTATATTAGCACATTAAAGAGATGTGAAAAATTGTGAAGACAATGCCACTCTTCTCACCAATTTTAAAGCATTTTTTATACAAACATGCTATTATGCTAATATGAAAGTGTCATTGTTATTTCAAAGTGAATTAATGAATACATTCTGAATTTCTCATTTTTAATTTCTAACAATGGCTATACTTGTGCTGATGGCTATAAAGTGCTGATAAATACTTAACAGGCTTTCAGCAGGAAAGGGGAAGCTATGACTTATAGCACTGGCTGATTTTTACAGCATAACTGCTCTTACTATGATTAATTTCAAGCAGCAATATGAAGTTAAGAAGTTCACAAAATTCCTGTTATAATCTGTATAAGCCAACAACAAAAGCTCCTTAGGGTCTTCAACAATTTTCAAGAGTAGAAAGGAATCCCCAGTCTAAAACAACTGAGAGCCATTATACACAGATCTAATGAAACTAATTTTTTACCTTCACAATGTGATCATCAATATGCAGATTTAACTATCTTGTGGCACATTCATAAAATGACCAATTTTCAAGCATTTGTGATTCTATATGGCAAAATTGTTTTGTAATGTAAAAGGAATTTGTTATTGAATAAAGTGCATACGATTCATTCTTGTATCTCTAAGAGATTTTAATGAGGTATGCCATTAACACATATATTAAACACAAAGCAAACACTTTTGTAAGTAATTAAAATGATTTTCTGAATTGCATATTTTTGAAAGAGTTCTTCTTTATGAACAATACTTTCCACAGATTCTAAGAGACAGGCAGTTTCAAAGCAGAAAAAGAAAAGAGGAAAAACTCAACTACAGTCAGACTTGGCAAATATTTTTCTTTATGAAACCATGCATCTGCTCAGAGTTATTAGTTGCAGAGTGTGACTAACATTCTCTACCAAAGCCTGGGCTGTGGCAGTTGCCTTTGCTAAGGCTCTGTGTGTTAATTAAAATTAATTACACATGTCAGTAAATAATTTCCCTCTGAATGTAGAAAACTAAAGTAGAACAATCTAATCTACACACAAGGTGTGCACTTCAAACTTTCAGAACACTTTCTCTCAGAGTACAATTACTAAGGATATTCTGCATGGCTAAGGTGATTTCTCAATAAGACAACTGAACAAAAAATACT
Source organism: Perognathus longimembris pacificus (assembly GCF_023159225.1). Classification (NCBI taxonomy): domain Eukaryota; kingdom Metazoa; phylum Chordata; class Mammalia; order Rodentia; family Heteromyidae; genus Perognathus; species Perognathus longimembris. Next base: position 27,896,311 of record NC_063171.1, read on the forward strand.
ACAAAAAATAGTAAGCCACAAAAATTCCTGTTTTTTGGTTTTTTTTTTTTTTTTTTTGCTGGTCCTGAAGCTTGAACTCTGGGCCTAGGCACTGTCCCTGGGCTCCTTTTACTCAAGGCCAGCACTCAACCACTTGAACCACAGTGCCACTTCCAGGTTTTTCTGTTATTAATTTGAGATAAGAATCTCCTGGACTTTCCTGCCCAGGTTGGTTTGAACCACGATCCTCAGCATTATAGGCATGCGCCACCAGCACCCTTGCAGATTTGTATTTTTTAAAAAGTCAAGCTTATCATTAATATTCTTGAGTGCACGATTAAGGGTAGCACAGCGATTCTCACACAGCATTATATATCCAAATGTTGCTCTGACTTTTTTCCTTCTTCAAATTCAAGAAGTGCTGCTGTACTGGCAAAGTCAGGACATTAAAGGCAAAACAGGCATTACAAGAAAGTGGGAGAAAAATGAGGGAGGGAGCAACAAGTTTGACAAGCAGTGTACTCTCTACCTTATGTATGCAATTGTACATCTGTAATTGCACAGATGTACAATTACATCTGTACAATTGTACATCTGTACATCTGCTTGACAATAAAATTAAATATAATTAAAGAAAAAAGAAAATACTATGTATGTGCCAATGCCATGGATTCATTGTTCAACTATAACGACTTAAATAGCAGCAGACCAGAAGAAAAATCATCTCTCTCTTTGTCTGCTTGTTCTACTTGATATCAGCTTTTCCTTCAACATGAGGAATGTACAGTATTTTATGGATGATCCCTAAAAACCTGATTATTCCAGTAGTCAGTAAAACATGCCCTTAAGTTGGCTTTATTTTTGTTCTTGGGAGGCCTCTTAGACTGCCAAAGAAATTTGGGTGTTTAGAAATTTCCTTCAGGCTAGACTCAGCTAAGGAAATTTTCACAACTCTGCTTGGTCATTTCTTAAGAGCTGCTCAGTTTTTCTGACTGAAATACCTGGACACATGGCTGTCTTTCAGCTGGCTTCCGCCTGGGAATTTTGCTGTCATAAAATCACACTGGCTAAAAGGAAGTGGAGGGTATGGCTTTCTTTAATTCTATCCTCCTCATTTATAACCAAAATGTAAACTTCTCCTTTAAAACAAAATCCAGAGACAAATAAGACAGCTAACATCTTGAATCTAGATTTTTTTGTTACAATGACTAATTTGTTTTCAAAAAGAAAAGCTAAAGTTTTAACAAAAACAACCACTGTAATCTTACATGATCTCATGCTTAAAGATATCAGACCATTTCTATCAATCTTTCTTAAGATAGAGTTAATGACATGTCAGCCTTTCTCTTGCAATTTACCACTACAGCATCTCACTTAAAGACTATATTTTAAAATCTGTCAGAATTTTTTTTGTAGTATTTTCCCAACTAATGATTGTTCCTTATCATTAGTGAACAGCAGCTGGGGCTGTTTTATGGTTCCCAAATGGAGGCACTGAATCCCAAACCACAGTGTTTGTCTGAAGAGGGTAATTGAGGTAGGAAGGGGGGTATGGAGGGATTGCCTATTAGCAAATAGTTGTTCTGGGAAATAGGTGGAGAGGGGTAATATGTTCTGAAATCCTAGATGAAAAGTAAACTTACTGGGAAGGACATAATTTCTTTTTGTTCTTGAACTTCACACAGCCATGTTGGGCTAGTTCATCAAAACAGTCTTGACTATTAATACCTCAAAACACTGACCAAAATCCCTGCTGGTACCTCTAATGGCTTAAACAGTCAAGTCTAGCTTAATAAACTAGAATCCTTGGGACAAAAAGAACTGATTTAAGTTGATTCTGTCCTATCAGTTTCTTTGTTTGAAATATAGAAAATCTCCCTAGGGAAATACTGCCTAAATCCCCCAGAAAAAATGGTTATGAACCATTCACAGGTGTTTCAAGCATGAAAAATTCTTCCAAGGCTTTGTAATGGCATTTGAAAAAAAGAATGAGGAGCAAAAACTTGCTATTTTTCTCCTTCAGAACAAGCGGAAACAGGCATTCAAGGAGAACGCCACACTCTCATTTCATTTCAGAGTTTAATCTGGAAACCAATAAGAGAAGAATTTAAATTGATTTCTTTAAGCCACAAGCATTTCATACCCAAGCAATTATGTTGCCTTTCATGAGAATTTATCTCCTCTGTGAAATCAATTGTTACAGACTTAGCTCACAAAATGATCATCAAATCATCTGATTTTTGTCTTAGTGTAGTGAGTGAATCAAATAAACCAAATGGGTGGATAATTTTGATTCTTCAATCCATCTCTCAGGGGCTCTTCTAGGAAAACTCCCCTCTCCACTCTGGTGCACACCGGATTTCCTAATGATGCTATTTCACAACACAGAACTGAAAGGGACAAGAAGATATGGTAACACCTGGCAAACCGTTGTAATACACAGAATACAAACCATGTGACAGTCAATATGCTTGAAGTAAGAGAGTGGAGGAGAGGAAGACAGCAGGCACAAAGGCAGAGATCTCTGGCTTTGAGGTCTGGAATTAATAGTTTTACAAAATACATTGTTCTTTTGGTTTCTATACACACACTCTAATAATCCAACTCCTCAACAAGGGGAAACATGAGGCTTACCTTTCCAGTTTCTTAGAGGGAAACTGAGATATCATGAGCTCACTAATCAATAACTTCAAAAATTCTCAAATCTTATCCTGATCCATACAAATGAAGTAGTATGAGCCAAAAAGAAGAAAAAACTTAGGAACAGAGAAATAAAATCCTAGCTTTTGGCTCTCCTTTAACTTATCAAAGTTCAATGAAGAACAAAAGACCTGTATTTGTTATGAAGACTTAGAATACCAAATTTAGTGACAGGTACAAAACATTTTTTAACAAAAGAAGTAAAATGGTAAAAAAAAAAAATTTAAGTGCAGACAGTTTATAATTCAATCTCTGCACTGTTGACTGTTGAGTTTTTGCTTTTGAAAGGGTAATGTTTCAGGATTTGACTCTATTTGATTCAAACAACATCCTGCTGGGACTGGAAAGTCTAGGTTTCTGGTGCTTACCATCAGAATGCTTTAATTAACAAATTTGTTTTGATTAACAAATAACACAAATTGTATCATCTCTGTATGTATCATCTCTGTATGGCAGAGAAGGACAATGAAACAACCATGCAACCTCTCCTTGAGGTTACTAATTTCTATAAATCTCCAGGAACCACAGAATAGATCCTGACAGTAGAACCAGAGACAAAATTCATCACTACATTTTCACTTTTTAAAATTTAAATGTATATATATGTACATTTGTATGTATTTTGCATTCAATTTGTAGGTTGCTGGGGACCAATCTCTGGCTTTATGATTATTAGGCAAACACTATTCCACTGTGCTAACTCCTCAACCTCATAACTACATTTTAATTAAACAGATTATGTTAAAAGTACAATGAAGATATAAGTGTTAAAAAGTCTATCAGTCCATTTTATTAAACAGGTTGAGTTCTCATGGGGCCACTATGATACCTTCCAGTTGTTGCCTCCCCAGGGCAACATATCAGCTATCAGATGGTGGACTGGTGTGTCTACATCTGTCTCTATATTAAGAATAAAGCCTGAAGTTCTGCTTCTGCCAATGTGCTTGCTTACCTGACAACACGTACCAGTGACGCCATTGCCCACCACATGGTATGCTCCCAGTGCCAGCAGCCTATTGCCAGCCACAAAGCCTGATGTTTATGTGAAAGAACAAATGGACTCAAAGGTCACTGAGTCACTGCCAATGATGTAACCCCACTCCTAAAAACCTACCCCACCCTAAGCAAGCTATCTCAATAATGAGAGGTGGACCGGACAAATAAAGTTCCTAGCTCCTATTAAAAAAAAAAAAAACAGAAAAAGAATAAAGCCTGGGGCGGTGGAGTTGAAAGAGATGGGAAAGAAGAAAGAAGGCCAGGAGGACTGACACACTGATCAAGATGCATGGTACTCAGAAACTGACATGTGGAATTGAAAACCCTTTGGACAATTTCTTAAAGATAACTTTTAAAATTGTATATAATTTCTTTTTATTACAACAGAATGAAGCCAGGGGAAAACTAAACCTTTATGTCTCGCACAATGTTACAGAAAGGGTACTAAGAAGTATATATAAGTTAATTGAGAGCGATGGAGAGTTTCTACCTTCCAACGGACTTTTTCCTCTACCAGGTACTCATTGTTAGAGGACGTAACAAATGCTTCAGTGGAAGGTGACCTATCACCTTGGTGTGGAGAGAGGTAATACACATCATTTCAATTCTCACTCTGGGATGGTAGATTGATTACTGACTGAAACTTTATCTGACTCACATTTTCTTGAGTCAAGAGTACTCAAAGGACAAACAATTCCCATATTCTGTGAAGCATAAAGTCATGCCATTGTTCAACAGTGGGATTAAAAACATATATATTTCATATATAAGTTTAATTACACTGAGTTTCTTACTGGGTCCAGAATACTACATGCTTTGACCTACTAAAATTCTTATATATAAGAGCCTCTGCCCACCCTATTTATGGAAGGAAAATTGCTTCCTTTTTTAACACAGATTTGACATTCACCACATTCGAGTGAGACATGACCTTTTCAGAGGGGGCATTGTATAGCACATCTTGCACAGCATGTTTGTTTAATTAAACACTTTTTCAAACAATTTAAACTCTAAGCACAGCTTAATATAGAAACACTTCCATAAAGGCATATAATGGGAAAACCTAATTCCAACTCCTTTTCAACTAACAAGTGGAAAAACACAGTGTTGGACAATGAGAATAAAGAGCCATTCTTTTCAAAATACCTAAGAGCATACATTAATTATATTACAGTATTACTTGACATTTATTGAATGTCGGCAATAGGCTTAGGATTAAGCAGAGCTGTGAGACATCCTCAAGTCACTTTCTGTAGAAGGGGGGAAAGAAGTGTGAGCAAAAACTCCAAGTAATGCTGATAAGCCATATCCTGAGCTGAGGCTACAGAGTAGTGATAAAGAATGAATGCCTTATTTTAAAAGAAAACAGTGCCTGGCAATCTGGAAGAGAGCTCAGAAAATACCATGTGTCTTCCCCACAGCCCTCCTAGGCAGAAATGGATCTCTGCTGGCTACCAGAGCTGACATACCTGGGACCAAATGGGCCTTAGCATGACCTTCTAACTGAAGGCCTGCCTGGAGCGCAAGCACAGCACAGGGAGGCCATTATTCAGACACACTTCTTTCCACCAGAGAAAACATGGCATTTCTAACAGAATCAAATGGAACAAAACCTGGGGGGAACATTCCAAGCCTTGGCTTAGGCCATGCCACAAAGAGATCTAGGAGTCTTTTAATTTAGATTTAACTTTTCACTTATGCCAACAAAATGAGTGTGGGAACAAAGTATTGCAATGGATTGGATCAGAATTCCCAGGTATGTAAGGTTCCATCTTTGAATAGAAGAGGGCTCAGGAATGCATACTCTTATGGAGAACTCATGGAGGACAAATTGGTTTGGGATGTGAAATTCACTAGGGACAAATCCTTCAGTTGATTTAACAAAGCACCTTAGTGGAACACTGGTCACACTATAGCTCAAAAATCTGGCCACCAGACTCATAAAGAGTCTATTATTTCACCAGGACACCTCTTAGGAAAGGAGGTTAAATATATCAGTTCTCAAGTACCTGATAATGAGAGGCCACAGGCCAACTATTTTTAACTTTATAGTGGAAAGCCTAAACTAAGTAAGCCCATAAGAATGGTCCTGAACTATAGGAGGATTACAGGACAGGTTCATGCAAGGCTTTAAAAATGAAAAGAAGAAAATGGCAAAATTTCACATGGTACATTGAACATAACAACAACGATAACTATTTATTTCCATTACTTAGAGTTGGTTTACCCTGATGTCACTGTAACTGATTTTCGTACCCTGGGTATTGTATATACATTTTTCAGAAGTAGGGAAGGGAAGGGAACAACAAAATGGAAAGACAAAGGGTAAAAAGGAAACCAATGCAACAGCAATACTTACAAAACTATATACTATATACTTACAAAACTATATGAGGAAGGGGGAAGGTGGAATAAAAAAGGGAGGAGGTAACAAACTTGATAAGAAATGTACTCATTGCGTTATGTATGAAACTGTAACCCCTCTGTATATCACTTTGACAATAAATACATCAATTTAAAAATAAAAAGAAGAAATGGTGAGAAAAAGAGTGAACCAGTTCAGCAATGATATTCACTAGACACTGTTGGAAATGAACTATACGCCTTTGGGGGAGGGCAGACAGGAGGGGAAAAACTGGAAGAGAACAAGGAAATAGGTGACATTGTTCAAAGAAATATACGCATTACTTGACTTATGTAACTGTAACCCCTCTGTACAATACCTTTACAATAAAAAAAAATTTAATTGGAAAAAAAAAACCAACAGAGAAGCATTCTCTGAGATGTGAGATGTGACGGCAAGTTGAAATGCCCACATGTGATGTTAAAAAACATCATTGCTACTTAGGTACACTTCCAATTAAAGCCATAGGTGGAATTGTGGTGCATTCTCACAAGTTATCTTGAAACTGTGCTATCAGAAGTAGCCCTGGATCAAGAAATAGTAGACCTGCGTTTCAGACCTGGCTGTGGGATTTGACTGTTGTATATGTTAGCTCATTATCTGTTGACAAAAGGAGGACAAGCAAACTCCCCTCCACAGTCCCAGGAAATCTCAGGAAGCCATCATATTTCATACCTACTTTGTCATCAACCTTGATAGTCATATAAGTACTCATAGCCCCAAGCCAATAAACCTCACATTAATCTGCCGAGCAAATTAATGATCCTACACTGTCATGGAATTCAGTGATTAAACATGCAAAGTGATAGAGGCACTCAGAAAATCTCCTCCAAATTAATCAAGGAAAAATTAATCTGCAGGGGCTGGGGATATAGCCTAGTGGCAAGAGTGCCTGCCTCGGATACACGAGGCCCTAGGTTCGATTCCCCAGCACCACATATACAGAAAATGGCCAGAAGCGGCGCTGTGGCTCAGGTGGCAGAGTGCTAGCCTTGAGCAGGAAGAAGCCAGGGATGGTGCTCAGGCCCTGAGTTCAAGGCCCAGGACTGGCCAAAAAAAAAAAAAAATTAATCTGCAGGCACCATAACCCACTGAGACTTAGTTTTCTTCCTCTTCAATTTTCTCAATGAGTTTCTTCAGTGAAAAATGAATTTGGAGGACACTCACTGGTCATTATAAATGCCATCAAGACAAGATCACAAGAAACACTTAATTTAGATTAACTATATTGCATAAAAGCTGATAATGAAGACATGCTCAACTGGTGTGTGGGAGTAGGGGATGATATATACTGAGAGAACAAGGGGGCGATCATTATTTCTAACTTGTTTCTAAAATATTCATATCTGCACATTCTAGTAACCCCAGATTGGCCTTCAGGTTCATATCATCCCAGTCTTTACCCGACAGAAGTCAGGAACTTAGTTTTGGGTTTCAATGATTTAATGAAAATATATGGACACTTCATTCCAAAAATGATGGTAAAACTCAAACTTTAAAGGCTTTTTCCTACAAGTCACCTAGAATTGAAAAGCAAACTTTAAAAGCTTCTTCCTATAAGTCATCTAGAATTGAAAAGCATTATGATAAATGTATAATTTCTTTCCAAACTGAAAGCAATCCTTAAGTCCAACCCACATGCCCTGCCCCCCAAATAAGAAACATATCTTCTGTCATTATGCCACTAGATGACCTCAGCTTCATCACCCAAAAGGCTTAGATTTTAATGTCTACTCAAGAACAGCAACAGTATCTGAAAGTTTGGGAGCCAGGACCATCCAAAAGTGTCATTCTTACTGAAAGGATGGTTTGAACAAAATCTTAACACTAGCTAAGCAAACTGATTGGTAAGTTCCTACCTAGTCAAAGGTAAAGAGGATTATTACTCAAGTGGAAGACAGGAGTAAAAAAGTGAACTATGGTGAAGCATGAAGAAAGATTCAGTATAACAACTAGTATTAATCACAACTGTTTCTAAGTAATTAAAATTGATTTCATTGGCATAAAAAAGATTTAGTATAGACAGAGAGTAGCACACACCTGTAATCCCAGCTACTTGGGAGACAAAAATTATGAAGATCAAGGTTTGAGGTCCATTCAGTCAAAAAGTTAGTGAGAACTGAACTCAATTTGGGCATGTAATCCTTGTTACATAATAGGTGTAAGTGGGAGGAGTATGGTCCAAGACTGGTCTTGAGCAAAAAGCATGAGCTCCTACCTGAAAAATGTAACTAAAGTAAGAAATGCTAGAGTTATGGCTCAAGCGGAACAGTACCTGTGTAAAAAATACAAGGCTCTGAGTTCAAACTCATCTGCCAAGATGGGGTGGAGGGGAGAGAGACCCAGAAGAGAAGATTTTATATATATATATATATGGTATAATATATAATATATATAATATATATTATATATAATATAATATACATAATATATATAATATAATATATAATATATAATATATAATTATATATAATATTATATATATTTATTATATATATAATATATATAATATAATATATATAATATAATATATAATAATATATAGAGAGAGTATAAGAGCCAAGACTAAGCACATAGAGAACAGGATAATGTGGCCCAGCATATATGAACAAGAATTTTAGAAAAAGAAACCAGAAAAAAAGACAAACGTCATTTTTAAGAATGACTTTGCTCCATTCATAAAGAAATAGAAAGACTTGGAAAAATAATACTAAGTGAAGTAAGCCAGACCCAAAGAAATATAGACTCTATGGTTTCTCGCATTGGTAAAATTAGTGTATGTCTAGGATAGTTCTAGCAGATGATCACAATAACACAGTAGCTATGTACATATGATCACATAAGATGATGCTAAGCGAAATGAACTTCAACTTATGGAAACAAGGGGTTTATCACTGTATTCCATGTATTATGTGAAATTATGACTTTTTCTTTTGTTTTTCTTCCCTGCGGCTTTACCCCTGTCATCACTGTATTTGATTTTGGTACCCTGGGTATTGTATATATGTATCTGAGCTAGGAAAGGGAAGAGGAACATCAAAATGGTGAGACAAAGTGTAAAAGGTAAACCAATACAACAGCAATACTTACAAGACAATATGGAGTAAACTAACTGTACAATTTGAGGAGGGAGGGAATTAGAGAGGGGGAAAATGGGAGAAAACTGAAGGAGGAGGTGACAAGTTTGACAAGAAATATACTCATTGCCTTACATATGTAACTGTAACTGCTCTGTACATCACTTTGACAATAAAAATTAAAATTAAAAAAAGAAAAATAAGAACTATAAAGTTAACCCAAAGAAAATACAATGAAGGCAATAATGAAAATGAGAGTAGAGATAGGTGAAACAGAAAACAATACACAAAAAGGATCAAAAAGCTAAAATCTGTTTCTTTGGAAATGGACAAAACTTAGACAAGAGTGTTCATGGAAAAACAATGTTATCAGAAATAAAAAGGAGTCATAGTTCAGATCCCACATATTTAAAAACTAGAATATTGGCAACTCCTTATTGCCAATATGTTTTAAAACAAACAGAACAGATAACATCCTAGAAAAACACAATTTATCCAAACCAGCCTATGTAAAAACGATAATACCTACATTCATCTGTAATAACTTAATGCAGTAAATCACTACTTTAAAGTCTACTTATTCAAAGTACCTTCCATGTTGGATAACTTTTACCAAACAGGAAGTTGAGTCAATTTTTTAAACAAATGTTCCAAAGAACAATGAGGAGGTATTCCAACCTCAATATAAAAAGCTAAAAGATCCTTGATATTAAGACCAGCCAGTGACAGCATACATTTTTTAAAAAAGATATTCATGGGTAAATCTCCCTTAGAACGTAAATGTATAAGCCTACATGAAATGCTGGCTCATGTCAGATGCAGATGCATTATATCATGACGTAGCTTTAATCCCGGGAGATCAAGGATGGTTTAACACTTAAGTGCCTATGTGTATATTTCATCACATGCAGAGATGAAAGAAAATGGAATCACACAATCTCCTAGGTGGAGGTACTGGTAAGATTCAACATCTGTCCAAGCTCAAAATATAAACATAAAGTCATAATAATTAGGAACATGAAGAATATTTTTCACCTGATAACAGATATCTATTTGACAGTATTTAACTATAAAGCATTTAAAACAATTCTCTTTAAAATCAAGAAAAAAAATAAGGAAAATCTACTTGTATTCAAAGGAAAATGCTAGTTGTAAGGCCATCCATGACTTAACAAGGGTCTTTGAGCAGAAGTGTAAGAGTTTAGTATTAGTACTGTTTTACTGTTTCCGATTCCAATTCTAGACTTTTGAAAACCTGGAGTTTTCTTGTTTTGGTGACTTTTGCGATTTGCAAAAACCAAACAAAAAACAGGTTAAAATGCTCCAACAGTGCCTGTTTTCACATTGTTTTAAATCTTCTTATAACCTGAATTTATCAGGTGGATTGAAGCGCCATTTCATTTGAGTCTGCCTGCTGGACTCTACATGTGGTCAGGAGGGCAGTGCCTGCCCTTAGCATACTCCAGTTCCCAGTTCTCCCCTGTACTGAGAGCAGCCATGAAAACTGCACTGAGTTTGGCTGCAGATAGAGGCACAGTGCTCTAAGAATCCTTCTTATTCTTTATCATTTTCAATGTTGCTCACAAGCTACTCTCAAATAACACTGCATTCTGAAAGCACCATGTTGGTCCTTTCTTTTCCCATGATTCTTAAATGGTTTGTTCTTGTGGGTTTACCAAGTATTTCTGCATTATGAGTCACTCTGAGCAACTGACTGGGAATGTAAGAAGAAGTCTTCTTTTGCTGTTTTGATTAACTGTGTGATTGACCCTGGGCCAGTCATTGAACCTAATCAAACAACTGTATTCATTGCTAAATAAAGATGAAACACAGCCTGGAAATATGGGTTAAAATTAGACATTGCCACCTAATGACTCACTCTCTTACTAACTTACTCATACAAATTAGATTTTTTTCCTGTAACATTTCTTTTTGGAGAAAATCTCCTTTGTTATTTTTGCCTAGTTATAACCCATTTACATCTCTCTATCCAACTCTCCATCATCTCTCTATTTTCTTATTTCATTTTTATATTTCAATTTACTGACTGGTTTCAGTGAATGGCCATGACATCCCATGATGACCGGTGTACAACAATGGAACAGAACATATCACCAAAAAAATGTGGGAAAGTAGATCCAGACAAAGCCATGATTCAAGTTCCTCTTTAGGTCGTGAGTCTGGATTTTGCGAACTTGGAAATGTCAGTCAACCTGTCTCAACCCATACTTTCTAATTTATAATGGTAGCCACGCACATCATCTTTAAGCCTCATGATCAGCTGAATAAAAAGCCAAGGACAGTGAATTATGGGTATTGCTTTTGAACATCTGTAAAGCACTCCATATTTTTATTTGCTTTACCTGAATAGTTCTATTCACTGAATTCAGTCATTGTTCATAGATTTTCGGGAGAAATTATTGAAATTATGGTCAACTATGAAGTATATAAATAATCAAGATGAGGAAGACCTCACAGTAGCAAAATGAAGCTTTAAACATGGATATGCATAAATTGAGTGCCTGCTGAAAAAACAGGAAATAAAACTAACCAATAATTGAAGATCTTTCTTATGCCACATTTTTGACTTGTGGAGTTATAACCCATGATAGATGTTAAAAATATTAAATAAATGAAAAGGAAAGCTGAGGAACTGGCCACACTCCACATGTGAAAAAAGGAATTATTTGCAAATGGATATGATCTCTAGGTCATCTAAAAATTCAAGGAAAAAATATCTTAACAAAAAGCTGCTTCATTGTCTTACCTTTGCTCTGTATTAAAGAGTGCAAAGATGTGTTTGCTAGACATAAAACTCTTTTCCACATCCCGAACTTTCAGGTTGTCCAAAGGAAGCATGTACTTTTTTTCCTTTTCCTGTTGTAAGGGGGAGGGAGAAATGGGGAGAGAGAAGATATTAATACAAGATCATGCCAACGACAACACATCACTGGTTGTTTGACACTTGATTGCCCTCTATCCTGATACCATCAAACACTATTTTGATACTAGCTACTGAAGAATACAAGTCATTGGAGACAAAAGTCTCCAGTGATTCTCAGCACATTGGTTGGAAAAATGAGGAAGGGGAAGAGAGAATGGCTGGGAAGGGCTCAGAGATGGAGAAAACACATGGTCTTCTATTCTTTCCCCTGGTGTGCGAGGTCTCCTTAGATGTTTTTGAATGTTAGTTTGATATTAAGAATTTAGCCATCTGTTAATATTTAACAAAAATGTTCTGGTCCTAATTCAATGAGAAATGCCAGATGGATTTCATTTCATGTTTTATTTGCAGCCTAAGCAGTTTTGATAGCCAGTGTTGGCAGTGGAGTGGAAGCCCGGAACCCCAGTGTGAAACTACCCCCCATAAATGATGATAGGGCACAGAAAATACTTCCCTCATCTGGTCTAGACTAAAAATACAGATCCTGGGAGAGAATTCCCCCATAAAACCCATCAACTTATGGAGCTCTTGCTTGGGAAACGACCTCATTAGAATTAGACAGATAGGAATTAGAACAAGTTCTCTTTTAGAATGAACAAGTCTTTGAGTAAAATACAGCTCCTGGAAAGGTAAAAGTTGCACATGTAACCATCCAAACTGTCATTAGTAAAATATACTAGACTCCAAAGAATTATCGGAAGTATTCACTCTCAAGGAACTGGCTCAGGCACAACATCATCCTATGTATAAATGCTTAACGATCAGTATAATAGGAGAAAGCCAAATAGTTAGCCTAAGAAATCTAGTAAATACCTACCTATTCCAGGGGCACGCTAGCACTCTGCTTGTTAAATAGTAATCCTTTAGATGAGGAAAAGTAGGTGGATTCCAGAGGAGGAAATCGTGGAGGCATGGCTTTAACTTTTAATACGTAGCTATTAATGCCTATGGGGGAAATGTACTCAATGCAGATAGATATGTTTAAGATAAGCTTAGCTGTTGCTGGAACATCTAGACTGCTTCCTGGAGATATCTTGAGGGTAGCATAGCTGTTCTGTGCTCCTGAGCCAGCTTGTGGGTGCCATATTATGATGGGGGAGTGTCACTGGCCTTGCTATTTTTACTCTTAGTCAGCAAAAAACTGGGCAGAGCATGTTAGACTAGCAAAAAGATGGCATTTTACTTGACCACACAAAGAAGGCAGAGTGAAAGAGATGACTGGAAAAGCTGGAAGGAGCTCCTTGGAGAACAAAATGGCTGTGCTGGCACACAGCATCTTTCAAGAAAAGAAAAAAAAACCAAACAAACAGAAACCAAGTGGAAGTGGAGGAAGCTTAGGGAAAGCATGCAAAGGCAAAACACTGCAGGGAAAGTCCAATATGCCCTTGTACAAAAATCAGGGATTTATTCAAAAATGCAAAGATTTGCTAAACAGCAAGATACATAATGTAAGTAAATGAAGTATCATAGTTGAGTCCAACTTACTTAAAACAGAAGTCAATCTATTTTAGGACAACCTTCTAAAATGCCAGATTCTAGATTGAATGAAAACTTATCCAATGCATAATCAAATGAAAATGCTTCAGACCCAGGGAACATTTTTTATTGGATGTTTTTCAATGCCCTAAATTTAAGCAGCTGGGTTTTTTTTAATGTACCATCCTATTCAATCTTTTGAAATGATGGATTTGCTTTTTAATGGGAAATGTGCATTTCATTGTAAAGATGGAACACGATGTCCTTGGCTGGCTTTCTATAAAGCAGGCTCCCTTTTGTACTGCATTCTTTAGCATATAGTGAAGACAAAAAAAAAAAAGCAAACAGTTAAGTTTATATGTCAGATATTAAGCACTGGAAACACATACACACACACACACACACATACACAAACACACATGAACATGGAAAATGCCCTCTTCATTTCCCATTTACTAAATGTAATTTATTAAAAGCTTTTGAGGATGCATTGCTAAATTATTTCATAATCACAAGTTTTGAGACTGACAAAGAAAGAAGAAAAAGTATTCAGAGTGCTTTGTTTAATTAAAGTTGTAAGTCAAACAGAATTACACCAAGCAGCATCAACTCTAAGCAATGAAACAATATATCATGGACAGTTCTAAAGATCTTGGTGGTTTTAAGAGAGAATGACATTCGGCTAAAAGAAAAATAAAACAAAAGAGTCTTGAATCTGAAATAGCTAAAGTAAAACAAAAGCCAGAGAGGAGCAGGAAAGATACATAGAACTGTAATTTCCAAAATCAAGTGTCTCAGCATCTGCTTAATTAAGAAATATGCCAAATGATCTTTGTCAGTTTTATTAAACAGCCTAATAACTGCTTTCCAATATGGTAGCCACAGACGCAGGCAGCTAGTGAGCACCATGAACCAAGCAAACTGGCCTACCAAAATGTACATGGACATTAAATACATACCAGTTCTCAAAGATTTAGTATGAAACAATAAGACAGAACTATCTCATTAATACTTTATCTTGATTGTATATTGAAATGACATTATTTTTAATGTTGGAGTAATGTATTATTAATCATGATTTCTCTTTTTTGTTTACCCTTATAGATATGGTTGCTAGAGAATTTCAAATGACATACGTGGCTCATGTTAAATTTCTTTAGAGAGCACTGACCTCCTAGTCTTTATTTTTTCCTTCCTCCTTTCTATCCCAATACTGTTCGCCTTGGACTGCCTGTTTCTGGTACTGGCAAACTGCTCATTCTTAGTCACCCAGTCTGATCCCTTGCCATCCATTCTGTGCTGTCTTCTTTTACCTCATTCATTACATCAAGATTGACTCAGTTTTCATCTGCAACATTCACCATAGTTCTCCTCTACCTGGTTCCCCATCACATTCTTAGAAAAGTGACCTAGAGGCGTCTGGCCTCACATAGGCATGTGATCACCAATGCCTCCTAGCTTGTCTCCAATCCTTCTACTTGCTCTAATATCACAGGAATGGCAATTTTTAAAGCCTACTTTTTCAGAATCGTTCATGCTTTAGTCTTGAGACAGATTCATATCATGATTCTTCTATTTCTGTCTCCCATGTAGCTGGGATGACAGGTGTGTACCAAGATTTCTAGACTGTTCTTAGAAACAGCCTTGCTAACTTATTATCCAACATGGCCATAAATCACTACTTTCTATTTGCACTTCCCAAGTAGCTGAAATTATGGGCATGAGCCAACATGCCCTGCTTCTTTTCTCAAGTTGAAACACCCTTTCAACTCTTTCCCATAAAAAAAAAAATGGACTTTAGAGTCCACATCAAGTTCTACCTTTCATGCAAAGATATCCCAAGCTTTCTCTCTGTCTCTCTCTGTCTCTCTCTGCCTCTCTCTCACATCTCTCTCCATGTGTGCCATTTCCATCTCTCTTCTTTTAATTCATAGATTATTTAACGTACTCATTTTATCTAGTATATCTTATATGAGATATCTCAATTTTATATATGCATTACATAAAAATTTGTATGATGGTCATTCGTTAAAACTCAGAATACTCAGTCAATTTCATTGTTCTACATATGCAAAGAAAAATAGAGAAATAGAGAATGAGAATGCTTTTCAAACAAATATTGGTACTTTAAATATTTTATCTTGAGACATTTTGGAAGAATATATAAAAAATTTAGAGAAAGAGTCAAAAGGAAAAACCAAAAGGAATTTGTACAGTTTCAAAATCTTTAGAGACAGTACCATTAGTATAACACCATGCTTTTCTTCATATTTAAACATAAAGCCTTTTTTCCCTAATACAAAGGAGTCACCTGCATTATTTACAAGGGCAATATCCAGAATGATACATTTCTTTTCGTTTAAAGAGAGGAAACAAAAATGACATGCTAGTCTTTCTCTACAGTCACTTTGCAAGAAGTAGACAAAATATAGGCCCAAAGAAGGTGCATCTGTGTATGAAACAGACTGGACTATGGAGAAAGTTACTGAATATTGAGAAGTAAGAGGAATCGAAGAGATGGAATGTGAGATTATGGGATAGCCACAGTAGGCATTCCTTGAGGTCAAGGAATGACCTCAAAAAAAGGACAAGTCAAGGAATGACATATATTCGTTTGACAAAGGTCCAATGGATGATGGCCGCTAGCTGACAGAATACCATCAATATAACTTGATTGATTGCTGGAGAGAGGGACAGAGGATATGAGCAGGGGACTGAGTGGAGAAATAGCTCTTTTCATATGCAAAAGACTGAGATGTCCTTATTTACTTGGTGATTTACATAAGAAAGTTGGATTCCTTGAGTGTCTTTGTTAACACATTTAATCATTTTACTTGTGTATACCTTCCCTTACAAATAAGACAACAAAAGATTTTCTAAGAGATTGAAAAATGAAAGGAGGGTCATGAGTCAGTCCTTCCTCATTTCTATATATTATAGTGCTTACCACAATACCGGTCACAAAAAGTCCACATAGCATACATTATAAATGTTTGACTTGACTGGAGAATGTTTGGTAAACAAAGACAAATGTGGATTAAGATATTTGATTGTCACATATACTTGACACATACTATAATAGAATAAACCTCTTTTTAAAAACTTGTTTAAGATAATATGTTAGCTTTCTCATTGCTGTGACAAAATAGTTGACATAAACAATTCAAAGAAAGACATCGTCTTTCTTTTGGCTCATGGGTTCAGAAATTTCAGTCCATCATGAAGAGAGCAGCACAGAGCAGGGAGGCCAGCAGCCTTCCCTTCTTATTCCACTCAAACACACAATCGATTACATATTGCTGTCCACATTAGGCCAGATCTTATCCTTCTTATTGAATTCTAGTTGAAAACACCCTTACACCCATGCCCAAAAGTATGCATTATTAATATCTGTAGTGCTTTTTAATCCAATTAAGATGAATAGCAGATCAATAACCAGAGACGCTTAACTGATTGGCATTCCTTTTAAAAAAGTTGTTATAAAGGTGATGTACAGAGGGGTTACAGTTACATAAGTCAGATAAAAAGCCTATTTCTTTTGGAGCAATGTCACCTCTTCCCATATTCTCTTCCAGTTTTTCTCTCCCATTCTCATCCACAAATTGTATAGTTCATTTTCAACCCAGTGTCTAATGAGTACCACTGCTGTATTTGTTTACCCTTTGTCAGTCAATTTCTGTGTAACCCCCCTACCTTCCCCCAAATTGATAAATGAACAAACGAAACAGCAACAAAGAAAAAAGATAAATTCTTTCTATTTCCTGGAGTTCATTTATTTCTCTTTTTTTTAAGTTCTAATTCATTTCAATAAATATTATTGTATATGATCCAAGGCATATAAGCATTGGGCTTTATGTTCGTCTCCTAAGGGAGGCTTCACTGTTTGTGAATGCCTAATTATGTTTCAAGTGTATTTTAGATCTAGCTTCTGCATATGAGAGAAAATACACCGTTTTTGTCTTTGAGCTTGGCTTATTTCACTTAACATAATTTGTCCTAGATCCATCCACTTTCCTGCAAATAATATAATATTGCAAAGGTTGTAGCATTCCTTTTTGATCACTGAATCTTCACAAAGTTTAGATTTACAGGCTACATTTATTTATCTTTCTGCCTTTACATTGCTTTTATTTTCTAGAAATTGTCTTTTCCCCAAAAGCCATTTGAGCCATTAAAGGTATTTCATTTTACTTTTTAGCTTGGTTATTTTGATGGTTGTGGGGTATCAATTCAGTCTCTTGCTTGAAAGGCAGATGCTTAACTACTTGAGCCACATCCTCAGACCTTTTTACTTTCTTTAGTTATTTTTCAGGTAAGGCATTAAATTTTTTGCCCAGGGCTGGCCTACACTATGATCTTACTAACTATGGCCAACATTATAGCTTGGGTCACAGATATGTACCACCACATCCAGCTTAGTGCTTATTAACTTTTTGTCCTGGGCTGACCTCAAACCTCAATCCTTCCAGTCTGTGCCCATGCCCCCCCCTCAAATAACTAGTAATACATGCCTGGCATATATATATTACATATTAGATATACATATATGTATGAATATGCACCAATAACACTATTTTTTTTAATGTAGCTATTTGTTAAAACTTCTTCAGTGGTTTGCTCAAATGTTCTGTAATATGATGGCATCATTTCTCAGGCTAATAAATAGAAAGATTCCAGGTCCCATGACACACTGATTAGGAGATACTCAAATGCTGAGCACAGTGGGGCTTGCTTAGAACAAAGATTCCTAGCTTGTGACCACTTCCCAATTGCCATCATAACGGTCCATGCATTGCTCCCTCCTACTGCACTTGCACAACATATGGGCCTCATTTGCCAGGCATGTCTTCTCCTATGAAGAAACTGGTATGCATACCCCACTAGGAAGCGTACCCCACTGGCAATGACCATGACATTCCCATGGCTTGGCCTCACCAGTGATGTGTGTGGAGCACACAAGAGGCAGCACTGTGGCAGCCAAAGCACCAGGGGCTGGATGACTAGCCCACCAAGCACTTGACCCAAAGACGGTCAGTGCCCCACAGATTTGTCCAAGTTGAAAAGATTCCACTTCCAGGAGCTGTAAATGCTTTGCAAATGCTGAAAATGCTTGAGGTGAAATACCTCAAGGCATTCAACTGTTAAAATTTGCTAGCTGCACCTAAGATAATGACATTGATCAATGTTTTTTTCTCGTTTAAGTTTATTTTTCCCCTTGAATCATGATAGCAAGACATTGGAGAGTATTTGTTTTCCACAAAATTATTATCCTTCACACCGCCCCCCACCCCCCCGCGCCTTGAATCAGTGAGACTGAAAGCAGGAAAGCGAAGACATTATCCTGGATTCTAGGAAGGGATCTGGGCCCAGAAATATGTGATGGCCCCCTGTGTTAATACAAGCCTTCCATACTTGGAGTGACTGACACATGCGTTATGGTAAGCATACATATTTATTATGTTCCCCATTCCTACCCCATTTTTTTAAGGCACTGCTGCCCCTCAGAATAAATTCAAACTCTTCACCATGTCCACTGCAGTAGCTATGGGGCTCTGTTTCCCAGGAAAGCCACTGGTGCTTTCAAATGAAATGTTTTCATTTTCTACACAGAACATACCAGACCATATCTTCTTTCTTCTCTCTAAAGTATTTCCACCACTGGCAGCATCTTTCCTAATTTACCACTCAACTTCTCTTTCTCTTAAAATCCCTGCAAAAGATTATCCCACCGAGCTAAGGCTTCATTTATTTACATGTTGTACAAAAACAGTATAGATTTTATGTCTCTGTCTTTCTTTTCTCTTCCCATTCCACTTACAGACTCATATTTTTAAATCAGTAGGGTCATTAAAAATAGATTCTGATAAAAAAAATCCCATACATTAAACAGATTTAAAAGTGGGGCTCCTCTGATAGAAGTAAGCCTGGGGCTTGTCCACTATACTCATCTTCTCACCCTGGTAGTACCTCTAAGACACGTCAAGAAATGCATCTGCATACAAGCTTGAATTTCTAGATACCTCGTCCATCTTCTGGTCCATATATACTAACCCCATTCTCGAAGTATTTCCTTAGGATTAGGACTCAGCCCTGAGATTTATCTGCCTGGAACTTGCTTTGCCTCTTTTCTTTATCTCTCTCCCTCTAATATAGCTCCATCTAGCTCCTCTAACTTAGCAACCCCTAGAACCAAAGGAACCTTCCAGTTTGGTGACTCTCTGTCATGCCCTGCCTACATGATTGGGCACTCTGATGCACCTGTCCCAGGTTTACAAACATGAACATTTGGTGTTCTTAAATCATTAGAGGCTCTGCTGCTGCCAAGCCCTGTATGCAGACTATCCCCTTCACTGCTGCTTCCAGGATTCCTCACACCCCAGTCTGATTCTGTTACACAACTACCATAATTTACTCTCTATTATGTGAGACTTACATCTTATTTTCTAATCATACAAGTGTGTCACTCAAGGCAGAGCATTCTTTGTCTTTTCAACTACAAAATAATCTCTTGTGGACAGAAGCAAATTTGTTACTACCATTACCCTTATGAGTACTGATTATTGTATCAATTTAGGGCTTCGTTACTCTGACTTTGCTATCAAGCCATTAGCTCGGTGGTGTGTGTGTGTGTGTGTGTGTGTGTGTGTGTGTGTGTGTGTGTGTGTGTGTGTGTGTGTACCACCTCATTAATGTTGGATGCTAGTAGACAGTCAGAAAACACTTGCTGAATGAACATTTGAACAGCCCCCTCAAGAGCTGGCACAGTACTGTGCCTAGATTAGGGATAAAGAGATGAGACTAACTTGTAAAATAATCAAAGTACCAATGCAAAAAGAGACAGTCTTATAAAAAAAATTGAGAATGCCAGAATACTGGATCCATATGCTGTTGAAAACTAAAATCTGGTGTTTATTGCTATTAAGAAGTTACAACGATAGAGACATAGAAGTATGAAGCTCATAATATGAACCCATCATTTTATTTGTATCTTAATCCCCTCCCCTGCTTTAATCAGAACTACATTTTGAATTGTAAAGGACATCTGTGAACCAGTGGGTTTCTGCTAAATGGTATTTTCTTAGTTGTTTTTTACCCCTCTCTGGTATTGAAGAAATTGCTCATGTCCAGTGGTAGGCCCATGTCGATGATAGGCCAAGGGAAACTCCATAATGTCCAGGGCATTGGTTTTCTGGCCCTGGAATGAAGCTATCATGGAATATCTCCACTGGGTTGGAGAAAGAGAGCTGGTCACACTGACCATCCTCCCAGCAGGAAAATGTGTCCATTTTCTGGCTCCCACCAACTCCTCAGGATCCAGTTCAATGTCTATATCCTCTACAAAGCCTATCTGGCCATAACAGCACTCCTTCATACATTTTCATAGTATTCCTGGGCAATATGAAGTTTGTTTTACTTTGCATAGATTTTCCTATATTCCCAGATCCATCAAATATCTTCAAAATGAGGCCTTTCTCTACCCATACTGATAAAAGTACTAAGGCTTGAAAATGAGAACACAAAAGCTTCTTTCTTCTCAAATCTTGATGCTTAATCTATATATTAATCCTTAAAGAAATATTCATGTGTAAGTATTTGTACAATGCACAAGACTGATAATGATGAACATACTGCAGAATATACTGAAAGGATTCAGGCAAAGGTTGTTAGACTGGTCACCTACAGACTTTTCTTCAACTTCTCCCAACCTCACTATCACAAAGGTAAAAAGAATGTTTAAAATGACATTGATTCATAAAGAGGAAAAAAATGAGAAATGCAAAAATAGAAGACAAGAGATCTTCAAAATTCTTTGGAATAAAAAAATGGCAGAAAACTATGCACTGAATTAGCCTAAAAGAAGAGTTATCCCCAGATATCTGAAAGGGAGGAAACAGGAGAAGTCATCCCATGTGGGTTCTGTCCTTGAAGCATCTTGAATCTCTAAAAGAGAATGTAGTTGTAGGGCTAAAGCAGAGGCCCACCTAGAAGTCTTTATACAAAAGTATCTGGAACCACTGTTAACACAGGGTCGCCTCCTATGCCCTCAGCATTTCATTTCTATATCTGGCAGAACACAGCAACAAAATAAACCACAGGTTCAGATTCAGAGGCACAAGGCTGAGTAGGAGTAAAATGTGAGATTAAAATAAGAGAAATTAGCCAGGTGCCAATGGCTCACACCTGTAATCCTAGCTACATAGGAGGCTGAGATCTGAGGACTGTGGTTAAAAGCCAGCCCAGGCAGAAAAGTCCCTGTGAGACTCTTATTTCCAATTAACTAGTGGACAACCAGAAGTAGCGCTGTGGCACACTAGCCTTGAGCACAAAAAGGCTCAGGGACAGCACCCAGGTCCTGAGTTCAAGCCCCACAACTAACAGAGAGAGAAAGAGAGCGAGAGACAGAGAGAGACAGACAGAGAGACAGAGACAGAGAGAGAGACAGACAGACACACACACACACATACACAGAGAAAGAGAGAGAGAGAGAGAGAGAGAGAGAGAGAGAGAAATTAGTGAAAGCCTACATCCCTGTCCTGCCCTAGGAGGTCAGCAGACAAATGCATTTTCCTGTCCTTACACTATGATAGTGGACATTCTCTTGGCCCGGAAAAGACCCATAGAATTAAAATTTTAATGAAAAAGAATCCATATTCTAAGAGTTGAATGGAGAAGTCAGCTGGCTTCCCGATCATCTTATAGGTAGGCCTTGTATTCCACAAGCTCCACCATAAGTAGAGTTTCTCAGTAGCCTAACATTACCAACTCCATAGATCACACATCTGTCAAGACAATTAACTGGAGTGGATTCTGTCGTTGGGGTCTCTCAACACTCACTCCCATCTCCCTGCAATGTTTAAGTTCCATTCAAAACTTCCTTTCCCTTTCTAATCTTGCTCTTCCAGTTAGGGACCCTAATGAGATAAGAGTTTCAGTCAATCAGATTTACTCCTGCCAGACAGGGAGGCCTGTGAATGCTGAGCAAGGCACACAGCACCTGCTGGGGTGGTGTGGAGTCTGGCAGAGGTGATGCTGGGCTCTGCAGCTACAGCACCATGGTGGCTTCCCGATGCAGCCTCTAAAGTAGTGGAGGCAGAAGCTCCTTGGCAGCCTCGGTTCTGGAATTTACTTTCTGGAACTACTTCTGGAAACTCACACTAGAGTTCTACAGTGTTTTTTTTCCTTCTCAATGGTTCTTGGAGCAATGTATCCCCCTTAATAAATGTTTTTCCACTAAAAGTAGCTAGAGAAGAGTCAACTGATAGTCATTAAGAACTCTGAAATCATAGTAGCAACATCCAGGAAACTTGTATTTTTAAGACTTAACCAAAATAGAAAAGCAAAACAATAGGATTAGTAATACTACAGAAATAAAATAAAATCTTATACAAAGCAAGTATCTTTATATGAGTGTGTATTATACTCTGTGTAGTGTTGCAATCCCTGAACTTTTCAGTCAAAGAAAGAATCTTGAGCCAGAAAAAACAATTACATACAAGCTGGGCTTACATTTGTCATTCTAGCCAATCAGGAGACTAAGATCTGAGGATCTCGGTTCAAAGACAGCCCAGGCAGGAAAGTTTGTGAGATTCCTACCCCCAATAAACTACAAAAAAAAAAAAAAAGCCCAAAGTGGAGCTACGGCTCAAGTGGTAGAGTGCTAGTCTTGAGCAAAGAAGCTAAGGGAGAGTGCCCAGGCCCTGAGTTCAAGCCCCAGCACACACACACAAAAATTACAAAGTAAGTAACATGAACGTGAAATCCAAAATTAAAAACTCAACAAGCTAAGAGGAATATCATAAGTTGCTTCACAAGAAACACAGTAAGGTAAAAGATGAGAAGACAGAAAGGCAAATTTCTGGAGGCATGCCTGGTCAAAACCAATTACCAACTACCTCTGCAGAGCAGTATACTTCATGGGCTAAATTTCATTACTAGTAAAGTAAGTACCAAGATTTACTTGTGTTTTACCACTTTTTTTTTTTTTAGCTAACTAGGAAGGGAAAGATTTACTCAGTGTGTCACAATAGGCTAAGGACATTTTCAACAAGCATATTTCAGCATATTTCTTATTGATGATGTTTTTCTTCATTTCTTTCTGTTATCCCAGCCAAGGCAATTTATACTTCTTAAAAGAAGAACTTTCAAATTTGGGATAATAATTGAAAAGCTGGTGTGTTGTTACGATATTGACTCCTGTTATTAAAATACGAAGATAAATATCCTTTAACTCTGACTTATGTGGTTGTACATTAAATTACAAAGTGAATGGAAAAGACCCCACTGCTTCTGAAATTATGCTTACTCTGTAACAGCCTTAAAGCACTTATTAATCATGTGACATTCTATGCACATAGCCTTTTGGGTCCATTTGTAATCAAGTGAAGTGTTAGTTTGGCTGAATATTCCATACATTTGCAAAAGTTTGACTTAAAGCCCCTGTTTACAAAACCAGTATATTTCTGACTTCTCTGAAAAAAATGGGGGTCAGGAAGGCATTGTACAAATAAAATTCTTTTGACAATTCCCAGAGCTCAGCAGAAGAATGGTTTAAAATTCCCCCATCATTGGTTACTGAGCTGCAAATAAAACTCAAAGCTCAATCTCCCACTTCCAACCCCCATCCCCCCCCATCATCTCAGTGTAGAAACACTAAAATTGAGGACAGTGCTATAAGGAAAACTAGACTTGATCCTTCAACCAAAATACTGATGTTTTTGTAAAGTACTCTGAGCTGTCTTTTTCTAAATGTTTCCATCTGCTAATATCAAAATAATTCGATGAGGTGCCTTCAGAGAGAGAAAAGCCATGGATGG
This sequence comes from Perognathus longimembris pacificus, assembly GCF_023159225.1. Taxonomy (NCBI): domain Eukaryota; kingdom Metazoa; phylum Chordata; class Mammalia; order Rodentia; family Heteromyidae; genus Perognathus; species Perognathus longimembris. Next base: position 27,920,701 of record NC_063171.1, read on the forward strand.
GTATGAGCTGGTCTCCCCTGATCCAAGAAGTGAAGATTCTCAGAATGGAACTGGGGAAGAGGGGCCTCCCGGCACCTTCGGAGACTCAGCCCTGGACTTCAGATAATTCTTGGCTGCCATGCTCCAAGCACAGCTGGTGGTCTGCAGCTTGCACACGTCCCTGCGAAGAAACAGCTTGGACAGGGAGAAAGAGCTGCAATAGTCCCTCCATCAATCCTAACCATAACTCCCAGCCTGCCCACTGCTTTCTGGAGGCAAGGGTGAGATAAATACACACAGAGAGAACAGAATATTACATGTATACACACAAATAGAACAGGGTAAAAGAATCTGTGGAAGGGAGAAACAGGACACACACACACACACACACACACACACACACACACACACACACACTTAGAACAAGACAGGATAAAGCAAGCTGTAGAGAGAAGAAAAGGAACAAGGAAGGGAAATGAAGTGGTCCATCACTGGGGAGGGATTAAAGCTACCCAGAGCCAGATCTCTTCCTGTGCATGCTTGGGTGGCCCCACCTCTCATGAGGGATAGTGCAGAGAGGAAATGACACATAGATTGAGTTAATATGCAAGAGGCTCACACAGCCTCCAACCACTCACATACTTCTCTCTCTATAAAGCTGACAATTCATGCATTTTAGAGGGTCTGAGGAGTCCATGAAATCACATAGAATGCTAAACAGTCAGGAACTCCTGAATTTCAGCCTTTCCTTGAAGGGAATTTTATTATCCATCATCTCTATACTCAGACACACAGTAAAGTGCTCTCTTTTCAACAAACAACAGTTAAGCATTTACACTTGTAAGCTATTGAATCAGCAGCGGGAAATGGCAAGGTAACTACCTGGCCAGTAGGTAAAAACACACAGATCATGAACAGTAACATTCCAGGAGGCATGTCAGTCAGGGGCTTGAACTCAGGGCGGGCCTCGGTGCTGTCCCTGAGTTCTTTTGCTCAAGGCTAGCACTCTACCACTTTGAGCCACAAGGCCACTTCCAGTTTTTGAGTGGTTAATTGGAGATAAGATTCTCCTGGGGACTTTTTTGCCCAGACTGGCTTCAGACTGGGACCCTCAGATCTCAGCCTCCTTAGTAGCTTGGATTACAGGCAAAGCCACAGGCACCTGGCTATAGTATGGCTTCTTATTCAAAGAAGATATATTATAGATCCAGGGGAGTGAAAGTGGGCCACAGCCAACAGAGGAGAGAAAGTGACTCTAGGCTGAGAGGCATGCAGGTTCCTCCTGCTCCCTCCCACACTGGTATGGAAGAGACTAGGGAAGGTACTTGAGAATAAGCTCTGAATGAAATATAAAAATAAATATACTGTGATTAAAATTCCATCTATTTTTATGACAGAGATGTTGTTCGTGTTTAAAATGGTGAGCGGCTCCAGACTAGGAATGTAAACTGGAAAAAAATTGTTCTCTAAAACTCTTCAATATAGGCAGCATTGGTATTCTGCTGATTCCAAAGCAAGATAGGCTGGGACAGTAATGATACTGCCACCACCTTGTTCTAACATTCTCTCTCTGCTACATTCTGAAAGGAATCTTCTTTGCCTCCCTTTGTTCTGTATTGCCAACTGGCTCTAAGCACCATTAGTAGAGTCTGTGTATTTACCTCTGTGGCTACACAGATCTATGCATACATTCATAGGCACTTAATTTGCACTGTTACAGGATGTTATAGCTTCTAGGCTTTGCCACGTGTATAATTATTGCTGTGATATACTCACATCTCTTAGAGAATCAATTGTTACTAATAATTTCCCCAAGATCATATGTGTACAGTTCATCTGGATCCTTTAGTCCTTCCATCTACTAAGGGATCAAGATGTTCAAGAGCTTTAGCAATCTGATATGGGGAAAATCCTTAGCCTGAATTTCCCTAAAGTTATCTACCTAAGTAATAGACTGCTCTAAGGATGGACTTGAAAACCCCAAGGGCTTCTCCAAGTTTTAAATAAAGCAAGTTCAATGCAGTGCTTCTCCAACACATCATCCTATGAGTCCTGGAATCTGTACATTCTTGTGAGAGTTACAAAGAAATTTTGTGTTAGTATTTAATGAAATTAGTATAATGGATTTTCAGAATTGTCTGTGGGACCATGTTATACACGAAACACTGCCATTTAGTTTTTGTGCCTGCGTTTGCATTTGCACCAAGTAGTGGTCATTTATTTAGAGTGTAGTCATAAATGGAACAGAGAGAAAGAAAAAGAGAGAGAGAGAGAGATCAGTACATCAGTTATGTCCTTTCCTCCAAATGAAAATTCAGTACTCTAGTGAGAAGTACTGTATTCTAAGAGGAGAAATCTGCAGAGGTTAGAGACCAGAGTCATCAGTCTAGAGAACCTAGCACCCAGACCACATTTCCGTTGATTAGCGAATTCTGTAACCTAAACGAACATCACATCTCAAGGATTATTGTCAATCTGCTCAAGTTTATCAGCAATATGCTTCTGCTTGAATTTCAACTGTTATTTTGGCATGCATTTTTAATGTACCAATTTAGCATATGGTGTTTCTAAGTTTGGGAGATCTGTAAAATAAATCAATTTTCTGTTCTTACATATTTAAATAATAAGAAAAAAAATGGTTCTGTATTCCAAATTAATGCAGACTCATCTTTAAGAGTGGGGTTGCCTACACAGTATTGGTAAAAATGTGGAATGGTGTATGTAGCCACTGTGGAAAGCAGTGTTTGTTTCCTCCAAAGATTAATAAATAAAATAAGATTCTCACTTTTAAAAAGTGAGGTTGTACAATATCCAAGTTAAAGAAACACTGGTTTAGGAAAAGTATATTTCAAATTCTCCTAAAAGGTCTGATGCATTCGAAATAGGAACAAAACAAATGGCCTTGACTTATAAGTGGGAGTAAAGTTTTAGAAATTGCTTGAGTTTATAACAGTCCTCAGCAAGACCAAGAAGGAATGGCGGATCTGGCTCTCAGCCTGGGAGGCCCTCAGCACTAAGCAGACACGGGGTGTCCTGTGGGAGGCTGTGTTCCTGCTTATGCTCCAATTTCACCATATGGGAAGCAGTGATAATAACACCTAACCTCCGTCCTTTACTTGAAGAAAGAAAACAAATAAACCTAGCTTTATGGGAACAAAGAGGCACTAGTTGTAATAGCATTTTCATCTTTTCAGGGAGAAAAAGTACTGTTTAAATGAGGGGTTCTTGAAACAATCTCAATGGCATTGGTCTAATTCATAATGACATGTATAATTGAACCTGCATTTAATTTTTTGCTGCAAATTATCTGCTTTCTTTAAGAAGCTAGGTTGGTAAAATACTAAGTTGATGTGGCTCAAAAATAAAGCTGTGGGAGAATTAGAGATATGGAGGTTTAACACACAACAAAGTTGGACCCTCCATGAAAGAAAGAATAAGGGAAACAGAGGAAAAGAAGGGAAAACTTTGGCCATAAAATGTACCCAGGTAAGAAAAGATGCATCACATTCACAAATCCTCAAGAAGTAAATCGCCAGGAACATTAGGGAAGTGAGGTACTGCCCATGTTCATATCAGACTTCCAAATGACATGGGGAAAGGTTAGGACATTGAGGGCCACACCAACAAAACTCCAAGGCAGCCCAAAGAAGATGAACAATGTAGTGTCTACTTTTGTCCCACTTTAGAGAGAAGGAGGAGGAATTAGGAGAAGATGAGGAAGGGGTAGTAGTAAACAGGACAGAAGGAGGAAAAAGAGAACATGTTGTTCTTCCTCTATTTGCTCCTCCTTCCCTCACTCTATGCTTAAGTATTTAGTAGAAAATTCAAAATTAAATGTAACCATTTTTATTGAATTACAGCTCAGTATGAATCCTAATCATTATATAAAGTGGTGAATCTCATATTGTGTTTATTTTGAAATACCCATGTTAACAAGTAATAGCATTTGTTCAAAATAAAACTAACATAGTTAGAATTATATTGTCTTCTTGGAAATCCTATCTTTCCCCTCAACTCCCAATTCTTCAAAGAAATGTTGCAACTCTTTACTTTTGTAGGTTCACCTAGGACATATTCCTTGACAGGAGACATAGCATGACTCATTGAAAAAGATAACTTGGCTATTCCTCACCAAACAGGAAGGAGAGTGGTGGGTTCTTCCTGCTAAGATTATAATTAAGACTTACTTAAATTTGGGGATGGGTTTTAAATAGAGCAGTGGTTGACAAACTTCAGTCCTGACGATTATATCTGGACTTGGCTTATGATTTTGTGGTCCCAACATCTAAGAGTTGTTTTTATCTTCTTAATAGATTATATAAAGAAGGTGAAGGAGAAAGAAGAAAGGAGTGAAGAGTTGGAGAAAGAGAAAAGGAGGCAATAGCAGGATAAAACATCGAAGAAAGCCAAGGAAGAAAAAAGGAAGAGGAGGAAAAAGGAACAAGAGAAAGAAGAGGAAAATAGAAATAGAGGAGGAGGAACACAACAAGGAAAGGAAACAGTACCTGGTCTGTAAACCCTAAAGTACTATTTGTCCCTTACAGAAAGGGCTGTCAGTCTCTGACATGGAATCAGCAAAAGGGAAAGGGAGGAAGGAAAAGTCCTATGTATTTGCTTGAGTGACTGACAGATGGTATGGCCTCTTCCTTATCCCAGCCAGGCACAGCTTTTTGTACTCAATTCACTGCATACATATTTACATATTCATCCATCGGTCTCCTGGGAAATGATCTTTTTATACCCAAGTAGCTCCTGTTTTTTTCTTTATACTCACAGAATCCAATTATGTACAAGACATATGATCCATGACTACTGAATAACATCAACTTATTCATGAAAAAAATCACTGTATTTTTGAGAGTTAATAAATTAATTTCACACCATGTCTGCTCCTCACTACAACCAGATATGCTGGTATTACAGTAAGCCTCAATTATAAATTGCCATTTCGAGAAAATGTGTTTTATGTTGATATTCTTGTGCAGAAAACTACATGTAAGCATCTTATTTTGCCTTACATGAACTGAAATCCATATTTTTGAGAGAGTATTTAGAAAGTAAACAATGCAAAAGGAAGTCATGATGGTAAAACATGGTAGAGATTAAGAGAGACAGAAAATCAAGGACTTGTATTCTAGAGCAGCTAGTTCAGTAGGATGTAGAGGAGAAAAATGAAAGTACCATAAAGTGGACTTCTGGGGTTCCAACTAATAGGATCCAACTAGTAGGATCTATGACCAAGATGATGAAGGTTGTGGAACTAGTAGACTGGTTTTTGATTAAGAAAGTTTTGGGGTGAACTAATGCAACAATGATACTCATTAGACACAATGTTGAAAATAAACTATACAACTTGTGGGGGAGGGAGTCAGGAGAGAGAAAACAAGGGAAGAAGTATAAAAATGATAAAAAAAAAATTAAAAAAGAAAATTTTGTGTGTATATCTACACACACACACACACACACACATATTCACACACACGTTATGTTGGCTCCACATATAGAATTTGGATTTTGAAGGTGTAACTGTGTCTTCATACAATGGTATTTAGGGGCAAAAGATTACATGAGTTCAGAGAGTATGTGTGAGAGACAGAGGAAGAGCAAGTCTAGGCTACTCTAATAAATAAAGGTGCAAGCAAAGAAGAAAAACTAGAAAAAAGACGGTGGAAGGAGAGAGGAGAGAGAGAGACAGCAAGACACAGAGAGAGAGAGAGAGAGAGAGAGAGAGAGAGAGGGAGAGAGAGAGAGAGAGAACAGGAATATGTTATAGAAACCAAGAAGAGAATGAGTTATCTGAGGAGAAGATCAGGATATTCACTACATTTGAGAAATGTAGTAAGATATAGATAAAAAATAACTACTGCATGTGCCAATTTACAGGAAACTGATCACCAATCAGAAGCCGCCTTTTGGTGAGTGATGGGAACAGAAGCATAACTGGAGCAAACTAGATAGGGTTAAAGACAAGTAAGCACGTTCAGAAATACTATAGCTGTGGCAGGAGACATGCCCCATGGATACTTGAACCCTCAACCTGGAATAATGAAAATGAAACTACATGTAAGAAAGAACTTTCACTTAACAGAACAGTCTAGCTTTTAAAAACACTTCTTTCACACATATTCATCCTTCTTTTCAAATGACATTTGTCCTATATGGTAGTGGGATGGAGTGGCTAAACATGACACTTCTTTAAAGTCAACAGAGTACCAGGATTCTACTCCAAACCATCAGCTTCTTGAAACAATACACAAACTTATGAAATACAGCTATACAGTAGCATGAAAGGAAGAAGCCACAGCTCTAGTGAACACTAGTCTAGTTTATACTCGGTGTACCATATTCCCATGAGCAGGTTCTAGGTGAGGAAGAGAGGAAGAGCCTTAGTGGCCTTTCAGTAGTGGTATCCTAGGCATGGTTTCATCTGTCACATCCACTGTTTGATCCAGTGGAGAAAACCCTTGTTTGGAGATGTGTCCTGAGAGCAGTGGTTTTGTGTGTAAAACTGTCTGTACACATAAGCCTAGCTCATTCTCAGGAGAGAACACAGAGTTCCCAGAACACAGACCATCTAACACCAACATAGTAGTGTGATCACCAAAGTTTCAGGTTAAACAAGAACTGAGAATTTTAACTTCCCTTGTGAATTAAAAGCACAACAAAACAACAATAAATCCTTCAGTACCACTGGAGAAGAAGCTTTGAGCAAGGGCAAAAGCAAAGCACAAGAGTTTCTATTACCTTAGATAAGAAGCAGCAGCAGCAGAAGATGGGAAAGGTGTGGCACTTACAGCTTCAGCAGCAAAAGAAGCAACACATTCTCCTTACCAGGGTATTTGTGTGAAGAAACTACAAGTTCTAGGATCCAGAGGGGGGGGGCAGTATGTGTGTATTGCAATAATCAGTTTTATTATAATATGCATATACAAATTGATTAAGGATACAGGGTTGTTTGGTTCTAGAGATTAAGCCAAGGCTCTGTACCTGCTAGCTACATGCTCTACCACAGAGTTATATCCAAGACCATGATATAGTTATTATACCATACCATGAACTCAATTATTTTCTCCTAATTTTTAAAGGTTTAAGTAGCTGTAAAAAGAATGTCAGCGTGTCAATTTAAGATCATCTCTAAAACTTAGTAATCATTTGAGATTTTAAATTCCAAAAATGGCTCTTGAAGTTAGAAACTACAGACCACATACACATAAGTCAGTGGGGGGAAGAGTTAACTGAAGAGTTAGCTGCACACCTATAATCTAAGCTATTCAAGAGACTAAGATCTAGAGGATTGTGGTTCAAAACCAACTCAGGCAGAAAGTCCATGAGTCTGCCTCTTCAAAATAAGCAGTAAAAGCTGGGCTATGGCTCAAGTGGTAGGGTACTAGCTGAGAAAGCAAGCCAAGGAACTGTGAGGCTCTGAGTTCACAGGTATTGGAAATAGAAACCCTGCTTCATCTGGGCTTACTTTTGAGTGCTCACGTGCCTCCTATGATAGGAGCTTAGAATATGTACAAGTAATCGCTAATGATGATACAGACAGGTACACATCCATCTGCTACTTAATTGCCATTTGGTTGTGCAGTCTGTCAGATTACACTGTTTCAGAACAAATGTTTCAGTTTGTTTTGCATCTATGTCACCTACTAAATAATAAGACACTCGAGAGTGAAATATTTCTGGTTGTAGATTTCTGAACATAATATGTCTCCTTGGTTTGTTGGTTGAATGAGAATCTGGCATAATCATTGTTTGAGTTAAGAGTTTTTCTTATCCTCAGGGAGTCTGAATACACAGAGACTACCCAGCTGTGTTTCTTCTTCTTAGGTAAGAAATGCTAAAAAGTCTACCTCACTGGATAATTTATTGCAAAATAAATTACCAAACTGGGTTCCATGGAAACTGCACATATATAGGTGAGGTGTTATTTTGGAATCATTGTTATAAGATTCTGAGGTACAGCTGGAATGTGGCAAAAGAAGTTTCTGGTGACAACTTTTGATGGAATTTTAAAAAATGCATTGGATACAGAACATGGGATTGTTCTCAAATCAATTGTTAAGTGGATAAGGATATTCACTAAGAAATATTTGGAAATGAACTCAACAAAAAGTGAATAATGGGAGCTGGGGATATGGCCTAGAGGCAAGAGAGCTTGCCTCGCATACATGAAGCCCTGGGTTCAATTCCCCAGCACCACATATATAGAAAACAGCCAGAAGTGGCGCCGTGGCTCAAATGGCAGAGTGCTAACCTTGAGCAAAAAGAAGCCAGGGACAGTGCTCAGGGCCTGAGTCCAAGGCCCGGGACTGGCAAAAAAAAAAAAAAAAGTAAATAATGCTCACCTGGGTAAACTCATTCTGACAGGTAACCAACCAATACACACACACACACACACACACACACACACACACACACACACTCTTGCCTTGTGAGTGATTTGTGTGTGTGTGTGTATGTGTGGTTCAGTTGTTTGTAAACCTTTATTTTTCTAAGTTCCCTACAAAAACTAAGATGAAACATGGTTGTTAGAATTGTCTGTTGACATGCTTCTAATATGGTAATGCATTTTACATAAAAATATGGTACCATACTAGGAAAAAGGCTATGGAATTAGGCCAGAAAAATATGGATACATATATATATATATCATAATAGTTGCGAGGTAAAAGAAGGTATCAAAACACTTAATAAGTTCAGGGGCTGGGGATATGGCCTAGTGGCAAGAGTGCTTGCCTCATATACATGAGGCCCTGAGTCCAAGCCCCAGGACTGGCCAAAAAAAAAAAAAAAAAAAAACACTTAAGTTCAGAAGGCCCGTTTGCTCACATAGGCTGACACGGGAAACAAGGAAAAACAAAGTCTAGGTGAGTTGAAGGAGCCATAACCAAAGGCAGTAACAAGGAGCAATAGGAGAATATTGGATTAGACAGCAGACAATCCATTCAGTGCCCTGGTTCTCCTGCTGGCCAGTTTGGAGGTGTGGCCTGTATCTTGTGCTCTCTCAGAACCTGTTTATTCCTGTAAGAAATGAGAGTGCAATTCAGGCCCTTGGTTTCAAATTGTGATCTTCAATGTCCCAAGATTTCTCTGGATGCTCTAACATGGCCACCCTGGAAGGAAATGGGGAGCCTAAGGCAAAAGGGCTGGTCCCCAGGTTCCCACCCAACTTTATTCAAAACAACCTCACTTGTATTTATTTTATGAAATGGGATTTCATAGGAGCTTTTGATTGAATAAAGGGTTTGAATAAAGGGTTCTAATGCTTCAAAATAAACATGAAGAGGAAAAAAAATGTCTGAAAACCACAAACTGAGCTGATGTCTGGGGTTACCTTATAACTTTAAGTTCTTGTTTTGAAATTAATCTATGGCTCACAATGTATGTGAATAAGCAAAGAAAATGCAGTTTTCCCTGAAGAGAATTTCCAAGTCACTGCACATCAATCATGAAGAGTCTCAGTTGCTAGCATGTGGCAAGCTGACTATTATATTTTTTCGGTTGTTTCCTTCGGGTTAATTTACCATCTGCCTCATCTTCATCAAAACATTAATTTCAGCTTAATCCTCTTTCTTCTTCTCTGGTGGTAAAGAGACCTGGCTTGAAACTAAACGGAGGATAGTTATACTTTCCTATGTGAGGTGGTTTCTATTTGATTACCATGGAATTCTAAAACATTAAAATGAATGCAGAGATTTAGCCCTTTTTTGAGACCCCAATCCAACGTACCAAAATGCATTAAATATAGTGAGATTTTTGCCATGAGCAAGGGATCCTGCAAGGTGTGTCTGCTGCACAAAACGTAGCAAGACTTTGCTAACAAGGATGTCTACTCTCCAGCAAGAAGTGAAATTAAGTCTATGTTGGTCCAAAGGACAGATGGATATCACTGGTCGAAAGGGAGGCCAGAAAACCTTTGAGGGTCTTTCAAGTTGGGGAGTGTTTGGTAGGCAAAAGTTAAGAGGCTAAGAAGCTTGGATTTCATTCACTGAGGAACAAAGCAGTTGGGGAACATGTACACTTCATGAAAGTTACGCCAACATTAACATATTATGCAAACAGAAGACAGCATAGGTGGAAAGCTCAAGTGCTAGCTGCTCCGATACTCCAGATAAAAAGTAATGAAACGGCTGATGTTGGTGGGGATTATCAAGGAACTGATGGATGGGAGCTACATCTCCAGCTGGAGGTCATTCCAAAACCAAAGAGAACAGGCAGAAAGCACACAGAAGAGCAGGGAGCAAGCTGCTACCATAGTAAAGGAAGCCAAAGGTAGCCTGGTCTAAGATGGTTGTTGAGTAGGAAGAGGAAAAAGTATGCCTTTGAAAGCTATGCAGAAGGCCAAACTAAATAGTATTGAGTAATTAGATGGCCCTGGAGTAATGTTCTTTGAGATAGGAAATGGCCGATGAAGAAGAGTCTTGCATTCAGAGTAAGCCATGTATTTCATTTGGATTAATTTGAGTCTGAGATATTCAAGAGGAGATGTAGTAATGGAAAAAAAAAGAGTTGCTCATTGAAATGTTTTTGAAGATATGATATTCTGAGAGGAAAATCAGGTTTCAATGAATGCAAAGAAGTAGAAGGACTAAATGGTAAATATTACAGGCTCTATGGGGATTTTTGCATATACAGAATGGGTTCATAATGGGCCTGCAGATGTATCTAGAAAAAGGCTGCAATTTAAGTGAGACAAGTTGATTGGTTTTGCTTATAATTAGACAGAAAAAGAAACTGATACCTAATACAAAAGAACAGGGAATGTAAATACATCCTTTCCCTAGATTTTGTTTGTGTACTAGTTTTCAATGAATGACCAAGTTACGTCTCTTTTGGAATTTTCTCTTCATCACATGTTTGAATGTTTAGAACTCTGTTCATGTTCTATTTAGTTCAAGTGGTTGTATGTTGGTTCTTTGGCGCCATCGTCAATAATAAAATCCAACAAAGCAAACCCCTAAATATGGTTTTGTTTTTCTCTTGTTAAACATATCTGATTCTTGGCCCAAACCAAAAGATCCAATTCTTCCTTTTTATGTGGGAGACAAGTGCAAGTGACTGCCCACCACCAACAATGACCTCACTCACTCACTCACTCGACTCCTGTCCTCTCTCTACACTCCTCTGTTCGGCCTCCTGCCTCCTTGTTCTTTTCTGTCACTTATAGGCATTGCCCTTGATATACACTGCCTTTAGTATGCCAATGATTCTTTCATCAACTTATTGCTATTTTCTTCTTCCCATGGGCAAAGCCTGGTATCCAGTATCCCAAGTGATTTTTAAGATTAGGCAAATTTGAAAAAAAAAATCAAAACTAAGTAGGCAAGGCTTTTTTAGGCCAAAAAAAAATAAGTGAGGTCTCATTCTTTCTAATGGAGGAATAGGACTCCACTGTGTATATATACTACATATTCTTAATCCATTCATCTATCAAGGGGCATCTGGGTTGGTTCTATATATTAGCTATGGTAAATAATGCTGCAATGGACATGATTGTACTGGTAACTTTAGTATGGCCTTGTTTGTGATCATTTTGGTAAATGTCCAGAAGGCAATGCCTCATTCATGAGGAAATGGAAAGACCTGGAAAAATTTATATTAAGTGAAGTAAGCCAAACCCAAAGAAAAGTAGGTTGCATGGTTTCTCTCATTTGTAAGAGCTAGCATATGTCTATGATATTCTTAACAAAGGCTCTCAACAATCCAACTGCTTAATACAAAGGATCATATATAATGAAGTATATCAACATGAATTCCAAGATATGGAAAAAAGAGGGTTTTATTGTATCCTGTATGTACTTTTTTAATGTTTTTCATTTCTCTTAAATTTCTGTACCTCATGTCTGGTATACAAGATTATTTGACCAGGGGAATGGAAAGGGAAACACAGAACAGCAGGTGAACAGATGAACTAACCCAATGATGACATTCACTTGACACTAGGCTGGCTATCAACCTTACAACAAGGGGTGAGGGGAGTTGGGAGCAGTGAGCAGGAGAGAATGAAGGATGGGGCAACAGTGTGTAAAAATAAAAACAAATGTAATCATTACCTTACTTATATAACTGCAACCCCCCTGCTCATCACCTGTTCAATAAGTATTTTTAAAAAGTGATGTCTTATTCTCAAAGGATAAGCCACATGTGGTGGCACATGCTTATAGTAACCCCAGCTATATGGAAGGCATGGGCAACAAAATGAGTCTGAAGCCAGCCCAGGAAAACAGCAGGAGAGCCTATCTGGAAAATAACTAAAACAAACAAACAAAAAGACTGGAGGTATGTCAAGTTCAAAACCCCAGTACTAGAAAAAAATCATTACATTTCTGACTTTGAGTTTATCCATTCCTACTTCAATAATATACCCAAGTCAGCCAAGAATCCCCCAGGTACTTAATGATTAACAAACATCAGTGGGGTCCTACTATGTAATAAAGTCTATTTCATGCATTGAACAAAACCTGCCAAGTCCCTGCCCTCAGTTTGCTTTCTAGTGGTGGATACAAATAATAAAGGAGATACATTATTTTTCTTGGAATATTAGAGAGTGAAAAATAAGTATAAGATGGGGTATGTGAGTCAATGACAGTCTTAGGTGGTGTGTGTGGGTGCGCACGCACGCGTGCACGTGCACACAACTTAAAAAGAAAAGACAAAACATCTCACAAGAAGGCTATTGACTTAAAAAAAGACAAGGAGATGAGCTTTATGAGATATCTGAAAGAAAAACATTACTAGACACAGAAATCACAGTCAATATTTAACTAGGGATTGCGGAGTGAGTAAACATGTAGGAATTTTTTTCCCAAAGAAATTTCTGCTCTTAGAGAATCCCTTCCCTTTTATTAATAGTACTGTGATTACTATGTGCTTTAACTAGCTATTCAGGAATCTAAGAGCAGAATGATCATGGTTCCAGGCCAGCCTGGGCAGAAAAGTTCGTGAGATTCTATCTCAGAAATAACTGGCAAGCTGGGCGCTGGTAGCTCATGAATGCAACCTTAGCTACTCAGGAGGCTGAGATCTGAGGATCACAGTTTGACGCCACCTTGGACAGGAAAGTCCATAAGACTCTTACCTCCATCAACCACCAAAAAGCTGGAAGTAGAGCTGCGGCTCAAGTGGTAGAGCACTGCCCTTGAGCAAAAAAGCTGAGGGGCAGTGCCCAGGCCCTGAGTTCAATTGCCCCAGGACAAGTACACATATGCAGATGCATGTTCTCACACACAACAGGGATATAAGTATGGTCCAAGTGGTTGAGTGCCAGTCTAGCAAGTGGCAAGGCCTTGATTTCAAATCCTAATACTGCCACAGAAAAGGGATATTTTACATATAGATCAGAAATCTTACTGGCTACTTTCTTATATAAATGTTTCCTGATACTTGGGTATATAGTGTAAACAATTCCCATAATAATATTTTTTTTACGAATACTGCCACTACCTCTGTTGTATCTGTAAAGGAGAATTAAAGTGAGTGGCACAGGAAAAAGCCAATGAAAGGTAACATGCCATGATCTATTTGATTTTTGCATGATCCAAACTCTTCCTGAACCTTAGTCCGTTCTGCTAAGTCATCACGATATTTTCAACAGCCCACCAATTCTGAGATTGAATGCTCTATGCATCTCAAAATGAAACGTTTCATTTTCTTACTCTCAATGGTACTACACTGCTAACTCACAAAGGAAGCACTCATTATTAACATCAACTAATGGGATCTCTACTTGCCCACTGCAACTGCTTGACAGTGACTCCTTCAGTACAATATCCCCTCACACTTCAGACCCCCCGCTCCACCTGGTCATTCCATCTAGTCCCACTTGGATGCACAGCTTTCCTTCCCATCTTATTTGGTAATGCGATCCCTGTTTCCTCTACCATTTAATCTTCCCTGAGACGCACTGCTGTTTCTCACATCTGTTGCTTTCCCATCTGCCTCTGTGAGCTAAGATAAAGACAAAGTTTTCCAGAAATCCAAGGCTCATCTGTCAACTCACTTCCCCTGCCACCTGTCAGAGGCCTTACCACCCCTCCCATGTGTGCTCTAGCCGTACACTGAAGTGAAGCATGCATTGTTGAGTTCTCTTTGAAGAGTTTTTCTCCACCCTAACTTTCTATACTGTATTTACTCACACTGTATCTGCTTAGTCCCCACTGAAGTAATTTTGCCTAAGGCTCCTATGCCATATCTGCTCTATCAAATGTCTGATATCTCCAGAAACTTCTGTATAGTCCTAAATATCAAAAGTTCAATATATAACCCACAAGTTTAAAGATGCTACAGCTGTTGCAGCTGCTGAGACGGGTATGAAAAAGACAATGATGTCACCATGTTTGTGCATGCCCTTAAAATATTTAGGCTAGATTAGAGCAAGGAATTCTGATTGGGGAATCCACTTGAAGACCATCTGTGAACTTAGCTCATCCTCCTTTATGATCCTGGTCATATTTACTTAATCCATATATTTTTACTTACAATCTAGAAAAGGTTAACTTTTTTTTTTTTTTGCCAGTCCTGGGCCTTGGACTCAGGGCCTGAGCACTGTCCCTGGCTTTTTTTTTTTTTTCTTTTTTTGCTCAAGGCTAGCACTCTGCCACTTGAGCCACAGCACCACTTCTGGCCATTTTCTATATAAGTGGTGCTGGGGAATCGAACCCAGGGCTTTATGTATACGAGGCAAGCACTCTTGCCATATCCCCAGCCCGAAAAGGTTAACTTTTAACTAAGTTTCTTTAAAATATTGCCATTCATGTATATTTTCTTATAGTCACCATGTTTAAAGTAAAATTCAGACATCATTTTTCTTATGAAAAAAAATATACCTTAGGGCAGGCACTGATGGCTCATACCTGTAATCCTAGCTATTCAGGAGCCTGAGGTCTGAGGATCCTGGTTTGAAGCCTGCCCTAGTAGACAAATTCGAGAGACTTATATTGAAATAACCAGCAAAAATCCAGAAGTGGTTCAACTGATAGAGCAGCAGACTTCAGCAAGAAATGCCAAGCAATGGCCTGACTTCAAGGCCCAGTTCTGGTATTCGTGTACACACACACACACAAACACACACACACACACGCACACACACACAGACGTTGAATATTTAGAAATAATTTGGTAGAAAACATGAGGATAAAATGAATAAGAACACAACAATAAGAGGAAGTAAGAAGAAAAATGAACTATAAAGCCCTAATCTACCTGGCAACTTACCTCTAATAGGAAGGACAACTGGCCCATTTAAAATCTATTTATTCCATTGAATATTCTCTGACTTTTACATGATAGGAGCTACTACCAGTGGCCTGTAAATATCTCTAGGGTAAGGACTAAGCACACAAAGTTGGTAGCCCCCAAGCACATCAGCACATGAATTCCCTGAACCATTCTGGTTCTGGATCCCTGAAAGTAGCTCCTTCATTGACCTCCTGTTTGATTCAATACATAGCCAAAGTGGAATCTCCCAGGCTCAGGAAGAGCTCTCTACCTCTCCACATTTTGGAGGACAGTGATGACACTGAAGAGTGACATATGAGGGGTTTGGAGAAAATCAGAGCATCCTAAGCAGCACTATGAGTCATAGTGCTGTTGCTGTGTAACTCTACTTAGAATATTGCCATTCTAAGTAATATCCCATTTCCATTATAATAAGTAACTCGAGTTGTGCAACTTCAGTTACAAAAGGGAAATGTTTGTGGAGCTTGGAAATAATCTAGTGGGGAGAAAACCCAGACATTACACTTTGCTAGTAGTGATATGAAAACTTAGTGTTACCACTGCCCCGCAAACTCATGGCAGAAGTTAAATTCTAAATATGCATCCAATTACAAAGGGAAAGTATCTAGGTGGGAAACTTAGATGATCTTGATCTTGAAGTTAGAACATACTTAAAAGTACAGGTACACTCAACAAATTCTTTGTGTAGCTGAACCTCAGGATTAAAAAGATTTATGAGCCAGAGGTGGGGTGGCTCACACCTGTAATCCTAGCTACTCAGGAGGCTGAGGTTTGAGGATCAAGGTTCAAAGCCAACCTTGAGACTCTTACCTCCAAATTAACCACTAGAAAACTAGAAGTGGCCCTGTTGCTCAAGTGATAGAGCATGTTAGCCTTGAGCAGAGAGAGGCTCAAGGACAGAACCCAGGCCCAGAGGTTTAAGCCCCAGGACCAGCAAAAATAAAAACTTAAATTAAAAATGCACACACACACAATAGATGATAGATAGATAGACAGACAGACAGATATAGACACAGATATAGATATGTAGGAGAAAGAGAAAAGGAAATGCAAAGGGAAAAAGGGAAGACAAGGGGAAAAGGAAAAGGGAAAGGAAGGAATAAACTATATGTGAGCTTCCACTCCTACCCCATTCTTCTCTGCATTTACTCTAAAGAAGATTAGGTGATCATGAAGGTAAAAATTAAAAAAGAATTTGATATTGCCCAATTCTATTCATCGTAACAGAAATATTAGAAGGAATCAATGGGCTTTCCCTGCCCAATTTAGCCTTGAGTAGCTCTGGGTAACTTTTTGAATTAAGACACCAACAAGTAGTTTTGGGTTTCAGAAGCAATCCTGGTGAAGTAAAGCTTTTGTCTGCCCATGACTTTCCATCCAGAACAAATGAGGAAATCCAGGTTTCCTGGCTTGGGCTTCTTTTTTTTTTTTTTTTTAATGGAAGGGGATTTTTGTCAGGGACAAGTGGCTCATTGCCTATAGTTAATGCTTCATGTAATCACTCTTGCAGCAGATCATGTCTGAGATAAAGTCACCGATAAGGAAGTCCAAGTACTCCAATTTTACACAAGTTTCTCTAAACATTTTAAGAGATAAATTGTGTAAATTACACATGACATTCCATGGGAATTATACCTCAGAATGGAGAAGCCACTCTGGAATAAGACTTTCTGGTAGGTTGAGAAACAATCTTGGAAACAGTCATAAATTCTACACCTATTTTATAACTAACTGCCTACATTTTTTTGGTTGTACTTAAGTTGTCTTATGATTCTGATTTCACTGACAGAGTTTTTGGAAAGTAAATGTCTGCAGGTTTGTGCTTCCTGACCCTGTTCCCTTCCTTTGTTAAAAAAAAAAAAACAAACATTAAGTATAAATCATCAATTGGCTCAGAAGGTATTATAGAGAAAAGAGCTCAAGGTTTTAATCATGAGCTATTTTGTTAATGCTAGTACAAGTCAGAAAGTGAGCTACAAGGCATGAATCTTCCACAGTGACTCTCCAGCTACATTTCCAACAAGGCAGTCACTTGGCTCAGTCTTGAAAGCAGTTACAGTGATTGACTTAGTCCCACTTCACAGGAGGCCAAGTACTGAGTCCTACCAGTAGATATATACAATTTGAGAGGAAATTTACAGTTTCCCCCGTTCTTTAAAATGTTGCATTGTTTTTGTTGTGACTCTAACACATTTGGTTATTTAATTCATTCTTTAATCTTCCAGATTTTTCTCTGAGATGATTAAGTATTCCTGCTTTTCAACTATGGGATTGCTCCTTAATCTAAGAGATTCAGTTTATGTCCTTCTTTTGTTTTGTTTTGTTTTGTTTTTTGCCAGTCTTGGGGCTTGAACTCAGGGCCTGACCACTGTCCTTGGCTTCTTTTTGCTCAAGGCTAGCACTCTGCCACTTGAGCCACAGCGCCACTTCTGGCTTTTTCTATGTATGTGGTACTGAGGAATTGAACCCAGGGCTTCATGTATACAATACGAGCACTTTACCACTAGGTCATATTCCCAACCCCCAGAGTTTGTGTCCTTCTGTTTGGACCACTGAACATTCAGAAATCACTCTTCCCAGAAAGCATTCCTCTTTTGATAGAAAAATGTCAAGATGAACTCTATGAGTACATGTACTACCTTTTCCCCATTTTTGCAACACTGGAATTTGAACTTGGGGTCTCATGCTTGGCATGCTGGTGCTCTATCACCTGAGCCATGCCTATACCCTGTTTTCCAACTGGTTATTTCTGAAGTAGGGTCTTGTTTCCCACCTGGGCGGGTGCCTGAGCAGTGATGTATTTACTCGAGGCTTCCTGCTGGGATCAGAGTCACACATTCTACCACTAAATTATAGTCTCTTAGACTTTTCTGCCTACTCTGGTCTAGAACCATGATTCTGTGAACCTCAGCATGCTATATAGCTTGGGATGTCAAGTGTCTGCCACAGTGGCTAGCTTTCAGCTGAGAACTAATATCACAAATGTTTCTGCCAGGGCAGGCCTTGAATCAAAGTCCTTGTAATCTCAGGCTTTCATGTAGCTAGAATTATAGACATGTGCCTGTTTTACACCTTGGGTTTTTTTTTTGTTGTTGTTGTTGTTTTAAGCATTATTGCTGCTTTATTTATTTTCTTTTATATATATTTTTTATTATCAAACTGATTTACAGAGAGGTTACAGTTTCATTCATTAGGCATTGGATACATTTCTTGTACTGTTTGTTACCTTGTAACCAAGAATTTAAGTTTGAGCTCCAAAGAGAAGTCATCAGATGCATCTCTCCAGAGAGTATTTTTATTTTATGTGTCCTAAAAGGCAAGAGAGTTCAAGTTTCTATTCAAAAATTCCAGTAGATGAAATCCCTGGCCAAGAGTAAGATTATATATAAATATATACTTCATACATATACATATATCAGCATATTATGTGTGTGTGCACTATTACAGTAAGAATCAATAATGAACCATTTCACTAGTGAATCTTTAGGAGGTAAGGCCAATTATTTGGACACCTTATGTCACAGATCTTCTATGTTTTGTTTTCTATTTGGTCTTTTCTCTGGCCAAAAGGCTTTCAACTAGCAGCTAGAAAAACAAAGGAAGAAAAATCTCATTTCAAGTGCATTGATTTTATGCATTCTCTTGTTATTACTAAAAATAAGGCCTTATTTTAAAATAATCAGTATTAATTTATTTGGAGATCTCTGTACCTATTCTGTTATTCATTTGCTTTTTAATTTATATCCCAGTGTCTTGCCAGCCTTTTCTTTCTCTTTTCAGGATACTAACTATAGTGTATACAATAATCAATGATGCTAAGATTCTGAAATGCTCTGAACTTACTACAGACAGATTAAAGCTCTAGCTTTAATCATAGATATATGATTACTGTATTCCAACTCTTTCTGTGTGTATGAGGAATTGTAAGATATGTATATATATACATACATATAAGTATATAAATTATTATACAATTGATTAGAAAAAATTATATACTTGATGACTAGAAAAATACTCTGAGTTATTTTTAGAGTACTACCGTGGTAACTTTAGTTTTAAAATGATTTATCAAGCAGTTACACAGTAGGAAGGACCCAGCATCCGAAAGAACTTTCCACCTAAAGGAAAAGAACTGAATATGCTTTACAGTAGACTCTGGTCATACCAAACAAGGATGGTTGTCCTTGTTAAACCTGTTGCTGTTGTTGTTGTTGCAGTTGTTTTAAACTTTAAAATTGTGCTTCCAGGGGCTGGGGATATAGCCTAGTGGCAAGAGTGCCTGCCTCGGATACACGAGGCCCTAGGTTTGATTCCCCAGCACCACATACACAGAAAACGGCCAGAAGCGGCGCTGTGGCTCAAGTGGCAGAGTGCTAGCCTTGAGCGGGAAGAAGCCAGTGACAGTGCTCAGGCCCTGAGTCCAAGGCCCAGGACTGGCCAAAAAAAAAAAAAAAATTGTGCTTACAAAATAATTTTCATAGGAATTTAATTTTTTTTGTTGCCAACATGCTCTCCTGGACAACAACTTTCTAATTGTTCTGTAAATAGTTTTAATGTTTTATTGATGTATTCAAAAACATTTCCATGTAAGCATCACAAATACCAAGACCAGAACAACCCAAAAATGCCCCATATCTCCTTCTGGTGCCTTATTCTAGTTTACCACGTCTGAGCAATTTCTACATAGCTGCTTCTGATGGTAATCAGGGCAGACTGGCCTACTGTTTCTACTTCTCGCCTGAAGTACAGATGATTTGTGTGCAGAGTTTCCCTGTCTTAATGGTGATGGAGTAAAGGCTGCTCTCTTGTCACTCAGGGGGAGGTCAGTGGAAGGGACATCATGTACTGGAAAGAAAGAACATTGGAGTTGGATAGCTTCAAATCCACATTTTCTCCAAGAAGCTCTTTGACCTCTTTCATCTATGAAAAAAGATGGCTGACTATATGGTCTTTAATACTGAAATGTCATGGTTGTAAATGGGAGAGGACATTGGGGCACAGGTGAGGAAAGAGCAAGTAAGAAGGCCAGGAGGCATGCTTTCTCTCCTCTAGGACTGACTCAACCAGGAGACTCCTAGTATTGATCTCTCCTAGTTCTGTTTCATAGTCAGGTGCTCAGTATGAGTTAGAATTATGTGATCTTTCTTGCTAATAAAAGAACATCAGCTTTTGAATATAAGGGCATAAGTGCATTTTTTTCATCTTTTGAGACCCTTGAGGTAATATAAAGTAGAAGGCTTAGGCTCCTTAAATGGTAGGTTATGTCATCCAGTGGAAATCTCTGTGCTATATTGTGAGACTTTATACCAGGTATACACATAACTCATAAAATGTTCAAGAAACATAATGCTCATGTATCATGAGATAATTTCTGAGGGAAGCTTCATTCAAAGATAAGGAATAGGTTAATTTTTCTGCAATGCCATTTCTACCACATGAAATATGTCCAGGGACCACAGAGCAGTAGAAGATAAATACACATCAGTTTCTATTTAACAGCCTCAGAATCTCTGGCAATTGGCTAATGCCACTGTGTCAGCAATGCATCCTCTGACCCCCTTCTCCATCCTAATCAATACCACTCTGCTAAGGCAGACAAATGAACATTCACAAAGCCCCAGCTCCATTTATTTCCCCTCTCTCCTCTTCTCTCCTTTCTCCTATCTCTTCTACTTCTCTCTGTACCTGTATTAGGGTTTGAACTCAAGGCCTGGGCATTGTCCATTAGATTATTTTTTGCTCAAGACTGGTGCTCTACCACTTGAACCAAAGCTCCACTCCTGGCTTTTTGGTGTTTAATTGGAGTCAAGAGTCTCTGGACTGGCTTTGAATTGTGATTATCAGATCTCGAACCCCTGAGTACCTACGATTATAGGTATGATTCACTGATGCTCAGTCCTAGCTTTTGTTTTTTTAGGAAGCATGATATAATTTAATAAGGTAATAGCAAAGAGAGTGGCATTAAAAGTCTTCAGTTCATTTTGTTTTGAGTGTAACAGCACATGCTAAAATGGTAAGTTGTTGGTATAGGTGTTTTATTGACTATTTTTAATTTTTATTAATTTATTTGTTGTCAAAGTAAGTATTGCTGTTTCATTGGATCACCTTTTACTCTTTGTCTCGCCATTTTGATGTTCCTCTTCCCTTCCCTAGCTCAGATACATATATACAATACCCAGGGTACCAAAATCAAATACAGGGTCAACAGAGGTAAAGCCATAGGGAAGAAAGATAAAAGAAAAAGGCATAACATCACATGGTACTTTGAAAATAACAACAACAATAAACCACGATTTTCATAACCTAGAAATTATTTTCCTTAGCATCATCTTATGTGTTCATATGTACGTACCAGTTTTTGTTGTTGTTGCTTTTCAACTTCTACCTGCTCTGTGAAAACCATTCCTTTCTTACTTATTCTCTAACCATGCATCAGTTTCTGCAACAGAATATCTACATAGAAACTCAGATTTTAGAGATCAATATACAATGTTTGTTACATATTCTTATACTCAGATTTTCCTTTTCCACCCATCTAACCATCACTTAAAAAATGTCTTAAAGAAGACATCATATATCAAAGTCAGAGTGATAACCTCCTCCAGTGCCATTCAGTCCACAGGAGATAGTTAAGGATGTAATAAAACATAAGAAAAACATATTCTAGTTGCCTGCTCTGTAGAAATGGGAAAAGAATCCTTTCAGACAGTAATCAATTTCACTGCGGTGGAGACTTCTGCAAAATACATTAAGAAGTTCACGCCTGTGGCAACGGTCACTGCACATATTTTGGAATGGCTCCCAGACTATAAGACTTTTTCCAGACATTCAGTGGGGACTTCAGTATGACAGAGATCCTTCTCTGGGCCTTAAAAAAATTGTAGAAGGAAAACTTTTGAAGGTTAAGTTTCAGCTGGATTTTGTTTCTTAGACAGTCGAGTTGCCTAAGTTGTGGAAAATACCCGTAATTATGGAATGATGGTAATCAGAAAAGTTCTTCCTTCTCTCTATTTTCCCCTCAAGAACTAATTAAATTAATCAAGTATCTATTGAACAATAATGCTATTTTCCTGCCTGAATGCTTCTATGTGTGGGTAGGTTCGATTCCTGACACAGAAAGCACCAAAAGAAGTTGATGCTAATAGTTCCTTAAGGTTTGTTTTGTTTTGTTTTGTTTTGACAGTCCTGGGGCTTGAAATCTGGGCCTGAGCATCGTCCCTGGATTCTTTTTTGTTCAAGGCTAGCACTCTACCACTTGAGCCACAGTGCCACTTCCGGCTTTTTCTATATATGTAGTGCTGAGGAATCAAACCCAGACTTCATGTATTCGAGGTGAGCCACTAGGCCATATTCCCAGCCCAGTTCCTTAATTTTTTAAAACAATCAAATGGATCACTTTTTTATTTTATTACTTTTTATCTCTAAGTAGTTGTACAAAGGAGTCACCACTCGATGAATTAATATATCTCACCACCTACTAAAATCTGTTTTATTAGAATGGCAATCTGAAGTCCATTTACAAGTTATAGTGTGAGGAAGGGGTATGGCTGAAATCCCTGCAGGTAAAATGTGCTCCTAACTGTTTCCCTTTCCATCCTGTTCAGCTCTAAACACTTCCCTTACACGTGGCTTTTGCTGTGGTAAAGATAAAATCTGAGTGTACACACTGACACACAGTTCAATCTTCAAGGACATGGGAATGCCTGGTGCAGAGCCCTCGGTTCTGTACACATAGGCCATCTCTTTCTTCTCAATCAAAGGCCCAACTTGCTATTTGGTGGCATTTGCCTTCTATAAATCTAATTTATCCTACAAATGAGAAACACAACAGAGGAAAGAAAAGGTTTCCTTTGTCTTTTGTCTCATATTATGCCTTGATTCCCTTTATAGTCTTTCTGATTCGCTCGAGTATAATTTTATAAATTATTGTTCTCCCGTTGGCTTCTTATTCCCTTTTTGCTTTTCAGGCATCTTAAGTTGTATCCCAGCTCCCCGCTACTACCCACCCTGTGCAGCTCCTGCAATTAGAAACTGTGCTTCTTAGACTCCATTATTCACCCCTAGTCCCTTCCTACAAGGGATGAAAGTTAATCACTTTTCAGGAAGGAAGGCAAATGTCATTGTCTTTCTAATCCTAGTTCCAAAATTTCTTTGTATAGAGCCTAAGGGAAAGAAAGACACATTCTTCCCTCTATATTTTACATAATTTATTATATATAGTTTATATAACACACATAATACACATAATTTATTTGATGTCATTTCCAAGGAAATGAAATTTAGGAAAAGTACTAATTTAGGAATCTGAAGAGTTGGATTATGCCTCAGACTTTGCCACTTAACACTGGCCAGCACTCAGTTTTCTCATCTGGCAAGTAGGAATAATTTCTGCCTTCACTAGCTAATTAAATGAAATACTTAATGGAAAAGCAGTTCTAAGTTCACAGCAGTGAAGACGCTGTAACCAGTGGTACTTGGCACACAGTGAGGCCCACAGCAGTCCACTGTCAGCCATGGGTCCCTGCTTCATGACTGCAATGACTTGCAGACAACCACAGTCCGAAAAAATTAAATGGGAAATTCCAGAAACAAGCATTTCCTAAGTTTGAACCTGCCCAATCTTCTGAATCGTGTGGTGCAAGCTTGCATTACTCATCTCCATCCTATCCTGCCAGATGTGGACCATTGCTCCATCCCTCATGTCCATGCCATGTATGCTAACTGCCTGTGGATCATGTGGGTGTCCTTGTGGTCATCACATCATCTGCTTGTGTACATAGTGCCTGTGCTCACATCACAGCCCCGCTGCCATTCAACTACTGCTCACTACACTAGCACTGTGTCATCTCACATCATCACTGGAACAAGAGAGATAAGTACACTACCCAAAGCTACATTGAGAGAAACCACAGATGCAGACTCTTAATAGAGCATATGGTTGAGATTGTTTTGTTTCATTATACTTCTTCCTAATTTCTTATTGTGCCTACTTTAGAAATTAAATTATTATATTATGCATGTATGTATGTATGTATGTATGTATATGAGTAAACAGTAAATTTGGGGTTTGGTACTATAAACAGTTTCAGGCATCCATTGGGAGACTTAGAATACAGCCATTGTAGATAAGTCTGGCTACTATACAAGTGTTAACTATTAAAATGTCAAATAGCTAACTAATAATGAAGCAGTGTCAGATGCATTCCAAAGGATATACCATACCATTTTTGAAACTTTTATTTTTTAATTCAATTTTTTATTTTTTAGCAATACTAAGCTTTGCACTCAGAGCCTCATACTTGAGTTATGGTCCCAAGCCCTTTTTGCTTTCTTTTGTTTTTCAGATAAGGTCTCATGCATTTGCCCATGATGACCTTGGGCCATGATCCTGCTACCTCTGTTTCCTGAGTAGCTGAGATTACAGAAGTGAACCACTGTGCTCAGCGTTTTTTGTTTTTGTTTTTGTTTTTGGCGGGGGAGGAGGGGGAGTAAGGTCTCATTAGCATTTTTTGCCTAAACTGGCTTGAAACTGAACTGTCTTCACTCCACCTCCCAGTAGCTGGGATTACAAGTATGGGACACCACACCTAGCCCATAACTTGAAACCATTTTTAAGCAATAATTATATAAGTCTACTTTGCTGCTTAAAGCAAAGACACCATTATTTATTTCCCATGGCACAGGGAGAGGCTGGAATTTCTGGAGTGTTTGGAGTATTCTGCGATGCAGCTTGGAGTTGCCTGAGCTGTACTATTCTTTGTATCCTAGGAAACTCATGTGAAGGTTTGAAGGTGGTTGAGCTGAAGTGCAGAGACAGGTTCTTTATGATAAGATTGGGTATTAGTGCCTTTCTCTCAGGACTAAGCTAGTTACTCTGATAGTGACATCTTTTGTCTCTTTCCCATGTACCTGCTCCCCTTTATGCCTTCTGCCATGCTTTGAAGCCCTTCTTCAAAAGCTGAACAGATGCTGGCATTGCACACCAGCCTAAAGAACCATGAACCAGGGCTGGGAATATGGCCTAGTGCCAAGAGTGCTTGCCTCGCATACATGAAGCCCAGGGTTCAATTCCCCAGCACCACATATATAGAAAACGGCCAGAAGT
Organism: Perognathus longimembris pacificus; assembly: GCF_023159225.1. NCBI lineage: Eukaryota > Metazoa > Chordata > Mammalia > Rodentia > Heteromyidae > Perognathus > Perognathus longimembris. The sequence continues at coordinate 27,946,025 of NC_063171.1, forward strand.
GGTGCTGTGGCTCAAGTGGCAGAGTGCTAGCCTTGAGCAAAAAGAAGCCAGGGACAGTGCTCAGGCCCTGAGTCCAAGGCCCAGGACTGGCAAAAAAAAAAAAAAAAAAAGAACCATGAACCAGTATAAACCTCTGCTATTCATCCCTCACCCAGTACTTGGCATTTTTTATATAGCACCATTAGCATACTAAGAAAAGATGAAATATTTTCTAGAAGCTGGAGCTATGGATTCACATGCACTGAGACAAGGAAGTCATGCCACATACAGCAATTATCTAGCTCAAAGAAGGACACATTAATTGATGATACTCATAAGACGATCTCTGCAGTCCAAGTCTGCAATCATAAAATATATTCTTAAGAACAAAGAAGCAAATGAAAATGACCCACTTATGGGGCTGGGGATATAGCCTAGTGGCAAGAGTGCCTGCCTCGGATACACGAGGCCCTAGGTTCGATTCCCCAGCACCACATATACAGAAAATGGCCAGAAGCGGCGCTGTAGCTCAAGTGGCAGAGTGCTAGCCTTGAGCGGGAAGAAGCCAGGGACAGTGCTCAGGCCCTGAGTCCAAGGCCCAGGACTGGCCAAAAAAAAAAAAAAAAGAAAGAAAATGACCCACTTAGATCCCATATTTCAGATCAGAGCCAATGAAGTGGAATCAATCCAAATACCTTTTTTCTACTCATCTACTATCTTATTCACACATCTAATATGCTAGGTTGAAGGCCGAATTTATGTCTTATATATATATTTGTATCCTGAGCACAGAAAAGTGCTATATAAATATTTCCTGGACACATAGAAAGAATAGAAGTTTAAGGTGCATTGTATTAATAAACTGCTTTGTTAAATGGCAACTCGTATACACAAGTATGTAAAGATAATTTTTTATAAAACTAAAGTTTTTGAAGCCAAGTGCCAGTGGCTCATTCCTGTAATCCTAGCTATTCAGGAAGCTGAGAGAAGAGAATTGAGGTTCAAAGCCAGCCTGGGGAGGAAAGGTCATGATACTCTTATCTCCAATTAACCTCCAGAAAATCAGAAGTGGTGCTGTGTCTAAAAGTGGTTGAGCACTAGCCTTGAGCAAAGGAGCTCAGGGCAGAGCCCAGGCCCTGAGTTAAACTTACCAAAACAAAAACAAAAAATTCTTTGATACATAAAAATATATTTTATATAAAATCTTGTGTAGCAATAATTATGATATAAATTGATAAGTTCAAATTTGATTTATTTAATTCAAATAAAAATGAAATTATTTAATTTGAAACTAAAGAGCCAATGACATCTTTAGTTATGGTGGAGTAACCCAAAATGACATTTGGACATATGTATCAAACTTTGAACTGCAAAGTTATAAGACAATTAGGCATTACTTCCTGGACAAAGGAATTTTGGTGTGATCGGCATTGAGGGGATAGCAGCATTTCCTAACACAGTACAGGACCCCTAAACAATGTTACTATCTCCTAATGCTTGTGAAGACAGTAATTATTCCCCTTCTGATTGCGTGGTAGGCTTAAAAACCTGTATATTAATGACATTATACGTCAGTTGCATATATTTTATGCAAGGGTCTAAGACGGCAACAACAACAAAAACCCTACCTATCAGTTTTCCATTTCAAAACAAATTAATGAAAGGTATTGCCCTGAGAGGTTTCCTCAGTCACTTACTGGTACAAAAGAAAGGTGGTACATAAGGACCTTGTCTGAATGTACCAGAGCACTGCACACTGCTAATGTCCTTCCTCCAGACAGTGAAACCTTAGCATGCAGAAGGACATAAATACTTTGGAATCTAACTATGGAAGAGTATCACAGTCATTTCTTTGTAGAGCTCTAAGGATGAAGAACATAAATGTCCCCTCCACACAAGTCGAAAAATGGTAAACTCACAGGCTGTCATACTACTTCAAATACATCAATGAATTTTATGTCTGTTAAGAAGTGCCAACAGTTTTATTCATGGTATAACAAGGGAAATCAAGAAACAAACTGGTTAGGGAGCCTTGCAAATATCATATACTACATAAATAACCCAGTTAGCAGTCAAACACATCCACCTATACATTATGCTACAAAGACTTGCAACTAAAGAGTTACCAACTCATAGAAAATACTACTATCATACAATGCTAAAACTAAACATATTGAAGGCACATACTAATGTTCCTATAATATATGTGTGTATATATAAACACACCCTGTTGTAAAAAAGCAAACTTCATAAACTGTAGAGAAGGAAGAAATTTGGATAAATAATGTTCTAAATCTTTTGAGGAACAACATTAAGAGTCCACTTCACAAAGAAATCTGGTTGTTTGCTCTAATCTCACAAATCTCAAAAATAGATTCATATAGTGTTAAACACATGCAATATGTCTGGGATCAGATATTGTATAAACAACTTGGCGGTTGCTGCTAACACGTTATTCCCTAATAACCTGCTTGGGCAGCTCAACAACCAAACCCGCTCCACGACCCGATCTTGTCAGCGCAATGTTTATGCTTCAGTCTCTCCAACCAGAAGAGCTTGAACACATCAATGAAATGCAACACCCGAGTTTCAGCGGATGTAGCACTGGAGGACTCTACAAGTAATGTAAACATCAGGTCTGGAGAAAGCAGCCTGTGGCTCATCCTTTGGGGGAACACAGGGTCCCTTAGTTACACAATAGCAGTTAGCAGATCAGAGCAGAGATTAAAGGGACTCTTTAGCTCCTTCTTTGTCCTGAACATAATATTTAATCATAACCAAAGACCAAGCAGAAGTTTAAATTACAAGTCTCCCTTCCTGTTTTGTAATTTTTAATGATCATTTCACCCAAGTGGAGCTCAAGTTATATGATTATTGTCTATTCAGGTGTGTTCTGTTTTATGCAACTGGTAATTTCTAGAAGTTGAGAAAGGGTGAGTCACATTTTTGTTACAGTTCTATCAATATTTTCTCCAAAGACAAACATCATCAGATTGGACAGAACATTTTGGTAACATTGGACTTCCCTGACTCATTATTTATTAACCAGCCTTCTCTCAAACAATGATAATCTGTAGACTGATATTAAAATGCTCCACACAATGAAACCAGTTAAAAGGACATAGTTGCTTAGTCCCTTGTAATGAGAGAGAGTTTAGTTAGGCTTTGGGGTGCACGTTGGCAATGTACTTTTGGAGTGCACTTGGGAGGTTTGGCCAGGCAAACAGCAGGTTCAAGCCCATCCTATATTATGTATAGAAAGATCTAGTCTAAAAGCAAAATGAAAAATTGGTGGGGGGGGGGTAGCTGGGGAGGAAGGAAAGTGGGAGAAAAATGAGGGAGGAGGTTATGTTTGATAAGAAATTTACTCACTACCTTATTATGTAACTGTAACCCTTGTAACCCTTCTGTACATCACCTTGAGAATACAATTAAATTTTTTTAAAAGTGAAATTATCATTTCATATTCTTCTCCTTGTAGCTGTGATATTCTCAAGTATAATTCCCTATTCAGTTTGTTTTTTTGAAAAATTTGATTCATTCAACATGTATTAAAATGTCCCAGTCACTATGAGAAGTTTTAAGAGATGCAACATTCAAAAATATGCCTCCATTTATAACTAGTAGAAGAAAATACATATATAAATTAATGAACTATGACACGTAAAATGTAGATACATGATTTAAAAGTAGAATGCTTTAAAGTATGATCAAATAAGTCTCTAAAAAATACTATGTACCAAATTTGCACAATGAAAAACAAGTAGATTAAATAAACTTAGACCAATTAAATAAATACACTTAGCAAATAATGGCCTTCAAAAAATAAAGCACCATGCCTTCATGACGAATCTCACCAAGTATTAAGGAAGAAGCTCTCTATAATCTCTTCAAAAAATAAATAAAGGCAAAGAAACATAAATAAAAAGCAAAGAAATATAAATAAAAGCAAAAAATTCCTCATTTTACAAGCCCAGATTTAAAAAACAAAACCAGAAAAAGTCACTATGAGAAATGAAAACTAAAAACCAATATTAGTAAAGTAATGACACTCAATAAAATATTATCAAATCATATCCAACAATATATAAAAGGAATTAAACCCTACACTCCAGCAGTATGCAAGACTGGCTCAATATTTGAAAGTCCATTAGAGAAATCTTTCATATAAACAAGTTGTATTAATAGATGCAAAAAAACATTTAAAATTCTCAGAATAAAAATTTTAAGATCTAAGAATAGAAGAATTCCAGTTGAGAATGGATTTGCTACCAAGAATTCACAGCTAACTTAGACATGATGGAGAAATTACATGGTTTTCCCTAAGACCAAAAGTAAGGAAAAACTTTCTCCTTTTACTACTCCATTGAGTATCATTCTGGAAAGCCTAGACAATGCAATGAACAAGAAAATCAAGTAAAATTGTATCAAGTGAAAAATGAATACAACTACCTGTGTATATAGATAACATAATTATCTATGTGCAAAACATGATAAAAGTGCAATAGAATAAAATAAACTCCCCAAACCAATAAATTATTAAAGCAAGGTTATAAAGTAGAAGGCTTGAACCAAGAAAATACAACTAACGTATCCCTGACAAAATAGCAAAGGAAATTCAGTGGAGAAAATATAATCGTTTTTGACAAATATGATCAAGTAAATAAATAAATATCTATATGCAAAAAATGCTACATGTTCATATGCCTCACTTTCACAAATTTACTTAAAATGTATCAAGTATTTAGATATAAAACACATAACTATAAATTCATTTTAGAAAATGATCTTGGAAAAAATATAAATTAATTTGGTTTTAAAATCACAATGTATCTCTGTATCTTATCTGAGTACGTTGGAAACCATGTATACTGGTATTAGAACTAGGAAACTGAAAGGGAATACCAAAATCGAGAGACACAGGGTAAAAAAGACAAATGGCTACAAAAGCAATACTTGCAAAACTGTTTGGTGTACATGAACTGAACAACTCCTGGGGGGGAAAGGGAAAGGGGGAGGGGGGAGGGAGGAATGAGGGAGGAAGTAACAAACAATACAAGAAATGTATCCAATGCCTAATGTATGAAACTGTAACCTCTCTGTACATGTTTGACAATAAAAATTAAAAAAATAAAAGCACAATGTATGAAAGAAAAAATGAAACTTCATTAAATATACTTCTGATCTGTAAAAGACTGCTAACAGAAGAATAAGAGAAGTAGAGCAGAAAAACTATTTGCAAAATACAAATTAAACATAGGACTGATAACTCTATCTATATTCAATGCTTTACACATATATTTGTGTGAGTGTGTGTAAGGAACTCTTTTTCCATAACAATAAAAAAGTAAACAGCACAATTTAAAAAGAGTAAATATATGAATAGACATCTCTTCAAAGGAGATTAACAGAGATGCAAATTGAGCATGGGAACAGATCCCAATATAATATGTCATTAGAAAATTTACAAGTTAAAGCATTAGCAAGAAACTATTACACACATTTTAGAATGGCTAAAATAAAATACTAGACAATACCAAACAAAGGCAAGGATATATATAACATAAACTCACAGGTGCTAGTGAGAATACAAAATTGTAGTCACTTCTGAAGGGAATCTGGAAGTTTCTTAGAAAACTAAGCACTGATCTTACCACACAATTCACTCTTCCATGTTCACCCATATGAGATAAAAACTCATCTCCACATAAATATAAATAGCAGCCTTTTTCATAAGGGGAAGGGAGCAGGAGGGAAGAGGGGGAGGGAGGAGAGGTTGGTGAAGGGAGGCAGGGGGAAGAGAGGGAGAGGGTGGAGAGGACAAAGAGAGATGAGAAAGGAGAGGAGGAAGACAGGAGAAGGGTTGGAGCAGGAAGGGGAAGAGGAGGGAGGGGAGGGGAGGGAAGAAGTGTGGGGAGAAGGGGAAGGAGGGAGAGGGGAAGAGAAAGGAGGGAAAAGGATTTGGGAGAAGAGAAGAAAGAGGAGGAGAAAGGTGATGAAGGAGAGAAGAAGAAAAGGAAAGGAAGGGGAGATCAAAGCTACTAAGCCACAAAACATATGGTAGAATCTTAAATGCCATATATACGTACATACGTATGTATATACATACATACATACATATATACATACATACACATGTATATACGGTTTACTGGTGGTTAATTGAAGATAAGAGTCTCATGAACTTTCCTCGTTGTCTCCCTTCAAACCAAGATCCTCAGATCTTGCAGTTGTGAGACACTGGTGCCCAGCTTAAATGCAATATTTTTAAGTGAAAGAAGCTAGTGTGACTCCATGTCACATTGATTCTGACTATTTGATATTCTGGGAAGAATGAATAGACAGAAAATAGGGGACTTTAGAGTAACAAAACTTTTGTCAAAACTGTATAAATGTGTCACTACACCAAGAGTGAAACCTACTCTCAAGTATGGACTTTAGATAACAATAACAGTTGTTAATAAAATTGGTAACAGTTTATCAATTTTGGCCCATTAACAGATATACCACAGTAATACAAGATATCAAAAACAGAAAACTAGAAGACTAGAATACTAGAAAGCATGTAATTTAAAATGTGCTCAAATTTCAATAGATATAATGCTTTCCTAGAAAGCCTATAACATTTGAAACACTATAAATGTATATTTTAGCAGTACAACATTTAAAGAAATGGCTAACTTAGGGGTGAGGGGTAGAGAGTGGAGCTCAAGAATATAGGAAGAGATGCCTGAGTAAAGCTTTGAAGGGTGAATCAGAGTTTGCTCTTCAGGCAAAACTGGGTAAAAAAAACAATCTAACATGTCTAAATTTAAAACAATAAAAAGCTATTTTTCATCAGATTCTAGAAGCATAACGAAAAGCACATCCGTGTTCAAGACTCAAATCCTATCTCTGCTATTGAGAATACAATGAATCAAAAGCTGTGTATTTTCTCTAAGTGGAAGCTAGAATTAATTTACAAGTATTTAAGTCAATACTTTGGGAGGTATACAATTGTCCACAAATGATTCATCTGAATAAGTTAGATATGGGGGACAGCTCACACAGTATAATTCTTTAGAAAGGCAAATTCAAAGTTCAACAAAATTAACACCAGGAGAAGGGAATTTGAAAGGGGTGGGGTTAAGGGAAAAGGGGTAGACAAATGAAGAAGGGAGAAGGGGGTCAAGAATCCAATCAATAGCCAACAAAATTAAGAAGAGTGAGGGAAGGAGTGGGTTGGAAGGATGTGCGAATGCTGAAAGGGGTGGTACTCACCAAGATGCATTGTAAGATTGTGTTGAATAGTAACTTCTTTGTACAACTACTTAAAGATTAAAAAATAGGTAAGGGCTGGTAATGTGGCTTAGCGGTAGAGTGCTTGCCTAGCAGTAGAGTGCTTGCCTAACATGCACGAGCCCTGGGTTCGATTTCTCAGCACCACATACACAGAAAAGGCTGGAAGAGGTGCTGTGGCTCAAGAGGTAGAGTGCTAGCCTTGAGCAAAAAACAAAAACAAACAAACAAACAAAGAAGCCAGGGACAGTGCTCAGGCTCTCAGTCCCAAACCCCAGGACTGGCAAAAAATACATTAAAAAAAAAAAAAGGAGTAGGTGAGAGTCTGAGTATTTCACATTATTCTGTACTGATGTTTCCTCTCACAATCAGGGGGATGTGGCCAATGGGAAAAGTTTCTCCCTTAGAGGAGACATTCTGGATGCTGTTATTGTCAGATCTGAGAGACATAAACCCTGTGGAATCGTGGTTCACAGCCATAATTCATGAGGTCTTGAGGACCCAACAATCTTCGAAAATCATTTTGCAAACATGTGTGATTCTCTGAGGAAAAGAATCCTCAATCTTATGGTGGTTTAGTGGGTATATGACTCGAAAAAGTTTCAGAACCACAGGTATAAAATGGGGTACACTTGGGGAGGAGGGTGTTGGCTAGACATACCCTCTAAAATTTGTTCAAGAATTGATTCTGATTCCTTTGGCTGGATTAGTCCTGGTTAAAAAAAATGACTTAGAGCAGCAAGAGGTAGAAACTGTGAGATCAAAAGTGGCAGATGAGGTGGGCGCAGGTGGCTCATACCTACAATCCTAGCTACTCAGGAGGCTGAGATCTGAGGATCATGGTTCTAGCTAGCCCAGGCAGGAAAGTCTGTGAGACTCTTCTTTTAGCCCCAAGAAAAAGCAGAAAGTAGTGCTTTTGCTCAAGTGGTAGTGGGCTAGCCTTGAGCAAAATGGGCTCAGGGACACTACCCAGGCCCAGAGTTCAAGCCTCAAGACCAACAAAAAAAATTTTTCAAAGTAAAAAAAAATAATAATAAGGCAGATGCCTGCATCCCAGACCTCTCTCTAAAATGTCTAAATTTTGTACTAATTCCATATGTTATCTACAAGATAAAACGTAGGGCACATTGTCCATCTATATTATTCCTTCCCCCTCCCAAATAAAAAAAAAAGATGAAATCTGTTTCTTTCTACCCTTGGTATTACTTTACAGTGTTCAGGAAAATAGAAACTGTATTTTATCACAAGCATCTTTTGTGTGTGTGTTTTTTTTAAGTCTGACACAGGGTCAACAACAAAGTCTACATTCCCAAACCCTTGCCCAGCTCTCTAGGTCATGTTGTCTTTCTGGTTTATATCTCCACATTTCTTGGAATTTGTAACCGACATTTAAATTAACTCTTATGCACTCTGCACTTTGAGGTAAAGTTGGTTGTAAGCAAAAACAACTTCAAAAGTCTACAGTCACTACTCCCTTTTGGACCCAAACACCCAAGAGACACTCTCTCATCCCCCAAACTCTGGAATGTCTCCCCAGAAAGTGAATTTAAATGACATTTCTGCTTATCCTTATTTTTATTGTAATTACTGCTTAACAGCATTTAGTTTTTTGCTTTTCACTTTTCTTTTTTTTTTTCCTTTTTGTTTTGCAAATGAGTTTTACTAAGCAGAGCCTAACATCATAAAATGATGTAAAATTTAACAACTGTTTATAGTAAGTCTGCTTGGAATTGAAGAACAATTTTTATTTAAGGATAGGTCAAATTCCTCAGAACCAAAAAAAAATCAAAATATAGCTCCTAAAACATTTCTACAAGCTTATTATTATAGTGGAACTAATCAATAAACTCTTCCAAATTATTTTATTTCCATTTTCAAAACCAGCTGTAAAAATCAACTTAGTTAACTTGATTGAATTATTTCACTGTCTTCCTTATCTAGCTATGAAGCCATGCCTGTAATGTATTTACAATAGAACCTCATGAAAATGGCTAAACAATTACAGAATTCTCAAAGAATGAGTCCTCCTAAGCGCACAAACACATTAAAAACACTTTGTTTGGGCCAGGTTGCTATATAATTGTGAATTCAGTGTGACCTTACTTCCCTTAGAGACCTTTTGGAATCCAGTTCTTCTATCAGCCTTTCCTCCACCAAGCACATAGAAGGAATTAGGTGAAACTCTTACAAAACATACATACTTTGGTTTCCAATAGAGAGCTGAAAGTTTCAAACCACAATCCAATGCTTTCAAAATGGAGTTTTCATTTCTCTTTGAGCTCTCCACTTTTTCCTGTTAATTTCAATTTTGCTTCACAGTGTGAGTGTAAAATGGGAACAAATGCAAACAGGAAACTTAAGTAGTCTCAACAGTTTGAGGTATTCCCACACAGAAGGGGCTAGCTTTGGTACCCAGAGTCCCTCAAAGTTTCTGAGTTTAACAGACCCTTGAACTAAGAAGAACACAGCCTAACAAGGCTTGCTAGTCTCTTCTTTCTGCTCTCTGTCCACCCTTTGTCATCTCTGCCTTTACTCCAGGCACTTAACATTCTCTGCTGCTTTGCTGCTCTGTTCAGAGCCAAGTATCTCATGGATAAACTACCTACAAATTCTGGAGTGTGCCGGAAGACCAGTTGAGGGATCAGATCTCAGCTCCACAGTTCACTCACCTATAAGAGTGAGTCAGACAAGGTAGGAAGCCCTTCAGAGGTTTGGATTCTGTATATGTACAATATTGGAAAACCTAAGACAGCAGGGAAGATGCACACATTAAGTCAAGGACCCAGATCCAAATACTCAATAAATTCAAGGGTGATTTCTCCTCCATTCTCACTTCCTAGTTTTCATCTCAAAGAAGATGGAATAGTTTTAAATAGACAACATGAAGAGAGCAATATCCAACAGAAACAATGTAAAAAAATAGGGAGGAAGTGAGGCCTCATTCCTCATCCTTGGGAAATATTCTGGGGTCTGCTCATGCTCTCTCCCTATCGTTGCTGAATATAAAGGCTGATCAAAAATGAACATTTCTCATCTTCTCAACAAAATTAATTCTAACTCCTTGGTGTTTTTTTTCCAATTACCCACTTCCCAACTTTGTACCTCTGCAGATGTGTTTTATTTTATGCCATATATCTTAGAAAAATTGTATAATTTACATGGTCTGAAATCTATTTACTGAATTTGTTTAATTTAAACAATTTTCTTCATTTAATAACTCAGATAGGCTGATGCTAGATGGGACTACATATCTAAATGTCATATCAGTATGCTTGGGATTGTTTATGTGTGATCATCTTTCAAGTCTTCCCTTGCCTGTAATCCTAGCTACTCAGGAGGCTGAGATCTGAAGATCATGGTTTGAAGCAAAGCCTGAGTAAGAGAGTCCATGAGACTCTTATCTCCAATTAACCACTAGGAAATTGGAAGTGGCACTGTGGTTCAAAGTGGTAGAGAGCTAGCCTTGAGCATAAAAGCTGAGGGACAGCTCCCAGACCCTGAGTTCAAGCCCCATGACTAATGAAGAAAAAAATAAAAGAAAGAAAGAAAAAGAAAAGATACTACAGATCTGGTGACATTTGTCTGTTTGGTATTGGAAGAAATGATACTTTCCCTCTACTATTTTCTCACTTTCTCCACGTCTGTCTTAGCTGTCAATACCTTTCTTTCACTCAGCATTCTCTGCATGCTTTATAAGGATTCTGGGAGTGAGTGCTACTGTCACTAGGGAGGATGTGTTGTCTCTCTTATGAGACAGAACCATCTAAGTAGACATTTAATATACGCTGAGATACTCCCACAAAATATACATTAAAAAAAAGAAAACAGAAAAAAAATCTTACTACAACCTAGGAAGTTTTCTGATTCAATGGCTCGTTCTACTACAAAGATATAACCAAGTTTCTGTCTATACCATTAGTAATAATGTACTTAGGTTTTCATTTCCCTGCCAATTAAGTCTTGTCATTGTATTCTTTTTGTATGACCTTTTTGGGGAGGTTATCTAAATTATTTTCTTTAATCTTAAGAGTTGCTTTTTTCCCCAAGTTTCTCTGAGCTATACAATGATTCCAAGTAACATTTGTTCACATTTCTTTCTCATTCGCTGACTGAGCTCACGGAGACCAGGGGGACTCAGGTAAAAATTAGCTTTGCATTCCCAGGATTTGGCCTAGTGCCATTCAAGAAACATTTGCATGCCTAGCAATATGTTTGCCTCCCTGGAGTAAGCAGTGAACAAGAGAGTAAAGCTCCTGGCCTCCTAAGTCTTACAGTAGGGAATGTATACCCAAATAAATAGATAGTTATATATTGGAATGAACGATTCAAGGAAAAGTAAGAAGTGTCACGAGGGAATACACTAGAGGAACTAGAAGGAGAACTCAGGAAAACTTCTTGGATAAAATATTACATTTCTGTTGCATCTTCTCACTGACAGATATAGGCCTAGAGTGAGAAAGAGCTCCCCTCGAAGGAATGGTGGGAAAAGACCACCAGATCATGGGAGTCAGCTTAATGACTTCACATTATATCCTAAATGAAACTCTGGCTACTAACAGTTTAAGCTGGAGAGTATTAAAATCTGACTTACCTACAAAACACTGCCCTGGGACTACACAGGAGAAGGCCCAGAGGGAAAGAGCTGAGGGGAGGGAGGCACACTGCCGGGGCACTGAAGACTGCCTCCACCAGGCTGCTGGCCCTGAAGAGGGCAGGCCTTCAGTGCATTTGAAGATAGGATGATCAAGACTTGGGAATGGATTGCAATGTTTGAAATGAAGGAATGACCAATTACTCCTACTTCTCTGTCTCCTACAACAACACGTTGAACATTTTTCTTGAATGCAAAAGACTGGAGCAGTAGCTAATCTGGGAGAGCAGTGGGGATGGATAAGAAATACTATGTACAACAGATGGAGGATGCAACTATAAGCATAATGACCTTCAGACTGTTCCGGTGAGTAGGGTAGAGACAGGTTCTATTTTAAATAGAGGAAATTAAAGCATAGCAGTTAATTCAAAATGAAGTGATTATGAAGTGATACAACTGAGCAGATATCTCAGATTTCACTGTTCTTTCGGTGACTGTTGTTTCCAGTACTAGTAATTCCTGCACACTGCTGATTCTCCAGCAAGAAAATATTTCAACATCCTTGCCAAATAATTGGCAATAATTGTATGTGACTGACATTTGATCATGCGCCAGATCACACACATATCCCTTACAAAAAAAAAAAGTCCATATTTCACCTATGGTTGGAGTTTGAGAGTCAGTCATTGTATTTTCCTGAAACTGCTACAGAAATAATTCTAAGTATTGGCCAAAGTCTTACTGATGGCCTCAAAAGTTAATATAAACTTACTGGCTTTGATTTGTTAATTTTGCCAGTCTTGGGGCTTGAACTCAGGGCTTGGGCAATGTCCCTGAGCTTCTCTTGCTAGCATTCTACCACTTGAGCCACAGTCCCATTTCCATTTTTTTCTGTTTATGTGATACTGAGGAATCTAACCCAGGGCTTAATGCATGCTAGGCAAGTAAGTGCTCTACCACTAAGCCAACTTACTGTTTGTTTTTAAAGAATTCTGCATAATGTAGAATATTTTCAACACCAAGAAATTATACATTCATAAGTGTATAAAACAAGCATTGTTTAACTTTCCCAGAAATTATTTGTGCTTGATACTGAAACTAACTAATTCAACTGTATCTGTGCTAGGTACACTGTGGAGATTACACAGAGAATAATAATAGGCACTATAGTGTGTGGTGTGTGTGTGTGTGTGTGTGTGTGTGTGTGAACAAGCCATCTTCTCATCTGCTTTTGGGTTCATTACTTTCCTCATTCTTGCCACCAGACATAGAACAATTCCTTTCTCCAACCAGTTCACTTGGTTTTTGAAAAATAAATCCCATTTGATCAGTTCTTGGCAAAGTATCTCAGTAAATGGATTAATTCATTTTTTGATAGAAATTGTATTCTGTAATTATGACATTAAAATAATCTTTAAATTAAGTAAGTAACCACAATTGGACTAATAGTTCTTATCCTCAAAATATAGTGCTGACACTCTTCTAATACTAAATTTTCATCACAGAATTATGCTGCCAACTGTAGGAACTCTGAATATTGGAGTCCTTAAAAATCTTCAAGTATCATGAAAGATGGGACACTCAAAATTTTCTACTTTTCATTTTCTGTCTCTGAATAAAAACAGAAATGCATTCTTAGTCCTCAGGGCCAATGAAGTTCATAAGTCTAATTGCAATGGGGCAGGCTGGCTAGGTCAGTACTTTGGGCAGGCTTATTGTCCCTTAAGTTCATCTTTATTTTTGTTCTGATATAGCACAAGAGAAATCAAGTCTATAGCAAAAAAAAATGCCTTTAACCAAAATTAGCTGGATTTATTGTGGGATTTAGTTATCTTGTTTTTGAGGATATATTTCTTGGAATATAGAGGGAATAAAGTCTCCTCTGGCACGATAGGTGGCTGGACACCAACCTGCTAACATTTTTATTTACAGAAGTGCTGTCTATAGTGTCTTTGAGCCAGTGATTCCAAGGTCATATGTTTACTTCCATTCTCTTCTTTTGCTAGTGAGAAACATCTTAAGGAGTAATCTCTTTTCTCCCACCTCTCTAGTTCCTTTGGCTGGCCTGTGACTATGAAAAACAAATCCACAAAACACTCTCACATTTTTTTCCTTCTCTTCACATTGTTCTCCTACATGAACGTCTCCTCTGTGAAAAAAATTTAACACTGCCTATTTCTAATAACAAAAAGTTATAGTTTATGACAACCCAGAACTCAAGGAAATCAACACTTAGTCTTACAAACTCATACATACTATGGTGAATTGGTATGCTTCAACTTCGGACAATAGCCACCAAGAACAGCCCTAAGGCAGCTTGATTCATCAGCACCCAAGGAGTTAATGAAGAAACAAAGGCACCAAGAACATACACAATTATGACTGGACTGGATTTGCTTATTCGGTTTCAGTCAGAGACCACAACTTCGTTCAAATAACCCCAGTTTATTTTTGAAGAAAAAAAAAAAAGCTCCTGTCTTCAGACAGGATATGGGGGAGGAGTTAAAGGGTGATGTTTTACACATGCACATCTGGATACAGTCCAATTATTTCCCTTAAACATTCCCCCAGTTGTTTTCATTTTGCTCCATGCTTTGGCATTCATAAACTTGTGAGATTAATTGTGTGTCAGCAGTCTGCAGGCCTGGAGTTGGGCACCACTTTGAAATAGCAAGGCAGCTACAAAACAATTCTGTACATACATAGTTTTTTAAGAAAGGGAAGCATAGCCACACAGTTCATCTTTGTTTAATATCAGGGCATTGACATAAAGAAGGTAGTGTAAATTTTATATATGCTCTACTAACAAAATGTGTGTGTGTGTGCGTGCACACGCGCATGCATAAGACAGGACTTATCAAAAATAAAAGGGGGGGGACTTACCAAAAAGTGCAAGGGAGAATTCAGGGTTAAACATTTGTGTTGCTTTCATTTGATCATTTTGACAAGTGTCAATAGACTTCATTCTTTATCTTAGAAATATTTTAGTGATTAAAAGTCACCTTTGCCAAAAAAAAAAAAAGAAAATCTAAAGTTACCATAGAGGTGGTGAAAAAGGATCCTTGTTTTGAATTGTATTTTGAGAAGTCTCCTATGCTATATAAAAGCTGAAACTTGACGCCCTTGGCCCCAGTGTTCAGACCACACAGCCCGCTTTTGAGTATGAGGGGGTTGAAGCCCTGACCCCCAGAGCCCAGCAAACTGGCCTCACTTGGTAGGTGCTCAGGAAATGCGACCTGACAATAAAAGACCTGTTTTCTAAATGTTGGAAACCAGACAACTTTTTCTTGTTTGGCATTATTTTGCATTACATCTATGACAAACAAACAAGCCTACTAGATGTTGTGACATTTTCCAAAGCTAATGTCACATGGTATAGTCAGGTTAAGAGTGAGGGAGAGGTAAATACCCACACATTCTTAACTAAGCAGAGTTCTAGGATGGTTCTTTTAAGACATCACCAACCCTCTACACTAACACAAAACCTACAGCTGTTGGCAAAATGTTGTACAAACCTCTCAGATATGATTAGGGTTCAAAGAAATGGTGTGCTAATCCTCAAGGACAAGGAAGGGAAAAAACACAAACTTTTCATAATGTAGTTATTTCTTCAAGTACCCTGTGTGATGACAATGTTTACCTATGTCAAATCATAATCTAAGAGTAAACCCCTAGTTATTCAAGTCATAAGAGATACTGTAGGAATTGTACTAAAACCACTTATCCTTACAATATCCCATTCTTTTTAGGTAAATGTGTTTAAAAGCCACTGAGGAAATCGGGTTCCTCTCCTGAAAAAAGGGGTACATCTTATCAGCCATGTGTACTCATAGGTAATGAGGGCCAAATGAGGGAGAGAAAGTCATTGAAAAACCACAGAGCGAGTGACATCACTGGTCTATATTAAAAATCCAAAGTCCAAAACAAGAGTTTAATCCTTACATAAATTAATTTACTTATCTTAAAGCTAACTGGAATTATGGTAACAAAGCCACAAAGACAAGATTGATTCATATACAGCAAACTGCCATGAGCTGGTGCTAAAGATGGACAAGAGTAATCCAAAACAGAAAGCAACGTTGCTTCAAAACAACCCCAATGCAACTCTGAGACATGATACTTACAACATCTGTGCAGAAAAAAATTATGCTTTACTAAGTAAATCAGTTTCATTTTCTGAGCTTATCTTCTAATGGTGGAGCCCCTCTCATAGATTAAAATCCTTGGTACACATATGCTTGGTGAAAAAGCTAATTCACCACTCAGTTTTAGTTTCCTTTCCTTACATATAAGAAAGAATATCTACTGTGAAAAAAATATTTTGAAGCATGAAAATGAGACAGGAAGAATTTTTCATAGTGGCTACTTGGCACTGAGTAATTTACTTGAAAATAGTAAATCAATATTTCTAAAACTAAACTGGGAAAATATGTGCAAAATTAAGCAAAGCTACAAATAATGCCAACACAAATGATGAAGCACAGTACTGCTAAAACATACACCAATCTCTATTAACTACTGCTGCACATACTTTTCTTAATTGAATCAACTACAACAGACTTCTCTAGAGGCCTTTTAAGTCTAGCAGCTGTTTTAATTATTTTAATAAACATTATTTTAATAAATGAATATCTTCTATCATTTTAATAATGATGGTAATACTATTGCTTATATGATAATACTACTGCTGATATAATCCTTATGTCTAAGTTCACCTCAATTATTCTGATTATAGAATGGTACCATGAGAATGCTAATGCCTTGAATTCAATGTCTGAGTATTAGAGTAAAAAGCTCTATCAAAATTGAGATGCGGCAGGTTTAGTAAGAAAAGCTTTTAAACTCTACCAATGTCCAAAACAAAGGTCACAAATGGCAATTACACACCAACCACTGGGACTTTTTTACTAGACAGCACTGTAAGAAAATGAGCTCACGGCACTGAGAGCCACAGGGCCAAGTCAGAAAGCCCAGATCTGTACTGATTTCTGTTATTGCCACATAAAGTGCCAATTCTATAGCCTTTGGCTCTAGTCGTTGCACTAGAGGGTCTCCCTGGCCCTTCTGCTTTGCCTGGACAGTCAGACACTGAAAGGTTCTAGGCAAGGAGAGAGCACGTGGACAGAAGTAGAGGTGAAGGAGAGTTTATTGGGGTATGCTCCCAGGTGCCTCTCTGGTCGGGATCAGAGAGGTGGCGCCTGGGCCTGGCTCAGGCTCAGGCAGGGTTTATATGGCAGGGGCAAAAGGCAGTTTGGTCAGTGATGGTAGTGAGCACGTGGCTTGTTGTGCAAGTCTGGGTGGTTCCAGTTGGTCTCAGGCTCGTGCTTCTACGCTGATGCAGGTGGTATTTCCCGATAGGAAGGTGGTTTATTCCCAGCACCTGTGAACCTTCCAGGGGCCTAACATCTGCTGGTTTATTCTTGGCACCTGTGAGCCCTCCAGCGGCCTGGCAGGCAACACCCAAGTCTTGGGGCAGTCCTGATGATCTATAATTTTACTATATCAATCAATCAATAAAATCATTTTAAAATTAAAAAAAAGAAAATGGGCTCAAATGGGTGGCACAAATCTATTTCAGCAGTTTGTCCTTAAGACTACATTAATAGCTATTATTTCTGCCCTGTTTTAGGTTAGAAGGAGATCACTACTTTGGTGTTCCATTTTTTAGACAGGCATGAACTGCTGTAGTGATACTGGAGTTTAAACAATAACTTCAATTCTACTGACTCCATTTCATCTCCACAGGTAACGCTTAGATATCTTGCAATCCTGCTTTTTATCTTCCCCATCATGATTGACAAGGAAACCTGAAGGTCACTGATGATCAACTAATGACAAACCCAGTGATTTATTACTACTTCTGTCATTGATGGTTCTGTGTCACTCTGAAGCTTTAATAAATAAAGGTGCATTCTCATTCTCTTCTCTCCTCCCTTCCTCCTTCTACCATCTTACAGTACATTCTCTTACTATCTTGCTTCTCTGACTGTTCCATCTCTGCACATTTCCCTAACTTCTGAATCCTCCTACTCTTCTTTCTCCTATCATTTTCACTTCAATGCAGTACAATATTAGTCAAAAGGAAATTCCGAGATGTGTACCCTTAGGAAGATCCAAGGGAAGCACAGTTTGTTTTTACTAGTTTTGCCTTACATGTGCCCAAATCATGGAACTGTCACTTTTTCCTCCAGGTCCACTGTGAGAACACACAGAGCCGAAGTGTACAGGGCTTTCACAGGCAATTAAACCTATGGCATTACATTTTCTATTCTTATTGTTTCATCCCTCATTGGTGTCCCATGTTTAAGCCCTCATAGAGCAAGTAATAAAGACTTAGTCCCTAAGTTTTTAAGCACTTTAACTTATCCATTTAAATATCAGGAAATATACGAAACTTTAAAATCCAAGTTATTTTAAATACTCTACTTTCAGAATTACATGTTTTCTCTCAAGATCAAAACACATCATCTGTAACTTTTCTGTGACTCTCCTCACACACTTGTTTGAGCCCATTCAGTCACCAAGTCCTCTTTTATTTTGGTCATATTGAGGACTGAACCCATGCTTAGGCATGCTAGGCAAGCACCCTACCACTGAGGCACACCCAGAACCATATTGGGCATCATTAGTTCATTTTTGTGCTAGTCCTGGGGCTTGAACACAGGGCCTGGGTGCTGTCCCTGAGCTTCTTTTGCTCTAGGCTAGTGCTCTGCCATGTGAGCCACAGCTCTACTTCTAGCTTTTTAGGGTTAGTTCAGTGGAGATAAGAACCTCATGGAAATTCCTGCCCAGACTGCCTTCGAACTTCCATCCTCAGATCTCAGCCTCCTGAGAAGGTGGGATTATAGGCATAAGCCACCAGAGCCTACTTTTCTTTACTATTTTTACCCATGTTCTTTCCTTTGCCTCCCTATATCCATAGCCCTACAACAGGATTTTATTGTTATATCAAAACTATGGGAAGGTTTAGGTATAAATGTTTATTCTTTACATATTCCTTAGGAATATATGTTTAGGATTTACATAAATTAACCTAGTGAACTGAAGACTAACTGGAATTATAACAATGAATCCACACAGCCTGCAGGGCAAATTGCCACGACACTCTGACATTAGACAAGAGTGACCCAGAACAGAAGGCAATATATTGTGTCAAAACAACTCAAATGTGGGACACGATAATTGCAACATCTGGATAGATAAAATTATGCTTTAAGTGAATCATTTCTCATTCCTCAGGCTTATTATCTCATAAATTCAAATCATGGGTACATATGTGTTTGGGAATAAACTGATTAGCCAATCATGGGTGGTTCACATCTGTAATCCTAGCTAGTCAGGAGTCTGAGCTTTGAGGATTACTGTTCAAAGCCAGCCTGGGCAGGAAAGTCCATGAGGCTCTTATCTCCAATAAACTAACCCCCCCAAAAGCCAGAAGTGGAGCTATGGCTCAAGTTATAGAAGCTAGCCTTGAGCATAAAAGCTCAGGGTCAGTGCCCAGGCCCTGAGTTCAAGCAAGAGAGAGAAAGAGAGAGAGAGACACACACACAGACAGACAGACAGACAGACAGAGACAGACAGATGACAGGGGGAGAGAGGGAGGGAGGGAGAGCTAATTACTCTTGGTATACCTAAACCTAAAAATATTATCCTTAATATACCTAGTTTTTCCTCTGATGTTCCGTTTTTCCTCCCCTTAATCTTCACTTTCTCTACTATATCTAAGCACACAAAACTTTCTATTATTTTGAGTTGATCAATTTTCAAGTCAAAACTTTCCAGCAGTTTCTTTTAGGAAAGAACTCAATTAGTCCAGATCTTCTCCTGAACTTATCTTTTCAGCTCTGTATTCGTTGTCTTTTGCTGCCTAACAAATTGGCCTCGGACCAAGAAGCTTAAAACAATAAGCATCTACTATCACATGATCTGTGAGTCAGAAATCTGTGACAGTCATGACTTGAGGTCTCCCATGCCAACTAGAGCTCCAGTGATCTGAAGACTCCAACTCATTAATCTGGCTACTGACAGGATCGGTTCCTGCCACACTGTGGTGGTTACTCAATTACTTTTCTATTGGAGCTGTAACATATCGCCGCAAGCTTGGTATCTGAACCCAATGCATATGTATTACACTATAACTCTGGAGATCAGAAGTCTAAAATAGGTCAGCACAGCTGCATTTTTTTTTTTTTTTTTGGCCAGTCCTGGGCTTGGACTCAGGGCCTAAGCAATGTCCCTGGCTTCATTTGGCTCAAGGCTACCACTCTACCACTTGAGCCACAGCGCCACTTCTGGCCATTTTCTGTATATGTGGTGCTGGGGAATCAAACCCAGGGCTTCATGTTTAGGAGGCAAGCACTCTTGCCACTAGGCCATATCCCCAGCCCCCAGCTGCATTCTTAATAAGGTTCTGAGAATGAATCCATTTTCTCCCTTTTCCAACTTCTAGTGGCCACCTGCAATCACGTTCATTACTCCATCCTCCAGCTTCAAAACCATCCAAATAACATCTTGGCTCCTGCTTGACCTCTGCTTCCATTATATCTTCTAAGTCTACCGATTCTCTTTAGAAGGACCATAGGACCACACTGGACTCACCTAGAAAATTCAAGATAATTGCTCGATTTCAAAAACCCTTTAGTTACAAATAAGCTGTACAATGTCACTTCTGCTACATCAAAAGACACATGCACAGGTTCTACAGATTAGAGGCTATAAATGAGTCTCTTTGAGAAGGTTAGAAAGGATATTTTTTAGCCAACCACAGTCATTCATGACAGCCCTGGCAGAATGTGATAAGGCTTTCTACAAGGGTGTGGAGCTGCCTATTGAGATACATCTTCTACCTTTCCCCAATATTCAGCACATTTTTAACTCTTTCAACAGGACCTACTCAAGTTCCATTTACCACAACTATATATAGCATATGATAAGGCAAATAAAATGATGATAGTATATTATATGGCACACTGATGTTAACTATAGAATTACAAGGTTCTTTTATTGGTGTTATCTATGTACTGCACTTCACATCAAATAAAATGGGCTTTTGAAAGTCACTGGAATTAAATGCTGGATGATCGTGTTAGGTCTTCATCATCAACTGAAAACTGTATCTTACATTTTCTGTTTTCCCATGCATAAACTATAACATCAGTAAGTGCTCAATAAGAATTACTGAATAAATCATTTTTTGTAAGTTTTGAGGACCATATACATATATATATATATATATATGGTTTAGACAAAAGGTAAGCTGTAAAAGAGGAGTGTTCACAAATTCATTACTGAGTAATTGTCAGAATATGTGCCTTTTGCTATTTTTCTGAAAGTGTTCCCACTATTTCTGCTGACCTAATCACAGTCTTCATGTTGTCTCCCATGTGGACAACGACAGCAATTTGGAAAGTGCTTAATTGGATTTGGGAGTGGGCATGCATGGCAATGAAGCCAGCAGACTGCTATTATAAATAAAAGTCTGGTATTTTATCATTAAAATTTCACATGCTACCATAAACTAAATTTACTCCATACAGAATAAGATTAAAGTTGGGCTGGGAATGTGGCTTAGCGGTAGAATGCTTGCCTAGCATGCCTGAAGGCCTGGGTTCGATTCCTCAGCACCACATAAACAGAAAAAGGAAGAAGTGATGCTGTGGCTCAAGAGGTAAAGTGCTAGCCTTGAGCAAAAAGAAGCCAGGGCCAGCACTCAGACTCAGTTTGAAGCACTCAGGACTGGCCAAAAAACAAAGCTAAACAGAATAATTTTTTTAAAAAAATGAGAAGCCCACTATTCATATATCTATTTTTAAAATGTGAAGCCACTTAGATAATTTAGAGAAACTTTCTGAACTATTTTGAGATGTCACCAATAAAAAGTTTGCTAATATTCACAAAGAATTATTATTTCAAGTTATCTTAGAAGATAAAACTGAAATGAAGCAATAGCTTCCACAAGGAATATAAAACAAAGAGAAAACCTATCTTTTTTTTAATCTATATGTCATTCATAAAAGTCTTAGCAACCCATCCATCTTTCTCTCCCTCCCTCCTTTCCTCTCATATAAGGTAAATTAACAAGCAATATTAAATGGTAAGGAAAGGAAATAGTAAGTAAGACACAAGCTCTATAATACTAAGGCTTTTGTTCAAAAGTGCCAGCCAAGGAAGATAAATCACCAAGGTGTAACTTGTCAGTCCTTTCTAAGCCAAACAGCAAAAATCAAAAACTAGTATCCAAGTCTCATATGCTGCCAATGAAAAAAAGTTGCATTAAAACCTTCTAAAATCACTTATAGACACATTTATTTCAAAACGGAACATACTCACAATGGACTCACAGTTAAGCGGGAAGGAAGCAATACCTTGTGTTTAAAACTTAAGGTCACACTCCATCAATTTATATTTCCTTCCTGAGCTGAGGGACTCAAGCTCAGGCAAGAAGAAGAAAAGAAATTCATTCTTATACTCAATCATCACATGTTTAACGTTCTACTAGACTACTTCCAAGAAATATTCCCTAATCTTCAAAAACATGGTAGTCTCCTGAGTCCAGAGAACACACTGTGTAAAGAATTCCATCATTTTAAAATATTACTCATCAATGAAATAATGAAACAGAGTAGGTTGTCCTTAGAACTTACACTCTTTTCCTCAGCCAGGTCAGAATTTAACGTAGTGATTTCCTCTTAGGTATGTGGCCTCTACATAGTGTTGTACTATCTTAGATTTGGCGATATCTTTATATTCACTTTGCAAATAAAACACTATAGGTCTGGGAAAAGCTAAGATTAAACTTTTGAAGAGAAAAATGAATGCTAAGAATTATCTATTAAGTGTAAGGATGAGATAGGGAGATGGGGAAGAACAAAGGAAGGGGCGACATTGACCAAAAAGCACTGGACTCATAACCTAACTTACAAAACTGTAACCCTTTTGTACCAATACTTAATCATAATAAGTATTAAAGTAGAAATAAGGTATCTGAACTGCTGTTGCTAAAGATGATATTCTAAGCTTTGCCCCAAGTTCTCTGAGGCTGTTTAAACTAAAAATCATCATTCTTCAAAAGAAGAAAAAGAGATAAAACTACATGTAATTCACATAAGTCATAGAAATTTATGGCAATTTCAATTAACCCAGCATCA
This sequence comes from Perognathus longimembris pacificus, assembly GCF_023159225.1. Taxonomy (NCBI): domain Eukaryota; kingdom Metazoa; phylum Chordata; class Mammalia; order Rodentia; family Heteromyidae; genus Perognathus; species Perognathus longimembris. Next base: position 27,969,020 of record NC_063171.1, read on the forward strand.
CCCATTTAGTGCAATGGGCCTATAATGTACATATTTATAATATAACCATATATGAGATGTCCACAGCCACAGACACTCTTGCTATTTGTCTTATTAATGAAGTTTTCTCCAAAGTCTCCCTAAATTTCCCCTACGGCTCCTTCCTATCCACAAGTTCAAGGACTCAACTAGAATATTTTTAAGAATCGAACTGAGGCTTAGTAGTATTAGTGGTTACCCTCAGAAACACGAGGAGTCAATACATAGCTCATTTGAAAGCTAAACACCTATCGGCAAGATTGTGATTTCCATAAGACAATACCCAATTGAAGACATGAAGAGTATGATTTCATGAAACTCAATACACTGCATCTTTCACAGGTTACAGCTGAGAAGAGAGGGCTTAGAGTAACTAGGAGCCCAAGTGGCAAATAAGGAAGAATTTTACCTATTCAAGCTGTGGGAGTACATGATCTCAAGTTCATGTGGCTTGATAGAAAACTTTTTAAAAATGTCAGGGGGCCAGAGATACAGAGTAGTAGTAGAAGATAAAATTCTGAGCATGCATACAGCTCTGTGTTCAACTGGGGAGGAGGGAGGAACAAAGAGGTAGGAGGGGAAAGAAGGAAGATTTGGAATAAACAAAATGCCACTCAATGTGGAATTTCATTCCAAATTGAAGAATAGAATGTTGTTTTATAACAGGAGTTTCATGATTTTATTGATAAGCAAGAAATGAAACCTGAATGATAGGAATAAAGTTAAAAAGAATAATTCCATCATACCCATACATAGACACACATAGACACACGCACACACACACACACACCTAAACACTACTAGCTCTGCTATTCTTAACTTTTACCTGACACAAATATTTACACCTTTGAACTTTTCAATTCTATGTTTATCCTAAAATAGATGCAGAGTTTTATCCCTTTGCATATTCATCTGTGCTTTTGCAATTTGTCATGTACGACCTGCAAACCTATCTAATTATACAGCATCTACAAGTACTCATCAATGCATAGTTCTATAAGCAATGAGTGTCATGTGCAGAGCTGGCTGTGGATATCTTGCAGACTTCAGGTCTGGCTTAGAGCTTCCTGCATAGAGACCTGCTGTGCATTTAATACTTCCAATGAGGCAAAGAAGGCAAGAACAGGAAGAGAAAACTTTCAACGAAGTCAGGTCTCTCAGAGACCCCATATACTTCAATTTCTTATGGAGACAAGCCAGGGCATTTAGTTGCTCATGAGCAATTCTAATCACTCCAGCACCCTGTGGGTAATCCAGACACATACTTGGAGTGCTTCCAGAGAGCTGTTCTCAATCAGGCAATTGTCTCAACAACAGAACAATTGCACACTCAGCCCTATTTAAAGCATCCTCCCTACCCTGACCACTAAACCTTTTGTTAGAATATACAAAGTACCCTTTTATCTTCGGTGTTCACAGACACAGGAAGAAACAATAGGCCATAATGAGGAAATGGAAGGTGTCCTTCCTTATTTTTTTTCCATTGCAGTATAGTGAATATCTCAAGAAAAGTTTGAAACAAAAACAGGGAAATTATAATAGATGAGTAATAATCAAAAGACATTCATTCATTCATGAAACAAGTATTTGCCCAGTGTACTACAAGCAGAATGTCTACTATAGCAGAATGAATTATAAGTAGTTAAAATAGGTAAGGGAATATTTGTGGAACTCTACAATAAAGCAAAGCTATTCAAGGAAACAGCATAAAATCCATGCATGCAAAGAACATAATTACTGAAGACATGGTATGTCCATGTTTTGCCTTTGTAGTCTTTTATCTGAACATTCTAAAACATCAGGTGTTAATCTCCACTTTTCAGGAAATTACACTTTTAAGAAATCTTACTGTACTTGCATTTGCAAGACAGAGTTTAAAAACTTAAGAGTCTATTTCAAATTTTGAATGTGATAACTTCTCAGACATGAGAGCTAAATAATTGTAGTAGTATTTACAGTATCAATGAACTGCTTTTGATCATTTGAAAGCAAACTAAATGTACCTGTTTGTTCCAAGTAAAAATGTAAGGACTCCAACTATATTTTAAGAGAAAAAAGAGGCATGAGTTTGTTAGTGAGGTGGAGCAATTTTCAGTTCAAAAACTAGTATGCCTAAAAAACATAAAACCCAAACTAATAGGCCTGTGATCCTTTGTCATGTTAGAATGACATAACTCATCACAGCTCCTATTTAGCCTTTAGTTGCCAAGTTTTGCAAATTATAGATTTTAGAATACAAAGGCAATGAAATATAAATTAGATCATTCCATCTTTGGCAAATCTGATCAACCTCTAAGACATTAAAATGACAAAGGAAAAAATGTTAGGTGGGGAGAATTCTAATTAGTCAGAATATAAACCCCACAAGCTTTTTAATATGTAGGCAATGTTCTAAGTATCTTGCTTTTTGCTAGGTATTTGAGATTCAAATAAATGTATCAGCATTCCAGTGGATGAATTGTCTTCAAGGGAGTCATTTCTACATTAACCTGAAACCTATTGCTAGAATAGACTTGGCAGACAGTTGACCATCCTATAGTCTCTATGTGTACAATGATCACTGAGGTGAAAGATAAAATCGTAGTACAGCATGACAGGAGACAGGACAAGAAACAATAAGGATGTGACTATAAAGCACTTTTCTTGAAAGCTAGTGCCTCAGTTGTAAGAATTCCACCATGCCCTTCAGTTGCAGGTTCTTTGCAACTGTTTCATCCAACCTATGTGTGTAGTGCCTGTTGGTGCATGTGAATCCTGGGAATACAATGAAATAGAACCTACCCTCAATCAAGGTGCTTGCAGTCTAGAAGAGCTGACAGACACATAATCTAACAGACTATATGGTGTGAGACTTGAAATAAGATAGGCTGCAATGGTGGCCCAGAAGAATCCCTCTTGGTTGGCCAATAAAAAACAAAAAAAGCTTTGCCTATTTCAAGTACTCTGCAACAGTGGTTATAAATAATATTTTCTAAAAGTTTGTGGAATTGATAAACATTTTAAGCAATGTGTGTAATCCAAGCAATAAATAAGTTCTTTCCCCCCCTTTTTTTTCTTTATTGTCAAAGTGAAGTACAGAGGGGTTAGTTTCATATGTAAGAAAGTTAGTACATTTTTTATCCAACTTCTTTACTTTGAGTAGATTAAAAATTCATGTAGCTTGGTTGATACTTTGTGGAAAATGAACTATGCCACTTGTGGGCAGAGACTTTGGGAAAAACAAAGGAAGAGATGATACTGTCCAAAAAGGAATGTACTAATTACATAATTTATGAAACAGCAATCCCTCTCTTCAACATCTTCATAGTAAAAAAATTACATTTAACTGTACCCTTTTTGCACAACACCTTGTCAAAAAATTGTGTTCAATTAATAAATAAATTAAATTATAAAAAAAATTACATTTAAAAAATAATCCTGTAGATAAAACATAAACATCTGAATTTCAAGAGCCATTGGCTCATGCCTATCATCTAGCTACTTGAGAGGCTGAGATCTAAGGATCCTGGTTCAAAATAAGCCTGAGTAGGAAAGTGAATGAGACTCACCACCAATTAACCACCAAAAAGCCAGAAGTGGAGCTGTGGCTCAAGTTGGCAGAACACCAGTCTTGAGATAAATTGCCAAGGGAGAGTGCTGAGACTCTGAGTTCAAGCTCCAGTATAGACACAAAAAAAATTTAAAAGATTGAAGTACTTACTTTGGCTAAGAGGTAGTTAAGGAATCCTCTATGCTTCTCTCAAGGTAGCTGTAGAAAAGGACAGAGGGTACCCCTAGAGATAGTCCTGCTATAGACCAGGAGAAGAACAGTTTGGCTCAACATTTGGAACACAATAATGTAAACTAAGACACTGGAAAATTACATAGGGACTTAAGAGAATTTTTAATTCGATGGTTGATGAAACTATATTTTATAAATTAGAGGAAGTAATGTTTTGAACAGTGTTGACAGTATAGATATTACATTGTTTACATTAAACATGTAGGAATATCATTATTCCCTTAAACTTGGCCTTTCATGTCTCACATCCTTAAAAACTTCTTATCTAGACATAACTTTAGTGACACAGTTTTGCTTGTTTGGTTTTGGTTTTGTTGCCAGTCCTAGGGCTTGAACTCAGGGCCTGAGCACTGTCCCTGACTTCTTTTTGCTCAAGACTAGCACTCTGCCACTTGAGCCACAGCGCCACTTCCGGCTTTTTCTATATAAATGTGGAGCTGAGGAATCAAACCCAGGGCTTCATGTATATGAGACAAGCACTTTACCACTAAGCCATATTCCCAGCCCTAGACATAACTTTAGACTCAGCAAAGAATTAGAAAAACAGTGCAGAGAATGCCCCTTCTCCCAATAAAGCTATATTTTAATAGATTAATTGGTTTAAGGAACACTTTAGATCTTTAATACATATGTAACATTAAGCAAATTTACTAAGATTATGTCTATAGACAGACTGAAAATAGACAAAACTACTAAAATTGGGTCCCAAGGAAGCCTTGTAAATCTGGCTAAAATGACAAGGTTCTCTCTGTGCTAAGCTCTCAGTTTCAGGACACGACACGACACGACACACACACACACACAAAGAAATATGTATTCTAACACAAAAGGTGAGCAAAACTATAGTATAACCATCTTTTGCTGATGGCTTTCAGAGTTACCAGGTTTTTGTCCTTAGGATGCAGTGCCCTATGGAATGACTCTCCTTTGGCCCCCTTCACACACTGAGTCTTCTCCTACTTCCCCAGGAAAAGTTGTTATGGTTGATAGATCGGGCCACCATTGCTAAAGAACTTAAAAGGTGAACTCCCATGTCCTCCGGGTCCAAATGGATCACTCTGGTAATTCATTTTTAGATGTGATGAAAGTGTGATAAGATGTAAAGCCAATGTGGATGTAACCCTGGAAGAGGCCCCCCTTTGTTAAAGAAAGATAGGCCTCACTGCCTGGGAAGACGTAACTTCTCCAGATAGATGGTCTGTCCAGTCAGCGAGGGTGCTTTGCACTACTTTGGGGCCAAATACTTGGAAAATAATGAAGTGCTAATCTTGCTTTTCTTTGCCATTATTCCTTCTTCAGAAACCACAAACAGAGTGGTTGTTGTGGTCCTGAAGGGATTTGAATATTTCTGGTCCTTGGCCATAATAACACTGCAACCTGAACACAGCCCCTAACACTACCTACTGCCTTTATCATCTTGGTGCACATAAAGGTCTGGAAAAAGAAATGCTACTCCTCTCCTCTTTCCATTTACTACCCTAAGGAGAAATAGGGGGCTAGTGATAAATAGATTATTGCTGCTATTTCTGGAGTGTGACAGTTGTCAAGGGAGTGGGTAAATAATAAAAAGATAAATTCAGTCCCCTTCCTCCCCACCCATTTTTTTTGTCTCTTACCACACGCTGTGTTTTACATGTTATGATTCCACAAGAAGGCTTTCCCTAGATGGAGCTCCTCAATCCTGGCCTACCCAGACTGTAGAACTTAGAGCCAAATAAACTCTTACTGTTTATAAATTGTGGTCTTCTGGTAGAACAGCACAAAAATGCAGTAAACACCAACTGTACATTCTTTTTTTCTGAAAAAGCTCATATGTGATAAGTTCATTGTAATGCCAATCTTCTTTGTCACAGCACCAATTACAATAGCCAACACACAGGAACAACTCAAGTACCTGTGGACAGGTACTTGATGATACTGACATATTCCACATAGTGGAATATTATTCACACTTATAAAATGAAGAAATGTTGTCACTTGTTACCACATGGAACAATCTGGACGATAATGTATCAATTGAAATAGGCTAGGTATACAAAGACAAATATGGTGTGATCTCACCTATACAGAACATCTAAAAGAGTTGAATTCACAGAAAAAAACAACAGAAACAACTGTGACCAAAGCACAGGAGGGAATGGGAAAAATGGGCAGATCTTGGTCAAAGATCACAAACTTTGTAAATAATGAGACGGATACATTCTGTGATTTAATAATACTGTATACTTGAAATCTGTATACAATAAAACTGTATACTTGCAATTTACTGAGTATATATGTTAAGTATTCTTACCACAAAAGGAAATTATGTGAGGTGAATGAACATGTTAGCACTATTATGGCATATACAAGGATGTGATTATACATATAATAGTTATATATTATATAATATATATTCATGTTTGCATATACTTATATGCTTCTATGTGTATTCATAATCTATGAAGGTTTATACATATATACTTACATATGTACTTCAATAAAACTGTATACTTCAATAAAATTGGGGAAAATTAGTCTCAAGGAAACTTGCTTTCATGAATGTACAGAATCTCATCAAACAGGCGTTTGTAAGCTCCATTGAAAAGAATATCGATACCAACAAAATGTTTAAATGATTTTCCAGATGGTTCTTAAAACACCTCTTGTATCTATTATCAAATTCACCTAATGCAAAGCCCAGGAACAATAAAAAGAATGCCAATCACACGTAACGATTTGAGAACAGGTTAAGATATATTGAACTGAAAATTTTGAAAGGGCCAAAGGCATTAAGTAGAAAAAAAAAAGATATATGGAACTATTCTAGGAAATCTGATTTTTGTTTCAGGTCTGAAAATTTTATAAGACTGTTTTTTATAAAAACAAAATTGAACTCTAAAAGAACTTTTGATACAATAATGTAACATTTAAAAATTATCAGTATAAGTCAGGTGCTGGTGGCTCATCCCTGAAATCCTAGCTACTTTGGAGGCTGCTCTGAGGATCCTGGTTCAAAGCCAGCTGGGGCAGGAAAAAGGCAATAAGACTTATCTCCAATTAAACACCTAAAAACTGGAAGCTAAGTTGTGACTCAAAGTGTAGGGCACAAGCCTTGAGCAAAGAAATCTCAGGGACAGTGCCCAAGCCCTGAGTTCAAGCCCCACAACCGACCAAAAAAAAAAAAAATCAGCACATTCACATAGTTCAAAATCTTAAAAATATAAAAAGATTTGAAAGGAAAAATTATCTTTGTAACCTCTGACTAGTGTGTTCAGAACAGATAAAATTTTAAAAAGTCATCTCTTTTATCTGTTTTTCGTGTGTATTTTTGTTTCTGAATAATTGTTACCATGACAATATCTTACATTAAGCTACCTAACACTAATCAGGAAAGCAGAATTTATTACCAAATGTTTGGAAAGTAGCCTTTATATGTGTATTTCTTGACTTAAGATGATGCTTGTGATCTCATAAACCATGAATTCTCTAAGGAAAATTTCAAAGTTGATAGTCAAGCAAAACAACACATATGCCATTACATTATACTAGGTTTAGAGTATTTTCATTATGTCAAACTCCATATAACTAATCAAAAGCAGAGGGAGATTAAGCAAGAAATTATGCATTGTTCCTCAATGACAATAATAGCACATATTGCTGTTTCCTACCATTAGAAAAACATTTACTAACATAAGTCCATGCCCAGTATATACTTGTTGAATGAACACTTTGAAGTCCACAAACACCATGAAATTTAACAAAATGACAGAACCAATTTTGCAATTCTTTTTCAAATTTACCATAGCCAAATTATTGTCTTGGAAAATCATGATTTTAGAAAATAGGACAACCCAGGCCCAATGGATAAATCATATTAAAAACAAAAAAAAAAACACGACACCGAAATTAAGTCTATAACCTGCAGAGCTGGCACCTCTAGGAGAGAACATTCTAGAGTTTGCCAATAATCAATTCCACTGAGTTCTTCCTTTTGCTCAATCTGTTAAGTCTCTGGTAGTAATTTCTACCAATTGTGTTTACTTTCCTTTGGAAGATGAACTACAGCTGAACATCTTTCTTACACCAAAATCTAATTTATTTAAACCAGTTTGGTCAATAAGTAAGCTTCTACCTCAGTCAAAACAACACCTTTCTGGAACTCCTGCTTGCAGTCTTCCCACCCTGCACAACCAAATTCCAGGTCATCTGAGTTGCCAAAGTGTCTTCTGGGATACCTCTGTCCAATTTTTCATATTACTCTCAAAATGACATTAAAATTTAGGGGGCTGGGGATATAGCCTAGTGGCAAGCGTGCCTGCCTCGGATACACGAGGCCCTAGGTTCGATTCCCCAGCACCACATATACAGAAAATGGCCAGAAGCGGCGCTGTGGCTCAAGTGGCAGAGTGCTAGCCTTGAGCGGGAAGAAGCCAGGGACAGTGCTCAGGCCCTGAGTCCAAGGCCCAGGACTGGCCAAAAAAAAAAAAAAAAAAATTTAGGGGGGTCACATGTTATTAAATAAACACAGCAGGGCTGGGGATATGGCCTAGTGGCAAGAGTGCTTGCCTCGTATACATGAGGCCCTGGGTTCGATTCCTCAGCACCACATATACAGAAAATGGCCAGAAGTGGCTCTGTGGCTCAAGTGGCAGAGTGCTAGCCTTGAGCAAAAAAGAAGCCAGGGGGCTGGGGATATAGCCTAGTGGCAAGAGTGCCTGCCTCGGATACACGAGGCCCTAGGTTCGATTCCCCAGCACCACATATACAGAAAACGGCCAGAAGCGGCGCCGTGGCTCAAGTGGCAGAGTGCTAGCCTTGAGCGGGAAGAAGCCAGGGACAGTGCTCAGGCCCTGAGTCCAAGGCCCAGGACTGGCCAAAAAAAAAAAAAAAGAAGCCAGGGACAGTGCTCAGGCCCTGAGTTCACGGCCTAGGACTGGCAAAAAAAAAAAAAACAAAAAACAAAAACAAATAAATAAACACAGCAAATCCCAAGTGGAAGCAGAAACATTATTCTTGATTGATATATAGCATGTCTTTTTCTCTTCATCTCATTCTGGTAACACACTCCAATGATTTATCTCATATCCCAATATTTTCATTATGTATTGTAATGTTCTTTTTTTCTGAATAAGAGTCCCATGATGGACCAGAGGTGTGGCTTAGTGGTAGTACGCTTCCTGGAGATGTGTGAGGCCCTGAGTTTAAACCATAGTAACACACATATATATGCACGCACATGTGTGGACATATACACACATACCACACACACATACCACACACACACAACACAAGAGGAGTCCCATAATGCTGAAAGGCTGAAGGCTTTTGTTGCTGTGTTTGTTTTATTGCTGTATTGAGGATTCATCCCAGTGCATGCTAGGCAAAGTTCCACTACTGGGCTAGAGCCCTCAGACTTCCAGAAGATGAGAAAGGGGGCAATAATAACATTCAGACTTGCTTTGTTCTCTTTATCTCCTATGCTTCATTTCTTCCTCTTGAAATACATTCTACTTCTCTAATGGAGAGTTGAAGAGGGAGGCCATGGTGGCCTGAGAAGAGACAGGAGATGTGAGGCATGGCACAATGGCCACAGAGGTGGTGGGGCTTAAATAGGGTTATGGTTAAGGGGCAGGGCCCCAGGGAGCTCAGAGAGAGTTCAAAGAGTCTCACAAGTTCATGGTACAGGTCTGCCAGGTCTGGGAACATGTCCAAGTTCCTGTCCTTGTACTTCTACCTCAGGAGCTTATCACCTGGGAGTGGGGTGGGGAAGTGGATTTCACCTCTATGAGTTTTCAGAAGTCCCCATCATCCACCAAGATGCCAAGATGGCACCAGTTAGACCCAGTATCCATATTTCATACCCAGCCACCATGCTGAGGGCCTTCAGCTGTAATTCAGGAGCTCTTACTACAGATGAAAGGTCACAGATGACAGAAAGTACAACCACCAGGTCACACAACAAACTCAGTGGGGAACTGGACACCAATTAGGTTGTTGGCTCAATACACAGTATTCGCCCTCTTATTCTACATTCTGCTACCACACAATGACAAACAAGCTGGTTTAACTGTGTTTAAGTAAATAATAAAATGTTTCTAGGTAAACCTGAACATTGGTGCAAATACATATTTATCTGAAATATTAAAGTCATTATTTTTCTTCCTGACAAGTTTGCCCAGCATCATATAGGTCGGAGTCTCACCTATATACCGTTGTCTCTTCACCACTATCTGTGCAGTAGGCCTCTTTCCATGTTTTTGGTATGCATGCGTGAATGGAAAAATACATGAATTTGGGTGAAAAAAGGTTTATTTTTTACATTTCTTCTAAAAAATGAGTCTAGCCTTAGAGAAATTATATGAAAGTATTAAGTGTAGAGATTTCAGATTAGTAAGAAAAAACATGCTAAGTATATAAAATAAGCCTTCTTTACCTCAGCATCCCTTCTCTAACCATAAAATGGGAGAAAATTCCATCTACGGAAAGAAAAGTTTTAACTTTCTTATGTACATACCTGTCTTGATCTTGCAGGTTTTTCTCAAACAGCTCTGAGTTGTGAACAAATACCTCCAACTCTAAAACTTGCTTGTGTACAATCTGGTCATGTTTATTAAAGGACTATTCACATAAGGGATTAATCTTCGTGTTTCAGATGCTTATGTTTTAATGTGTCAAAACACATTTTGTCTTAACTGAACTTATTCTACCTTAGATGTTACCTTCACAACACACTGAAACTGCATAGGTATCCTTAAATAGTAAGCTTTAAAAAAGCACTTCTAGAATATTTTTCTGAAAATAAAAACCATTCAACCTTGCTCCACCTAGATACTCCACCCATATTCTTTTTCAAATACAGAATCTCAAATAGGTAGAATAAAATAATAGGTTAAAATTCTCCTACTCTTAAAAGGAATAACATAAAACTAAAAAAAAAAAAAAAGTGCAGCCTTGGGAAGTGAGAAGGGAAAGGGCTCTGCTTCCTTCCCTGTTTCTAAAACAAGGTCTGCCTACCAAAGACTAGAATGCTAGAATGAGACTTTCGTTTTAATTTCAACTGAGACAAATGTTATAACTGTTTTACTACACATCAACAGGAAACGAGATTACTCATCCATTCTACTGAGATCTCCCTGACTGGAAGGCTCAACACATTTTTTTCCTTGCTTAAAGGATCCTATGTGAAAGGATTAAATTTCACAAATTCCAAAATACATTTACGATTCAGGATTTTAAAATTTAATCCCTTAGCCATTCACTTTAGTTTTAAACAGCTTGTTTATCTTCTTCCTGCGAGCACAAAATGCAGTGCAGAAATGGAAACCAGATTTCTTTATGTAGTGAATTTCATGTGGTTTCCACATTTCTCCTGGCGGTCGTTTCCCAGCAGACATTCATCTAAAAAATTCCTCCTTGAGTGATTTTTTTTTCAGGAAGATGGCATGTGCAGCATTTTATAGACATTCTAAACACACTCTCAAATGTGTTAGAAACGGCCTACACCTTACAGCACTCCACATCGAAGTTTTAAAACCTTTACAAAGGCAAACAAAGATGAATCAAAGAAAAGTGTGATTGCTAGTGGTCTTGATTCTTAACAAGAATCCCCTTTGACTCTTTCTATTTAGGAAAATATCAGATTGATTCATACTTATGCATCAGGTTCCATTTGGAAAATTTGCACAGCATATATTTAAACCATAGACCCCTCTGCCCTCTAGGAGCTTGTAGTCACGTCAGAAATATAAGATATAAATGCTAAAACAAATCAAACAGCTGCTTAAGGAACATAAGCAGAGGGCTAGAAATATGGTCTAGTGGCAAGAATGCTTGCCTCTCATACATGAAGTCCTAGGTTTGATTCCTCAGCACCATATATAGAAAAAGCCGGAAGTGGCGCTATGGCTTCAGTGTTAGAGGGCTAGCCTTGGGCAAAAACAAGCCAGGGACAGTGCTTAGGCCCTGAGTTCAAGCCCCAGGACTGGAAAAAAATAAAAATAAGAAGCATTAGCAGCATACAACCAACAAATGGAGGAATGGATGAAAGACCCATAGAGATGATATGGAAATATTTGATACTCAATATTTTCTTCACAGCCATAAGAAAGCTTCTTTAAAATAAAACAGTGCAATTAATACATACCTCGACTATTTCTTCTCCTTTATAAATATATCTATATTTTTCACTTTTTGTTAAGTCAAAAGCCAAAATTACTTTAAAGACCACATGGAAGTAGAAAGTAGCATATAACCTCATCAGAAAGCTATGTGCTTTTATGCAATGCATACGAAGTTAAAATTAATTGATTAAAAGTTTAAGGAGAAGACATGAAAATTTCTTGAGCCTAGCACCTATATTTACTGGTTGGTAGTTCAATTCCATGTTTTGAAGAAGGAACAGAAAGAAGTAGAGCTGAAGAAGAGAGCTATGAGCTATAGAAAGGATCACTCTGGAGAAAAGTACTATAGTTGGAGAAAAGATGGAGAGGGAAGACAAAACATTACAAAAGAAGAGCCAAAAAAAGGAAGAAAACTACTTAATAAATCTATTTTAGTAAATTCCTTATGAACACTTTATTGAAGCATGATGAAAATTAATACAACTCATGCTTTCTTGTCAAAACAACTAATTAATATTTCTTGATCTTCCTCTCTTAACTAGTCAAAAGAAATGTACCATGAAAATGGCCTTCAACTCCTGTTACAAAGTTGTCAAGCATTTTTTAAGATGAAAGTATGTGCACATTAAAACCAATTTCTGTGATTCCACAAAATACTACACGGGCTGTAGCTTTAAAAATATTAAGTACTCTGGGTGCAATGGTCCACACCTCTGATTCTAGCAGACATGAGAAGTGGAGACTGGAATCATCATGGACTGGGCCAGATTGGACATACATGGAAGACCCATCTCAGTCAATGGAGGGGGTGGTTCTTCATGTCACCCTAACTACATGGGAAACATAAATGGGTAGACAGAAATTCATATAGTGTTTCTCTGGTATACACCAGAAGATTACAAATCCTAAAGTAAAGACAAAGTGTCATGTTATGCAAGTATGTCTATTATTAGTCAAGGACTTGGAACTGCATCAGTTTAGGTACTCTGAACAAAGGACATCATTCATTGTAGCCAATAAGCTTAACAAGCATCTCCATCACAGAAAAGGTATTTTTCCCTACCCTAGAAAAAGAGTAGTTCTTAGTCTTGATGTGACACACGTCTAGGTATTTTGTTCCCTTTAGGATAATATACATGCTTATTTCTAAGTAATACTAAAGAAATAACAGATGGGAGGTGGACACTAGTTGCTCACAGATATAATCTTAGCTATTCAGGAAGCTGAGATCTGAGGACCACAAATGAAAGCCAGCCCAGGTAGAAAAGTCCATGAGACTCTAAAAAATAATAATAATAATATGCCCCATTTATCTTAATGTATACAAAAAGTTGTATATTAACAAACAGTGAGTGAACATTAGCATTACTAATGAGATAGTTTGTACTTTTTCTTCATACTAAAACGTTGAAAAAGGGAGTGCTTTGGGGTTTTGTTGTTAACTCATATATTCAATGAACCACCCAAATGCTGGAAGCAGAGGTATGGTTCAAGTAGTAAAGTCTGAACTTAACACAGAATTCAACAGGAGTTCACAGCACATAGCATTCACATGATGCTATAAGCTTTGAGAGTAGAAGTACACAACCAACAGGAAACAGTCTTAGTAGGTCTCACTTAAAATCTGCCTGAAAAGGCCGCCAAAAGTTTTCTAAGCTTTTTTTTTTTTTAACTTTTTCTAAAGATTTCAAGACAATGCTTCAGGCTCACTGGAGTCATAAATCATATATTTACCTTCATGTAATTGGTATTCCAGAAAGCCAACATTTCTTAAGGCTTGTCTTCCCAGATGTATTAAGTTACTGTATCTAGAAATGGCTGCTGAGCATGCTAGTGGTTGGTAAAATTCAAAGACATAACATTATCTTCCTCAATTGATTTGAGGAAAAATGTTCATAAAATATGTACTGCTTTTGGTTAAGGACTGATTTCCAAATAAATAGATCCAGTAATGGAAATTCTAGAAATAGGCAAAAACAAAATGTGCATTCATAAATGTATGTTTAAAAAAGCAATACTCTCGCAATCTTTGCCCTTGGTAAGCTTTTCCAAGGTTATAGAACTGGGTGCATTAAGTTTCTGAGTTAGAGCAGTTCTGATTTTACTTCTTTTTCAGTCACTGAAGGAAAATCCAACTCCCTTGGAATATTTCTGCTGTTTCACAGGCTTGTTATTATTCTCTGCCTAAAAGCACTGTACTCAGTGATGAGCAAGAAGCCATTTATTCCAAGTCAGACAAAGAAAGAAAAGTAGAAAGCTTTGCTACCAAGAATCTCCTGGTCCTTTGGTTCCCTAACAAAATAGGAGATACTGGAGGCAGTAGAACTGCATTGCCTCTAACAAAAAAAAAATTAAAAAAGAAAAAGTGCTAATCCATATAACACAAAGTCACAGTTAGTTTAAGTGGGGCTACCTTTCCTAATTTTCAATAAACTGAAGTCAATTAGATTTCTTTTTAATCTCAGTTACGAGCAAAGGAAGGAGAAAACAGAAAACAGTAAGAAAGGAAACACCTCACTTGGTTAGATCCTGCTTTTGAACACAAGATTGAGTGATGGCCACACAGGATGCATCCAGAAGATTAAAAGGCCAAAAATAAGCAAAGAACTATGACTGGTCCCCATATCCACATTTATTTCAGAAAGGAGTGTGACTTAGTGCTTTATTGTGTGCGTGTGTGTGTGTGTGTGTGTGTGTGTGTGTGTGTGTTGAAATCATGCTGTTTTCCATGTTGCTTTAGTTCTCAAATTATTAGCATAATGGAGACTTGACCAGAATTAAATGTTTGCTGTGCAGCTTTGGCTAACTCAATTGTCTCCTAAACTGTATATTACATGCTACTCAAACAAAATAGAAAGATACTGCCCCAGCCAGGTGCTGGTGGCTCAGGCTTATAATCCTAACTGTGCAGGAGACTGAGATCTGAGGACTGTGGTTCAAAGTCAGCCCAGACAAGGAAGTCTATGAGATTCTTCTCTCCAATTAACCACCAGAAAACTGGAACTGGTGCTGTGGCTCAAGTGGCAGAGCATTATCCTTGAGCAAAAGAGGTCAGGGACAGTGCCCAGGCCCTGAGTCCAAGGCCCAGGACTGGCAAAAAAAAAAAAAAAAGATACTGCCCCCATCTTCAACTATGGAGGGAAGAAATCCATGTAGCAAATGTGCAGGTAACAATTCAGTACAAACTATACAGCATCAGATAATTTTGATAGCAGGAAATCTGAATATTATAAACTGAAAAAAAATAATCTCAGAAGGCTGATGATATGCCTTTGTGTATGAAGTAGAATAATGTATTTTGCTGTTTTTTTCTATAATCATAAATTAATGTTCTTACCCTCCTTGAGTCTCGACTTAATCATCAATAAAATGATGAAAATAACATCATTATTATAGGAGATTATTATAAGGAAATAATATTCTGTAGGCAAAAGAATTTGTCATTTGTAAAGAGGCTATAAAATGACTGTTGAGAAAGTAGTTAAAAGGAATCACATAATTTAGCAAAGGAGAAAGAGTGAAGAACTTGAAATAGCCAATGATTAAATTTAGGTCCCTGTTATTGGAATTAATCTTGTACTAATCTGTGTACTCACTTTGTAACAAAATCACATTAAGGCTCCATAAATACTACCTGTGGTATGTATATCTGGGTATTACAAAATAATTTTCAAACATTCATAATCCTGCTCCTTTTACAGGACACGAAAGCAAACCTCAGTCCTGTTTCAATATGAAAATTTCTAAAGTCATAAACGTTTGCCTAGCTGGGGAATTGAGAACCAACAGAAATACTGTCTCCTTTCCATAGCATTTTAAAATAGAGCAAAGCTTCATAACTATCCAAAATGATTCATTGATTCACAGTCACTTTGATCCATAGCTTTTGAGCTGAACAAGTCAAATAACTTTAGTTCCTCAAAGTCAAGTCTTTGTCATGTCTGACTTTGCCAAGGCCCCAATACATTTCAAGATTCATCAGCTAACTCTAAGGACATGGTTCCAAATCAATGCCAAGGACTCTCCATTGCATGACTGGCTCCTCGGACTGAACTTGCTTACTAACTAACGTGCCTATAGTAAGGGAAGGCAGGACTCAGCTCTTTTTTCAGTTTGTGTACCTAGTTCTTGGAATTGGGAATATCACATGAGTAGCAAGAAAAAAAATAAATTCCTTACTTCCTGAACTACTTGGAAGAAAGAAAACATAATTTTGTCAACTGAAAGCCCAAGGAGGTGGGCATATATACTAAAAGGAAGCCAAAGAGGAGTAAAGATTTAAATCCTCTAGTTAAAACATTATAAAAAAAAAATCTCTTTCGTGCATAGACAGAACTACTTGGGAGGGTATAAATGTGTGAGGTGAGAGGAAATCATGGAATAGTCTCATCAGAACCACATATCCTTTGCCTTAACAAAATTTTTTCCATCAATATAAACAGAAGTGAGCTGAAGAAAGGCTTTCACTATTCATAGCAGAAACAGACTTACACCTGGAATGCTGGATTCCTAGAGGACCATTGTCTCATTGCCTCATGGCTCCTCAATGATGATTTAATGTGAGCAAACATCCAGTTATTTTAAGAAGGTTGGAGCTGGATTCCACATGTAATGAGACTAATAAGTTGTATTTAGTCACACTTACATTATTTCCAGTAACATGCAAGCAGTGTCTGGGAAAAAGGAAGGTGAGTCATATTGGACTTGCCCAAGCACTATGGAACTGGCCTAAAGATACCAGTAGGGAAACACAAAGACAGTGATAGAAAGTCATTCCATTGATTCTCATTGGTGATTTAAATCTCTGTGTGAGGTACATACCTAGTTAATAGTGCTAATCTCTATTCCACCATACACTTCTAAATAACTCATTTCTGTCTTCTTTAACCTTCCTCACCAGGTAACCTAGTCTTGTAATCACTTTTGAATTCTCAGTGTTACGTTCATTTAAGGAATGAAAAGTGAGTAGAGTACTTTTAAGGTAGTTCTCATATGAAACGTTTTGAAAACTGCAATCTAACGTATAAAAACAAGATGTCTTTTTTAGCTGATAAAAATTATTGCAGAAAGCTAGCCAAAATGAATTGCTTTGGCTATAATTCTTCAAACAATACTAAGTTTCTTTATTTGGTTAGTTAAATTTGCAAGCTACCTAAAATTTCCCACATTATTATCTCAAGAAGACAAATTGATAGCTTTTTTATTTAGACAACTCTCAATATCAATGCAAATCCTATGGAGGAAAAGCAATTTCTATTTCAGAGCAATTTCTATTCAGGATATTCAACAGTGTACTTAACAGGGGAAGAGAATAGATGCTGTGTGCTGGTATCTTATAACCTTTGGTCAAGCAGTACTGGGAAATTTCAACAGACTTACTTAACCAGAGATAAAACTAAGCAGCAAAATGTCCTGCAAATAAAAACGAAAGAATTAAAACAGAATGAGGAGTTATCCGCAACAAACAATACTATATACCTAACATCCTAGATCAAGCAGAAGGGATTTGTTAGGAGACCAGAGTCGGCCCCTGCTTTGTGGGTGCTGTAAATGAACACTTAGAAGTTTCTTTAGGTAAAGATATAGGCACAGTTCTCAGAAAGCCAGCCAAAATAGCTAAGGGAAAGGAGGAAGGCCACATGTGGAACTAATTACTCATGCAGAGGCCATGACAAAGAACATTTCTCCAGACTTTTCATGGAGGCTTCACTTTCAGGAAGTTGCTATAATTACTGCTCAAGTCTAGAGTAGCCTGCAAGCCGCTGAAAGATCCAGCAAAGGAGGAGGAGGGCAAGAGAGAAAAGGGGGGGGGGGCTGAGGAGAGGAAATAAAAACAGCTTATCTGCTTTTTGACTAGTGAAATACCAGAAAATAAAGTACCACAGGAAAGCTTTGGGATGAAAAAAAAAAGGGGGGTATCCAAATGCACTCAGCCTTCCAGGGTTGTACTTTTTGTTCACTGTTTTATCTACTCTCTATCTTCAAATGACTTCTCTAGCCTGGATGGGACAGCAAATTTGTACTTGTCTTAACTCACTTTCGGTTGGCCACAGCAGAACTGTACATCTTGACTTTTTTTTTTTTTTTTTTTTTACAGCTTTTCCATACTGGGGCCCACTTCCTGCCCAGTTGAGGAAAAAAATCTGGCCTGAAGATGAAATGACTGCTTAACATTACACGAAAACATCTGGTACCATTTTATGCACAGACCCATGTCTGAGAGCAGGCGATTCCAGCGGTCTCTCCAGCGGCACAGCGCATACCCCGACCTCCCCAGGGTGACATCATCCCATATATGGACTCTCCAGCCCAGCCCTCCCCCTTTTCCTGGTCCTAAATTCATTGCCAGATCCCTAGTCTGCAGCAAATGTGCCACGTCAAGACGGGAAATCACAGCCTTGAGTGTGTGGCTCAGTCGGTGCAGAAGAATTCAGGGGGGAAGCCGGTTCAACCTGGATGCAGAGGAAGGCAGGCTCTTCCCCAGGACCAGGAGAGGAGTTTCAGGACTTCGATGGAAGCTTCTGGAGATCCTGCTCCGTCGCCCCAGTGTTCAGACTACCTGTTCAGGACAATGCCGTTGTACAGTAGTCTGCACATTGGTTAGACTGGGCATGGGATAGCAACGCCATGGACTGCTGGGGACAAGATTTGCTGTTTCCTGGGAGAATATATTTGTTTGCTCCTTTGTTGAATCTCATATCCAGTGTTTTTCTTCACAGGTTTTGCCCACTAGGGACCAAGAAACTCTCGAGGTCACCGCTGAGAAAGGACGGCTCAAGGGAAGACGGGCGGGTAAGGCCTTGGTGACTGCCCACCTAGTCCCTGACCCCGGGAACTGGTAGGGAGCATGGGATTTGCATGAACATGTGAGAGAAACAGAGCTTTATGTGTGATGCTTACCCATGTATGTAATTGTCAAAGAGCTCTGGCTGTGATTTACTAATGAGTTTTTGATTTGTAAAGGCTGATATGATCATTCAAGTACTCTCTAATAGGTCTCCCCACTTCAGAATGGAGTACGTAAAAAAAAAAAAAAGACAACAAAAAACAAAAACAAAACCCACTCCGGACACTTGAGAATCCTAAATGAGACTGGTTTTTGATCTGTTGAAAGTAATAATTCAAATGACTAAGCACTTGTGTGAATGAGCACTATGTGTGTAATTTCTAATGACTGCGCATTTTGTCCTAAAGAATAACTGCTACTTTCAAAATTCCATATGAATAGAACTTTTCAAGATATTTACTTATGCGGCATAAATACCAGGAATAATAGTGCTTAACAAAGAAGAGCTTGCCGAGTTTTACCCTCCAGACAATGCAAATGGGACTTTGCCTGGAGATGAACACCAACCCACAACTTGGCAACTGCAGAAATCAGGGAAGAGAAACCTCTATCTTTAGATATTGCGACATGTAGATACCTCTCTACTCATTTTAATTTAAATTTTTAAAATTCAAGAGTGATTGATAATTGATCAGCTGAGTCTTCTTTTCCATTTTACAAGGCTTTTTTCTTCTCTAGCATTTAAGATGTTAAGGTACTTTGTCTAAAAACCCACTGATAAAAAAGGAATTTGTAAACTAATGCAAGAGTTTTCTTTGGTCAGTTTCCAGCTTTCCTGGAGGTGAAGGCCGGTGGGAAGGGGGGGAGGAAGGAGGAGAGAAGAAAGCCCTTAAGCTGAATGAAATTCTGATAGAGAAAATAATACACAAGTCTAGGTTACAATGTGATCTGTACTGAGCTTCAGAGGTGGGTCTCTTAAAGAAAGTTTTGGGGAAAAAAAAAAGTTACTGCTTCACTTCTAGCTCTCTCACCACTAATGTCTACCCCAAAACAATTCTGTATAATGAAAACATCCACTCTGCTTATAGGCTTTTGTGGAAAAGGAGCGTTGGCGCCTTTGTCTTATTTAAATACTTTTCAAATTCTTTTCTAAGTTGTACATTTTCCAGTAGTCTAAGCTAGCACGATTTTATTACAAATGGCTTCCCTGAATGTCTCCTTACTATTTATGTTTTATCTAAAAGCCACTCAGCTAAACTATAAATGCCAAGGAGACATGAAGCTTTTTTCACCAAAACAATATAGCAAATTCATCCTCTTAATTTCTGAGTTTAATACTAATTGATTTTTAATCTATAGTTTCTTTTACATAGAAAAAAATTTTTAAATTCTAATTAATAGCAGCTTATTTTTTTTAAAGAAATGTATTTTTAACTCACTGATACTCTTACTAAAGAATATGGGTAGCTACAAAGTACTTTGGCAATGTGTGTCAAAATTTGTGTATTTTTTCTTGAAATGACTGAAATTCATAACGTTCTTTCATTTGATATGTATTTAATTTACTTCCTATTAAATGTCATTTTTGTTTAAAAGGAACTCACCCCTATTGTCTTGTACCCATTTCCTTCTCAAGGGATGAGTTTTACTCAGGAGATGAACAGTACATAAAAGTGTCATTGGCGTGAGTCCAGGAGTAGAAATACAAAAATATACCCCACCAAGAGGTAACCAAGAATTCGTTATAACATGTTCCATGGAGATCTAAAAACCCATCTTCGAGACAAACTTTAAACACAGAGACAGGAAGTATTCTTAACTTTAAGGTACAGGAACGAAATTAAAAATCAGAGTTAAAGGATTTATGAACCTCTGCTGAATGAAAGTGCAATAGTAGTCTCTGTGCTGGGTACACACAAGGATACATAAATAATTATAAAAATGCAATGTCTACATCTGGGGTAATTAGAATAATGCTTAATTTTATTTTGTTATTACTTGATAAGGTGACACACAAATATTTTAGGAATCATGGAATTAATTCCAGAAGAAAGTAGCCCAAGTGAAGATCTTCAACTAAAATTGCCTCTGGGTATAATGATAGGTGTAAGTATTAAAATTAAAACACTGTTATGGGGTCATAAAGAGAAAGCTGTTTGCTGTTTGTATCCAAATTGCATTTCATGGAGATTTCATACTTATTTTTCTTGTGGATGATGGGTAAATTAGACTAGGCACTGGGTTAAAAGCATGTTTTCAGCCGTCTAAGAGAAAGAAAATTCAGAGCCTTCGCTTTCAACACCATCATTCTGTAACTGGAAGAAGATGAATACAAAACAGCCCATTTAAATTAAACAAATCTATTGTTTTTAAGCCATAGAACTGAAACTCAAAGAAAGTTTGTTTATGATGGGACTAAGTTTCACACTGATAGATTTCCTATAATGAGTCAATAATTTTACAACTATCTTTCCTAAGCTTTTGGCCCAGATAATATGTTTATGTTTTTCAAAAACCAAAATATACTATCTTCCACCTCCCCCTCACCTCTAGCCTACAGACCACCCAAGTGTTTCTCTTTGTGGGAAAGTGTTTAGGCATAAAAATCCTAATTGGAAAAAAAAAAACCAACTTCTCTCTTTCCTTCTTTTTTTTTCTTTTGTGGAAGCCTTAAGTTGTTGTAGAACCTAAAAAGAAAGTATTTGGTAAAGTTTAATAAGTCCCCCGTCCATAAATATCCATCTCCATCGAAGCTAAAACTCTTATCTAGAAAGGATTTGCTCTTTAAAATAAATTTTACACTGTTCTAAGGGGAATAGCCCAAACAACCCAATAATAACCATGGGTCTATCTATAACCTAGAAATCCCAGCTTAAAATAACTAGGTCAGGCTCTAACCTGAGACAGGAAATTCCTAAGACTGAAACTTTCTTCCTTTAAATCTCTTTTTGCTTTCTTATCCTGAAAGTTATATAGATATAAACAACTCATCTTATTAACAGTTTTTAAATCATTTTTAATAAACAGGGATAATGAAGTAAATGAAGGGAGACTATTAAATCTTCATTTTGAATTTTCTGAATTACTGTCATACTCAGTTTTTGGAGTTGGCTAAGTTCAATTTACAAGAGATTTAGAGGATAATTCTTTTCTTGCATTTCATTTTGAAGGAATAAAAGATAAAAATGAAAAAAGGTATGTGGATGTTAAAATATAGTATTATAAAAATGCAATAGCTCTTTCATATGTACTTTGACTCAAGTTTTAAATGATAATAAAATATTATTCACCTTATAGTTTGAGAGATAAGAAAACTAATCTCGATTTATATCCTTAGTCTCTTCTTATTTCTTAACAAGAAAAAGACCAATTCAACATAACTATTTATTGTAACTATATTTTTAAAATAAGAATTATAAACTGTCCAAAATTTTAAGAGTTGAATATGCTTCCCTCCGCCCCCATTTTTCAGCAAGACTTTTTCTCCACTAAAAAAAAAAAAAAAAAAAAAAAAGCTTAGTGTTTTTCAGGCTCAAAATATTTTGGATACTTTGTTTTATATTAAAGGGCAATATATGAACTCACAAACATTTCTTTTTATTTTTTCAGGTTGCATGCATCATTCCTTTAATTGAACAGAGTAATAAACTGGATCAAATTATTTATGGGGAGAGGGAAAACTATACAAGCTATATAGTACTTGTTCATTTCTAATAGTGTATCCATGTGAGTCATTCCATAATATTTTCTGCTGGAATGAGTGTAGTACCAACAATGTAGTACTTCAAGTATTTTATACCCTCTATCCTTGTAATTATTTAATTAGTAGCCAAGTTTATTGAAGGTTTTGATTCTCCTGAGGGGAAAAAGGTCTTTTACTCTGAAGTGATGTTCAGAACAGATTATTTATTATCTTGTAATTAAATAAACCCAGAAAATTGCATGGATCAATTCTTTGTTTAAATTTTTTACACAATAACTTCATAAGACTTCATATGTGTAGTCCAATGCTATTTTCCCTGTCTCTAAGCCTATTATTCTCCTTATGAAATTTTTATTTGCTATTTTTCTTCAAATTTCACAATTAAAGGTAAATAACAAAGGACTTATTTTATTTAAAGTTCCTTTAAAATACTCCTAAATATTTTCATTGGATAATATTGTGTATTTTGGTAGATTTTAAAGAAATCCCACTTCTTAGAATTGCAATTCTGGATAGTCTGGATTTTAAAAGGGAATGGAAACTATTAAATACCTCTACAGTGTGAACTGCTCCTTGATATTAAAAGAGCCAAAAAGTCTTAACTCACCAGGGTTATATTTTATATCTATATATTCTAGCCTCTATAAGTCATAAGGTTTTGAATTTGGGAGTGTGAAATGAACTTTCATTCCCTGTGTATAGAGGACTACTTTGTAACTATATTTCACTAACAATGTCCAAAATATAGCCTGACCATCACCATAGATAAGAGCTTCTTGGATTCTACCTTAGATTGATGGCATGGCCCTCTAGTTAATTAAGAGAGACATAAAGCTCAGTGCCTTTTATTTGATTCTCATATCCATACTTAGAAACTTTTCATTTCAAAAGAAGATGAAAATTTTAAATAAATTCCTGTTGTTCAAAAATGTATTGGCTAAAAAAACAAATACATTTCCTTGCAAAAATTCCATTATCAAAGCATCAAATACCAAAGTCCACTTATAGTGTTACCAAATACATTAAACTCATGAATTAGTTTAAAAATGGCTGTTGTTAACATGTAAATGATATTATCTTCCTCTATGGGCATGCTGAGGGTACTTACTGACTACAAGAAAACATGCAAAACTATCATCTTTATCTTGAATGCCAGTATTAAAATATGCATAGTTTGGGGGAAGAGGAAAGCTATCTGGTTTAATTAGTCTGAACTCTGACTGTATGTGGGCTAGTAATAACAGGAACTGGAATTAAAAATAAACCTTGTGTTTAAACTTTTTTCCCTTAAAATCTTAATGTGAGTATTCTCTTTTGTCAGTTTTCCATGTTAGCACATTTGGAACAAATGTATAAGTGTACTTTTTGAATAAAGTCAAAAGTCTAACTTGTTTTTAGTTCTATAATGTTTGAATGTTTAAATCTATTGTGTGTTTTTCTCCCTTTCCTCTTCCCCTCCCAAATCACCAAATCTGGAAAACAGGCTGATTGTGTCTGTCCATGAGCAAAGGAAACCTGAAGGACCCAAGGGCCTGGCTGGACAGAGTTGTCATGTGTCTGCCTGTCTACACTTGCTGTGCAGAACATCCGCTCACCTGTACAGCAGGCACAGACAGGCAGTCACATGACAACCCAGCCTGAGTGACAACCAGCCAATGAGAGAAAGCAGCCCTCACACCATAGCATCTACACCAAGAGCTACAACCAAAATGAAGGGCTTGGGGCCTGGTGTTTTCAACTGTTTGCTTATCAATACTAATTCATATGTATCATTATTTTATTTTGATTCAAACTATTAAAACCCATCCAAAGTAAAGTGAGTGGTGCCTATGAAATATAATAAAACCCATTTCTCAAAATGTTCCTGTGCTTTCTATACTTGTTTTCCTAATAATTGTTGTCAGAAAATCACTACCCTTGATGATTATTATATACATCTTTGCCACGTTCTATGAAAAACATAAAAAATCAATAATACAAAAAATAAAACAGTCTGATGCTTGAAAAGGAATAAATTATTCTAACAGTTCTCACCTATAAACTAGGAACAGTTTTCTGCATTGTGACTTCTTCAATGGAGAGGAGTCATGAAGAGAATGAGGAGAAAATAATATTCTGGATGTCAAATATTTTGAGTTAAGGAACTCTTAAGTGTCTGGTCAAGGTAAAACACAGTTAAAATATCCCCCCCAAAAAAATTTTTCAAATTAAAACAATAGTTTCTCTCCTTTTCATAAGTGGAATGTGGAAATTGAAACTTTAGAATTTGTAAGTGTCATGACATACATAGATATGTATCTATGTCAATATTCAGTTAGGAAGAGATTTACACTATATTTATGGAGTCAGTTTGTTTATTCAGAATACTTGCTTCCATTCACGTAAATATTCATGCTCTTGACATGTGCAAAGGTTTCAGAGTTTTCAGAAGTATAAGGAAAGTAGTTATTGAGTGAGCATTGCATCTTTTACCCTGTTTCTGGAAGGAATATCAGAACTTCAGTTTACATGTTGTTAAGTGGAGTAAAACAGTCAGGGATGCTTTTGTACAATGGGTATTTCAACTTCAAAGGTAAAATGTGGGAAGATGGGTATATTTAGAACCTTATCAGCTTTGCTTTGGTTCATATTTTTTTAATTTGCAGCTCTTAAAATTAATTTTTATATTTCTTAGATTTTAATCAAGTTTTAAAAATGTAATCCATGGCCTTACTATTTTTTTTCAATTAGTAATTCAATGTTTTCATATACATGTCTTGAAAAGTGCATGTCTTGAAGTGAAAGCAAATTATTTTCCTTTCAGATAACGCACTTTAAAAGGAAAGAGGTAACAAGTTCAATAAGAAAAGTATGCACTGCCTTATGTATGAAACTTAATCCCTCTGTACAGCACGTAGACAATAAACAAATGAAAAAAAAAGAACCCCCCCCCCACAAAAAAAAAGAATTCACCCAGGCTAAGAGCCCAATAAGCTTCCAAACTCCTGTTGTTTTTTTAGTATTTAAACCAAACCTAAGAGTATGTGTTCTTGAAGATAGAAAACAACAAACACCAACAAAAACCCTGAAGGATGGGCAAATTTATGACACAAAAATATGATTAAAGCTAAATGTCTCACACTTAAATAATCGGACCTATAGAAATATGTGGACCAAAATCTACTTCTGCTTTGCAAGATTTGGTGTGCTAAGCCTTGAAGTCCCATGCCTAGCCAAGTCTCAAACAATACTCTTCACAAGGTGCAAAATATAAGCAGGAAGACAACGTAAAAATATCTCATATTTACATAGTCCCACCCAATTTTAAAAGCTCTGTAGGACCTGCAGCTCACACTGCCTTAAGAGTTCACGTATGGAATCATTCTATTTCATCTGCAAGGGGGGCCCAGCAAAGTGTTTGAGATTTCTCCCAGCACAGATTTAAGGAGCCTGCTATAGAACACCCAACTAATAGAGAAAGCTCAGGGGTCAGTAGAGTTACCTAAAGTGAAGCCCTCCAGGATAACATTTCCAGTATTTTTTAAAATATAAAACATGAGGTTAGCATTTTGTAAAAAACAATTTTCACTCAGCTCTCAAAAAATCTTGCAAGAATGTTTGACATGATAAAACATGTGAAATGTTTTACATGACAAATTCATTGAATGAGCCACATTTAAACTTATATTCTAGAAAAAGGGCAAAGAAAAACTTGAATAGGAAGTAGAAACTTAAATAGGACCAACAGTGTATGTAGGAGAATGAGTTTGGAACTAAAAGTATTTTTTTTAATAAATTTGAAATCGCATTGCCATGATAGTTTATTAAAGATCACTTTTTTCAAGATTGTAAATTTTTTTTGTTAAGGCCAGAATGTGGAAATGCTTGCATGGAATACTCCCACATTGAAAGGAAAAATGTAATATATTTTGTATATGTACAAATACACACACAACTAACAGCATGAGGAATTCTCAGTTATATACATGTACTTACATTTGGTCTTTACCTTTCCTTTGTAAAAATACCTAACTTTTGGCAGTCAGACATTTCAATAAGGAGTGTGAACAGTATTCCTAGGGTCTAGGCTGGCTTGTTCCATCACAGGGAGCACCTAGGTCTGTCAGAAACATGCTCAGTCTTGAAAGTATACATAACAATGAAAAGGGCAGTGCTGGGAATGTGGCTTTTGTGGTACAGTGCTTGCCTAACACACACGAAGCTCCAGGTTCGATCCTCAGTACCACATAAACAAAAAAGGCTGGAAGTTGTGCTGTGGCTCAAGTGGTAGGGTGCTAGCCTTCAGCAAAAGAAGCTCAAGACCCAGGACTGTTCCATGCCCCCACCCCACAAAAAAAAAAAAAGAAAGAAAAGAGCATTTCCTACAGATTTCTGGGAAGTCAAGGTCTCCTAACTTTGTCTATGAAGGGAGAGAACTGTCATTTTGTTTCCTATTATCAAAGAAAAATTTGTCATCAGTTACAGTTATACAATAAAAACAGTACTAAATAAATATCCCTATAAGGGAATTATATAATCTCTTTATCAAGCTATCCAAACATTTCAATCCACAAAAATGAAGCCTGTAATTTTTTTTATAGAGTCCAAAGAATGTTCTTATTTCGATTCAGATGTTGGATGTTCTTCAACAGTGTAAGGTTAGTATATTTCCTTTGGAACTTTTTCCGTTACATTACTCTACTTTCCTAGGAGTATGCCATTATGATTTTAATCTGAATACTGGGCTACATAAGTAGAATGCTGACAAACTGTTCTTATTGTGTATAATCTAGCTGTACTTTGGCTTCAGATATTTTAACTAGTAAAATTTGCACATTTATGCATTTTAATTTGCTGATATTAAGGAAAAGCCTCTTTCTCCTTGCATCAGAGTATCCTAGACTTGTAAAGTTTACACTTCAGATATGTTTTATTTATTTGTTTATTTATTTAGTCAGTCCTGGGTCTTGAATTCAGAGCCTGGGCACTGTCCCTGAGCTTCTTTTGCTCAAGGATAGCACTCTACCACTTGAGCCACAGCATCACTTCTAGATTTTTCTGTTTATGTGGTGCTGAGGAATCGAACCCAGGGCTTCATGCATGCTAACGCCAGCACTCTACCACTAAGCCACATTCCTGGCCCAGAAATATTTTAAAGAAAGGTCATTAACTTTTCAAATTCTGATGTAAATATGTTAACATAAAATTATCAGGACTAAAGACTGCTTTTTCCTAAATTTCCAATAACTGTATGATATATACTTATGTGTGAAAATAACCACTGAAATTTTTTTTGCTTAAATAATCTTCAATCCAGGAAACTACATTTTTTTCAGAAGAGGGAAAAAAGTCATTAATCTTCAATTATGAAAGTTAGCAACTAAAGCACTATGCTATGACATAGTGAATTGTGACATAGTCTTATATTCATTCACTTTCTGGCTCACTAATACCTTTACTAGTCAATATTTAACTAGTGCCTCCTTTCAGTGTCCTGTTCACTGTGGGAAGAATGTAAACTAATTCACAGCGCCTGCTCCTGTAAAAATCTCAGTCTGATCACATGACTCCCAGTTTAAAAACTTGAAGAAGTCTTTATCACTCTTAACACTCAAGCCCTTCCATCTTTAGCGTCCCATTCTCTCAGCTCTAGTCACTCTGGGATAAATCCTATTCCTTACATTCATGAGGCTGGATCCTGACAAGTACATTCACATAAGCCTTCTCGGATCACTCAACCTGAAGTCCTCCCAGCCTCTGACACTCCATCCCACCCAGACAAGCTGTCTATCAAGCACAATGTTGGCTTTATTTCGTTACCTATAATCAGCATCTGATAGGGTTTTGCTATTAGTTTGTGTGGGTTTTTTTTTCTATTGGGAATATACATTCTCCTTAGGGCAAGTACCATGGATTGTCTACTAACAATTGTATCTTCAGTGATTAGGACAGTGCCCACTATATAACTGGAGCTCAGAAAATGCAAGTTAGAAAATGTTTTGGTGATGAAGAACAGTGCTGACACTTAGCAACTGGCTGAGTCCTTTATTTTCTTTGAATCTCAAAAAATGGAGAATGTAAACCAAATATTGTTTGGTTGCTGCTTGGAAAACTATAAATTCAGTGTTAACCATTATGATGTTCATCATAGGGAACAGCAATGAGATAGAAAGTTGGCCTTATGGATTTAATTAAGCAGGATAGGCAGATAGGGAAAAGATGCTATTTACACCCACAACTACTAACCTGAAAGCTTCTTAGTACATGAAAAAAAATGTGTTTTTTGGTTTGACTGAACATATTCACCAGTTTAGGTGAACCTCGGTGAAGACTAGACTAGATGATACCAGATAAGTATATTTTTAGTATATAAAATGAGATGATGTATGCATATGTATACATAAATATAAATATGTATGTTATATATATATACAAAAACATGCACACACATATATTTACAAATACACATACATGTGTATATATATTGTATATATAATCTTACACATACATGCAAAATTAGAATAAGGGGAACTCTGGCTTTGAGATGTTCTCGTTTCATAGCACTGAGCAGGGTGAAAAGACAAAAGCTGATGTACTGTTCTTAGGTGGGCCAAAATTGGTCAAAGCTGCCAGAGAAAGACCCATATGGGTATACATTGACTAAGAACTGCTATGCAGGTGGCAAACAATATCCTAATTGAGGTTGTTTGAATTGATCTATTTCTTCTCCAAATCTTCAGGAAAGCCAAGTACTACAAATAAACCTTGCTATTGTTTTGAATGAAATCAAGAATGTCAAATGCCATCATCTTAGATCATAAGTGTCTGTGTCCAAGCTATGTCTTGGCCCCCACAATCAGCAACCTTTTTAACTGCTTGCTCTATAGGCCCGGAAATGTGCACACTGGCAATGTGAACCAAGGGAGATGAACCAGAAATGGGCCATGCAACCCCTGCAATGTGACTGTCAACATTCATGAGTAAGATTCCAGGTCCAGGGTCTTGACATATTAGCCTTGTGGACTAGTAGGGTATTGCTAAAGTGGCAGATCGTTTCCCTAACAAGCACAAAGCAGTGACACTGAGTTCAATCCCAAATACTGTATACATAAATTAATTAATTAATTTTAAAAACAGGAGAACTCATAGGCTGGAGGGTAGAAAGCATAAAAAGAATTCTCGTTGAGGAAGTAGGATCTGAGTTCCCTCTCTTTTGGAACTCCCTCAGCTCTTTAAGAAATCCACCTCCCATATATCTAATTCCCCAACATAAGATGGCCGCAGTCTGGAAAGACCTGAGTCATAGAAGGACACTGTAGGAGACTGGGGTGTCATTTCCAATGACAAGAATAACTATGCCAGTATGAAACCAAGAACATTTAATAACACTTGGCTTCTCAGAGACTCCAAGGTCCCTTTGAGGTGACTTTGTCCACAAAGGGCCCTTTCCAATAAAGTATTACGTCTTAGGAGGGAAGTGACTTCATATACACTAATACAGTTAAACCCACCACCAGTGCCTCCCTCTTTCCATGGCACCAGGAACATGGCCTACAAGGTCTCCCTTTTTCAATAAATGTCATCCTGAAAACCAGTCTGACCTACTCTTTCATGATCACATCACATAAAACATTTGTTTTACCACCACCATCTTTCAGCCATGTTACCAGTTACTTCTGAAATGTCTTCCCCATCTCTGGTCATCCCCCTTTCAATCCATCCTCCATACCTCTACTAGGACATGGCCTGGTCAATCCCCTTCCAGAGCTCCTCACTACCTTGTACGGTGGCTCACCACCTTTTATGTGCATAGCAGAGATGATAAGTATGATTACCAGAAGAAAATGGGTTAAAATGTTAAATTAAAATGTTAAAATGGGTTAAAAGTGCCAAGCTTGGGAAAGCTGTAAATATCATACACACACACACACACACACACACACACACACACATTCACTGTCTATAGAAGGAAGGTATTCCCACTAAAAGTGTTCTCTTCTCACTTACAGAAGACAAGGCCCTTATTTGTCTCTAAGTTCCATACTTCTGCTTGGCAATTTGCTTGGTATTACATCGTACCTTTCACTTTATCTTTACTTTGAGGAGAGCTATGTCTTTCTCTATCCACCACATTAAGACCCCAACTCAGCACAAGACTGACAGACATCAATACAATAAGGCATACTTGAAGATCTAACAAGAATGAAAAGGCAAAGGTTTGAAGAATCACCAATGCAGCGCTGGGCATTCCTCTCTAGGCAACAACCACTTAGTAGTGGATCACTTACCACAAGATGTAGTTTCCAACTCTCCAACTGCTTCTCCATACCATCCCTCTTTACACCCAGGCATATTTCCCATCATCCTTCTCAGGGATCCCTGCTTATTCCTTTCTTTTTTTTTTGCCAGTCTTGGGACTTGGGAATCAGG
The DNA here is from genome assembly GCF_023159225.1 of Perognathus longimembris pacificus. Lineage (NCBI taxonomy): Eukaryota > Metazoa > Chordata > Mammalia > Rodentia > Heteromyidae > Perognathus > Perognathus longimembris. The sequence goes on from NC_063171.1 coordinate 27,999,820, forward strand.
ACCTAAGCACTATCCTAACCGTTAAGCACTGGCTTCTTTTTGCTCAAGGCTAGCACTCTACCTCTTGAGCCACAATGCCACTTCTGGCTTTTTCTGTTTATGTGGTGCTGAAAAATCGAACCCAGGGCTTCATGAATGCTAGGTAAGTGCTCTACCACTAAGCCACATTCCAAGCCCCTGCTTATTCCTTTCATCAGTAGCTGTTCATACAGTAAATGCCAAGCACCTTTCATTCACTTGGCACCAGGTACAGGTGAAGATATTTTGTGTTACCAGGGCTCTACAAGGTACATTTCTTCCTCTCAGCCTCCAAGGAGAAGCTCACAACTGAAGAACTAGTAATAGGGCTGGGCTTTAGCTCAGTGGTAGAGTGCCCAGGTTTGTTCTTTATTTGTTTGGTTGGTTGGGTTTTTGTTGTTGTTTTTTGCCAGTCCTGGGGCTTGAACTCAGGGCCTGAGCACTGTCCCTGGCTTCTTTTTGCTCAAGGCTAGCACTCTGCCATTTGAGCCACAGTGCCACTTCTGGCCATTTTATGTATGTGGTGCTGGGGAATTGAACCCAGGGCTTCATGTATACAAGGCAAGCACTTTACTACTAGGCCATATTCCCAGCCCCGAGTACCCAGGTTTGATCTCCAGTGCTGAAAACAAATTGTCTAGTATTTTTCATGAAGTTTTTACATTGTCCTATTTCTTTATACCTATCACTGATACAAAAAGTTAGCACTACTTAAGATGATTACAAAACAAATATCAGTTAAATCAACTTAACCAGTGCTAGGAGGCACCATCAGCAGCCTAACACTTCTAAAGTTGAAGTAAGTATATTCCTTCACACATCACCCAAGTTTACTCCAACAATTAAGTGGGAATTATACTTTATTCTCACAAGGGTAGTCAAATTTTTCGAGATTTCAAAGTTTTCCACAGCATCATCTTTAATCCACACTGACTTCAACTGTGATTGCAAGACCTTCATGGAACTGAAGCATCCTTGAAAACATTGCTGTTTTCCGGTGAGTGTAGAGGAAATTCAAGAAGCCGGTTGTGGATCACTCTGAGCTCCACTCTTTTGAGACTTTCTGCTTGACTTACTTGCCTTCTCTTCCCTCCAGTCTCAATTCCCAGCATACCTCATAACTACCTGTTAAACACTACACTCAAAGAGAGCAAGGAACAGGGCTGTGCTCTCTCTTTTGCTATGCCATTAGACTCGGAAACAGTCAACAACAACAGCTCTAACAAGAGGAACAAAGGAAGCAGAGTGGAGAATGACATGTGACAACCAAGGAGTGCTAAGGTGAGAATGAATGATTCTGGTTTCAGTGCAAGTAGGCTTTGCCCTACTAACACTGACAACTTGAAGATCTTATTATTTCTGAGCTGGGCATGACTATTCTGAAATTTTCCACCTTGTTCTTGAGCACAGTTATGAATGAATAAAGACAGCAAATGACAAAAGTATACCTGTATGTAGCCTATAGATTTTCAAACTTGCTACTACCAGGGCAAGTCATTGTCTCCTGCCTACATCACTGTTTCCATTTCCTAGCTGGTTCTCCTTGTGTGCTTGTTGCCTAAACTTTCTCTGTACAGATGTACCACCCACTATATCATGCCCATTCCATTACTAATGAGTCGTCTTTCTAGACTATAAGGCTTATCATGCCATATGCTGCTGGATCATTGTAGTGGTTTCCAGTTGTCTATGGGATAAAATCCAAATATTTGGGTGGCAAATAAAAGGTTCTCACCCCCAGTGAATCTGAGTTCATTTCCTGAATCTTTCTCTACAGTTCCTATACTCAGGTTGCTCTCAGTCCCTATATCAGGGGAGTTACACATATTGTTCCCTCTACTACATGTTCCTCAACCAATTTTTCTACACAGCTCATCATTCCACTGTAGGCTGGAATGTTCCTGACTTCTTTTTTTTTTTTTTTTTTTGCCAGTCCTGGGGCTTGGACTCAAGGCCTGAGCCTGTCCCTGGCTTCTTTTTGCTCAAGGCTAGCACTCTGCCACTTGAGCCACAGCGCCCCTTCTGGCCATTTTCTGCATATGTGGTGCTGGGGAATTGAACCCAGGGCCTCATGTATATGAGGCAAGCACTCTTGCCACTAGGCCATATCCCCAGCCAATGTTCCTGCCTTCTAATCACCCAATTTTAAGGCTCTCTTGACTACTTTCTCACTCTTTGTCTTATTTTGTTTTTGTTCAGAGTACTTAATATCTGATGTTGTTTGATTAGTCTACTTAGTTATTAGTTCCAAATATAGCCATATCTTCATCCATTCTTTTTTTTCTTGACATATGATCTAAATAGAGAGAACTTCAGAAGTTGTTCTCACTTTCCCTTGCCCCTGACCACCAACCAACCACACACACACACACAATAAAATGTAGATTGGCACTTGGGTAATATTGTAAGTATAGATTTACTTCCTATTCCTTTTGGAGTCAGGTATTCCCTAGAACGCTTCAGCAGCAGTGATTCAGTAAAAGGTTATCTTGTATCATTAGAGAAGAGGAAGAGATGTCTAGTGATATGAACTCATCAAGTTCCAAAGACATTTTCCTTTCCTACAGAGAACACTGGGTGCCTTTTAATAGGTTCATTTCAGGAACCACCATTTCAGCCAGGCAAGGGAGTCCTAAAACTACATCCATCTGTAGCTACTCCATTGTAGAGGGTTTTTAGCCTCCCATGCTCTCCTGTCCTGCAGGAGAGACAGGATAGCACACCCCACGCGGATGGGTCCAGGAAGAGGATATAGGGGGCTGACAGACCAGCACCCAGCCCCCAACTCCGCGGAGGATAGCCAGGCAGCCTGGGAGCAGGTCGAGCCAACTCGTTTATTCCTGAAAAGATCTGTTCTTTTACACAGGTTGGAGGGCAGCTGAAGGAGGGGGAAATATGTGCACCTACATGGGGGCTGTGATTTGATGCCTGAGCTGTCCTTCAGGGTGGAGCTCCGAGGGACCTCCCTAAAGGGCGGCCTACATCTACGTCATGACCCTCAGGACCGCCTCTTGGTTCCTCCCCCGGCGCCATCTTGGCACCACGTGGTCTGAGGAGGGAGGCGGGGCTAGCAGTCACCTGGCCCCAAGGCTGGGAAAAGAGGCTGTGCCAGCTAGAACCCCCTAGTGATGATGCAAGGCGCCCAGGTGGGTGTGCCCCACACCCCAGAGTCCTTGAAGCCCCAAGTCAAAACATCCAGGACCAAGCAGTGCTTAGATGTCTGGAAATCACCTTCATGAAAGCTCTGTGGGATGGAGCAGACTTGACCAAACCCAGAAATCTCTAGAATTCTTGCCCATATGTGTGCTTAAGAACCGAGGTTCTAGAACCCAACAGAATGGGTACATATTTCTACTCTCAGATATGACCTTGGGAAGTTAGTTATCATCGCCAATATCAAATGCTCTTTAGTAAGAGAAACAGGGTTCCTGTAGAAATGGATTTTCAAGAGGTTGGGGAGTTGGCTTTTTGTTGTTGTTTTTTAAGGTTGCTGAGGGTGATGGTGGTAGAGTCTGTTTTAACACCTCTACTAGTAATATGATTTAACGAGCTCATTTAATATTCACAAAACACTAGCCACAACCATTATGATTCCTCAGTAAAATCAGGGCAATAGAACAACAAAGAAGATACTTTGTTTGCTCACTTTCATATGAAAGGAACTGCCTGCAAACTCAAGCTGAGATCTTTAAAACTAGAGCTTCCCACAGAATGACAGTGATGTGTAAGCTGTCCATACAGGAAAAAAAATCACTGCTTATCCTCAGACTGTCACAAGCCAACCTTAGTTTTAATCAAGGTCAGTAACAAAAACAATAGAAAATGTGTTCTGACAGTTGCAAAGGATTTGAATTCCTTTACAGAAGATTAAACTACTGGCAATCAAAAAATTATCCAGTGTTTTTTTCAACACACTGTCCACATACAAAGGCATGCAGAAAATGGAAAGCACTGTAAGACATGAATGATCTCTTGCAAGAACCGAAAAACACAAGTAGCAATGCTTTCAAAAACATATTACACAAAGATTAACTCTGATCTGCATGCCTTGATAATTACACCCCTCCATAGTTTTGCCATTATAGAGTATCTCTTATATGATGTTTTCATGCTGAATTATAAATAGCAGTTTATGCAAAATTATAAACAGGTCAGATCTGAGCTGCTAAAATTTCTAAAACATACTTAGTCTCCATGTATGCAACTAAAATCTAGTCCTGTATAATTTATAGCACCAAAATGGTTCTGTAAGACTAATATAACTTTTTGGTGCACTTTTATATCTATCAGATTTAAAATGAATAGCAAGTCACAGGATCAAATTATTCACATCTAATATAAAGCAGAATATTTTACAGAGATATCAAATTCTCAAAAAAGAAAAAGAGAAATGTTGTATAAACAATTATCTGGGCCTCACTTGAAGACTAGTGATGTGCACATTCTCAAAGTCTTTCATTTGAGACAGCTGTCATAGCAACAATTTCAGCGGGCTACACTAACTCTGCATTGGTGTTACTAATTTCACTCTCAAGATGTCCTATTACCTTAGGCCTTTTCAACACATTATTTAATAAAAAAAAATTGCACTCATTGTACCTATACCTACGTATTATCATAAAGGAGAAAAGTTTCCAATGACTGATCTCTAACTCCATTTCTTCAGAGAAACAAAGTACAATTATACCAAAGAAATAAGCAGGAAAAGAAATTTGAAGGCATATTGTCAAATTAAATATCCATGAGGAAACAGAAGTGATTCTTTAAATAAACATTTGAAGCTCCATCTCACTGATAAGAGAGAGGACAATTGCTTTTTGAAAATTGTATACCACAATCAGATCAGTTCATGCAACTTTAGAAACACATAACAAAAATAACTCTTTGACGCTGGGTCTTACCTCGTCATCTTTATACCAGGACAAGCTTTCTGCAGTGAGGACAAACCAATATCCCTTGGAGCCTCCTTTCATGATGCCAATGTTGCTGATGGTCAGCCAGCCCTTACGAATGACCTGCAAGAAAGCAGACACCAGCAGAAGTGTTTAACACAAGCCAATGGAGACTCCACATCCTTGGTCTACTGAAGTCAAAACAAGATATAAATTGCAATAAGAACAGCCTTGTTCCCCTAAAGCTCAACTTCTATGGAGCTATTCAAGAGACTATTTCTGCTAAAACTGAAGATGACCAGAGAGAGGTCTTTTCCATTGGTGAATAAAATAAAAATCTCGGACTCCTACGGATGGCGGAAGCAGAGTGACTGAAGCAGACAGGAATGAAATGAGGCAGCCTAACAGACTTGTGCCAGTCCTATTTATGGCATTGCTGCTACAATTAAAACACATTTAGTTGATTGGATGAACAATAGACATTCCATGCCCACTGCCTCTTCTCTCCTTCCAGCCTACTGGTCCATTTGTCTGCCTGGTTTGCAGCTCATTAGGATCTACAGCAGAGGATAGCCAGGAAAAGGAGAAAAGCAGGAACAGGAACTCAAGCCAACCAATTAGCTCCTTGTTAACAGCCATGAAAAGACTGATTGAGAAGAAAAGCTGAAATAATAAACTAAAATGAAAAGTTTGGAGCTTTTTAATGGCCTTGATTTATCCATCTACTTCTGGTTGTTATGTGCCATACACAAAAAGTACATCATCTTCATAGAAATCTTTACATGGTATTCAAATTTTAAAACACTCTCAGCCAGGCACTAGTGGCTCGTGCCTATAACCACAGCTACTAAGCAGGTTGAGATCTGAGGATCAGGGTTCAAAGCCAGCCCAAGCTGAAAAGTCAGTGTGATACAATTATCTCCAATTAACCACCAGAAAACTGCAAATGGCTCAAAGTGGTAGACCACTAGCCTTAAGCAAAAGAGCTCAGGGACAGCACCCAGACCCTGAGTTCAAGCCCCATGATCTACAATCAATCAATCTATAAATAAATATAAAACACAACTTAGATTTCAGGTTTGATGAAATTATTTATAAGTAGCATTAACACAAAATTATTTCCCCCTCACAGTGGTTGTAAAGTTAAACTTTTCTACATGGCATAATAGTTTACCACATCCTCTATGCAAGATAGTTTTGCTGTCATAGAACAAGATACAATTGTATCTGAGATTGACTGATGGTATTCCAAAGGTAAAAATGTCACCTCTACCAGATTTATTATAAAATAGCAACAACAACAACAACAAAAAATCATTCATTGAATGAGTAGATGTCAGTTCTTAAGAAAATACTCTAATAATCAGATTTCAGTTTTATATTACTATTTAATTTTCTAGTTAAAAGAGAAAGGCCTGGTTGAAGGAGAAAAGCCAATCCCCAGGAAAATTATCAAGTGAGCTAAAGTTCTCATGGTTCCTCTTTCCCAGTGTCTCCTCATACTTCTAAACCTAGCTGATATTCCATCCCTGACACAGCACCTCCCAAGGGCCCACTTTTTGGAGTTCTGTTGCTGATATAGACACCCACTGGTTATTCCTCTTAGGTCCACATTATGGAAACTCATCTCCACTGATCAAAATTATCTCTTCTCACTCTCTACAGAAAAGTGAAAACACTAAATCTCAACTACGTTAGAGTCATTGTGTTGCATTCTAAGCACACATATTCCTGTGCCAGCTACCACATTACATTTATGATAAAAACACCCAGGGATCTACATTTTTAACATATTTCTGAGAAAATTCTTATTCATACTGAAGTGTGAAGACTCCTGCATGTACACATATAATACATAAAACCAAAACTTCATTTTCCTTAGAGCAAATGACCACACCTAGTTTTTTTCAGTAAGAAGAGCTGGCTCAATTATTTCACACCAAGACTATTTCCACCTTGCCAGGGTTTACAGTAACATACATAATCATATTCTCAAAAGAATAAGACTTACTAATTCTTTCATTTATTTGCCTATCTTTAGGTTTTGAAAAAATTTCCAGATGTTCCAAAAGTTCCAACAAGCAAATTATCATTTCCCATGGACATAACAGGATGCTACCATTAAGGGGAACAACACATTTTTAGTTCAATGAAAATTTTTTCAAAACCTCTCATACACCAAATCTTTTTAAAGCATGCAGATGCCATAATCCATACCCTTAAGAATGTTCCAGTTGGGAGGGAAGCAGCTCCACCAAGACAAAATTTCAAATTTCAAGGACAAATTTCTCTTACAAAATTATTTGTAAGAGATGTATGTCAAAAGAAGGGGAATTTAACCTGATTTGGGAAGTTGTGGCTTAGTGTTTCAGAAGAGCCTAGAAGCACATCAAGTGTCCTGCTTCTTCATTTTCCACCAAGAACAAGTATGAAAGACCCACTTAGTGAAGAAAACTCAAGATTAAAAAAAAAAAAAAGCCGAGGAGCAAGAGAACGGCTGACGTTGTCCAAAAAAGAAATGTACTCTTTACTTGACTTATGTAACTGTAACCCCTCTATACATCACCTTTATAATAATAATAATAATTAAATCTGAAATGAGAAGGACATGGGGTGAAAATGGAATGGTTCAGTGACAACTCTAAATTTCACTGATCTCATTACCCTGGAATTACCAAATTTCAAGTATACATTTCTAATATATTTATTTTTAAAAATCCTTGTGACTTATATTCACAAACTGTATGCTTTATATAAAAATAAAGACTTGAGAGTACAGTATTAACAATGCAACCTTTTTTTAAAATTTTCTTAAATGTTATGAGACAGGCCAGGGTACAGGCTAAGTGGTAGAGTGCACTGCTTACCAGTAGAACATGTGTCCCTGGGTTAATCCCTAGCACCACACACCCACATACCCCACCTCACCCCACACATTGTAAGGAGATATATTATAGATATATACATATATATATGTCTTGCAAATTGGGTCCATTTTCTTATTTTATGTGCATATGTATGTGTGCCTCTGTGCCTGCATGTCAATGGTTCTTGCGTGCTCCTGGGGATAGAGAAATTAGGTTTTACAAATTATCATAAATACCCAAGAGAGAAATGACCAAAGCACAAACTAAGGACATGATAAAAAATTAATCTACTGAATATCTAGGAGATAAAATCTGTAGGACTTATGACTGGATGAGAGAAGCATGCATAAAAAGAAAAACTCTAGAACTAGTGGGATAAAAAATTTTCATTGAACTAAAAACTCATGATTCCTCTTAATGGTAGCAGCCTGTTCTGTTATTGTAATTTTGGAGCACCTGGAAGAGGTTTGGGTTTTTCTCAAAATCTAAAGATGGCCAAACAAATGGAAGAATTATTAGAATTTCTATTGAGGATATGTTTATGTACATTACAGTAATAATTTTTTGTATTGCAAGGACTAGTTTTACTTACAACATAAAGTAGTAAAATGAACACTGAATTTTGAAAACTTAATAAAAAAACATTTTTAAGAATCTAACTTTTAAAAATATATAAGGAAACTGTCAGCATAAACTTGGTTAAATAAAGTCTACTTTTAAAACTAAATTCAGCTCTGCTGTTTTTTATTTTAGTGGAGCTACCAAAAAATTACATATACACAGGTACTGAATATTATTTTTGTTGGACAATTTGCTCTTTGGAATAATTATCAATCTCTTGGATATAATGTATTTTCGAATCAACTATTACAAATATCAGAAGGAAAAAAGAAAGATGCAGTACTAATGAATCTATCAAAGGGCTTATAGGATTTGGAGTACTTGTAGGATACATGTAAGAGAGGTAACTTCTAAAGCAAAGCCAATGGTTGTTACAACTCTGAGCAACTTAGCAGTGGCTCAAGTAAAATCCTTGGAGAATACTAACATTTAAAAGGTGGCCACAAAGACAGAGAAGGAACGTTGAAGAAGAGCAGTAAGGTCATGGGAGTCAAAGGCATGGTAAACTTCAAGTGTGTTTCTGAGAGCATCAAATCCATCATAAGAAAGGACATAAAGTCCAATGTCAATGCCAAAGGCTTTTGCTCCACCACTTTCAACTTGGTGGTGGGATGAGAAGTCAACAGTTAATGGGGTGAACGAAGAGTATAAAGCAATGACTGAATGTAGTACAGGGCCAAAGTGAGGATGGTGGTGGTAGCTTCTGTTTCTGTTTTTTTTTTTTTTTTCAGTTTGTTTTTGCTTGCGTGCTTTTAGCATAGGTAACAATTTATTACTTGTGAAGAAATAATCAGTAGAGGGGCAAGACGGTGGTGAGATAGGAAAGATGAAGCTCCAAATCTTGCAGGGGCATTCTCAGCGCTGTTTTCCAGATACTGTGTACACCTGACATAAAAAGAAGTTAAGTGGAAAGCAATAAGGAGGTCTCAGTTTCTGGATTCAAATGACCTAACCACATGGTTGTAAAAACTGATTTGGGCATAGGGAGTAATTCAGATCATCAAACATTTATTACAGGCCAGCAGAGAAACAAGACTAGGAGTCGACATTCTGATATGGAAAGTGAGAAGAGACAAGAAAGGCAATGAGTCTTTTTTTTTCTTCATTCCTTGTCTCTTGTCATTCTTTTTTTAAAAAGCAGATACTATGGTAAGTGAAGGTAAGAATTAAGCTTTGCGTTTAAGATGGCATGAAACAACAAAGTTCCTGCTCTTACTAGCATCTGTACTATTTAAAGATGTATAGTATGTTATAAACAAAGTAGTATTCATAAACATAATTTAGTATAGTACATGTGGTATGGAGCTATCTGAAAATTAAAATGAGTTTAATTAGTATAGCATTTGCATAGAGGCCCTGCCTTCCAAAAGTATCAGAGAGACAGAAAATAAAAGTAATTATAGTGTATTAAAGGATATATATATACATATATATATGACAGTACAGTCATTTGCATTCCAACAGGGTTTCTAATTTAGAGAAAAAAGGAGGAGGCTTTTGGGGGCCATATGAGTGCACATGTCCACATTTCTCCACAGATGTCCATATTCCTCCACAGATGTCCGCATTCCTCAACAGATGTCCGCATTTCTCCACAGGCGTCCACAAGAGAGTGTTTGGCACTGAGCTCTGTCAGCAATTAAGATGCTGCCATAAGCAGCAGAGAAAACTCCCATCTTCCTTTGACAACATAGAAACCACATTTTCCACAAATGAGCTGTTTCCTCCCATGACAATCAGCTCAAAGTAGTAAAATAGGGAAAAAACAATTTCTAATGTACCTTTTCTCTCCCTAAGCTGTTCAGGGAGAAATCCTGAAATTGAGGTAAATCATTGAATGGAGTAAGAAAAGAGAAGACATTTGGCAAAAATGGTCAGAATGCAGGAGTAAGTATGCTAGGGAAGAATTAATTGTTCAAAAACAAGGGAAAGCAAAGTGGGAAGAGAAGAAAAAAGACTAAAATTTGAAAAGAATGCCCAAAAATGTGATTAGTTATAGCATCCCTTTATAGGGAAATAAGTATAAAATATAACATATCCTTTCAGTATTTCACATCACCAAAAGAAATCTATCAACATCAATACAATAGCTACTTACAACTTCTTGGCATTGGAATACGAAATTCTGTTTTCAGTACCCATGTAAACAAAAGCAAGCGAGCGAGCCCATAATTATATGAAGAGGAGGAATCTTGAGAGCTGAAAGGGTATGTTCTTATTTGTTCAACTAGAGAAAAACAACTTTTAAAATTTACTACCACAAACAGCACCCAAGCTTCTTTGGCTATAAATAGAAACTTTGAAGACCAGCAAGGGAGAGAGTGAAACAGCCCAGAATCTTCTCCTGGAGGCAAGCCTGCCCTAAGAGGGGACGTACTCTCCTTTGGTTCTAGACAAAACCTGCATGCTAAGGGGAGGGAGGCTCAGACCCAACATCTGGCCAGCACACTAGTTCATAAAATTAGTACACAGATAAAGTAGAAAATCACGAGAGAAAAAAAAGCACTGTGGAAAAGTTCCAGCATGGTCAAGGCCTTCAACGTGGTGAGCCAGGGCTTTGACCTTGGTCTTGGTTATGGTAAACCATGCAAGTGTTTTTTAGCTATGCATCTGGCTTTTAACTGCAGCAGCTTAGGGGAAAGCTGTGAAGCAGAGGCTGTTTGCTAATTTGACTTTGGTGTATTGTAAACATTTATTACATGGGCATTGTGTAGAAGAGATAGGTACTATGGAGGGTCGTTACAGAAGCAGTCATTCATCTGAGAAAGTCTATTATATAATCTATTAACTATAACTACAAAGGCTGGGTAGACCCTACCATGGCTCCAGCAAAGGTGTAGCTGCTCATTTCTCCAGGTGGTTGGAAGGACCAAAAATTATTGAAGACATAGCCTTGGATACTATTGTGAGACTCCAGCCATTTCTTCTCCTCTTTCCCTCTTGGCTCATGCAATGAGTGGTCTACTCCACTGCGGTGAATGCTTTTGTGCTTGCTTGTCAGAAGCGCAGAGTTTATGGAGCTACTTGATGTGGAACTGGATCTCTAAAACCATGAGCCACAATAAGCCTTTTGTCTTTAAAGGTTAACTGATCTGGCTATTTCATTATAGTGATAGAAAAATGACTATCTGGTAAGGAACAAAAAGAGACTAGTTCAATTGTAAAACTCTAGAAGAAACAATACATTCTTAGGGAGGTAAGTTAAGGGTACAGGTGCTGAAGGTACCTCCACATAACACCTGGACAAGAGAAAATCTTTGGTGTTCTTCAAGTATTTAGGCTTTTCAAACTCATTTGGAAACATAATCTCTGGATTTTAATTTCTGGGAACTTTATGATAGGAAGGGCCTTATATTTACTTTGAGAACAGGTCTTTTTGTTGACATCTTCTATGGTATGGTATATCATAACATATATTAGAATGATGTCATGTCATTTAATACTTTTAGAATCTGACAGGTTATGGAAACAACCTGGTTGAACATAATTTGAAACAAGAAGTAAGGACAGATTAGCCTCCGAATGAACTCTGCCAGGTTTTGTGGTTGTATTGGTTTTTTGGTTCATTTGCTCATGGTTGGTACTCTTTTACTTGAGCCATGCCTCCACTTACAGCTTTTTGCTAGTTAGCTGGTGATATGAATCTCGTGCATTTGTCTGCTTGGACTGGCTTTGAACTTTAATTCTATATATCAGCCTCCTGCGTTGCTACGATTACTAGGTATGAACCATCGAAGCCTGATGCCAGGTAGCCATCTTAGGAAGATACCTATGGGAGCTATGGTTGATTCTGGAAGAGTGGCTTTAAGCAAATAGGGGAAAAACTGGTAGATTACCTCTTCCCCCAAAGAGAGGCTAGCCACACCCCTGCTGATGCACTAAATTAATGATTAATTACAGGGCAACAAAGTAGAAGGAAACAGAAGGACACCTGAGCAACAGTCATTGCTCCCTCATGCCTTCTCCCAAGCATAGTAAATGTCTGCTCAGATCAGGCAGATCTGGAAAAATGAGCAGCACTGTGCTGCAGAGACATCCTCCCCACCCCAGCCCTCCACCAGTACCCCATTCATGGTGGGAAATCAGCCTAGAAGGGCACATGCTTTAAAAGGAATGGAAAGGGGTCATGCCTGCAGTTCTGAGATAGAAGTTCAAAGAGCTTCTTCACTTAAGACATTAGATAAGTCAGGTGGCAAGCATTTCCTGAAGCCTATGGAAGACCAGACCCTGTGCCTGATACCAGGCAGAGATCACAATGAGAGCTGCAATGCCTAGCTAAGACTTACCATTTATGTGATATAACAAGAAACAGATGGAATAAGTATATGACTAGGGCAGATGGAATAAGTATATTACTAGGGTAAGCAAGTAGTGAAAATATAGAAAGAAAGCATAGCAAGTAGTGAAAATATAGGAAGAAAGCATAGAGGGGTTCAAGGAGCAGTGGTCTATAATGCAAAACAATCCAATATCTGATGTGGTATTCTTGATCTCCAAGATCAGGACTAAAAAAAATCTGCCACTAGTATTAATGACTTGGCTAAGTGACATTTGTGTGTTTGAATGTTTCTTTCATGGCTTTAACTTTCTAGGAAATGGGAGTATAATTCCCCATTTCTAGGAATTTCAGGATAATAACAATAACGAACATTTGCCCCGTGCCAGGCATTGTGCTAAGAGTTCCACACATATTATTCCTCTTCATCTCCATAATAACCCTGTGAGGGAGGTAATATTTTCCTTATGCGACAGATGAGGAAAGAGATCAGGTTCCGCTCCATTGCCAAGCCACTCACTGGGGCTAAGCAGCAGGCCTTCCTTGCAGGAGTTCACATACTCCACAGCCACGTGTTCCTATTTGCAAAGCACGCTTAGAGGATGCAGCCTTTTAGCACTTGAAGGAAATAAAATCTCACTGGTGGTTTGATTTCAGAGCTTACTCCACAGCACATACAAGATGTTGCGAAAATACGGTTTCGAATAGCAAGCAATTGGAAACCATCTATATGTCTAACAAAGAATTGGTTAAAAGACTATGATAAAAAAATCCAGTGGTTTTTAATTAAAATGAACAAAAATACCTACTATGTCATGTATATGATATGTATGTATACATGGATGTGTGTGTACCTGGATGGATGGACAAACAGATGGACAGATAGCCACAGCATATGAATACTGAGTAAGATTGCCTAGGATTGATTCCCAGTTCTAATACTTGCTACCTGGTCGGAGGTTACATAATATCTGCATGCCATACATATAACAAGAATACCTGTAGTATGAAGATGTTGTGACAATTATGTGAATTAAAAACCCATGTAAAGGTCTTAGATCAGTGCTCATTATTATGCACGTATGGCATTATTTATGTTATATTTGTAAATATAAGGACAGAAAAAAGACAACATATATCAAAATGTTTCCTATGATTGTTAATTGGTGGTAAGATATTTATATCCTCCTTCAACTTTCCTCTACATGCCCTTACTTTCCAACAATATGAATGCTATTTTTTAAAAATCCAAGTTGGAGTCACAGTATTGCTTCTTTAAAATGGGCAGTATCTTGAGATTTTTTTTTTTTTTTTTTTTTTGGCCAGTCCTGGGGCTTGGACTCTGGGCCTGAGCACTGTCCCTGGCTTCTTCCCGCTCAAGGCTAGCACTCTGCCACTTGAGCCACAGCGCCACTTCTGGCCATTTTCTGTATATGTGGTGCAGGGGAATCGAACCCAGGGCCTCATGTATATGAGGCAGGCACTCTTACCACTAGGCCATATCCCCAGCCCGAGATCTTTTTTTTTTTAAGTTAACATTTATTTTCTTTTTTTAGGTGTAAAATAAAATTTAATGGTATAATTATATACCATACACATCATATTTTCTTTTTTTCTTATTTATTGTCAAAGTGATATACAGAGAGGTTACAGTTTCATACATTATGTATTGGATACATGTCTTGTACTGTTTGTTACTCAAACGTAATGGACATTTCATTGTGGAAATGAAAGCAGATTATGAACGACCCAATGGTTAGACCACCCCACATCACAACATGGAAAGAAATAGCCCTGTTGTCAAATATTGGGAAACCACATGAGGAAATAAACTTGGCTTTCATTGACGTGACTAAAAAAACGTACTAACTAGGTACAATAAAAATTGACTGAAAATACGAAATCAATCTTTAATGTTTACATGAAATCTCCTTAATTAAAGATTCAGCGTCCCCCACTGAAAATGGCAACATACACTTAATAATAATTGACATCAATTTAAATTGCAATCATCTATCTTACTTGGTAGGGGCAGTTGGGGGATGGAACTAAAGGCTTTGTTCTTACTAGGCAGGCAGTCTGACACTTGAACTGTGCCTCCAATCCTTTTTTGCTTTAGCTATTTTAGGGTGCCTGGCTTTTGGTTCTCTCTTGTAGCTAGGATAATGGATGTATACCACCACACCCAATCATCCAATGAGTTAAGAGTCTCCTGAACTTCTTTTTGCTCAGATGGGCATCCAACCAGATCTCTGTTCCCCAAGTAGCTAAGATCACAGGCTTGAGTCACTGTGCTCAGCCTACATTGCACCCATCAAAACAAAATTGCATACATTAAACAGAATCCTAGGTCATTTTCCACAAATTATCCTCACCATGCAAACTAGGGGAGCCTCCTTCCCACTTTTATTCTCGTCAACCCAAATCTCCAAGGACTGCTTCTATGGTGCCTCCCCATCTTGCAACTACTCTGCCCAGTAAACACTCTTGAAATTTCTTCCTACTGAGGTTCTCTCCTCCTGGACATTAGCCTGCAGTCTTTAATAGGGGTATGTTGCATACCTTGGGGATTCACTTGGATTTTGCACTATCTCAATTCTTTAAATACTACCAAAAGATTGCTTCTCTTTCTCACAGTATTCCAGAATTTGTCCAATGGCCTCTTTACACATCACTTCTGCTCTATGCATTGCTGTTGCTGCAGAGTTCACTGCGTGAGCTGTTTCTTCTCAGTTTACTCACCTAAAACTCTGCAAGATCCAGGCCATTAACCATGATGAAAATCAGTGCTCTACTTTTTTTTTCCCCTTGTGTATCTTTTCCATGTGCAGAGCTTCCTTTGAAGTTAACTGGGCTCTCCATGTGGAAGACATTCCAAGTGATATAAAACAGAATGAGAACTAAGCTCCTCATCTACTTCTCACATTCAAGGACAAAAATACACATGCCTACCTCATAATTAGCAAGGCTTGAGTAAAATTTGTGAATCTTACTAAAAGTAATCCAGAGAGCTTCCTTCTTTGATGGAAAAAAAATCTTACTAAATATGAATTCATTCAAGAATATGTCAGGTAACATACTGGAAACAGGAAAGATAACCCTCAGAAACTTTCAGATAAATGAGATGAGGGAATAGCCACTGAGAAGAGGCTGGCTCCCAAGAATGTAAAATTACAGCCAAACACCAATGCTGCAAAGGAAGCATTTGCTGCATTAAGAAAGCTGCAACCCTGGAGGCTGGGGATATGGCCTAGTGGCAAGAGTGCCTGCCTCGGATACACGAGGCCCTAGGTTCGATTCCCCAGCACCACATATACAGAAAACGCCAGAAGCGGCGCTGTGGCTCAAGCGGCAGAGTGCTAGCCTTGAGCGGGAAGAAGCCAGGGACAGTGCTCAGGCCCTTAGTCCAAGGCCCAGGACTGGCAAAAAAAAAAAAAAAGAAAGCTGCAACCCATATGGGCTACCAGGAAAGGTGTTCTTGATGTTTTTAGCGCTTGAGCTAAAACTGGAAGGGAATCAGGAGAAAACAGAGTTGGGGCTGGCACATGGCATGACCATAGCTATAAAGCAGGAATGAGCCTGGTGCAAGAAAAAGCCAAAGGAGAGGCAGCAAACCATTGTTGGCCATGTAATTTATGTGAAGCAATTGGGTCTTTATCTTGAGAGAAATGGGAAGCCTTTGAAGAACTTTAAGTAGAGCAGCCAGGAAAGATTTGCATCAGAAAAGATCTCTTCTGGCTCTGGTTTGCTGAAGAGATTAGGAAAAGGAGAAAGGATACAGGGAGATCTGATAGTTAACTATTACAGATTCCTAAATTACACATGGTGATAACTTTGACAAAAATGGTGGAAATGGACATATGGGAAAGTGAATAGAACTGAGGAATATTTAGGAAGAAAATTAGTGTGACAATGATAAATTAGAAATCAAGGATGAGAGAGAATAGGGTTACTAAAGATGACTCATGGTGCCCAAGTTCATGAAATTGAAAAGACTGGAGGCAGGCCCACAGAGTGAAGAATGTGTTTAGGGAGGAGATGAGTCATAAGCTCAGTCTGGATATATCGAAATGGGACTGTACATAATAGACCTCTGGCTATAAAGCAGTCTACATCAGATATACAAATCTATGAGCTGTGATTATGGGTGTGATTGAAGCTGTAGGACAAGAGGCGGATGACTTCAGAGCTTCAGTGGGAACTCAGAGCTGTCTTCTGTGAGAAAAACTTGTCTTTTCTATCAAAGTGA
The DNA here is from genome assembly GCF_023159225.1 of Perognathus longimembris pacificus. NCBI lineage: Eukaryota > Metazoa > Chordata > Mammalia > Rodentia > Heteromyidae > Perognathus > Perognathus longimembris. The sequence continues at coordinate 28,016,743 of NC_063171.1, forward strand.
ATTGCTTAAAAGTTTCTGCTTTGGCTCGGTGGCTTGGCTCATGTTGACTGAACTGCTAAGATAATTTCAGCAAGTACAGAAAGAAAAAGAGGAACTGCTTTGGGATAAGGAAGAATTTTTGAAATATAAGGTTTAGTCTTAACTGGTTTTTCCAAGCTGGAATTAAGACACACTTCAGACTGTTAAAGAAATAGCAGAGGGTGTGGCTATGTTTTGAGATTACTTGTATACTGCTAGTCTTATTTAAAGTCTTTTGATGGTCACCTTATATAAATAAAACTTACCTGATTCAAACAAGCCAATCGTGAGCAGATTGTGCTCAACCAATCTGAAGAGAGGAGCAGGGCCTGCTGCATTAGAGATAAATGGAGGAACAGGTGACTCCTCTGTGTACTTATTTGCCAGATTTCAGGATGATGGTACACACTTCTGCAGAAGTAAGCTTTGCCTAGCTGAAACAATTTTTCATGTCTATAACTGTGACTCCAGTGGCTCTTGGAAAGCATGTATAACAATTTGCTGAAAGGTAGCATGTACTGGCTGAGTGGAGGGAAGAATGAGGGAGACAGAAGGTTAACTGAAGAGAGATAGAAAAATAGAATATTCCATGTTCAGAGCCAATAAAAGAGAATGCTTCCATAAGGCAAGATCAAAAGGTTAAATGACACTAGGAAAAAAAGCAAAACTTAAAGTAAAACATTTTGAATTAGTTTGAGTAATGTGAACATTATCGAAGAGATAATATCAAGATACTTAGTATGACACCAGCCTGGCCAATCCAAAAAGATGCTAGAGTGAAAGTGCCAGGACAGGATGTCTGAGGCTCTCTGTGTACAGGGACTTTACCTTTCATTTCTGAACAGAGGGGATGCTAAAGAGATCCTGACAAAGGGGCTTTAGAATCACTGACAGTTGATAAGCATTTGCACAGGAGAGCTAAAATGGGAATGAAATTATCAAATAGTAGGACCACCACTGTCTTCTCCTATTACATGCTGGCTGAATCACCTCACTATGCATTTTCTGTGGCCTGAGAAGAAGTAGAAGCAGGCAGAGTAGAGTGGGTAGGTGACATTAAGGTTTTCTCCTGGAATTCTAATATTAGTCACAAAATGAATTAATTTATTCTCAACTATCTCCTTGTTGAAAAATAACCCATTCCTTTAATGTTAAAGAACAATGAAAATGAAAATTGGCTAATAAATAAAGCATTAAAAAACAGATTTTTTTAAAGTCCTGAGAACACCTCCCCCCCCCCCAAACACATGTATTGTCAATATTTCAGGTTAAAGACACACATCAATTTATCACTGCCAAATGATGAGGACTTTCCAATAAAGTCCAAAGTCTGGGATGCCTAAGACAATGTACAAATCTTTATCTTATAATGTTCTCAAAGCAGGATACCAACAGTATTACCAAGAAGCTATTCTTTGTACTCAGGTACTAAAATCAACGTTACTGGCCAAACCATGTTACAGAGTCCACCACCATAGATACTGATGTTCTAGTGGGAAATGGATTCATTGATCCACTGTGGAATCAGAGTTTCAAAAGTTCTCCATGGGAGGGGCTGGGAATGTGGCTTATTGGTAGAGTGCTTGTCTAGCATGCACGAAGCCATGGGTTCGATTCCTCAGCACCACATATACAGAAAAAGCCAGAAGTGGTGCTATGGCTCAAGTGTAGAGTGCTAGCCTGGTACGAAAAGAAGCCAGTGACAGTGCTCAAGAGCCTGAGTCCAAGGACTGGCCAAAAAAAAAAAAAAAGGAGAGAGAGAGAGAGAGAGAGATAAAGAAAGAAGGAAGGAAGGAAGGAAGGAAGGAAGGAAGGAAGGAAGGAAGGAAGGAAGGAAGGAAGGAAGGAAGGAAGGAAGGAAGGAAGGAAGGAATCAAGCTTCTCCAAGGTAAAGGAGTCACAATATTAGCATAATTGGGGAAGGGGGAAGGGGGGGGAGAAAAATGAGGGAGGAGGTAACAAGTTTGATAGGAAGTATACTCACTGCCTTACATATGAAACTGTGACCCTTCTGTACATCACTTTGAGAATTTTTTTTTAAAAATACTAAATGTCAAAAAAATATAAAGTTAGATGGCTTTTGCTTCAAAAAATCTAGCATCGTGGGTGGTGAAACTATCAACAGCAACAAATTAAGAGCTGTGGGTTCCTCGGGCTTCTTCTTAGTATAAAATCATGGCATCCTTTCCTGCAGCTTAATTATGCCATCCAAGTTAGCCCCAGGACCCAGGAGAGTAACTCACTTCCTCCCCCATCAGTGCCATAATCCTGTGTAACTGATGCACTTGTCTTACCTCCCTCTGTCAGTCTGCTGGAGGAAGGAAAGCCTTGCATCTCACTCTTTCTAGCATTTGTAAGAATTTTCTAGTGATTGTGTGGGAACAAAGTAAGTACCTATTCCTATGAAAAACCTTTCTTCCCCTTCTCTTGTCTTTCAGTACAGTTTGGCTGACCATGTGGGATTTTACAAAATATGATGCTTGTGAGATCCTGAGGCACAAAATATGTAAGAGTCATATACATGTAGAGGAAAAGAGAGCCATCCTAAGTTTTGAAGTACAGAGGGCCTAAGTCTTAGGGAAGATGTGAAAGTGATGGATGGGGTCAAGGCAGGGTTTCCCAACATAGATGATAAAAAATTCTGGTTCAATCTAAGATGATGCTAAGTGAAATGAACTCCATGTTATGGAAATGCTTGTTATATCACTGTTGTAACTACTTTCCACGTTCTATGTGTAACCGTAGCTTCTATTATTGATGATCTTCTTGTATCACCTTCTTGTGGTGTACCTGCACTATCTCTGTATCTTATCTGACTACATTGGAAACCGTGTATACTGGTATTAGAACTTAGAAACTGAAAGGGAATACCAAAATCGAGAGACACGGGATAAAAAAGACAAATGACTACAAAAGCAATACTTGCAAAACTGTTTGGTGTAAATGAACTGAATAAGTCCTGGGGGGGGGGGGGAAGGGAAAGGGGCAGGGGGGAGGGAGGAGGTAACAAACAATACAAGAAATGTATCCAATGCCTAACGTATGAAACTGTAACCTCTCTGTATATCAGTGTGACAAAAAAAAATTAAAAAAATTCTGGTTCAGATAGACAGTCCAAAAAAATAGTTTTTATGAGCCGGGCGTCAGTGGCTCACTTCTGTAATCCTAGCTACTAAGGAGGCTGAGATCTGGGGATCATAGTTCAAAGCCAGCCAAGGCGGGAAAATCCATGAGACTCTTATTTCCAATTAACCACTCAAAAACTGGGAGTGATACTGTGGGTCAAATGGTAGAGCGCTAGCCTTGAGCTGAAGAGCTCTGGGACAGCGCCCAGGCCCAAAGTTCAAATCCCACCACTGACAAAAAAAAAAAAAGAAAGAAAAGAAAGGAAAGGAAAAAATACTTTTTATGACAAAGTTAGAATTCCTGCAGTGCTTTGTTCTTTTTTTCTCCGGCTCATGTAGGTACAGTAATCCTAGCAACATGGAAAGCTGAGATCTGAGGAACACAGTTCAAAATCAGCCTGAGCAAAAAATCTTTTAAGACTCATCTCCAATTAATCACCCAAAAAGCCAGAAATAGAGCTGTGGCTCAAGCAGTAGAGTACTAGCCTTGAGCAAACACACTCAAGGAGCCAGGCTGTCGCTGCTTATACCTGTAATTCTAGATACTCGGGAGACTGAGATCTGAGGATCACGGCACAAAGCCAGATAAGACAGAAAAGTCTATGAGGCTCTTATCTCATTATCTACCTTTAAAAAAGCCAGAAATTGCGCTGTGGCTCAAAGTGATAGAGCATTAGTAATCCTTGAACACAAAAATTCATGGACAGCACCCAGGCCAAGTTCAAACCCCAGGAATAGGACAACAACAAAAAAAGTTCAAGGACAGGGGCTGGGGATATAGCCTAGTGGCAAGAGTGCCTGCCTCGGATACACGAAGCCCTAGGTTCGATTCCCCAGCACCACATATATAGAAAATGGCCAGAAGTGGCACTGTGGCTCAAGTGGCAGAGTGCTAGCCTGGAGCAAAAAGAAGCCAGGGGCAGTGCTCAGGCCCTGAGTCCAAGCCCCAGGACTGGGAAAAAAAAAAAAATCCTTAATAGGCCTTGAGATTCGTTTCTCAGACTGATGTGCTACTCGGCAAATGCTGACTAATATGAATACCTGGGGGAGGGGGTTATTTTTCTCTCACGGTTTTAGAGGTGTCCATACATGGTCCACAGTTCACTTGCTCCATTTCTGTAGGCTTGCGATGAGGCAGAACATGCTAGCAGGAGCACATGGTAGAAGAGGCTGCTTGCCTTTTGGCAGCCAGGAAGCAGGTCAAAGAAACAGGATGAGTCTAGGGCCTCACAGCAATGCCCCAAATGACCCACTTCTTCTAGACTACACTTTCCAGTTTTACTACTTCCCAGTAGATTCTTCAAATATTGATTTCATCCATGGATTAAACCATTAATAAGTTCAGAGGTTTCATGATATCATCACTGGAAATGTTATCCTGGGCACATCCAGAGGTAGACTCCAGTAATCTCTTAGGTATCTCTCAAGCCAATCAAGGTAACAATCAAGATTAACTACCACAGTGGTATAAATAGAAGGGTATACGATCTGAATGGTTTCTGCTGTTTTCTGGGGAGAATGGCAGGTGGGGTTGGTGGCAATAAAGGGACTCAAGCATGGTAGTCAAGTGCTGTACACTTGAGTCATGCTCCTAGTCCTTTTTAGTTTGCTTTCCAGATAGGATCTTGTGCTCTTGTGTAGTGATCTTGGACAACAAACACCTCCTACCTCTTTCAGGAATAGCTGGCATTGCAAGACTGTGCCTCTATACTTGGGCCCAATCTCATTGTTTTAAAAGCACTCACAGGCTACCATTCTAAGAAACACTCCAAGAGACAACAGATGTGATTGAGTCAGTAGTGAAGGACTCTCATAAGTCCTAAAGTTCCAGGCATGGCCAAGTTTTTACTGGAGGAGAAAAATGAGTAAGAGTTCTTCAGCAGGACTGGACCCTATGTCCTTTAAGAATAGGAACATTGGATAATAACTCCTTTTATCCATAGTATTAAACACACATTTTCTGCACCCACTTCATTACTGTTGTGGAGAAAATCCTACATGGAAAGACATGCTTCATAGGCCCCCAAATATAAGATGAACATAGGTATTGATCCTTTTCTTTCACTTACAGATTCTTTGTTGAATGGATAGAAATCATTTTGATGTGAATTATTTTGCTTCTATTCTCCTTGATCAAGTATTTTTATCATATTAATCACTCTTATAACCTATTTTCAAGGTTCTAGAAACTAGATGGCATATTTTTTTTTAAGTACAAAATACAGTTTGTCCAAGTGCTGGTGGCTCACGCCTATAATCCTAGCTATTCAGGAGACTGAGATCTAAGGACTGAGGTTTTGAGGCCAGCCCTGACAGCAAAGTCCCCGAGAAATTCCTACCTCCAATAAACCACTCAAAAACTGGAAGTGGTGCTGTGGCTCAAGTGGTAGAGCATGAGCCTTGAGCACAAAGAGGCTCAGGGACAGTAGCTAGGCCCTGAGTTCAAGCCCCACAACCAACAAACATAACATATATACATATATTGCATTGACTTCAGGATGCCCATGGGTTCTAAGATAGCAAGCGATTTCTGTATAAATAACACTATTCCATGGAGTTATTGGGTCTCTCTCTGAGCCTTCAAGACCCAGCTCCACCTTGTTGAGTAGAACCCATACCCTTTCAAAGCATCAGTCCTCTCTCCCATACTGTTGGAGAAAAAAGTGTAGAGAACAGATCGTTTGTCCTTAATGTTCATGAGACATTCTACCAGTCAGAGATCAAAATGTTTAAATTCATGAAAGAACGAAAGAGCTCATTCACTCGTGAGATTGGGCATCCTATCTCTGTTGCATTCTTGCTAAACTGCTGTGTAGAGAAGATGGACAAATGCATACATGGTTTTAAGAGATTCTGGTATTGGAAAGCCTTTAATGGGGAGTGTGAAATAGGTGAAAGCAATCACCTGAATCTCAAGTGGTCACATTAGAAAGAGAAAGACAGAACAGGAGAAAGTGTAATACCCTTCCATTCCTCTTCAAGACTATGCTCTCACGCCACTGGTCATTTTTCCATTTCTACAGAGCACAAGCTCCTTCTAGACAGGGCCATGTCTTCAGCCAAGACTGAACTTTCTGACCTTCATGTAGTTGGTTTGGCACTGTCATTTTGGATTCATCTTCTCCTGCTCTCTTCAAAGAGGATCTTTGAGAGACACTAATTTCATAGCACTTTTGCGCACATCAAACTAGTTCTTTGCATTACAAAAGTGGCCAAGGTTCATTTATTGTTCTAGTTCTGATCAGCACTAGAATATGTGTCAGCAAACACACAGTTATCTGCCATAGTTGATACTCCACTGTGGGTGTCTGCCATGGATTCAATAAACAATCGGCACATAATGTTGTAACTCCTTCATGAATCTGTATGGTTTTCTTCTTTGCAACAGATTAGTTCAGAATAAAGGATACCTAGAAGATATGTGCGATGACAGAATCCTATCAGAGAATTAGACTGTGATTCACACCACAAAGGGTGACTGGGACACAATGTTCTGTTAAAAGCTGGGGATGCTGTATCCATGCTAATTTTTTATAAAGGAGGAGAGAGCATGGGAGAAAGCAACAGAGAACAGAAGTTGTCCTCTCACAGAATCTGTGCCAAGTGAAATGAGGTAACTTAAAGGACAGTGCCTGGTCCAGAGAAGGCACTCAGAGAAAATGAAAAATAGCACTACTTATTCACGTATCTTATTTTTCCATTATTTTCACTTCATCAAAGTCTCAGCATGATACCTCTTTCACTAAGAAAACCCTTCTACCTTTAATTATCAGACTGGACCTTTACTACACTTCTACAATCAGTTCATAAATCAGTCATTTACTTAGATCCAAAACATGTCTTGGAATTGCTAATAATATTAATTTAGGGGAACCCTAGGAGCTATGAGTTGACTTAAAGTTTTTTGGAAAAACTAAGAGTTCAAAAGGACATTATTACTAATGATAATAAAAATGATTGCCAACCCTAATGAAGATTTGCAATGAACATTTCAATTTACAAGGGCCATCCCACTCCTCTCACTATCCCCAAGAGATCTGTGCCATTCATCTGCCTAAGCCATCTTCTAAGCATCATGGGCTCCAAGTCTATCAACCACCGTTCTCTCTGTCCAGGACATAAATGACAGGCATCACAATTTTTTTTTCACTGAATAAAAAGTGATTTTGGGGGCTGGGAATATGGCCTAGTGATATATTTGCCTCACATACATGAAGCCCTGGGTTCAATTCCTCAGCACCACATATATAGAAAAAGCCAGAAACAGCACTGTGGCTCAAGTGGTAGAGTGCTAGCCTTGAGCAAAAAAAAAAAAAAAAAAAAAAAAAGAAGAAGAAAAGGCCAGGGACAGTGCCTAGGCTCTGAGTCCAAGCCCCAAGACTGAGGGAAAAAAGTGATTTTTCATATTCAGAAACTGCTGCCATTTAAAAAAAATAACACCTTCTAGAAAATGGAAAAATTGGAAGTTTCAGGACCTGAGTCACTGTGCTTTAAATGCCAAAAAGTACAGCATGACAAAAAGACAAAAATGACCTCACAGCTGGTTCTCAGCTCTGCCATGGAGCTGGGAAAGGCTATGGAGGCCTCTGAACACAGACAGCTTAGGAGGCTGGCAACTGTGCAGGATTTCACAGGTTCAATCCCAGCCCACCACATAATACCATAATTGTCACCTTGAATACATATTTGAACCTCTCTGTGTCTCCATTCACTCAGTGGATGGCAGTTCAAACCATTTTTGTGAGGACTGAAGAAATATAAAAGTACTTGGGACAAGGATTTATGTAAGAAATGACAACTATCAGTGAGTAACAACTTATATTGAAGGAGCAGTTCCCCTTTCTAGATGACCAAAATAGTGTTCAAAAGTAATAAGAGGGGCTGGGAATGTGGCTTGGGGCTGGGAATGTGGCTTAGCGGTAAAGTGCTTGCCTAGCATGCATGAAGCCCTGGGTTGGATTCCTCAGCACCAAATAAACAGAAAAAGCCACAAGTGGAACTGTGGTAGAATGCTAGCCTTGAGCAAAAAGAAGCCAGGGCCAGTGCTGAGGCCCCGAGTCCAAGCCCAGGACTGGCACAAAAAAAATAAGTAGTAAGAGCTTCCATATATTGTAGACATTCCCTTCTGAATATCAGCATCATAGGTCATTATTTCATAGAATGCCTACTTGCTGGCCATCTAATTTCCAATTTTGAACAAACCTTTACCAGTGTTATTCTTTCAATGGGCATTAGACATCTATCCCAAGCAGATCTCACATTACGTGCCAAGAACACAGGAGTGTAAATGGCCGGTACGGTCTGATCAAGAGAACTGAGGGTAACTGTGAGAATCAGGAAGAGGACATGCTGTTTGAACAGAGGACAATAAGAAGTCACTATTCAGGTAAAAATTGAAAGGATGACACTCCAGGTACAAGAATGAAACATAGAAAGTCGCAGCAAGGAGAGAGCCGGGAGCAGTGGAGATGCTGAATGACCCCAGGGCCAGCGTTCAGAATTTAGGAGATGAGGGACAAAGAAAGAGACAGGGGACAGTAGGAAGTGAGGCATAAATGTCAGAATCTGAAGTGTATCCTAAAAGAAGGGTTTTGAATCATTAAAAACTGAGGAATAACCGGCTCTGACTGTGGTTTTTCATAAAAGATAGATGTCATTATGGACTCAAATTAAAACTTATAATAAAAATAGCTGGGGACAGAAGACCAAACAAACAGAAAATGAGGGAGGGTAACACTGTTCAAATAGAAATGTTCTCATTACCTGACCTATGTAACTGTACATCACCTTTACAATAAAATTTAAATTGAAAATAGAATCCCAAACAAGTAAAATAAAAACTGCATATGTCCTCCCTTGCTGGTAATTTAAGTAAAAAGTTGTAGGGGAAAAGTGTAGGAACTTCTGCTTAAAGTCGGTCTTTTAAATTATTTGTGGATTTTAATTACCCATATTCTTCCTGACCTCCTTAATCATGGCTAATTGAAAATTGGCTGTAACTCAAGATACTCCATGAGGAAACTTAATAAAGGAAAGTATGTAATAGATGAAGTCTTGATTTCCATTGAAAACTGAAGCACATACAAAGCACAGGCATTTTGATTTCGATGGGAAATGGAGAGGCCCTGGTAAGTATCAGTCATCCAGAGCAGCTATTTCGTTAATCCCCTAAACTAGTTGCAGATGTTGGCTCGATCGTACTATGCCTTGCATCTGTAATTTTTAAATTGTCTCATATTTCTAAAACCTGACTCCACATGCACTGGAAATCAGTGACATGAATGATGAACTCCAGGAAGAAGAGAAGCACACGCAATGCCAGGAGATGATACTCGGAGTGATCAGGCTAGGTGCACAGGATGAGGGAGGCTGACACGATTCCTTCCTCCAGGTCATGGATCCTGCAAACAGGCATCTGAAAATGAAACTCTGCAAAGGGACGCAGCAAACAAGAGGAAGTCATTTACAGATAGTTGAGTTCTCAGAAACAAATACCACTTTTCCCTCTCCCCTGTGTGCAGCAGGTCAACAGGAAGACCAGAGGACCAGGAAACGAAAAGACTTTGGAAGAGCAAAACGTTGGGAAAACAAATGTCTGCTAAACTTTCCTTACTTTCATTAAGAACATGGTTCTTAGTTGACTTCAGCATTGTGAAATGTTAGGGGTAGCCCAATATAATGACTTGGTATTAAACTAATGTTCTAGTTATGACTGTGCTTTTTCATAAAATGTCTGTCACAGACTCAAATTAAAACATAGGAAGTAGCTAGAGATACAGTCCCCTTAAAGAATTCATATTATATATATTACAACGAATAATTATAGGTACTGAAAGTACTTAAAGTTATGATCAGAACTGTATTTGGTATTAGTATATGCATTTCTCAAGCTCACTTTTCTGTGTGCTGTTTCCAAACAATGCTCCATCCATTCAGGCCATGTTAGAGGCAGCAGGTCAAATAATCTGCCCCCTAGGGCCCATCCATCACAGGCGGTGGTGTGTAAATAACTTCACCAGGAACCAGGACAAAAACTTCAGCCAATTATGTGGTAAGGAGGGAGCACAGACTGAAGCTTCAGGAACTGAACTGCAATTGTGAAATCAGAACAGTCATTTCCTGGATGGTGACATTCATCCTTCAGGACAGCCTCAGCCTCGCGTGTTCCCTGGAGCAGGCAAGGGCTTATTTGCTGAGTTAAAGAAAATTTATCGGAACCTTGGGGATAAGATATCCCACTCCTTGGTTAAACTAAAGCCCTACCTGTGTGCAGTCTGTGCAAAAGATTATTTCTATGTTTCATTTACTTTCTGCACTAATATGATGAGGAAATACAGAGTGCTAGACAGATGAGACATTCTGTTCTTTCCAGAACTTTTCAGGTAAATCTGAAAACAATATGAACTTTGGCACTGCTCAGGCAACTCCAAGGAAGTTACAAACATGCTGTCCCACACAAACTACTCCCTAGGGTAAAAAATGACTTTATAAAAATGATTAGAATAGGTCCCCTTTGAGGAACTTGCTCATTGCAAACACCAAAGGTAAGAATGGAAGAAAATTCATGAAGGAGTGGAGGATTTACAGCAAATGTAATTTTAAACTGACCTGTAGACCTACTGGATGGGAGATTTGCAATTACTAATTAAGAGCATAAACACTGCTTTGAGGAAAACAAAAGAAGATTGCTCTCAAATGGGATTACATGTTATAACAATTTAAACTAATGCAGTATTAAAGCAATCCCCCAGAGAGCAGTGAGACAACCCCCTCCCAGTGATGTGAAGACTAGAGGTATTTTCCACCAGGACTCCCCTCCCTGGCTGCTTTCTTTTCTATGGATGTACTCTTCAGGACTCTCTTGTTGAAACAAAAGATAAAAAATAGGGGCTGGGGATATGGCCTAGTGGCAAGAGTGCTTGCCTCGTATACATGAGGCCCTGGGTTCAATTCCCCAGCACCACATATACAGAAAATGGCCAGAAGTGGCGCTGTGGCTCAGTGGCAGAGTGCTAGCCTTAAGCAAAAAGAAGCCAGGGACAGTGCTCAGGCCCTGAGTCCACGGCCCAGGACTGGCCAAAAAAAAAAAAAAAAAAGATAAAAAATAAAGATGTCTCACCCTGTGAGGATCCAGCATTACACATCCTGACTCAGGACAAGTTTCTAGAAGGTCACTGCAATTTGCCTTGGTCATGGTAAATTTGGGATATATTTATGATGGGCGGATTTGATTTCAATATGGACAGGAATGGAAAAAGATAACAAAAGAGCGCCACTGAAAAAGACATTTAAGAACATCTCCACTTCTACTGACATTTATTCTCACTGTGATAAGGAATTACTGAAATCCAGCCAGAGAGACCTGCCAGAATAGAATATGGATATCATCACTGAAAAAAATAACATCCCATGGCACCTACTTAATTTACCTTTTGGATAATCCTTGAACTGCTTAAGAGAAAAAGACTGGAGATCTCAAGAACAATTCCAGAAAGAATAACTAGAGAAACTGGTATGATTGTCTCAGTGGTGAGATGCCAAGCTGGTCAATAGCTAAAAACTCCTCCACTTTTTCTCCTTCCACTCAGTGACCATCCTGAGATCATCTGACCCCTTGCAGCCTCTGTGCAGGTCCCAGTACCCTCTCTCTTAACAAAGGAACCAATCCTCTGTTTCACCTAGCAAATGGGCAGAATCAAGAAGAAACTGCACAGTATTCTTTCTTCTTCAGTTTCTGGACACTTCTCTTTTATGAAAATTATAGTCCTATTCCACATTCATAATTTCATTTCAAAGGCAAAATACATTACCTGAAATGGAATAGTAAGGAAATTCAGTGGGGGAAAAAAGTTACTCCCAATAGCCAGAAGTCTTAATCAAGACATGCAGGAGGTGGCTGGTAAATACATGAGCAACCTAATAAATGAAATAGCTTGTTCAATATGTAAGACCCCAATTATTATTTCAATAAAATTAATTTCTGATAGACAATCTCAGTCCACAAAGAAATATCTTTATCATACTGGATAAGTTTTAAGCCAAACCCCAACATCAAAAGTAATTATTTCTAAATCATTTTCACTGAGCTAAAAACAGCTAAGAAAATTCACTATATTATGTGGTTCCAGAAGGAATAACAGTGAAAGTAAAAACATAAGATATACAGTATGAAGTAGAAACTGAAATTACAGGAACTGTGAAGGAATTCATCAAAATAACAAAAGTTAAAATAAAAACAATGGTTTTGGTTAAAAAACTGTTAGATATCAACAGTTTCCACATAGAAACAATTTGAAAACAACAAAACATTCCATTTACAATTAAAGATTAAGCACATCCCCTAGTTACTTTATATGTCAAGGGGAAATGTAAGTTCACCAATATGAAGGGAAAACAGAGAAAATAATAATAAGCAAAATGAACAACCATCTGATTGGCTGGGAAAGGATATTCCAAAATGACACTTCACCTCAGATTCATAAAAGCTTCATAAACAGCCAATCAAAATTTCAACTTTAATCTCCAATTAATAGAATGAGTTACTAATAAAAGCAAAAAGCATTTCTGAAAAAAATATGATAATAAAGGAAAATAAATAGTCTAGTGTTTGCTAACACACATTAGTCAGCTGTAGTACTTAAGAGGCATGTCACTAGACAAAAATCACCAGAGGGAAAAACAGGATAAATAACCTCAACACAGACTCCAGGTTAGGAGCTCATCCTTGACAAGGACTGAGGTGAGGATTCTGCCACCATTGTACGACCTAAGGTGAACTGTTCAAATTTCAGATACATTACTCATAAAACAGGGGAAATAATGAGATCTACTTTGTAAGGTTGTAGGACGGCAGGAGCAGATGTCAGAAGAATACTTAGGGCAATAGCTAGCCCTAGAGTCAGCTTTTAAGAAGTATAAGCAGGCAGGGAAAGGTGCTGTGACCTCAGAAAACTAACACCCAAGAGGCTAGGATGGGAGAGCCCTGAGATTGAGACAGCCTGGGCTATAAGGAAGGCCCTGTCTCAAAATCAAACTAAACCATAAGAAACAGAACAAAAATGTGAGCCGCAATAAGAAGTAACCAATAGTAATTGAGTCATTCCAATGTGAGAACTAAACAACTCCAAAGAGAGGTGTAATAATCATGTCCCTTTTACGCCTAGGGAAAGAGAAGAATGGAGATGACATTAAATAACTTATCCATGATTGGTGAGTGACAGAGACACATGCTGAAGCCTGGCAGTCCACATTCTGCTTCCTAAATGAGTGCCTTGCTTTGTACCATATGCCATAATAAATCCCAAGTAGACTACAGAGACATGTCAATAATGGCTTTGTCCACATGCCATAAACCCTAGTGAATATTTAGCCTCTCTTGTGGCAGTCATCACCTGTCTAAGCGTAAATGTGGTAGAAAAATGAGAGAAAATGAGCAACATTGAAGTTTCTCTCAAAGAAAAAGTTCAGGAAAGGTGGTTCACACTTGTAATCCTAGCTACTCAAGAGGATCAGAGTTCAGGGCAAGTCCAGGCAAAACAGCTGATGAGAACCCTAACCTATAAGCCAGACAAAATGATATATTCCTTGTAACCCTAGCTTTGTGGGAGGCGGTAGGTCAGAGGATGGAAGTTTGAAGCCAACCTGAGACCAAAGAAAAAGAAGGAGAGTAGAATAGTGATGACCAGAGCCTAGGAAGTAGGGGCAGGAGAGTAAAAGAGTGGTCACTGGAGCATTATTCTCCACATCCAAGGTATAGAATCAGTTCAGATGTCCCTCAATGGATGAATGGATCAAGAAAATGTGGTCTGTAGACACAATGGAATTTTACTCATCCATTAAAAAGAAGACATTGCATCATTTGCAAAGAAATGGAAGGATCTGGAAAAAATTATGTTAAGTCAGGCCTGGAGGAACAGGCTGTATGTTTTCCCTCATACTAGAATTAACCTATAAATATACCCTTCAAAAATAAAGGAGAGCAGTTGGATAGGAAGAGTTAGTTCTAAATTTCTACAGCACAGGAAGACAGCTATGATTGGCAACAACTGAATATTTTTTTTAAAAAGCCTTTACAGAGAATTTTGCATGTTCCCATCACAAAGAAATGATACATCTGATATGCTACCTATTCTGATCTCATTATTGTACATTGTTATATATGTATTGAAATGTCTAGCACATTGTACCCCACAAGTACATTATTACTGAAAGACGATTAAATACCCAAAGTAATATATATTAAGTGTTTTGAAAAGAAAAAAATCACCAGTTTGATGGCTCATTCCTACAGTCCTAGCGCTCAGGAGGCTGAGGCAGAAGATGATGAGTTTCAGGCTTCATGGTTGAGTTCCAGCTGGCCTACATAGACACTTGTCTCAAGCAAAAGAAAACAGGGCAACACAATAGATACCACTACATTTTTTTTGACAACTTTACCTCAAGTACCTTATGAAGCACTAAAATTTACACAAACACTGAGAAAATACTTGTTAATAAATAAGAAATACATCAGTTATATTCTGCTATGAAATCTGTTGAGATTGTTTTAAGAAGGAGAAAGGAGAGGAAGGAAAGGAATGGAGAGGGTGGGTTTGATAAGTGGATGAAATAGTATTCATGTATAGGAATGTCACACTGAAGCCCCCTTGTAAAATCTCTATATATTTTAGAACTTTGTCATCTTCTGCATGTTTACAAGGAAGATCTCTAAAATGAGTTCAGCTTCAAATATATTTACTGAGCATCTACATGAGACACACCATCCTTGCTTTTGTGGAACTTACAAATAAATGGTGGCATAATGCATGTAGTAAATATGCCCATTTTTGTTTCTGTCAAAATCATAAAATATGTCTTTGTCAGTGTGTATACATGTGTGTTTGTGTGCATATACACACCCCACAGTGGTAATAGTCGCCATACTATGGATCTGAGTGTACTCTATGTGCCCTAGTATTTTCTTTTTCAGTAATAAAAATGCATTATGTGTTTCTTATGTAACTTAAATGACAAGTATGGATTTAAAATTACATTACAATTAAAATTTGTGCTAAATAAGCTATGTACTGCATATAAGGGATGAATTGAAGCAAGCAGAAAACTTAAGATGTAACTTCTGCTCTTTCAGAATAAAAAGCAGCTCTCTCTTTCTTTACCAACTCTGTAAAAAGTCTCTGGGGTCAAAGGACAAAGAGGCTGAGCAACCCACCTACAATGAGGCTATAGTGAAATTTCAGAGAATATGCAGGAATGGAGAGCCGAAACTGATTCCCCAGGGATAGATTAAGATACTGTAAGAGGTCTCGGGGCTGGAGAGGTGAATGGATCTATGACAGATCTATTCAAAAAGTGGTAGGCAGAAAGTTTGGGGTTCACTAAAGTACCAACCCACAGGGAGCCCTTCCAGCACTCAGGTTTGGCTATGTACAAAGGGGGCAGAGGCTACTCTGCAGAGATCTGGAGTTGAAGGGAACCTGTCACTTCAGGGGAACATTCAGGTCTGAAATTACAGTGATTCATAAAAATGGCTTCTCTAGTGGGAGATATTTTTAAAAATATTGTTAGATATTATACAAATTCTGGGCAATTTTCTACACACATCGACATTTGTGTTACTTGGTTAAGAAAAGATTTACAGTGAGATTGCCTAGATTTGAAACCTAGTGCTATCATTTCTAACCTGTGGATCAAACACATTACTCTGCCTCTCCATGTCTCCATTTTCTTACTCACAAAACTAAAATAGTAAGGATACCTACCTTAGCATTGTTGTTGGAGAGAGTTAACAAATTAATGTACATATATGACCTGAAATTGCACTCAGATTTACTAAGTAGCATTATCTTATTTAATACTTATATAAAAACCTATGAAGCAGTTACTATTTTCATTTCATTACAGGCTAGACAACTAGGGATTTGAATAGGAAGGTTGAGTACTCTGTCTTTGATCACCTCTGAAGAGCCATGAAGCCATGTTCTCAACTGGTATTAACTGTTGACCGAATTATTTTTAAAATAATAGACCCTAGAGGTAGGTAGGGACTAGCAGGAGTGGAAAAGGTTGGCAGGGAGGATAAACAAGGTTGAATACTGCAGAAATACAGTATTTACAACTATGAAAATGGATCAAGAAAACTGTTGAGGATGCTGCTTTTTAGTAGCAAGAGGTCATGGAGTGTGACAGAGAAGAAGAAATTCACTGTAATGTAGTATAGACAGTAAAATTTCCCTGTATAACTGACATAAACCAATAAAAATTAAATATATGCTAAGGGGAAGGAAAGAGAGGGAATGTTTCATGACTGTGCATTAGAAAAAAGCTATTAAGCATATGATTTTAATAATGATGAAATACACATTTTATATTCTTTCAAAATATGAATATAACACACATGTCCCACAGGATTAGGCCTAGGCCAATCATTCTATCTCATTCTCTGGTTACAGTGACTGTTTCTAGAAGGAGCACATGATCCAAGACTGTCCAATCAGAAAAACTCTAGTTTTTCCAAAAGTTCCAGATCCTAGAAGAAATATATTTCTGCTGAATTCACACTACAGAAGAAATCTTCTGGGAAATGATGGTGGTCACCCAGCCAATGCCTTGGGGTCAAGAATGGAGTTAAACATTAAAAGAGCAGGGTTCAAACTCAAAAGCAACCAATTCATCATGGGAGTTTAAAGCATGAATTAAATAGCAGCCAATTCAACACCCAAAAGTGTTCAAGCATGTATATGAATAAATTCATATGTTCTAAGGAATTAATAAATTTCTTTGTTTTTTAAGTTGCATTTTCTGAAATTTACAGCAAAAAGAATCCTAAATGGTATAAGTATTTGGTACCAGAAGAATGGCGAGGATAAGGATTAACAGAAACAAGCCTTGCCAGGTGTGGTGGCTCACATCTCTAATCCTAGCTACTCAGAAGGCAGAGGTCAGGAGGATCACAGTTAGAGGGCAGTCCAGGCATAAAAAAAAAAGTTAGCGGGGCTGGGGATATAGCCTAGTGGCAAGAGTGCCTGCCTCGGATACACGAGGCCCTAGGTTCGATTCCCCAGCACCACATACACAGAAAACGGCCAGAAGCGGCGCTGTGGCTCAAGTGGCAGAGTGCTAGCCTTGAGCGGGAAGAAGCCAGGGACAGTGCTCAGGCCCTGAGTCCAAGGCCCAGGACTGGCCAAAAAAAAAAAAAAAGTTAGCAAGATACTCTTTGAAAAATAAATAACATAAAAAGATCTGGAGGTATGGCTCAAGTATTATGGCATCTGCTTAGCAAGTATAAGGCATCTACTGAAAGAAAAGAGAGAATTTGAAATACAGTGCAACACTGATCACATATTAAGATGTGTTATGGTTTGAGTCGACTCTCTTGACCTTCTCTATTGCCTTTCTAGAAAAAATCTAAATTCAGGACACTTTACTGTCTTTGTTCTCAGCTTTATACCACCTTCTACTTGTAGAAGAGAAGAGCTACACTCAAGGCTAGAAGGATCATTGCTATTACATGGTCTCCAATCTTGTACACAACCTTTGGGCTTTACCACTACGGGCACATAACAACTTTTCCTCAAGTTTCTTAAGCTACAGAAAATACCTACTGAAAATCCTCGACTTCAAATATTCTGTCTCTTCAGCTGTCATCCTGCTCCTATCCAAGTTGATTTACCTCTCTTATCACTTCTTGGTTTTCTTTAACCATTAGCTCCTCATCTTAACCCAGGTCCTTCTCCATCATGCTTTAAACTTTAAATTGCCTTCTATGTTCTTATCCTTTGGAAGAAATCTCATAAACTCAGAAAACACTGCACATATTAGAAATTGTAATATATATACACACATACATGTATGTACATATATGTGCAACCTGAGTCCTGAACTTCAAATCCTAGCGGTGTCTTCAATAGGCACAGACAAATCACCTTCTTTACCCTCTCCCTCTATACCACTCCTTCTCTCATTACCTTCATCAGTAGATCCTCTTAGCCATAGCCTTGGAAAATAGCTTAATACCCAAACAATTACTTAAAATCCTTTCAATTCCATAAATATATTTTGAAGCT
The DNA here is from genome assembly GCF_023159225.1 of Perognathus longimembris pacificus. Taxonomy (NCBI): domain Eukaryota; kingdom Metazoa; phylum Chordata; class Mammalia; order Rodentia; family Heteromyidae; genus Perognathus; species Perognathus longimembris. Next base: position 28,034,948 of record NC_063171.1, read on the forward strand.
TTCCCTTTCCTACAGACCTGCTTACCAACATTTGTATTTTTCTCATCTGAACTACTTCAGAAACATAAATTTCCAGATCCAAAAGGCTGATATACTAATCCAACACAAAAATCAGTTAATATCACTTCTCTATTGAAAATCCAATGGTGGCTCTCTAATACCTTTGAAGAATAATTCTTTCTCTTTTAAGCTCTACATATTTTTGTCCCACTTCTTATTCAATATTTTTACTCTACTTTTCCACACTGACTCACACTCAACAAAGCTACTCTTCTGGATTTGGATCTAAATTTGGCCTTTTCACTCCTCAGAATTTGGATCTCAGACCTTTTCACCATATTCCTTTCTCTATGAAGAGTGCCACCATCTTGCCTGAATCAGCAGTGTAGATGACTACTGATAATCCCCATTCCTCTCCTCAGTATTTACTTCATTAGAGATCGCTTAACACCTTACTTTACTGCTTTCAGCAACACCAAAAATAGCTTTAAAGGCAGTTAGATCACCAAAAAGGAAGACAGAAATAACAAGATTGTTCCAAATAATAAAATATGATAGCTCAAGATACTGAAGAGGGAGTGTAATTTGATCTGACCATTAAGGACAGCCTCTTGTGGAAGGAAGTGATGTTTCAATGAGACCTAGGGAATGGGCAGGAGCAAGCACTTAATAAATAAAGTAGACTTCAATTGCTCATTTAACCAAGGGAAGAACCCACATATGATTCATCATACTGATTAAACACACATCACAGGTTTGTGAGATTTTTGGCTCATTAAGACTTGTGATTACATGTTTGATGAGTAGAGGAATGAATGCTACTTAATAGATTTCTTAGTAGCCTAATTTAAGGTGAATTATGTGCACATAATTTTGGGTGCATTTGCTGACTTCAACTTGTAGTAACTATCAAAATTTTTCTAGGCAGGAAAACATGAATGGGTGTAGACTTTAAAAGGTATTTTTTGACCCAACTAACTTGAGGGGATAAGTGGAGTTGAAGAGATGAGGGAATACACCACAAGGAGTGATCAAGACACATTATACGCATAAACTGGCATGTTGAAGTGAAACCCCTTCACACAATTACTAAAGATAAATTTTTAGAAAAACATATTCCTTGGATCCTTGTAAAATATTTCAGAATAGATGCTTCACAGCAGTATCTTACAACAAGGAATCCTGAGAGTTCGTAGTGGCTATATCACTTGCTAGGATACTAAAAGCTACCAGTTACAAAGCTAGGCTCCAATGGCCCCTGGCTTTTGATTAGCAAGATTGTTTTCATACAAACCCAACTCAACTTCTGATACTCAAGATTCATAAGTGAAGTAATTAAAATAATTACAAATTGTTATGGTACATTTCTGCTAAGCAGTAAAACAAAAAGAACCTCCCAAAATAAAATGAATTATGTGGTAAAATTGCTGCAGTTGATTGTAGAAAAGAAAATACTCAGATTTAGAATATCTTAGCTACAAATTCAAAGTTGGAAATTTGGCAGCAAAACCTAACCTGATATAAGAGGATTTTTATTTTTCATTTAGTCTCCTCAAGGTGAATACTCATTTCTATCACTACAGAAATAGAATGTACTTGATTTTAGGGTGATAACTGACTCCATGGCAATAAGGGGCAATATAGGACATAGTAAATTGTTTTATTTTCCTAAATCCAAATGATTCTCAGTCTCAAAGCATGTGTGACCCCAGGAATTTTAAGTCTGTTCTGTTAGATTATAAAATATTCAGTGTATGGCATTTGATATACTCTGAAAACAAGAAAGGCACAGAAATACAATTGTTATTATTTTTAAGCAACTGAAACTTATATACCTGAAAGATGCTCCAGGTTTCCTTCCAGAGCTAACTTAATGTACACATTGTTGTCACTGCACTATTCATTTTCTTCTACATGTGCACTTCAATGACCTAGAGATTCTTCCAATCATGAGGAAACTTGGGTAAATAGATCCTTTACACCACAACCAGCCACAACAAACAGAAGAGTTTCTTATAACTTCTGCTTTTGTAAATATTTCATTGTTCTCATTTTATAACATTTATAATTTGTTTATATTAATATTTTCCCCCTGAGAGTTTCAAGAAGTAGCCACTACCTTCTGGGAACAAATTTCGCTCTTAATAGAAAATTATCTTATACTTGGCTGTACATTACATGCATTACTTCTGTTTTTTTTGTTTGTTTGTTTGTTTGTTTTGTTTTTGTTTTTGCCAGTCCTGGGCCTTGGACTCAGGGCCTGAGCACTGTCCCTGGCTTCTTTTTGCTCAAGGCTAGCATTCTGCCACCTGAGCCACAGTGCCACTTCTGGCCACTTTTCTATATATGTGGTGCTGGGGAATCGAACCCAGGGCTTCATGTATACTAGGCAAGCACTCTTGCCACTAGGCCATATTCCCAGCCCATACTTCTGATTGTCACAATCACCCTTCTAAGAAAGCTTTCTATTCTTCTTATCACCCAGTTGGAAAAACCGTGACTCAATTTGTCCAAAGCCATGTGGCTCTTTTTTTTGTTGTTGTTGTTGTTGTTTAAAAAATGTTTCTCTAACATTCAATGTACATATGACAACAGAATCATGAAATCCTAAAAAAAAGAGGGGGAGGGAAGAAGAAGAAGAACAGAGAAGGACAGTGAATATGCCTATGCAGCCATGTGGCTCTTAAAAGACAGTATAAGCCAGACACTGGTGGCTAAGGATCAGGAAGATCTCAGGAAGCTGAGAGCTAGGGAAGCAGTTGGAGATCTGCTTACACACAAAACGTTTGTAAGACTCTTATCTCCAAAATTACCAGCAAAAAGCAGGGCTGGACATGTGATTCAAGTAGTAGGGCAGCAGGCTACCAATCTGGAGTCCCTGCAATCAAACCCAAGTACTTCCAAGACAAATGAATACACACACACACAACACACACACAACACGCACACACACGTAGAACCAAATGAAAATTGAACCAAGTCATGTTGAGGTCCAAACTTTATGCCTTCCAAAACCTCATGGGCCAAACAACTGACACATATGTCAATCTGATTCTGCCTTCCAAAACCTCATGGGCCAAATAACTGACACATATGCCAATCTAATTCTCCACTTGATGTTTCTGGAAGGATATGTCTATTTCACTCATGGTAGAAGTGAAAGCATAATGTTTTTTTAAATGCATCTGTTAGTCATTTGCATGTTTGTATATTTCTGTAAAACGAAAATATAGTATCTAGTTTTGAAGGATTTGACTCTTAAGGTATATCAATCAATGCAAATTTGCTTTTTTGTTTTATTATTTAAAAATACCAATAACTGGAACAGAGAAATCTTCTCAACAATTACAGCAAAATCAGATATTCAATATTCACCCACCTTTTAGGAGATCATCTACATTTATTGAAAAACATCATTCTGGGGAAGAGAAAGCCTTATACTTCAGAACAACAAAGCATAAAAGGATAGATATGGAGAACATTAATGATTTTAATTATTTTAAGGCCCATTAAAATTAGAGAAAGAGCAAAGCCCCCACAGTGTTAAGGATTTGTTATAGCATCTTAAAGTTTACTAGTTCATACCTTTCAATCACAGCAAGTTATTAGCAGTGAAGGGAAGAAGCTTCTGAAGAGGATTTTTATTTCAGTAAGGAAGTGTTATGAACAAGACAACAATCTAAGTTTAAAAAAACAATTAGTAGCAAGCGCTAGTTGAGTTAATCAGTTAAAGACAAACTGTGCCCTTAGAAAGCTAAATGAAAAAGCAACAGTAAAGCTTACAGAACTTAGCTCGTACAATTTGCCTTGAAGGCGGAAGATTGGTTCCCTGAAATAGTAAAGAATTATATGTCTTAGTTCAGAAAAAGTTTTAAAAATAAAGTCTATTATTACCTCTTCTCCTTTCAAAACAATGGAAAAACATCTAGGGCAGAGGTTTCAATTTGTTCAATAATTGTACCTCTGAATTTAAAACAAAACACCTAAAAACATCATTGTTTTGACTTGAAAAGAAATAACAATGTAAATATTCATTATCACATAAAACATAAAAGAAACAGCAAACTGTTGGAGTTAATACAATCTCTGCAGAGCAGCGCTATTAGTCAGAGACAGCTGGCCAGCCCCCAAAACACAAAAACTCAACAGATCAGATCTTCACAAGAATTCACATCTCTTTTTTTTTACCCAATAGGAATTTAGGGTGGCAGAGATTAAATCCACCAACTGCCTTCTTTATGAGCTGTCCCTTCACTGTTACCAAGCTGTGCAAATGTGTGAACTAGTCAGCAGCACCAGAAAGCTCATGCAAGTACTCACCATGTTTTAATTTTGAAATGATTGACAAATTCAATGTTAAAATAAGTCAAGAGATAATACAAGCAAGCATGGGACACAGTGTCAAATTTGTGATGCAGAACAAGTAGCAGAAAAGTTATTTAAAATAAACCAATATGATTAATTGCAAAAAATGCAAAAAGAAATACAAGTCACTTCAAAAACATAAAAGCAAAAAAAAAAGGAAACAAAACAAAAAGCTGCATCTCAAGCAAAATTTACACATGATTAATTAGCATTAAAAAACAGTCAATCAAGCAATTTTAATTCAAAGTCTTTGGGGCATGCATACACTGATTCTCTTATACAATTCCTACCTGATTTCCAATTGTGGTTTTCTTGTGAACCTGACTGCTCCTCTGCTGAGCACTGAGAAAAGCAAAGGAAAGGAGCACTGAAGAAACTCAGGGAATTTTCTGCACAAGTAACAGGTAACTAAAATATATACAAGGCTTTAAGAAAAATCAACTACTGAGGTAAAGCTAAGATGAAAAACCCCGGTCACTTTAACTCTGGAAGAAAATCCAACCAAGTGGGACTTGCTGCAGCAAGTAACAAAGACTACCCACTGTATGTTGGGAAAAGCTCATTGCTGCATTGAATATGAGAGGTGTGCCTTGCATGCGCAGAATAGTTGTAATGAAAATTCAGTTCATTGAGTATATGGCTAAGCACTAAATGTTCAGTGATTTTAATTCTCACAACCTTGTTAGGTAGTTACGATTATTCCTTTGGTTTTCAAATAAGGAGACTGCATTACAGAGAAGAGACTGTAAGGGTCACTCAACTAGTAAGTGGTCCTAAGAAGTAGAATCCGTATGTTCAACTGTGTGATGTTATCTAGTCTCATTGCCTTGAGCTCCACCATTTTCTGGCAGTTTCCTTACCTATTTCCAGCAATGAATGTGTTTCTAAGCTTATACATGCTGTGACAACTCAGTGTTTCCACTTTTGGTGTTGCACAGGCATCTCCGTAACATGTCAAATTGGAACTCTGACATCCTCCCTAAAACTCTGTTCTTCTCTTCATCAATGACGGTCCCATACTGTATTTCCACATGTTTAGGTCAAAATCCTTGACTCTTCTTTCTCTCACATCTCAAATCCAATCATTGGCAAGCACAGTTATAGTTTAATATTTAAAATTTAATACACTTTTTATCTCCTCCATTGATGTCACCTTGGACGAAAACACAGTCACATGTGACCCGGATTACTGCCCTCCTTCCACACAGGTCCCTAGCAAATCTGTTCTCACTAAAGAAGCCACAGTGGTCCTTTTGTAAGGACCATCTGCCATCCATACTGTTTCACTCAAAGACAAAGTCCTCACAATGTCCTCAAGGTCCCAGTCTTACCTTCTTCCCTTTGACTCCTACTCCAGCTCCACTTATTTATGGAGAGATCCAATCCCTCCAGGCTCTCCTTTCTATTGGATCTACTCAGCACATACCCACCTCAGAGCTTTGGGGCCCGCTTGCCACCTCAAAGATGTTCCCAACAACCCTCTTGTTGGTATCTCTAGCCCTTGCTGCACCTCCACCTTGCCTCCACCTGAACTCTACCTTGCCCTTCACAAAGAAAAGAGAACTCTCCTAGGATAGGTCTGCACACTCTCTGCCAAGACCCAGCTGTGCATGCAGAGTACCTCCCACCTCTAGCCGAGATGCAATTATAAGGATGCCCCTAAATAGGGACAGGCGCCATTTCTCCCCCTCCCAAGGAGGAGGTGGGCTTGGCAGCCTTGGCTGGCGGATAAACCCCTTTTCTTGTGTGTGACTGTGTCCGAGTGGTCTTCTGGAATGGGTGCTTTCACCTTCAAATCTTTTTTCCAAATTTCTCAGACAAGCCTACCCTGACCGCTCTACTTGAAACTCCAGTCTTCCCTCCAGGGCTTTCCTCTGCCTTACCCTGTGCCAGGTGTTTATTACCAGGGGGCTTGTCTGTTTGCCCCATCTGATTGCAAGCTCCTGATACACCGAGGTTTGTGTCTCTTTTACTCACTTGTTATATCCCAGGAGCCTACAAAGGACCTAGAACATAGTTGGTGTCAACAAGTACCTATTAAATGGAAAGTCCAATGAAGTAAAGTTGCTATATCACCTGTTTTACAATGAGTACAGTGGGCTAAAAGCCAGATGCTGCACTGAAAATTTAACCCTAGGGCCTACATGTTCAGGTCCTATGTGATTTCATCTCTCTCAAAGGACAAAGATTTTGTTCTTGGAGAACTATGTATTCACATTAAAGATATAAGAAAACCCAATATTATTCTTTGTTGTTCTAGGCAGATTAGCACTACTATCCTCCAACAGATTATTTAAATGGTTTAGAGTCACTATTTTTATAGGACGGTGGAATTGTCTAAAATAAAGATTTGCTAAATGAAAGGCCTCAGCCAACTGTTTAAAGTTATGGGATGTTATGATTCAGTAGCCAGACAGAAATCAACACCCTACTTGGAAGTTGTTCAAAATAGTCGCCTTTTATGATCTCCCCTGATGTAGTTAAGCTACTGCCTTTGTTCAAACTCATTAAAAACCACCCATGGCATTCAGTTGAGGGGGACAAGAATAGGAAACGGTGAAAGGTCACACTCTAATTATGTGTATGTGTTTCCATTTTGAGTTCAGTTATTTCAGATACTTCCTTTTCTTTGGTTGTTGGTTTTCTAGTTTTAAATGTTTATTTCCTTTCATCACTATGAAGTCCTCTCTTTCCAGCTATTCCCCTAAAGAATCTAAATCTACAGTTTTCAGGGTTTTGTAGATGAAGATATGAAAAAGGTAACATTTCTGTGGCCGGGAGCCAATGTAGCCACACTGCCCTCTGGCTGTTCACAATGCCCAGTACACACAGTAACTTCTAGTGCTTGAATTTCTGGTCTGTCAACATATTCCCAGAGTCCTCCAGGCTTTGCTCTGTTCTAGGGATTAATGAAGAAATAGGTACTGTAGTGTGATTGTGCCACCTGTGTGGGTTACCATGTTTGTACCATAATGTGTCTTAAGGGTTCCTTAAGGCGATATTTTTTAATAAAGCTCTAAAAGTGGTGACAACTTCAAAACTGTAACAGACCTAGAGGTTTTTGGTGGGGTTTTTTGTAAATTATTGAGGACCCTAAACTTGTGTTAGCTCCCCATAAAATCACAAAGAAAAAGAAGCTAAATAAAAATACAATGAAGCTTACACAGGGTTCCGCCTAAATTGGACCACAGTTTCTCAGCTGCAAAGGCTGTAAGAGGGCATGAGGGAAAGGGGCAGAAAAAGAAGACAGGCAGAAGGGATGGAAGGAAGAAAGGGAAGCAGAGGGGGACTGAAGAGGGAGAAGGGGAGGAGGAGAAAGGGAGAGAAAAGGAAAGAAGAGAGGAGGGAGGGAGAGAAAAAAGGGAGGGAGAGAAGGAAGAAGAGAGAGATGGAAAGATTGAGATAGCAGTACAGAGTAGAGGACTGAACTGTCTCTGACGTTCTTTTGTTTTTCAGAGCTGGGGATCAAACCCAGGATCTTATGCACGGTAGGTCAGCATGCTACTGCTACCTTTGACCTGGAACCTCACCTTCCTATGTTTTATACCCAAGTTTCCTTAAGATGTAAAATTCCTCTAGAACCTTATTAGCAATCCTAAAGAGAATTTACACTCACAAAATTTCCATATAAAATGATGCATATTTAGAACCTTTTACGTGTAAGACTATACATGAAAATATATTTACTTTATGAGTCAATCACTGAAATAGAGTTAGAACAAAAACTAAAAGATCATTGCTTTATACCTAAGAATAATCTCTTTGTGGCAACTGGACCCAAGAGTTCAAGAATACGGTTATTAATTATGTATTTAGGTATGTTAACTTGTTTCATCAGTAATGAAAATAAGCTGTCTAGTTAGAAAACATCCCTTATCATAACTCTTCAGTATGCATGAAAATTCAACTAAAACATTTCAGAGCAATTAAGAATATAGTTGTTAAAAGAAACAAGGAAAAGCATATAAGCTCAACTGAGCCTAACAGTGTATTCTTGGATATACATATTTAAGTGGTGATCTCTGTGATATTATAAAATGTACAATGTGTACATTTAACTTCTCAAAAATTTAGTGCAAAAATTTGAAAAAAGACATAAATGTGAACATGTGATAGTCCTTGAAATCTGACACTTACAATATATCTACATAAAAGAATGGAGATATAACACAAAACAAATGACAAAGGATGTTATGTTTAAATCACCATGAGGATGTAATGAAAAGGTGCTTCTGTTTCGAATATGGAATATAATTACCATCCCCCCAACTTCTTTTGTGTGTGTATTTGATATCAATCTTTTTAAGTTTATATAACACACAAGCCTGGGCAAGGCTCTGCCAGAACACTAAAACCTAAAACCAAATTGACACAAAATAAGTCTAAAAGTTTATAAGAATACAAATTTGGGGGAGAAGGAGGAGGAGGTGGGGGAGTAGGAGGATAAGTAAAAGGAAAAGAAAGAAAGAAGAAGAAGACATTCAAGGACGAAGAAGCCATAATGTTACCTGTGCTCAAAAATGCTTGTATATTCTCTTCTTTCTTTGTGTATATGCACACACAGTAACACACACACAAACAATGAAAAGATTGTGCCCAGGAAATGTGAGACTACTTAACAAGTAAATCTTTTTTTTTTTTTTTTGGCCAGTCCTGGGCCTTGGCCTCAGGGCCTGAGCACCATCCCTGGCTTCTTCCCGCTCAAGGCTAGCACTCTGCCACCTGAGCCACAGCGCCCCTTCTGGCCGTTTTCCATATATGTGGTGCTGGGGAATCCAACCGAGAGCTTCATGTGTAGGAGGCAAGCACTCTTGCCACTAGGCCATATTCCCAGCCTTAACAAGTAAATCTTATAAAGAGCAATTGTTATGAATATTCAGAGAGGAGTATCCTTTCAGTCTGAGGTGATGTGAGGTTTTTATACAAAAATACAAGATGAATTTTAATACAAAATGACAGCCAACTGCATTCCAAGGGAACTGATAATTAGAAAATCCAGAGATACAGTTATGAGTTGTGAAATCATTATGGTAGAATTATATAATCACAGACTCATCTTTATAAATTATCTTAAATACCATTTAGTATGACAGTTGATGGTTGGGGTCAATTTTGGAGAATTTAATAGTGTTCAATGTTTCTTAGCTACCAAACATCATGATGAAACAATGTTGTATAAAAATTCCCTTCCCAGCTGGATGCTGGTGGCTCATGCCTATAATCCTAGCTACTCAGGAGGCTGAAATCTGAGGATCACAGTTCAAAACCAATTCTGGGCAGGGAAGTCAGTGAGACTCTTATCTCCAATTAACCAACAGATAACTGGCAGAGGTGCTGTGGCTCAAGTGGTAGAGCACTAGCCTTGAGCTGAAGAGCTCAGGACAACAGCCAGGCCCAGAGTTTAAGCTCCAGGATTGCCAAAAAAAAATCCCTTCCCCAAATGAGCAGGCAGAGAGGAAGCAATCAGCCCAGACGATCTCCCTCATACAGCTGCAGTCCTGCTCAGACTTCAGAGTCCAATCACACTCCATTTCTGGACTGTGCCAGTTATCTCTCTTTTCCATGTACTTCGGTGTCTCCTGTCCTGTGTCTACACTTCATAAACTCGCTGTGCTCCTTCACGTCAGCATCTCCCCTGTAGTCATGTCTGCTCCATGAGGGCCAATGATATATTACAAATCCTGATGTCACGACCTCTCTCACCACTGACCTTGTTGAAGATTAGGTTTATGGGAAGTTCATAGGAAATAGTAATTATATTTTGATGCAAGAATTATCTATAATGAGACTATAAAGTCTGCAAAATTAAATAATTTTAAGATGTGAATCATGATCATGTGCTCAAGTAAGATACATTTAGGGATAACCCAAAATATAATTTAATCATATATTTAATATGTAAACATGGGGCTGGGGATATGGCCTAGTGGCAAGAGTGCTTGCCTTGTATACCTGAGGCCCTGGGTTCGATTCCCCAGCACCACATATACAGAAAACAGCCAGAAGTGGCGCTGTGGCTCATAGTGGCAGAGTGCTAGCCTTGAGCAAGAAGAAGCCAGGGACAGTGCTCAGGTCCTGAGTCCAAGCCTGGACTGGCAAAAAAAAAAAAAATATGTAAACATGTTTATATATTAAATAATTTTAGTATTTATATATTAAATAATTTAATTACATATTTAATATATAAATATAAAACCCTAAATATAATTACATAAATAGAATGGCTGAACTGGCTGAAGCAAAGATAGTGGAGTAGAGAAGAATGAAATAGACCAGGCTGAAAAGGTAAGCAGGAAACATTATACAAGGCCATAGAAATCACATTAATGAGTTTAGACTTTATGTTAAAAGTAACAGAGAAGCCTAGAGGAAATGAGAAAGAGCAAGACAGGAGGCAGGGAGAACTGTGCAGCAGCCCAAGCAAGAGAATACTAAGTAGAGTAATAACAATGGTAATAGAAATAAACTAAAATACTATGGAGATGAAATCGAATGGTGTTAATAAAGAGAACTGCAGTATAGATAGGAGTGAAGAATTAAATCAGATTTCTCTTTAGAGCAACCGAAGTTGACATCCACAAGACATGGAACATAGGAAAAGGTGAAAAATATAAAAGCACACAGTAAGGTTAATTTGGGAAGACTAGGCTAAGGCTTTTCTAGGACACACAAGCAAAGATGCCCAGTCGGGAGCCGAACACAGTGAAAGAACCAGGACAAACGTTTCAAGGGAGAACTCTAGATTCTACATCATCAAATAAAACTAGTAACTAGAGCATGCAGTAGATGAGATTGCCCAGGCATAATGTGCTGAATTAGAAAAGAGGAGGTCTGGATAATGAAGGTATCTTAAACAAGTCTGAGAAGAATGGAAATGGGGGAAACCAGGAAAGACTGGAGGAATCAAAGGACCAGCTGGTATCTTCAAAAAGAAGTGGTAGCTGAAGTCAAGTGAAGAACTCACAATTGTCCTGAACAAAGCAGTCTTAATAAAATGATGTGGTAGCAAACAGACTACGGAGGGTTGTAATTTGAAAGAGGTGAGACAGACGAATGGAAGGAGCTCAGACTCTAATCAACACAATTCAGCTCAGCACAACTCAGCTCAGCTCAGATCCCTTAGAAATGCAGACTCTGGCAAATACCTAGTTGTGCTTCTACTTCTACTGCCATGTTTCTTTTAACAGACTTGAAATTAAAAGAAAAGTCAACATCATATATATCAATGAATGGGACAGTGGGAAGAGAGAGCCCATCCTCTCTATATTGTAAAGGCAAGATACTTCAAGAGGCGACTATGTATACCTGAGCCCTGGGGTTCATTTGGCAGTAACTATGAAATTATTTCTTCTTTTTCCTAGTTACAACTGTAGGCCATCCCCAAGCCATCAGTACAGTACTAATGAAGGGTCCTGAACCATCTTCCAGATTCATTATACTATCCAATACAGCAGATGGAAGACACATGTGGCAATTAAATTAAAACCTGAAAAGATTTACATACGAAGTTTATTTTCTCCATTTCATCAGTCACATTTTAACTGTTCCCGGCACAGATAGCTGGTAGCTACTATTACTGCACAACCCAGTATAAAATATTCTCATCATCCCAATAAGTTCCATTGTGTAGCACTGCTGTGAGATGAAGAAGCTCATTTAGAATCCTGCCTTTATCACCCGACAAGACCATGGACACCTCCTGACATCACCAAGAGTACAAGTGATCACATGGGAAATATGGCTCCATCCCTCCAATTGAAGCAAAGAGAGGAAATCATTAGAGTTCAGTTCCCTACAAGATCTTTAGTCCCATCTCAGATTAAAATTACATGAGAAAATGTTACATGTTGGGGTCAGCTGTGCCTTTAAGAGGCCACAGCTGGAAGTCTCCTGACATCACTTGATGGACAGCCCTCATGGCCATTCTGTATTCCCTCTCTTCCCCACCCTTCGGGGTATATCTGTGGCTCCTCATTTGAATAAATTAGAAGCCCTAGAGGTTTTCTCCAGGGACCCACGCATCCGTGTCTTCCATGGTGGGTTTGGGACACCCTGCGACCACACGCGACCGAGGGCTACCTGTGGCCATCGCTCCCACGTGAGAGCGATAAAGGACCACCCAGGAAGGGGTGGACAAGCCCCTCCCCCCCAAGCGGAGGAGAAGTAGAGAGAGCCCAACAGTTACAGAACTCAGACACTTGAGAAGAACCATCACTCTGCTAAGATTAAGAAGTAAAGCCTACTTATTTTTAAAATGATGATTTAAACAATGGAAGTAAGCATTTATCTGCATAGGTGCTACCACCAATGTCTTCCCAAGCTGCTCAGATCCATAGTTTTACATGATAACAATCCCCAGAAGCAGCCAAAGAACAAATTAGTAAACTTGCATATGACTCGAAAGAAGGATTCTGTTGTGCTCTAATGGCTGTTTTGATTCCATAAAACATAGAACACTCATATCAAAGAGTAGGAGCTAGAAACACAATGATAATGGCATACAATTTTCTATGGTGGAAAACAAGAGGGAAGGCCATGCTTGATCTAGGATTGGTGGCAAGGTTAAAATATACTGCCCTTCACAGAGGATCTGGAAAGAGATAATGAAAGTTACCATGCACAGAATTTTCATGGTGCTCATATGACAAGAATGAAATAAGCACACTGTATCAGCTCAAGTGTGAGAAAACAGGTGTTGAGACTTACTACAGCAGGCTGAAAGACAAGCTGACCTTGGTCTCTTGCTTCCAGTACAGAGATATGACTTTAACAGCCCATGTCTACAGTATCTTTGCCTCTTAAACCACTAGACTGTATAAATCTTAGGAACTTGAGGGGAAAACTGTGTCATGAAAATATTAGGAGCTAGAAGAAAATGATAAAGTGCTCAAAAATGTGAAATTTCCCTTCCCAAAGCATCCAGCTTAACAAGCTTTCCTGATGAAACATCAAGATTTCTGAGAAGAAAGTGAAAAAAGGAACAAATATCTTCTTTTTCCTAAGTCGCAAAAAAAGGAGATGTATTATGTAAGAAAATGTAATTTGGGTATTTTTTATTTCAAGAAGGAAAAATGACAAATTTTAGTCCTTAAGGAGCAAAGTTGGGGTTTTCATCATGTGAACTTTTAATGTTCAAATGGTATATTATAGTTAAAATACCAAGCTCTCAGAAGTCAGGAAATTCCAAAGCAAGCTACAGCAAAGCTTACCTGGACATATGACACACTACACGTATTTTACAGCCTATGTTCAATAAACGACTAAGAGGTGGAAAAAGAAAAATCCACATATAGAACATAGCAGGATAAATTCTATGGTAAAAAGAATTTTTAAGAAGTCCTGAGCTAAAACTAAATATTCTATTAATCTAATTTTAGTGGTTTGTTTTCATATTCAAAAAATTGGAAAAAGTAATAGTTCCAGTTGGTAAAAAAAATATGTAAAATACTAAATGTATCACAATTCTATAACTCTGAGAGGTGGTCCTCTCTTTTGGCAACTCTGAATGTCTCATTAAACAATTGCTTTTTTCTTCCTCAACCCCAGACCTTCATTTTCTATCTTTGGAACTAAAAAAAAATACTTACATAATTGTCTTCAAATTGGCTTGACTTTTCTTCCTTGATGGAAACAACATCTCTGCCAACTTTAAAATTTATAGCTATAACCATATTTTTTTAATTTTTCAAAGCACAGAAAATACCACAACCCTTCAAAGAGATTTTGAAATGAACATTTCTTCATCTTCAAAACCATCCTGTGTCACACTGAAACATACTCCAATCCAGCACACAAATGGAAAGAACATTTATTTACCTCTGAGTCTTAGTAGAGAACATTATCTTCCATAATGATTACTAGCGAATTGTCAGGGGGAGGTGGGTTTGATCAGGGCAGGCTAGAAGTAAATACTGAAATATGCCACTGAACTCCATTAATATGCAAACAAATAATATGCTCACAAAAACTAATGTCTTTAGAAACAATATGAGCAACTAAAATATTCCAGTGGCAATCTTATTTAAGTTGTTACAAATTTCTTTACAAAGTAAAATAGTACATCAAGACAAAATGTGTCTGTATGTGTGTGCAGGAAGAAAGGGGGCAAAAGAGAGAGAAAGAGAAAAGTAAAGAGGAGACAGTCTCACTTTTATACACTACACTACAGTTTTCTAAAGAGTTTCCACATAAAAAAACTTGTCTTCTAACAATACCAAACTGGATATATGTTTATTTGTGTGTGTGTGTGTGTGTCTCTCACTCCCCCCCCCCTTTTCTCTCTCCCTCTCCCTCTCCCTCTCTTTCTGACAGAGAGGCTAAAATGCCAAAATCCTAGAGAAAGAAACACTGCTAACTACACCCTTCCTTTAACATAAAGTTTAGCCCAGATGAGAGATAAGAGTTGCTGGATTTCTAGAACAGAGTTAACAATGATTCTTTTTCTCCCAAACATAATTGGGCAGTTAAAGTAATCACAAAAAAAAACTTACCAGAAAACGATGTTTGAAAGTATTAAATTTTAAACAGTCTGTATACCTCTGAAAATTTAGTAATCTTATGGCTGCTGAAGTAGAAAATATTGAAATTTATGGGGAGAGGGGTGGGAATAAACTCTGGCCCATTAAAAGAAAAGGAGAGGAGGGGATGGAGAAAACAAGATAGGGAAGGAAGGGAAAGAGGAATGAAAGAAGGAAAGGGAGGAAGAGATGGAAGGAAAGAAGGGAGGGAGGAAAGGAAGTAAGGAAAATAAGGAGAGAAGGGAGGGAGATAAGGAAGTGGGGAGAAAAGGGAGAGAGGGAGAGAGAGAAGGGAGAGGAAGGAAGGAGAGAAAAGAGTAAGAGAAGGAAAGAGGGAGAGAGGAATGCAGAGAAGGAGGGACAGAGCAAGGGAGAGGGATTAGAGCAAAAGAATATTTTTAAAGAAAGATGGGGTAAAATTAAAACTGCCACTGGTTAGTTACATAATATATTCAAATTTTGAACTTTTCCATAGGGATGAGACATTTGTTCCACCTTCTCCCTCAAACTGAGACAAGAAAGCACAGCCCCATCCTTTTAACTTGAAAGTTTTTGTGTCAAGCTTACAACTTCATCTGCCACATTTTATTAAGAACCTAGGTGATATGTGTAAGCCAAAAAGAAAACAACATGGAGAGCAGTATTCCTATTATTTCAAATGACAAAGGATTTGTCTTTTTAACTGCAGAAGGTTCCGCAAATAATGTGCCAGTATAATTCTTGTCTATGCCTCCCTATGTTTTGAACAGTTAGACAAACTCTTAAAGGGCAGAAACACTGTTTGCTTTTAATATTTTTATCTTTGTCTTTCTTTTTTCCATCAGAAATAGGGCACAGTTGGGCCCAGGCTACTTGGAGCTTACTGACTACTGGAAGATCTATAAGAAATTCTCATATCTACTTTCTAGACCTAGGGTGTACAGTCTATATAGTTTTATGAAAGGGAATGGGTAGTAATCTAAATGGCAGGAGTTATGGGGGCTAAGAGGTATATATGAAACACCTGTGTAGTAAAAACATGGTGGCTGGAGTAGGCAGCTTGGCTAAAAGGACAATTAGACAAAGGAAAAATATTCACCACTATTTTCTAACCAGTTTAGCAATAGTACATGACAGAAAGCTAAGCTGCTCCTTGACAGGGACAGAATGCCAGAAACTGAATGCCAAATATAATTACACCACCTAGAGACTAGAGAAGAATAAGATAATTTTCTGTTAGGTAAATGGGATTCCCTCCCACAGTAAAATGGGTCTATAAATTTCTCAGGCTACCATTTTGTTTAGATCACAATGGTCTACAAATCTGTTTTTTCTAAGTTAGGATATAATAAAAATCAATTCGTTTTACAGTCTGTTGTGTCTTATTTTTTAATTGTCCCTACTCTTAAACATTAAGTTCAAGTAAAACTCCTAGGCTTGCACTTTATGTTTAATATAAAATACTCTGTATTTTATTACTTGAAATTCAAACCACTTGCACTCCATTTTAAGAGTTAGAATTGAGATTTTGCTTTACTATAACAAAACTAGTTCTGACAAACAGCCACGAAAGTAGTGAGCTCAGGGTCTTACAAACAGTTGACCAAAAATAATTAGCCATAATGTCTATGTTCTAATTCCTGTGAAGAATAGCAATATAGAAATAAGTATATATAAATTACATAAAAAAGAGAAATTTTATTAAAAAATGTTTATCCTAGCAGATTACATAAGTATAATAAGGATATTTTCAGACCTCTATATTCTGTTTGGTTTTGGTTTTTTGCCAGTCCTGGGGCTTGAACTCAGGGCCTGAGCACTGTCCCTGGCTTCTTTTTGCTCAAGGCTAGCACTGTACCACTTGAGCCACAATGCCACTTCCATTTTTTTCTATATATGTGGTGCTGAGGAATCAAACCCAGGGCTTCATGTATACAAGACGAGCACTTTACCACTAGGCCATATTCCCAGCTCTTAAGACCTCTATATTCTGATTTAGGAAAGTCTAACTTGCTTAGATCTTGTAAATTGTACTTAATACTTCACATTAATGTAAGAAATTCTTCCTCAAAATGTTCCTGTTTATGGTCATATGGTCATTGAGCTATTGTGATCCTCTGCTAAGACTATCCTAGACATATACTGATTATTACCAATGAGGGAAAACATTAGAGTCTATGTTTCTTTGGGTCTGGCTCACTTCACTTAGTATGATTGTTTTTCCAAGTCTTTCCATTTCCTTATGAATGGAGCAATGCTAAATGAAATGAACTTCAAGATATGGAAACAAGTGGTTTTTCACTGTTGTTGTTATTTTAATGTACTAGTGAAATTATTTCTTTTTTCTTGTGTTTTTTTTCCTTATGATTTAGCCCCTGTTGTCACTGTAGGTAATTTTGGTGCCCTGGTTATTGTATATATGTTTCTCTGAATTAGGGAAAGGAAGGGGAACATCAAAATGCTGATACAAAGGGTAAAAGACCAACTAATGCAACAGCAATACTTGCAAGACAATATGTTGAAAATTAACTGTACAACTCAGGGGTGGGGAGGGAATCGGGGAGGAGGGTTGGTGGGAGAAAAAATGTTTCTTTTTAAAAAAATTATCTTAGGCATTTGTGCAAAGGAGTTGCCATTGAATAAAGCAGTTTATGAATATATCTTAAAGTCACCCCTTACAACATTCTCACCCATCCCTCCCCTACCCACCCAGAAATTTTTAATGTGTATTTGTTCTCCTTATCTATAGGAGTGCAAGTAAGCTCTAAGACATGTAACAATAGTGAGCATCTAAAACACATATGGCTTAATATGCTGCATAATTAAGCCAAGTACAGAGCTTTATCAAGAGAACAGTAACTGTATCTGACCAGGGCCATGGAATGCAGACTCTGTATTGTCAAAAGGAGGTAGAGTTGTAGTAGAAATTCACAATGTGTGTGCTAGACAAACCAGTGAGAGGGCACATGACAATCAAGTGTTTCACATGCTTACTTTGCAAAGCCAATGAAATCTTCATGGTTGGTATTGATGTAGGAGACTTGAATGTCAATCAATAGCAGCACCTATAAATCAGACACACAGAAACACTTCTGTGACAATCCATCTTAAAACTTCCCAAACACTCATTTCAATACTTGCCAACAAATTATCAGCATTTAATTTCTAAAGTGGTCTTTCAATGCAAATACAAATTACATAATTTTTGTTCATTAGACTCATAATTTAGATTCTGGGTCTACATGAATTTAAGTAAGAGTAATATATGAAGCATTGTAGTTTATAAATACCTCTTTGCTAACACAGAGCCTAGAATGATTCTAGTCCTCTAAAATGTAGCCATAATGTCCAAAAGAAGGACAAGCATGTATCTGCTATGTGAGCTCTTGTTTTTTCCCTCTCCTTTCTCCTTCTCTTTAAGATCACTCTAGGCAAACAGGAGAAGCACCTCATGAGCCAACTCAGAAATCCCATCTGTGAATGGACGTGAGGCCTTGTTATCAACCCAAAACATCAACCAAGCTGAGCATATAGTACACACCTAGAATTTTACCACTTCAGAAACAAAGGTAGTAGACTGAGAGTTTGGGACCAGCCGAAATACATAGCAACATCTGTCTTCACTTAAAAGAAAAATAGCCAACTCTCTTTCCTTTCCATCTAGCACTCATTGTTCTCTGTTATCTTCCTCTGTAATCCTTAGTAGTACTACTAGCAGATAGATTTTTTTTTTTACGTATTTGGTATATAGACCTCATCCCTGATACCCACAGTTATATCCCCAGGGCCTAGACCAGTGCCTGGAAGGAGAACAACATGGGGGGATACAGCAACCCCAAAACCGTACAAAAGGGTTTTATTCCCTAGATCTTCAAAACTTAGCTCCTCTTCCTGCATTTGCTTTGTTTTCTCAAGTTGTACCATCTTTTGTCCTAGTATGCTAGGACTTGTTGATAGAGAAAAAACATTGAAGAATCACAGTCTGAATACTTCTAGAACACCACCCTTTGGCTTTGTTCAGGGAGCTTTCGATAACTGTAATGATCACATTAGACTCTTGGTATCCACAGCTATGTGGTTCTAAGGAGATCACCTTTGCAGGATCACCTTTGTGAATGCTCAAGATGGCTTAGATTTGGTACTACATGGCAAACACTTGATTCACTTTTCTCATAAGGCTTTCCAATTTTAACTAAAGACATACCACCTTTTCAACAAATCTAAATTTTTGCTTTATCACTTAACCACACTTTGTGCCTTATTTTTTGCTTGGGAAAATTATCATAACTTTTACCATATTTTTTGTCAACATGATGTACAGAGGGGTTACAATTACATGCATAAGGTAGTCAGTACATTTCTTGTCAAACTTGTTACCTTTTCCCTCATTTTTCTCCCATCTTCCCTCCTCCCCACCCCACCCCTGGTTGTACAATAACAACCTATTGACAACATATTGTCTTATAAGTATTGCTGTTGCATTGGTTCACCTTTTACCCTTTATCCCACCATTTTGATGTTCCCCTTCCTTTCCCTACTTCAGATAAATGTATAGACAATACCCAGGGTACCAAAATCAAATACAGTGACAACAGGGGTTAAATCATAGAGGAAAAAAAAGAAAAGGGATTAATTTCAAATAACAACAATGGTAAACCACTTGTTTTCATAACTTGGAGTTCTTTTTTTTTTCTTTTTTTTTTTTTTTTGGCCAGTCCTGGGCCTTGGACTCAGGGGCCTGAGCACTGTCCTTGGCTTCTTTTTGCTCAAGGCTAGCACTCTGCCACTTGAGCCACAGCGCCACTTCTGGCCATTTTCTACATATGTGGTACTGGGGAATCGAACCCAGGGCTTCATGTATAGGAGGCAAGCACTCTTGCCAATAAGCCATATCCCCAGCCCCCTTGGAATTCATTTTGCTTAGCATCATCTTATATGATCATATGTACATACCTATTTTAGTTATTGTGATCATCTGTGAGGACTATCCTAGATATATATTAATTATTACCAATGAGAGAAACCATAGAGTCTGTATTTCTTTGGGTCTAACTCACGTCACTTAGTACTATTTTTTTCAAGTCTTCCCATTTCATTTTGAATGGGGCAATATCCTTGTTTCTGACAGAAACACAGCATTCCATTGTGCATATATGCCACAATTTCTTGATCCATTCATCTATTGAGGGGCATGTGGATTGGTTCTGTATTTTATCAATGGTAAATAGGACTGCAGTGAACATGGCTGTGCTGGTAGCTTTAGTATGTTTACCACACTTTTTGAAAAACAGATTTTCACATAATTATAGGCAGAGAAACACTCTATAGAGCCCACAATGATTTAAACACACTGATGAGCTGTGAGACCATGAGCTTGTTTGCATCAACTGAGCTGCATGATGATGCACTGAGGAGCAGAAAACTTTTGTCTTTGGATTTTTTGTTACTTTTTAAAAACTGTGCTTGGTCAAAACCTCATGTAACAAAGAAGGCAGATTTTCTGTGTTTTGCTGTTGTCCCTTTTCTTTGGGGTGGAAAACACTTGAAGATACAAACAATGGCAATGACTTTGAATTGGACTATAACAACTCAGGATATAATAAGAACTACCTCATGGACCTGCATAAGATTAAAATGTTTCTGCATAGAAAAGAGAAAAAAAATGACCAAAATGAGGAGATACCTACAGAATGGGGGAAAAAAACCTTGCCACATATTTTTTCCTCTGATAAAAGACTAATACTTAGCATATATACAGAGCTAAGAACACCTAAAGAACAAGTAATACTATCAATAAAGAGGCAAATGAATTGAATAAGCAGCTCTCAACTCCAAATGGCTGGCACTTACATTATATGTGTTTTCACGCTGTCTCCCTTCATGGAGGGTATCAGAGTCGCTATGGGAAAACCTCATTGGCATACTCATGCAATGCTTCCCAGTGCTGTTTCCTTGGCAAAAACCTTCACCAAATCTCATTACCCGTCTTCCTCCCCATGCCCAGTTTGGACCATGCTACCACTCTCCATCTCTAGGAAATAATACATATATTGTACTCTACATTTTTGGCATTTCCCAGAAATGTACTTAAGATTTCTCTAACTTTCTGTTTAGTATTTCCTTCCCCCACAGGACTGCAAGGCAAAGCAGGGACAGTGTGGCCCTTAGTCCTCATTTCATCTCCAAACTCTAGCACATTACACATAATAGGTGCTCAGTAAATGTTACTGGCTCTAATTTTGTAAGCATATACCAAGCTTGAAGAATAGTTTGTTTTAAAGGAATGAATTTATTTCCATATTATTAACATGGGGCCACTTATTATTCATTCATATTCAATATCTCCTGCTATGAGACTCTAAGGTTTTGCTATGGTGGCTAATCTCAACTGTCATCTGACCAGTTATAACAGAGAGTTACAATAGAACTTTGCTCACAAAGATTGACCAGATTGCCCTGAATCCACTACCACTACTAAAAATAAAGGCAAGGTTGGTAAGTCCATACTTTTTCCTATTATTGGATATAGTTTTATCTCTTGGAGAAAACTAAGGAGTTAGAAGGAATAATTATTACTAGCTTAGCTGCAATATTGTCTCTCCTCGCCCAATAATAAAACTAGATTCTGTTAAATAGTATGCTCTCTAAACTACTTGGCCAAGATTTTATAAGCTATAATATTTAAATACAAATAAGTTATTGCCAATGTGAGGGAGAAAGTGTCTACATAATTCTCAACACAACGAACCAAAGGTTGTCATGAGTAACTTGGCCATTCACACACAGTAACTTGGACTGCAGCATAGGAAAACAGTGGAAAAAAATCAAAAGCTATGGCTGTTTTCATTCATATTCCTGGAAACTGGGAGTCTGTATTCACCCTAGGAAAGGGGCCAGGTCACATGTGTGGGGTAAGAAAGAAAACACTTTTTTTTCCCCTTTCGTTTTTTCACTCTCTCAAAGTTTCTCCCTGTGCTTTCAGGGACAGTTACTGAAGATTTAATTGAAGGAAAGCAAAGCTTCTCCTAATAGCAGTAATCACCCCTCCAAGTCCACCACTTCAAAATGCAATTACATTTATGGAAACAACTAGAAGAATACCCAGTGCACAGAGACCATTCCAAACCCTTTTAAGAAAAACAACTCACAGATGTCCCATGTTGAACTTTGAAGATTTTGTCCCAGTTTCCTGAGAAGTAGCTAATAATTTGGTTACTTTTTGTTTTCTTTGAAAAAGGGGGAAACCTACAAGAATGCCTTAGAGTAGTTCAGAGTTCACAGAAACATTAGGAAACAGATCATCTTATGATCAGATGATCCAGGAGAACTACATAGCCCAGAGTCAAGAATTCAAATGGGAGACTACCCAAAATGACATGCTTCTAGAAGCAGGTGATAGCTGTCAAAGCAGGCTGAGATTCTCCCAATTTTTCTTTAAACACCTGCCCCATTCCTAAACCCTAGTTTGGAGAACGGATTAATTAATACATCATAGTTACAGACAGAAGTCAGTCTCCCTCAAAGCAAGAAAGGCAGTACTTTCTCATGGATCATACCACTGGGAAGGGTACCACCAAAAGTAATTAAAAGTAATTAAGGACTATGATCTATACTTGAATTAATTTCATTTCATCCTCACAAAATGCCTATGAGTTAACTACTGTCACTATTCCAAGGATGAAGGACTTGAACTGAAGAAATGGTCATAAATTCCTTAGAAATTAAGTGGTGGAGCTTGGATTCAAAGTCAAGTTATCTGAATTTCAAGTCCACAATCTTAACAATACTGTAGGTATTCACCTTGACATAACCACAGCCATCTTGAACTGTAGCAACGGTGATTGTCTCTGAGGAACCCTCAGTGGTTCTCCACCCCTGCATATTTTCCTGGCGTACATTGGACAGAGGAAAGCATCAGAGTATATGCGATTTAGGACCTGACCTGGATGCCAGGAATGTGCCTGGCTCTTAGCTTGATAATAACGATTAAATCCCAGATTGAATGAAATCACTTTGTCCTTACCACTTTACAAGCCCCCACCGTTTATTTGAAATCACAAGGATTCACCCAGAACTATTCTTGTCAGTCACCAATAAATTGCACTCTGGGACTTACTTATTTCAGACAAAACGGTACATCTGCGTATGTCATTTTAGTCAAAACAACACTTCTGAAACATGGAACATGAAGAAGTTAACCAATTTAGAGTCAGTTAAATAATAATCATACTATTTCCTCAATATTAATTTTACATAGGATCCTTAAGAGTTAGTTTATCTCATCATTTGAGTATTAAACCCTAAAATAGCTGCTTTACTCCAAGTCAAATATACAGTTTCTTTTTAAGAACTTGGGTGTTTTATTGATCCAGCAATTTTGGAGGCATCAGACCTGGGAGGGCCACTAGTTCGGGGCTATATATCTTGCCCCAGGCTTGATTTCACTGCACGAGTTAACACTGATACATAAATCTCTACTAAGTTCATTTTTCTACTTTTAGTTAACTATCCAAGTATGAATGTTAAAGAAGTGAATATTATAAACACAATGATTAGAAGGCAGTAACAAAGAGTCCCACAGCTCAAGCAGAAAAGCAGTTATTACTGGATCTCGGACAAAGCTCTCCATTTAGTGGCCTCCAACCTGGCAACCCTTCATCTCCCCATCCGTTCTGCAGCCTCATGGACTGTACCTGTGTATGTATCCCTCTTTCCAACATAGTTTTTTTCTCTATTGTTTTCCCCTCCTTTTCTCTATTTCTCCTTCCTCTTTTCAACTCACCTGAGAATCACAAGAACTTGAAAAACTAACTTTCAGATTCCAATACTTGTATATCAATAAACAGCCCCAAAAGTGACTGGCACAAGTACATGCCATTATTTTGTGGTGAGGCAATGGTGCGTGTCCAGCATCTCTCGACATCACACTAGCAGCTCTGCCACAGAAGTGAAGACATTTTGAAAGCCTTTATATTTTCCCGATTACTAAGGGAAAATCTATTTGAGTATAAGAGGATCTTATTATTTTTACACAGTCCTTCATGTTTTAAGTGAATTTGCTTCACTTAAAAATAATGTTTCCAGAACATAAAAGCTAAGCTTAGAAGACAATTTCATGGCTACTCCTAGCAAGTGATATACATTTAACAATTAGGAATGCTTCGATGGATCGCTTCTTGAATGTGTTTTTCAATCACAGTTTCTATGGATATTCTGACAGAAAGCTGTTACTGTCCTCCACAGTAAAAAATAAAATACGAATTTTTTTTGCATAACATTTTAGGCCCATATGTGTGCTTGTTAAAAATTAAGAACCCCTGAGCCAGAAGTTGGTTTCTCATGCCTGTAATTCTAACTACTTTGAGGCTGAGCCCTGAACAATTACCACTCAAAGCCAACCCAGGCAGAAAAGTCTGTAAGATTACATCTCCAAAATAAGTAAAAAGTAACCAGCTGGAGGGATGACTCAAGTGGAATAGTGCCATCTGAGCAAGCCAAAACACAAAGCCATGAATTCAAACCCTGGTACCATAAAAATAATTTAAAAGGTCATGATTTTCAAAATGACATGATAGGTTTGATACATATGATTTTCATGGGAAGTATAAGAAAAAATGATAGAAATCCTACTATTGCTTTTAAATTTAATTCTTCTAAATTCTCCATTTTTTTTTACATTTTGTCCTAAACAAGACATTAAGGTACTTACACTGTAATTCATATCCAACTAGAAATAACTGTACCGATCTTTTTCCATGAAAGGCTAGGCCATCTGCTGGAGACTACCAACTTGGAAGATACCTTCCATTTCCCACAAGAGCCCCGATGACCAGAGAAGTCTTCTTACCTGGTCTTTTGTCTTCCCTTCACGATCACGAATATGGTTAGCAACAATTCTTTCTGTTTCCTCACAAAGTCTGGGGAAGTTTGCCAGCTGCCAAGAAAATAGGTCTGAATTTTAATACAGTACTTGAAACACTGGACTATTAAAAAAAAGGAGCAGAGATGCATTATGGTATCATACAGAAGATACTCATTA
Organism: Perognathus longimembris pacificus; assembly: GCF_023159225.1. Taxonomy (NCBI): domain Eukaryota; kingdom Metazoa; phylum Chordata; class Mammalia; order Rodentia; family Heteromyidae; genus Perognathus; species Perognathus longimembris. The sequence goes on from NC_063171.1 coordinate 28,059,848, forward strand.
CAATTCTAAAACAATGGCAAAATATTTTGAATTCCTGCAAAAGAAAAAATAGCAGGCTGATAGAACAGACTGCGCAAACCACATCCATTGGCAAATCCATTACCTCAGACCTAGCAGAGCTATTCCCTAGAAGCAGAACAGGAACTTAAGACACTGTCCAACCCTTTGCTCCACAGAGCTGGCACTTAAAATCCCAAGAAGAAGCAGATGGAAAAAAGGATGCAAAGAGGAGTAACTGATAGATAAATACTCCTCATGTCCAGGTTGTATGCTAAGCAAATTGTGAATCATATTCCTAACAATCAGAAGAAAGAAATCTAATTATGCCTGTCTATGGAAGAGTGAATCACAGAGCACTTAAATAATTTGGCCAAGACCAAACCATGGTTTGCCCATGGTGAGCCCATGGTTTCAACTCAAGTTCTAGGGCTTCAGCGCCTACAGCCCGTTACCTTTTGAGCAGGATTCATTCCCATAAACCATAAAGAGACTACTTTAACTTTAAAAATTCTCCAAAAAGACATGTAAGTGCACATAATTTTGTAATGCTCTAGAAATAATAGGTGCCAATTACTTGCCCCATCTAAAGTATGCAGCCAACTAATTAAAACATAACTTGCCAAAATGAGTTAATTAATTACAACTGTTTTCAGTCTCAGAAAAAAGGAACTAGGTGAGTGATATGAGGAGCTGATCAAAGTGTGCAAGGGCAAGTGTATGGAGTAGGGAACTGGCCCAGTACAGGGACATGGACAAAACTGTTGGGGAACCAGTGGTGAAAGAAGCAATATCAGTGCAGAGATAGAGAAGGATGGGCTTGAAGCAAAGCAGGGAAGGTAAACACAGGCAAAAATCAGTCAATCCAGCCAGGCACCAGTGACTCACGCCTGCAATCCTAATGACTCAGGAGGCTGAGATCTGAGGATCGCGGTTCAAAGCCAGCCCAGTAGGAAAGTCCATGAGATTCTTATCTCCAACTAACTACCAGAAAACCGGAAGTGGACCTATGACTCAAGTGGCAGAGTGCTAGCCTTGAGTTGAAGAGCTCAGTCCCTGAGTTCAAGCCCCACGACTGAAAAGAAAAAAAAAATTAGTCAATCCCTGCAGGCCTGGTGGAAATTTTAGCTACTAAAATAATTCAGGTGGGAAATGATAGTGACTTTGACTGGAATGACAACTGTAGAAATGGAAAAAACAGATACAACTGTGGCTTATTCCAGACAAATGATTACAAATTATGAAGGAAAGCACATTCCATCATGTTAAGAATAATGCTACTATCTCAATAAAATAGGCAAATAGCAGGATTTCATTCATAAATGGTCAATAAGCAGAAGGAAAATGTGAAACTGGAAAAATAATCAAAGTAAAGTAGCTTGTAGGCAAATTACTCCAATTCTTTTTATGACATGACAGGCCGATTCTAGAAAGCAATAGGGCAATCTGTAGCAACAATCTCAGATGCTCACAAATGCACACGCATACACATATTTCAACCTAATTACTTTTCTAAAGTCTGAGCTAAAAAACAATCAATAATTAAGCATTGATCACAGCAATAATCAACTGTAAGGTACATAATTATCCAATGATGTGAAACAAATGAAAGTAGATCCACTATGACATGTAAAATGGTCATTTCAAATCACATTTTCAAACATTATCAAATAAGATGGTAAAGTGTCTATAATACAATTCAAAAAGAAAAAAATCAGGCTATTAAACATGATCGAACACAAGCATACACACACATACTACAATCTCTTTCAGTGCTACAGCTGAAGAATCTCCCAAACTACAAGTGGAGCGTGCATTTCTCTAAACTTGTAGGAATGGCTTGTTGAGAGGCAGCCACTCTGTGGTCCCCAGGATCACTGGGCACCCCACTCTATAGTTCTCAGGAAACATATTGTGTTTCCAAGATGAAAAACTGCCATACTTGTCAGAACAAACACAATCACAAGACTATCTTTTCCTGGTGGTATGAGTTTACTGTGTGTGCACAAAGGTTTATACAAAACTACAATGTTAATCATGATACCCTCTTCAATTATGTACTTCTATGTACTTTCCAACATTTCCTACAATGTATATAGGTTATTTCTATAACAGTATCATAACACACAGAAAGCTAGATTCCTTCATCACCTCCAAAGTCAGTCGCTGTCTCTTTATGAACTCTCCAATCCCTCAGTTAGGAGTAAAACCAAGCTCATTTGCAGGCTTATTCCCACAAATTATTGCAAGGTGTCCATGAAGCCTCCACATCCAATTTTTTTTGTTTGTTTGTTTTTTTGGCCAATCCTGGGGCTTGGACTCAGGGCCTGAACACAGTCCCTGGCTTCTTTTTGCTCAAGGCTAGCACTCTGCCACTTGAGCCACAGCGCCCCTTCTGGCCATTTTCTGTACATGTGGTGCTGGGGAAATGAACCCAGGGCCTCATGTATATGAGGCAAGCACTCTTGCCACTAGGCCATATCCCCAGCCCCCACATCCAATTTTGAAAGCATTACATGGGGCAAGTTCTATCACCTCAGAACCCGATTTGACACTGAGAATACTCAAAAGCGAAGGAAATCAATCCTTCAGAGAGGAAGGTTAGCTGGTCAATACCTCAATGCCTGTCTTTCAGGCCTAGTGCGGATGTGAGTGGTTTATCTGGCTAGCCTGTACCAAGCCCCCAGGACAATGGTTTCTTCCTTGCACTCACACAGTCTCTGAGCTATTCGGGCATGCTGGAACTTCAGGAACAGCATGCTGTCACAGAATCATGGCTGTAGAGAAGTGATGGTACATGGAGCAGTGGTCTACGAAGGAGGAATGGGATGCTTTCAGCAACATTCAGGAAACAAATTACAGCACAAGGTTATTTTTAAAACCACCAAATGGTGGCAATATAAATGTTTATGCAGAAACTAAATACTTGACAGCTGAAAGACCCCAGGCCGGTACATGGCTACCATTAAGTCAGGGAAAGGCCAAAATGACAAGAGTATCCCATGAAACAGAGTCATCTAAAAATGTCTCCAATCTACTGTCCTTGGCAAAAGGACCAGGCAGCTGTGGCTGGGTGTATGATGTGGTGTGTGTGTGTATGTGTGTGTGTGTGTGTGTGTTTCCAAGCTTACTCTCCCTAGATTCAATTTTGCTAGGAAAGAAATCTATCATAGTCCATTAATAAAGCCAGGCACTGGAGCTCACACCAGTAATACTCTGCTATTCAGGAGGCTGAGATGTGAGAGTCAAGTTTCAGAGCCAACCAAGGCAAGAAAAACCCTGAGACTTTTATTTCCAATCAATCCCTAAAAAGCCAGAAGTTATTGTGTGTCTGAAGTGAGAGAGCACCAGCCTTGAGTAGAAAAGCTAAGGGAGAGAGTAAGACCCTGAGTTCAAGCCCCAGTACCAGAACAAAGGAGAGAGAGATAGACAGAGAGAAATAGAAACACTACCATAGAGAAGCAAGACCATTGAAGACACTAAGCAGTAGAAACTTAGGTGTCACTGAAAGATGGTATTGCAGTAGATTTTTGCTAGCTGGATGACTGGAAAGGGTTATGGGAATACAAAACTCAAGAATGTTGGCCTTAATTTATGGTTCTCAAATGTAAAGTTTAATTCTTCTTAAAATGTATATGGGGGAGGGGCTGGGGATATAGCCTAGTGGCAAGATTGCCTGCCTCAGATACATGAGGCCCTAGGTTCGATTCCCCAGCACCACATATACAGAAAATGGCCAGAAGCGGCGCTGTGGCTCAAGTGGCAGAGTGCTAGCCTTGAGCGGGAAGAAGCCAGGGACAGTGCTCAGGCCCTGAGTCCAAGGCCCAGGACTGGCAAAAAAAAAAAAAAAAAAATGTATATGGGAAGAGGAGAAGAAAGTCCTACTGTAACTCAAAGTTATTTCTAATGAAGTCTTCTACCGTTCCTTTCATTAGCTCATTCAGTAGTAGTCACTGCATGGTTGCTTTGGCCTTTTGCTTTGCTTGCCAATTGATGCCACTCTTGCTGCTTAACTCAATCTCTCATCTCTCTTGTATGTTCCAAATTTAAGGTTCAACTCTACTTTCTTCATTTAAATTTGTAACTCACTTTTGTTCTGGGCACTGAATAAAAATCCCATGACTTTATTTTTGCTCTATACATTGATTTATTTCAGGACCTAGAGAAATTTTACATACGCAACATTTGTACCTATGCTGCTTTCTTAAGGGCAGTTACATACTGCTTCAAAAACAAGCATTTCTCTCCCGATGGCATAAGGGAAATCCACTTCTCACAAGTAGATCTTTCTTGGATAAGGTCTCAAACATAGACTTACTTCAAATACTAGATAATTTAAATTTTTTTAGCCTTTTTGTTCACTTTATTATTATTTTTATTATCTTAGTAGATGTACAAAGGAATTACCATTTAACCTGTCAGCTTATGATTACAAGGCATATTGATCAATGTTGTCCCTTTCATCCTTCTTTCACATCCCTCCAAAATTCACCTAGTACCTCCAATGTCCTAAGTTTTGCACATTCTTTATTTGTTTTGTTTTTGTTGCCAGTCCTGGGGCATGGATTCAGGGCATGAGCACTGTCCCTGGCTTCGTTTTGCTCAAAATTAGTACTCTACCACTTGAGCCACAGCGCCACTTCCTTCTTTTTTCTATATATGTGGTGCTGAGGAATCGAACCCAGGGTTTCATGTATATGAGGCGAGCACTTTACCACTAGGCCATATTCCCAGCCCTAGAATAACTTTATACATGTGCATCTTGCTTTCTTAAGAACTGTTAGTGTGGGTGGGTTTTGGGGGTAAGTTATCAAAATTCTAATCATGACTGCCAAAATAATATTGATCTAAAAGACACCATCAGTAGACTTTTAAACCTCTATTATTTAAATATTTGGCACATTAATTCTTCTAAGACCAAGAAACTAAGGCTTTGCTATTGGTTATAATAATTTTCTATTCCTTAATTCATGTATTAGTCAAGTGCCCTCAGCCAGCTCTGTGCTCAGTTTATCATATAACACCTGATATTTAAGACCTTATGATTTTGAGTGGCAGGTTCACAGAAATAGTTTTTTGGAAACATACACATACACACACACACACACACACACACACACACACACACACACACGGCTACACCTGCATCAAGACCTCTCACAGGCTGGAGACATGCCTCAAATGATTGAGCCTCCTGCCTAACAAGCATGAATTCAAACCCTAATGTTTCTAAGAAAATAAAAGCTTTGGGGATTTAATGATTGCATGATAGTGACATAATCAGTTGTAACTGTACATCTATCAAGTGACAAATTTGATAAATTACCCAAACCCAGTTTATTGTTCAAATCATTTGACTATTCCTAAACAATGAAAATGCAATGGAGAAATGATATAATATATGTGAATTTCAAAATCAATATCTTAAATATTAAATCCTAAGAGAAATTTTAACAATATATGCCTGAGAAAAAGCAATTTTAATTATCAATAAACTACAAAACACATTTTAATTAAGTGCAATTTTTAAATGTTATTTAGGGTAGTATATAATTATTTTGGTGAGACATCAATATAAAATTTTATCATGGATCATATTTTTTCTCTGGACAGAAAAATGACTTTAAAGATATTTCTATTCAATAAAACAAAAAGCACACACTCATAAAACTGACTAAATATTAATTGGATTACGAGGGCCAGGGAAACCCAGGCAAGATTTTTAGAGCTTCACAAGTAACTAGTTTGGTGCTCTAAGCAACAGTTAATGTTATTAGGTAACCATTTATTCATAGATCAACACCAATGATCACTGAAGAAAGAAACAAAACAAAAAAAAAATCAGAAAAAAATACCTTCCATTCTCAAGACTGGTTTGACTGAGCCAAAGATAGAGGCTCTGCTTTTCCCAGAAAGAACTATAAACATTCAAATACTGCCACTTGTTAGAAACTTCATAGCAATAATGAATATACTGCTCACAAAAGCATTTAAAAAGTGTATTCTCTTTTTTGTGAATTAGCCGACATCCCCACCCTCAAAATAACCCCTCATAATCTTTGTGTTTAGTCAGGAGATGAGAAAACAGTAATGTGGGGACAACATAGCTACTATGAAAAGGGAAATCAGATGGATCCACAATCCCAAATTCACAGAGGTGCAGGAAAATGAGGAGACTTGGTATAAAGCCATGGGGAAAAGGTGTGGTTCTCCATGGAGAGAAAGAAACAGTGTGAATCACCCCTCTCTGAATGGGCAAATCCCAAACCTCAAATACTTTCTACAACTGGTGGGATAAATGATGAGATATATATGGTAGAAAAACTGTTAAGTAGAGAAATGAAAAGGACTTTAGTGTTATTTAGCAAATGTTAAGTAATTTAAAAAAAACTCATGTTAGAGGAAATCAAACTAAAAAGTAGTCAGAAAAAGCACAGTCTCTTAAGTAATTCCAAAAATATCATATAATTCAGGGTAGTTTGACACTGAGACAAAACAGCACCTGAAAGTCTGAGTCGGGTTTTTATCTCCTCTGTCTTCCAAAGTTTATCTCTGGTAGACATATTAATGAGCAGTTAAAATAAAAAAAGAAGAAATAAAACAGAATGTAGGAAGAAAAGCAGAGGCTGTGGTAAATTATAAATTAAGAATTAATTATAAAGATCACAAAAATAGAACAAGATAACTGAAGGGCATGGGTGGGTTTGGGATAGATGGGGTAGGAAAAAAGGAAGGGGTGATGCTAACCAAGATGCATTGTATATATAAACTAACATGTAGAATTGAAAGCCCTTGGTAGAATTATTTATAGATAAGATAATAAATTTAAAAAATAAAAATCACAACTCTTTCAATGACTTGTGAGGTTAAAAGATGAGCCTCATATAGCTATATTTTTTGAAAGTCTAAATGGTTTATTCAGCTTCATTATGAAAGTTTTCAAGTTCAGTTGCTTAAATATTTAAGTGTATGCTAGTTTTAGAAAAGAATGGATTTTAATGACATTTACATGCATATGCAATATACTTACATCATTTTACATTTTGTTACTTGTATATAATATACTTCCATTAAATGCAACACAAACTGCCCTCTCTGCTTCTCCCTCCCACTCATGCTGTGTTCTTCCCATCATCAACCTTTGGCTTTCAGGTGTTTCTGCTTTCATTTTAATCTAGGTTCCACATATGGGAGAAAACCTGACGATTGTCTTTCTGGGTCTGCTTGTTTTGAAAACATGGCACTTTTCAGCTCTAAGCCCCTTTCCTGTGAATGCTATAATTTCATTTTCCTTTACTGTCATATAGCTTTAACACCAAGACTCAGACCTGAATTTCCTATAATGCCCAAAAACAGTTATACATGGTAATGATCAGCACGATTTTCAGCTAAGGTACCCAAAATAATCACGTAAGGCATCTACTGTATGTGAAGCACAATATAAAGTGTATTGACTGAAGAGCCATTCATTAGGGGAGATGAAAAGCAAGTCTACTTAAATAGAGTAAAAACCACTGAAAACCAAGCCAGACCTATGAATCCTATTTGCTCATAATGTTTTATAACAATGCATTCACCTTCAATCTACTTCAGCCAAATTGACCATCACCTACCAGATCAATGATACATAATCCACTTATGCTTTCCATTACTACTGAAAATCTGGCCATTTGGGGGCTCTCATGGAGCCTACCTTCTCAAGGTCCTCTTATTGTCCAAAAACAGTAGCATATGTAATGTAAATCATATGTGGAAGTGTGTGTGTGCACATGTGTGTGTGTGCGCACACTTGTGTGTGTGTGCGCGCGCGCGTGTGGTGTTTGGAGGGAGGGCTAGGCAGTTATAGATGAAAAATTAAATTTTGTATCAAGTGCCTTGAGCAGAGACCTGAAGGAAGCAAGGATGTGATTTCACACAAAACAATTCAAACATGGAGAAGAAGCAATGTGAAAGTTCTACTGCCATGTCTCCTTGGCCTGCTGAAGAAACATGGTCAGCAGTTGGAGTAGACTGAAGAGAGAGAGGAGAAATGGAGAGAGGAGGAGTGAGCTTAGAAATGGAAAGGGGGAGCCAAGGTCAAGCAGAGCTTTGAAGGTCGTGGTAAAGACTTTGAATTCACTTGTTTAGTTATGTGCATATAGGGCCAGATACTTGTTTACCTTCCATGCCACAAAACTCAGCATTTCTTCTAACACTGCTTTTCAATAGAAAAACCTTTGCCTGTATTTCTAACAGTCAAGTAAGGTATCTCTTTTGCAAAAAGATTTTAAAAAAACATTTTTCTAAGTAGAAAAATAATTAATTAATTGGTATCAGGGTGATCCAAGAATGTGGTTTCCCAAGAGGCCAATAAATGGCACAGTTGCTAAACTGTGGTTACCAAAACAAGATGTTCCTCTCTGTGCTTCTTGAAAAGAACTTCAGGACCCTGAGATGCTGTGCAAGAGAAAAGGAAGTAAAGAAAACCAGCTGAAAACTGATGCCCACCAGAAAAATTTCAAAGTTGCGATGTCCCTGGCATGAAGCCAAATAGCTCATAAAGCTCTAATGTTCCTGTCCTGTCCTCCTGGGCCTCAGAGGCAACAGTGAGAAAATATCTGAGAAGAAATGCATTCCCTGGAGTTAGAAGTCTAGCTTTGTGCTTTGTTATTTGAACCACATAAATACCATATGCTTTCAACTGATGTTTATTTATGTGGCTTAAGAAAAGACATTTAAAGATTTTACACATAAGGCATTCAGCATGAGATGTTATAAAATGAAAACATTGTCTTGCGCATATAAATGTGTGTGTAAAGTTGCAATTTAATTGGAATGACTGTACATTTTCACATTGCCGGAGGCAATGTTGGTTTACTGCGATTAGCCCAATGAAAATATTCATAGCACTCCTTTTAAATTTCAAAAATGTTCTGCACTGGACAACCTAGTCACCTTCTCTATTGCTTATGTCAAATAATAGTCCTGGCATGCTCAACATTAATTATAATGGTTTTGTTTTGCAAAATGTTTTAATTACAGCCATTTTAAGGTAAAAATTTCCTGGTAAAACTAATAAAACCAAAAATCAAGAATATGAAAATAGTGCACAGTGATCAAAAAAATCAAGGGCATGAAAATGATAGATATTTAAAGAAAAATCTGTCCCAGTGTTACCACTTTAAAAAAAGTAATAAAACACCATTTTAGAACCAGGTACACATTTCTTAGCATCAAGGTAAGTTTAGAACATCTAACTTATTGATAAGAATTTGTAAAATACCACCACATGGAAATTATCATTGAGATGCTAGGGATAAAAAAGAAAGAGACTTTTTTTTTTAATAATGAGCTTGCAATCAGTAAAAGGAGCCCTTCACACAACTGAAAAATCAAACAAAACCCAATAGTGTATTATCAATGCTATGATAGAAAAGACACAGAGAAGCACACAATAGAAGCACAGAGAAGAAAGTAAGGACAGACCAGGAAAAGACTCCACAGAGGCTCCCTAAGAAACGTTGTAGGAAACAATGGTGATTGCACTGAATCTTACAAGATGAAGAGGCATGGAAGAGGAAGACAGGAGGGAAATTCAAGAGCAAGGGATTCACATCTGCAAACACCAAAGACATGAAAAGCCTTTGAGGGTGGTGCACATCAGAGAGGTCTTAACAGATTAGAAAACAGCCCTAAGTGATTTGAATTTCATTCTTAAGGCTTCAAGAGACACTCAGTAATTTCAATGTAACAGACAAAATACAAATTTTAATTCTAGAAAGGCCATTTTGATAGGAAGATAAATTTGAGGCTGCAGAGGGATCTGTGGGAAGGCCACTAGAGTAATGAAGGTTTAATAAACTATTTCAGGGGCTTAAGTAAGAAAATAGAGTGAATGCAGTGGTTAGTAGATAGTTCAAAAGGTTTGATCCAGAAAAACAGATTTGGAAATGACCAATATTTTAAGTAGTTGAACTGTGGAAGATGTGATCTGCCAGAGAGAAAACATAGTTAAAACAGGGGAAAAACAATAAACAAGAACTAAATAAAATAATACATTGAAAATTTTATTTATTCTTCCCATCCAACCATCCCTGCCACAGTGATTTAATGCTGGGACTAGTGGTAAGTCATGGTCCTAGCCAGGTTTTCAAATCTAAATCTTACCAGTGGATCTCAAACGTCCTCTGTACTTTTCTATTATTTTCCCAATTGGCTTAAAATCTAACGAACATAGAAGAGAATGATGCACATTCTTTAAATCATAGATGTAGAGCTTACAATTTCTTGGTAAAATGTTTGTTGATGATACCAAGCACCACAAGAGGACACAGAGGTGTCCTAGGACACCAGCTTAGGTTAAATGGAGTGGCTCAGGAGTCACCGAGCTCAAAATGGACTGATGGTATAAGTCTGGTAGCTGTTGGGTAGTTGCCCATAATCTGCACATGGACAATGAGCTCTTCACACTGAAATTAAATTTGGGTTGAAGAGAAAATATAAACTGGCTTCTAAAAATTCTGCAGAAGGCAGCAGTATGACAGGAGATTAATGGCAACAGTGAATAGACGAAAGGTGTGGAGTGCTGGTACCACAGGTGACTTCCTAAAAGACTTCTGAGGAGCTTGATAGAATAATGTTTGGGATCTCCAAAAAGGAGAAGCAAGGAAATGTCATGCCTGATTCAGTCCTTAAATATTTCAGATTTGGGTCAGTAAATATACCTTAATGAAGAAAGCTGTAGGATGAACAATCATCTCAGGGAGAAAAACATAGGTTTGTTTTAAAGTAAATGACAGAATGTTTTGAAAAGACAGTAAAAATATACAGGATATTGAGCCACGGAGCATAAAGGGAAGGGAGGTTCAAAGGGTAGAGAGAAAGAATAGAAGCCAGAAATTGTCTGGGAACAAGCTGTCTCGTCCTATACTGACTGGTGGTTTTCCAGTAAGTCAGATAAATGGGAAATGATAAAAAAAAAATCATACATACCATAAACACTTCATATAACTTAAAACATAAATGTACACACATGTGCTGGTCTTTTGATGTGAGGCCAGGGCCTATTCTCTACATATGGATCCGCTGATTAGAGTTATGCCTCTTCTGTCTTACATAAACCACATCCTTCATTTATGATTTTCAGTTTCCCTCTCTTTAAAGTATAAAGAGAACCTGAACATGCTCATCAAATAATCTGAATGTAGAGTTTACCTAGATTTTTATAACCCCCCTCACAACAATATTATCCTATCCTCATCTCACCAAAAGCAAGGCCTATATAGCTAACATTTGTGAAGACTTTCGACGATACTCAACTCAGTTTCTCAACTCACAGAAACAAAACACACTCTTTTTGCATGTGATCTGTTCCTGTATTCTCTCTGTAAAGTACCTAATTAAACTAAGAAATAAAGCTAGCTAATTAATTAGCCTTGAAGACAAATACAATCCAACTGACCCTTAGAAAGAAGAGAGGTTAATTGGGGAAGGCAGACACTTGACAATCTAAAGAGCCGCCTTCTGGCCTAACACAGCTGGGTGCTGAGTGTAGCAATCCGTATAGTTAATAGGGCATGCAGGATTGGTTAATCCTGTCAATGGAAGGAGCTTTAAATGAATGGTGACAAGAGAGAAGAGCAAGCAAGAGAGCAAGGATGTGAAGTATTAGTAACTGGCTTCAAGTTCCCTGGTGGTACGGGTAATAAAGAGTGGGGTTTTGTTCTTGTTCCCTCTTCCTTTCTTCACCAGGTCCCACAGTCCCTTAGCTCCTAGAGATATTTCTGGTTTGGGAATAAAAGATTTGAGGGTTAGGAGACCAAGAAGAAAAGAAGAATTATCTAGAGAAGGGGCCTAAACCTCCAGTTACTTCTGGTCCCCAAGATGCTTTGATTCATTCCTTTACTTTCCATATTTAAGAATCTCAACTGTTTCTCTCTTTCATTGTGTGTGTACTCTTACTTTCCACCTAAGCTTTTCTGCCAGGTAACTGGGGAAATTCATATTCATTCATTTTCTTTTTTCTCTCTTTCTCCCCACTAATTTTTCAAAGAAGTTACTGCCAGGAGCCATATGCAAAGAGAAGGGCCAGTGAATATTCAAGAATATTCTTCAATGACTATGTTCATAGGCCCAGGGTCAACTGTGATAGGGTTAGGCCTACCCTGTCCTAAATATTTTCTTTTGTTTTCTAGTACAAGATATTCCTTCCATGTTCCTAGGTGTTCAGCACAGGCTCTAGGTATTTTGCAGTGAAGAATCTGCAAATTGGGAATTCTTTCCCCCACCACTCTACTCCATAGACTCAAAAGACATTCAGAATAGAGAATGTAGGTTGCTGCTGAAGTGCTATATGTGAGCAGCCATGTTGTGATCAGTTACTGTGATTACTCAAGTGTATTAAGGGCCTGTAGACTTCAGGAATCATCATCTTGTTTAGTCCTCACTGAGGTGGTGTTATTGCCATCATCAATCCAGTTCACAGATAAATAGCAAAACCAGGGAGAAATAATATGATGCCTGATATCACATAGAAAGTGTCATAGGCAAGATTTTAATCTAGGAAACTAGGCCCCAGAGGCTGGGCTCTTAGCCGTATAATACATCAAATGATTTATTCTCAGAATACCCAGACAAAATGGAGTCATTTAGAAGAATTTTCTTACTGATACACACAACAGCATTGATATCCTTTCTCTAACCCTAACCTATACACAACAGGAAAAGTTAAGAGTGTCATTTAATTGTTCTAAAGTAGTGTTTTTCTATTTAAGACAATAAAGAAAAAGTTAAATATGCTCTTTCTGGCCCAAAGAAAACCTTTTAAGAATAGGATGAGAGAAGATAATGTACCTGCTCATCACAAGATATGAAAAAACAATTTCCAGGGCTGGGAATATGGCCTAGTGGCAAGAGTGCTTGCCTTATATACATGAAGCTCTGGGTTCGATTCCTCAGCACCACATATATAGAAAATGGCCAGAAGTGGCACTGTGGCTCAAGTGGCAGAGTGCTAGCCTTGAGCAAAAAGAAGCCAGGGACAGTGCTCAGGCCCTGAGTCCAAGCTCAGGACTGGGAAAAAAAAAAAAAAGAAAAAACAATTTCCACCCAGAACTTGCCACAATCCTTCCCCTTGGACACTGGAGGAAGAGGGGTCAGGAAAAAAATGTCATGTAATGGGCAAGGAAAGGTAGAGAAATCAAACATGCACTCACTGGGAAATGACTCAGACTTACTTTTTTGGTACACTTCTTGACAGTGTTGATTAACTCCTGCATTACCAGGTCGACACTCTTCAAGGAAGGCCCTTTCAGCTTTACAATCTGTTTTTTGACTATTGCTTCAAATGCCATGTCTGGAGTAAACAACCCTGTCCTGAATGTAAGAAAGAAAACATCATATTAGGTTTAAACAATCAAGAAATTTTCTGAAAATGTTTAAATTGACATGCCATTTTAATTAAGCATGACATAGGCCAAGTTTAAAAGTTATGTAACAATTTATTGTGTACATAGTACCACTACAATAATAGCTCCAGTAGAACTAAACCATAGTAAATTCTGATCTGTGGGAAATTAACATAACCTAAAAGCAATATCCAAAGGCTGAGATGGAGCTCAGTGACAGAACACATGCCTAACATGTGCAAGGAAGGCCCCAAGTTGACTATGTATGGATTTAGGTAGCGATTTGTCAGTAGAGAAAAACTGCAAGGAAAGAGACCCTTGAACTCTGAGCAATGGCCATGACTAAAGACTGCCAGGCTTTGGATCTGTGCACATTTATTATCCTCCTGTTCCTTAGCCCTGCTCCCCTTCCTTCCCTCTTATTTAATTTCTCTTCAATGTCCAATTATGGTACCCCTTTAGGGACATTTAATACTTCCCTATACTAGCAGTACTCAATACCCTTTCTTATCACTTACCAAGCCCCTGTCCTTTTTGCTTCTAACTGTAGCAATCATACCATAATTGCCATTTCTCCAAATGGCAAAAAGAATAAAATGGAAACTGCTTAATACTGAAATGTTCCCACCGTGTGAACCTAATTTTCTTTTGTAGCTCATTTACCCTATGTTTCAGTGAAACTGTCTTTATGCATAGACAAATATTCTTTGCCTTTGCCTGAGCTGTTCATTGTATCCTCTCCGTCCACGTTAACCTATACAAATGGTCCTTGTGCTTCAAATCCCAGATTAAAGGCAACCACAACCTACAGCTCTAACCCTACTCGAGTTCTGCTACTGAAAGCGTTCTTTCTTCTCTGAGCCCCAACATTCTGTTCTGCACTGCAGTGGATTGGGCCCATAACTACACTGGTAGGAATAGTTTTTGCCCTGATTAGCTCAGTTTGAACCACAAGACTCCCTCACATCCTTATAGTTGACAATGTTAGCAAAGAGGACAGGCAGAAGATCTGTCTTCAGATCTTTCATAGAAAAAGCTGGCTTCTACTAATCCAGTATCTAACAGAATCAAATGGAAATTTTTTGTTGAGCTATTTCCAAATTTTTTACTTTATAATTTTATTTATTTTATTGTAAAGGTGATGTACAGAAGGGTTACAGTTATGTAAATAAGGTAATGAGTACATTTCTTGTCCAACATTGTTACCCCATCCCTTGTTGTCTCCCACCTTCCCTCCCCCTCCCCATTCCCCCCTCCCAAGTTGTAAAGTTCATTTCCAACATAGTGTCTTATGAGTACCACTCATAAGACAAAATGGAAGTTTTTAAATTAAATATGTTTATGTTTAAGAGACTAATTAGTCATGTCAGTAGCTATCCCATACACAGGATATTGTACTTTTCTTAACCACATTGAGACTATGTTAGGACTGCATGGCCCTGTGGCAAAAGCTGAGCTTAGAAGTGGCCACAGACAAGATGATACCTCCCTCAAATGAACTAATCTGTGACCCAAGCAGACTGTCTTATCACCTTGAATCTAGAATATCAAATGCAACCTTCAGTCATTAAATTAGGTGTAGTTTTCTACATATGAACTCAAGGAATGACTGTTAAAATAACTGCATCATAGTTCTCTAAAGAAAGTGCTATGGCAATTTGTCATAGCAAGAATCTGGAACCAACCCAGATGCCCCTCAGTAGACGAATGGATCAGGAAAATGTGGTACATATACACAATGGAATTTTATGCCTCTATCAGAAAGAATGACATTGTCCCATTTGTAAGGAAATGGAAGGACTTGGAAAAAATTATACTAAGTGAAGTGAGCCAGACCCAAAGAAACATGGACTCTATGGTCTACCTTATTGGGAATAATTAGTACAGGTTTAGGCAAGTCATAGCAGAGCATCACAAGGCCCAATAGCTATACCCTTATGAACACATAAGATGATGCTAAGTGAAATGAACTCCATGTTATGGAAACAATTGTTATATCACAGTTGTAACTACTTTCAACGTCCCATGTGTATCTGTAGCTTCTATTATTGATGATGTTCTTGTATCACCTTCCTGTGATTGTACCTACACTATCTCTGTAATCTCATCTGAGTATATTGGAAACTGTGTATACTGGTATTGGAACTAGGAAATTGAAAGGGAATACCAAAATTGAGAGACACAGGGTAAAAAAAAGACAAACAACTACAAAAGCAATACTTGCAAAACTGTTTGGTGTAAGTGAACGGAACACCTCAGGGGTGAAAAGGGAGGAGTAAGGGGGGGGTATGAGGGACAAGGTAACAAACAGTACAAGAAATGTATCCAATGCCTAACATATGAAACTGTAACCTCTCTGTACATCAGTTTGATAATAAAAATTTGAAAAAAAAAAAGGAAGTGCTATGGACCAAATGTATGTCCCCCTCTATATGCATCTGTTGAAATTATACCCCTCCATGTTATTGGGATGCAGGGCCTTGAGAAGGTTGTTATAAAATAGAGCTCTCGTGAGGGAATTAATACCTTCAGGAAAGAAGGTAAGAGAACTTGCTTGTTCTCGTTCTGTCATGCAAGGGTACGATGAGAGCTCAGCAGACTGGGACATGCCTCTCACCAGAAATGACATGCTCATCTTAGACTTTTAGCCTCCAGAGCTGTGAGGTCAGTTTGTATTTACTTTTATAAACACCCAGTCTATTATTATATTATTATATCCAGTCTAATTTATCAGAGAAGCAGGAAAAGAATATGATGGAAAATAACAGAATAATCTCTCTCTGAACAAGTTTATCCCAGTCTACCTTGCTCTCTCACCCACATTCTTCATAGTAGTTAAATCCCAGTTCTACAGTTACCTGCCCCACTTTCCTACCTTTATGTCTTTGTCTACACTGCTCCTACTCACTGGAGGCCCTTTATATTCCAAACTCAACCACTTCCAGGACATCCTTCCATCCTCTCAGGGCACTGCATCACCACTACATACACATGTGCCCACATACACCACACCAGCAGATGTAGATCCATAACACACCATGGCCTATTGAAGTTATTCTCTGAAAAATCATGAGTCAGTTCAACAGGAAGCACCTTCATTTCATCTTGCTGTATCTTGATCCATAACTTCAGTCAAAATTAATCGGCCCCTTCTCTGTGTAAATAATGACTGCTAATGAGCATGTTATACCTGTGGTTATAACAGGATCTGCTCATCTACTCCAAGATAAGCAGGATGCTCATTTTCTATTGTTCACAGGACATACTTTTGAGTACAGAAAATATTTAAACTTTATTTTTTACTTCCACCTCTCTCTTCGGTTCGATTAAGAGAAGTCTATTTAATAGGCACTTAGAAATATTCCTTTATGGGGCTGGGGATATAGCCTAGTGGCAAGAGTGCCTGCCTCGGATACACGAGGCCCTAGGTTCGATTCCCCAGCACCACATATACAGAAAACGGCCAGAAGCGGCGCTGTGGCTCAAGTGGCAGAGTGCTAGCCTTGAGCAAAAAGGAAGCCAGGGACAGTGCTCAGGCCCTGAGTCCAAGGCCCACGACTGGCCAAAAAAAAAAAAAAAAAAGAAAGAAATATTCCTTTACCCTTGGTAGCTTTTAGACAAGGGAAAAGGGAATCACTTGCCTGATACCATGTATGTTTTTGATCGCATAGCTTATTTCTCTTCGCAGTTCTTTCTCATTGAACTCCATCTGCAGATGCAAAATGAGCCACAGTTATACACTTAATTCCAAACTAAGCATATTGTTAAATATCACAGAGGAGGATAACTTGACTTTGTTACTAATAAATGGATACTCATATTTCTCCTAAGCTAAACCCAGATGGCCAAAACATCTGTCTATACAGAGTTCAAGGCTACATAGAACACTGGGGACTTCTGGAAGTTTCAGTGCAGCATATTTTGACTCTGATATATATGTATATATAATGCCTTCTGGGCATAAATATAGCCACTCAGTGACACATATAATTCTTCATTCCTTTGTTGAATAACATGAGAATACAGGTAAATGCATAAATGAGGGTGGAAACAGCCACCCAACTGTCCTGGGACTCACAATGGCAGTCCTTTCTTCCTGATTGTCTTAATCTCCTGGGCTCATGGTCTGTTTATAAAAGAAAATTAATCATTTCCCACCGGCCCAATACAAAACAGATTACAAATACTCCCAGAAGTCCAAAGTACCACAAATCCACTCGAAAGAACAAAGTGTTACAGCAGCACTTGATCTTGGAAAGCATGTCCAGAGCACACTGGATTCATCCCTGACTCTGGAAATCTCTATTCCAGACTCTCTGGTCAGTTTCCTCCTTCACACTTTGTGCCTTAGAACAATCACTTGCCTCATCTCTGTACCCACACCCTGTATCTGTATCCTCAGCTCTCATCACTCCTCCTTTTCTTTAAGGAGTATGCTTTGCCCATCCCCTCTTCTTCTTACCTAGTTGCCCATCCTTCCAAACTCAGCTCAGAAGTCTGGCTCCCTTGCAGACATGGCTAGGATTCATATCTGTGGGCTTTGTTTCCATAGCACCCTTCGCTGAAATTGTCACTTTACTTAGCACATTTTAATAAAATTATCTATTTATCCATCAGCTTCCCACACCAAGATAAAAGCGCCCACCTCTTTGTATGTGAGCCAAACAGTATAGTGTTTAAAGGAACTCAATGTGCTATTGGCTATTTCACCTTTAATAAGTCTAAAAACAGAGCTTTCATTTTACATACCCACACCAACACATCTTTTCCTCAGTTTCCCTCATCTGATGATACATACAATTATTTATTCATCTACAAAAGCCAAAACCTTGGGAATTATCTCAAAGTTATCTTTGTTTCCTGTCCAATCCAAGCCTTCACTCCTACCACTACAGCTCCAAATTCACCCATTTTTTTCCATCTTCTGTTATGACATCATCTTACTAGGAAGCTAAGAAATGTAAGCTTTGGAGTTTCTCCCTTATACAAGACTCCATCTAAGCCCTGTGCCGAACTGTGGGATTATGATTTTGTAACTGGGCCTCCAGGATTATAGAAGCTTCAGTCCCTGAAGAAAGTGGTACATCCACCTTCAGGTGCTCCTATTGTTTCTGGCCTGTACATATTCTTTGCCCCTTCACAATCCAGCTGGCATAATATTCCTTTAGAACTGGGTCACAACTCCACTTAAAATCCTCATACACCTTCCCATTGTTAAATGCAAACACTTTACCCCAACCTACAGTGAATGCCCTGGGTAAAGTAGGTATGCATTTCCCCTTCCCAATCAGCTCTTCCCTGGCCACTGTATACTCTACCTGCCATATACATTCCTGTTTTAGGACTTTACTCAATGATGCTGATGCAATAATGTTGCTTTTACCTTCAATGACACAACTCCCCCCCAAGCTCTCTGCATAGCTGAGCTGCACACCGTGTCCTCCTCATGTCCCTTACTCAGGCAGGACTTGAGGAAACAACTGATTAAAAGAGCACTCACATCATACCACCATAAAAACACTATGCCTATATTTCATGCCCTCTGTTTTGCCATTGGACAAATTAGGACCGCCCCCCCCTTCTGTCTTGACCACTGGCGCTTTGAACTCTGGTACACACTAGTTGCACAGGAAGTATTTCTAAATTCCTAGATAACATAAGAACACCATGGAAAACTCAATTCATATTTCTTTTTTTTTTTTTTTTTTTGCCAGTCCTGGGGCTTGGACTCAGGGCCTGAGCACTGTCCCTGGCTTCTTTTTGCTCAAGGCTAGCACTCTGCCACTTGAGCCACAGCACCACTTCTGGCCGTTTTCTATATATGTGGTGCTGGGGAATCGAACCCAGGGCCTCATGTATATGAGGCAGGCACTCTTGCCACTAGGCCATATCCCCAGCTCAATTCATATTTCTTAAATTAACTTGAAAGGTTAAATCCCATTGAATGAAATAAAGTATTTATCCTGAAAAAAAGGATTTGTGCCCAAAGACTTACCATACCACCCATACAATATTTTATCAAGAGTTTCATAGAAGAGAATGTGGAAATTAAATAGAACTGGAGGGGGGGAGTAGTATTCAATACAAACCTTTACTATCTCAAAGGGAAAGCGTTCATGGAAAATACGATTGATTTTAGCACCTCCTGAGAGCTCCAGGGTATCAACTTGATCTCCGGACCCTTCAATTCTCTTCTCAAAGTCCACAGCAAACTGCTGAACCATCCTGTACACATGAGGGAGAAATGAATTCAAGTTAAAGCTCTGGTCTCACATTACTTATTTTATTTCACTATGGGTCTTCTTCAGAGTCATTCCTGGTGTTCTTAGTGGCACCTACTGGTAGAGTTCCCACTGCACTTTGTTCAACTCTAGAACAGCATTATATGAATACACATTGTGAAGATTTATTTTAGGCATTTAACTAGAGTAAATATCTTAAGTATCTTTTTCTTTAAATGTGTTCTGGCCTCGTTTGCTAACTCTAAATGATATTTTTAAAGTCCTTGAATTAAAATTTAATGTTATACATGTCATTATACTTAAAGTAGAACAGTGAAATGAACCCCCACAACATCCCACTTGACCCGCTGCTTCTTTCCCTAGTTTTGCAGTCTTGATGTCTCTCTCCCACTCAAGAAACTTATTTCTCCAGACTTTCAGTTCTCGTTCATGGGAGCAACTGACCCATATACCCAACTATATACTGGTCAATCATTTCCTCTTACCCACCCTGAATTCACCACACCAAAAACTTGGTCCACTCAACTTCTCTATTCCAAAAATTGATTCTCCTGCTTTGGTTTGGTCTTTAGCTATTTGTCCTGGGGTCACTGATGCTACCTCTAGATGTCGATTCTGCCTTCAGATCCATCCTCATCAAGACCAGATATCACCTTCAAGCTATAACACAAATCTTTGACCACCAGCATCCTTGACACCTGGCTCTGCCCTTATGAAACCAAACTCAACCCACTGCCCAGTATTCTGCATGGTCTGACCCCATCTCTCACTGTTCATACACACCTTCCAGCCAGCCATAAGGAAGCAATTTGCTGTTCCCCAGATGTTCTGGTCCTGTGCTTTCTCTCTTGGTTTTCTACTTAAGGCACCACCTCTCTGCCCTTTGCTGTTCTGCCTGGCTATGTTCCATCTGCCTTTAAGACTCAGCTCAAGCATTAGTTTTTCCCAGAAACTTTTCACAATCCATGACCCTCCTCATCTATCACCATGCTTTAACATGGCCCAGCTTAAGGTAACATCTGCCTCCTCTGCCTGTTTCCAGCAGAGGACTTAGCAGACTGTATTTCCCTTGCCTGATTGGCGATCCTCACTCTCTTAAAGGCAAGGACCATGCATTTTATTGACCTCTGCTTGCTAAAACATATATTTTGTTTTAACCAGTCACCTTAAGACCATTCATTTAGAACAAAAAAAAAACAGTCATTTTGATTTGAAATTATTAGGCTTAGAAACTGTAATTTTGACATCTGGAATTATTTTCAAATTCAAACTAACAGAAAAATCATTCAAGCTATGTAAGATTATTATCTTTTCATTGTCTTTCATTAAAATTATGAGGAATTAAGAGTAACTCCAAATTATTTAGGGTAAAAATCTAGAGTATAGTTGGATTTAGTTGGACTTGTGTGTATGCTAGAGGTATTTTTAAATATGTCTTGTGAGCTATAATGAGATGTAAGCATTTTACAAAGTTCAGCAACTCCTCCTTCCTCTTTGCACATCCTACAACAAGCTGTGACGAAATGCACTCTACTTCCTGCCCTCCTTATATCTGACAAGTCCCTCTCATAAGTCAGGATCTTAAGTATCTTTTTTTTTTTTTGCAAACTTGCAGCTTTCCTCATATGTAACTGCTTCCTTATTTGAACTCCTACCATTTTCAACTTATCAAACCAGCATTTACCAGAATCTATTAATCTAACAATATAAGCAATCTAACAATTGCTTATATGACTCTGGTAGACAAAACAGAAACAGACTCTGAGCACAACATATGAGAGACAGAAACATAGACCAAGGAAGAAAGCAGCAAGGTAGTAAGGTATGAGGGGGGAAAAGAAAGTAGGCGAGAGGAAAGAACTAGACCCACAAAGACAGGGCCCAAGAAAGTAATCAACCTACCAGTGAGCAATTTTATAATCTGAGGGCCACAAAAGATAAGGCCAGTCTTCGTATTATTTTCAGTTAAATATTAAGACAATGCTGAGGCCTAAATAAAAGTAGCTTCCTTTGCTCTGCTTTTGCAAGAGTTTGACCATAATCAAGAAGAGAAAAAATAAATGAGCTAAGAGTTACACCTAATTAAAAAAAAACTTTCCAGGCTATCATTATTTGTGTTTATTATCTTAAATATCTGTACATGGAACATTCAATTTAACATGGTCATTATGTGTATAATATTTCTTGACCAACATCACCTCTTCCATCATTGTCCCTCTTTCACACTGTGTGTTTCACAAACAGATACCCCTGCACACTTAACCCATTCCCACCATCATCTCAAGTTACCTAGCTCCATTTTCACATGTATACATTGAGTACTGTGATGGTATTCGCCTACTTATAGAATCTTTTTTTCAAATGAGGAAATAGAAGATGATGCATTTTAGATGTTAGATGGGTGATTGAGAATTTGGAAATTACACACACACACACAAAATTAAATTTCATATTTTAAATGTGTTTAAACTTGTGAATGCTTTGAATTGTTTCTCCGTAGAGAAATAAGTATACCATAAGAGGTATCAAACATCATCTTTACAGGCCAACCTCAGACCAGTATCCTGGAATTTAAGCTGAGGAGTACTCAGCTGAGAGGACCCTGATGAAGGCTACAGCACAGGGATAAATGGACAGATGAGGCCAGAGGGATTGAGGAAGAGATTAAAGGTGTAAGAGATTTGGCTGTCAATTCTCTACCCACTCTGCTATCCTATCTTATGTCTCTTCATGGATGCATCCAGTAACCCCAAGATAAGATGGAAGGATCATACAAAGAAGAAAATATGCTCAGCAATTGTTAAGTTTCAAAGGGCCACATTAAAAAAAATAGCAAAGAGGAAAGAGCAGCTGGGCACCAGTGGCTCACACCTGTAATCCTAGCTACTCAGAAAGCTAAGATCTAAGGAGTACAGTTCAAAGCCAGCCTGGGCAGAAAGTCCTCTTGAGACTCTTATCTCCAGTTAACCACTGAAAAACCAGAAGCAGAGCTGTGGCTCAAGGTGGTGGAGCCCTAGCCTTGAGCAAAAGAGCTCAGGGACAGCACCCAAGCCCTCAGTTCAAGCCCCACAATCAAAAAGAAAGAAAGAAAAGGAAAAGGAAAAAAGGGAAAAACAATTTAAATGTGGCCTTATTGTCTGTGATTTTCACTCAATTATTCATTCTCATTCTACTGCAAAATATACACAGATCAATCACATGGAGCAATTGAAATAAAAGATGATAAGGGCAAGTGTCATCTATAGAAACATTGCAAGACAGATGAACCTTTCATCTGTAGCTACTCACTTCCAAGACTAAAGGAAAAAGAACCAGCTGAGTTCTAATTATGCCCTTCCTGAACCCAGGAAGATGGGCAATTGGTTAAGCTTCTAACATAAAAATATCCACCATCATTCCTTGAGAAAATTAAGGGCTCAGGGTTACTGTGCCACATCCTGATAAACTGGTACCCTCGTTACTTTAAAATAGACCCTTACTGTACATATGTGGAAATAGAACAGTGAAGCTCCTTGAGATGGTTTGGGAAGAGAGAAGGGAAGATGAGGAAGCATGGTGGAGGGGGTGAGTCTGACCCAGGCACATTGTAAGCATAGATGGACATGTCAAAATGAAACTCCCTTGTACAACTAACTGATGCTAACAAAACAGGAGGTGACAAAGTAATGGAGAGGTGACCTACTGCAGCAGAGCTTTGGTCTTCCTGGTAGGGTCTTCTGGTTTGAAGTTTTTATAGGCTTCTACTTCATGTTCAATGGACAGCAGCTGTCCCTGGAGTTTGTTCCTGAAGTTTGGCAGTGTATCTCGAATGTGGTTGGTAAGTTGCTAAATAAAACAAAATAAAATCATATGCACAGATACAAGATTGAAACATAATACTTAAGATGCCTCTGCTGCTTTTCTGGTCATTCACAACCCTGGAAACCATGTATACATTCCAGGCTGACCATGATGGAAGGCAGTGAGAAGAAACACCCCGAAATCCTCCATGACCCTTTTGAGAGGCTCACAATTCCACCCACTGGAGTAATTCATTTGGGATTTCTCCTTATTCCTAAAAAAAAAAAGAATTAAAATACAACTCAGTTACTAATGACACTGCCATTCATATACCAGCTCATCTACCACATGGCAAGGAACCATGGATGTCAGTGAGTTAGAAATGGAAGAAGTCAAAGGTGGTTCATATCCGCAATCCTAGCTACATGGGAGGCTAAGAACAGGAAGAACATGGCTCTGGCCCACCCAGGGAAAAAAATGTCCATGAGACTTCATCTCAGTGGAAGAAGTTGGGCATAATGGTACATGCCTATCATCCCAAATACAGTAGGAAGAAGCATAAATTAGGGATTATGGTCCTGTAACAGGACTGAATAAGAAAGCTAAACTCAACCGGTACAATAAAGGGCTGCAGGCATGGCTCAGCAGGAAGCCTGCCTAGCAAACACAGGGCCCTGAGAACAAACTCTTAGTACCACCAAAAAAAAAAAGAAAATTCTGAATTAAAAGAAAAAAAAAATAAAGCCAATATGCCTGACCTACTTTAAGTAAAAAACCAAGAGAAGGACAAGTAATATAATTATAAAAGCATAGGGAAAAGGAACATAATTTAAAAGTAACAGGAATTAATCTATCCAGACTGAATGAAGAAAGTATTTTAAATCATCTTCATTTACACTTGAGGCTACCTGAATGTTTGTATTCATTAAATCTATAGGGATTTAATTGTCAATGGCTCCTGGCTTCATACCTGGCTTCACACAGGTATGAACTATAAGCATGCAGGTCAGGGAAGCCAAGAATAATGTCACAAAGGACAAGGCCCCAAGTCTAAAAGTAAGAAGAGTAGCCATGAAAAGAGCAAGCATGTGGCTGCATGTGAGCTGGCAAAGACAAAGTACAATCAGTTTCCACTTTCTGCTTCTCAGATCTCTCAATAGGAGGGCAACAGTGAGGTGAAAATACTGCTTTCCTTGACTTCCGTGACCTTAGCTCCCCTTACTTGTCCCTACCCATTCTCCATCTCTAATTCATCTCCTTGTCTCTCCTTGTCAGACTGGTAACACTGGAAATTCCTTGAATAGGGGGCAAGGCCTCTTCTCAGTGCTCTTATCTCTTCAGGCAATCACAGTCCTTTGTGGACTTGGTAAGCAACCCAATTCCTGTGGATGCTAAAATGTTAGCTCAAACAGACTTCTTTCTTATCTCTGCATATTATTTGACCAACTGCTTGATTCTTCCTGGATATCTCAATGATAACCTCAGTGTCAACATATCCAGCCGGCCAGTACCTGATTTCTATAGTTCAGATCTCAAATGTCCCCCAAAAGCCAAGGGTTAAGGCTTGTGGTGTTGTTGGGAGATGAAGAAGATTTAGAAGGTGTTAATAGAAAATGATGCAACTTTGGGGGCATGCCTTTGAGGGAAATACTGAGATCTTGGTCTCTTCTCCCTTTCTCTGCTTCCTGGCTCCCATAAGGTGGTCAGTGTTCTCTGCCATGAGTTCCTTCCTTAATGAACTGTGCTGCCATAGGCTTAAATCAATAGGAAGAGCAATCAACCCTGAGCTGAAACCTCTGAAGCCTAAATAAATCTTTTCTCCTTATAAGGGGCTAATTGTGGAATGGCCTCCTATTCAGAAGGCTAAGATCAGAATGATTACAATTCCAGGCCAACAAATGCCAAAAGTTAGTGAGACCCATCTCAACAAACCATATATGGTGGAACATACTTGCAATCCCTATATAGGAGTAAGATCATGGTCTGAAGCCTGCCCTGGGCAAAGCCATATGACATGATCTACAGAATATGGAAAGCAAAAAGGAATCGAGTATGATTCAAGTTGTAGAGTGCCAGTTTAGCAAACACTGGGCCCTGAATTCAGATCCTAGATGAATCGCTCCCCCTTGTAAGTTCTTTCTTTGTTTGGGGTATTTTGTTACAGCAACAGAAAGCTGACACACTGATCTACTCAGAGTTCTCCAACTTGGCAAATTCATATCAACTGGGAAATTTAGGAGCTGTCCTTCACTACACCTCTATCCCCCAAGCACTCTAATCTACCACCAAGTCTACTGGATTGCTCAAGCAGATCATTAGTTTTGTTAAACATTTCTCCTATCTGCTGGGCTTTGTTTTTATCCTGAGTACTAAGCTGCCATCATTTTTATCACCTTTTAACTGGCCTCCCAGTTTTACTTCTTGTTATCTAGAGTTAATCTTCCTGCCTGTTATATCATATTCTTTTTAACACATATTCTAATTAGATCTTAAATGCCTCTCTGTGGCTCTTAGGATAAGAACGAAAGTCTTTAACTTGACCTACAACAGTGTCCATCTCTCCTACAACTCAATCCTATAACTCATTCCCTTTCTCTGCCTCTGCCAAATGGTATTTCTCCCAATTCCTTTCAGATTGCTGAGATTTGTTTCTCTTTTTCCCCCCAGAAGAGCTCTCCATTAAAGTCACACATTGAATGACACATGTTGAATCAAAGATAAAACTGTCCTGGTTTCAAATACAGTGTGAAGATTGGTGAAGCAATAGAAAGCACATATCTGGAAAGAGGAGCTCAGTAGCACAGAACTCATTGAATTTGCAGTCAACAATCATCAGTTATAATGCAGTGATTCTTCGAAATAACCATACAAACTTCCTCTATTTTTCTAGCACTCAAAATTTAACTGGTTCCCAACTTTATTTTCCTCATCATGTTAGTAAATCTTGGAGATTTTTTCCAATTTATTTAAAGTATCCATACACCTGTACAGACATGAAGGTAGTAAGCTTAAGAAAAAGAAAAGAACATTTTATGAGCACTGAGTAAAATGGTGGATTAGTATGGTTCTTGATTGACAAGCCAGTGTTCCTTCTCTAAAATATATTCATGTTTTTAAATGATACAATGAATTGCAGCCTTGTAGCTTCCAGATATTTACTTTCATTTTAAAAGCATCAACTTTATAGCACTCCATGATACATCATTTGAAATGAAACACAGTGCTGTTGCTATTTTCTAAAACATCCTCAGTTGCTTTGCCTAAATGGCTGAGGTATGATGTCACTCACTTGACAGCCTCCATGGTTGCCTTTGAGAGCTAATATTGGAATATTCATAATTACCACTGACTGACGACAATCACAGATAAGAGCTAAAGCACACCTTATGCTATTCTTAAGAAAGCTGCTCACCACATAAAGTAAAGGTCACTGAAACTCAGGAAGAAAAGGCCTGTAGGAAGTGGCAATGACAAACCTATCTGATGTGTAACTCCAGTAGGGAAGAAGTTTATGTAACTCTAGTGTACTGAGAAATGTATATGGGGTAAACTGAGGCCAATTCCAGGTCCATTTACTTTTGGTGAAATAGGATATATGTGATTCAGATTAGTGGAAATTAGTGTTTAATCAATCAGGAATTTTGTTTTGAATGCTTTAAATTGTGAAATAAAAGAAATAAAGCTGGTGCTGGTAGCTCACTCCTCTCATCCTAGTTATTCGGGACCTTAGGATCTGGAAGATCACAGTTTGAAGCCAATCTAGGTCAAAAAAAATGTCTATGAGGCTCCAGCTCTAAAATAACTATCAAAAAGCCAAGGTAGAGGCATGGCTTAAGTGGTAGAGCACCAGCCAAGCAAGCTCAAGGTCCTGTGTTCAAACTCTGGGACCAGGAAAAAACCCTGTTGTTACAATATGATATTCAAAAACAGAGATCTGAAGAGAAGACATTGTCAGAGCTACACACAAGCTCAACTTGTTAAGGTAACTGTACAATGTGAATGAATGCATACTCGAAAGTATATGTGCTTCTGTTTTGAGTACTGTCTTTCAGTAATATGAAGGTGAAATCAATTCATGGAGACATGTTGTACTGCATATCCAAGTATCTATGTTCAGTTTGAAATTTCTGTCATTTAAGCTGAATGTCTTGAGGCAAAGAAAAATAACTTTAAAATACAAAATATCCATTCCAGGAGTTGCCCTGAGTCCTCATTGCTCTTGTTGCTTACCTGGTTCAGGACCTTCTGAAGGTGGGGGGTCCCCATGCGGTCAGCAATGTGTCTGTAAGCCGGATGAGAAAGAAAAAACTTCCTTTCCGCCACTATGGCTGCTTTGATGTCCTTCTTCCCATCGATGTCCTTCTGGCTTCTGTTTACCACCCCCACGTAACCTGAAACAAAACACACACCTATGGTGCTGGGTGCACTTCCTGTCTCTTGTTCTGGACAGATTTCAAGGCTTTTGAACAGGCTGACAAGGGCAGGCATCACTTTGAGGCCTGAAATTGGCAGCCTTTACAAAGTTCTGAGACATCAGTGTTCAATAAAGACCAGGAACTTGGCTAACCAACATTTTTTATATCAAGAGATTATCTCTTGGCTTTAAGAATGCTATGCATTTCGAAAGGGTCTGCCACTTTCCAATTGTGGCATACAGCAACAAATAAACACAAGACTTGAAACCGAATATTATATAAATTGATAAATATTTTGAATCCCTCTTTAAACCTCTTCCTCTACTTGTTTTCCTGATCTTGTTATTTTTAAGGAATGGTTTCTCCTTTTGGATCATTTTGGGAAGTTCTGCCATTCTGTAAGAGATGTAGCTAATAAGAACCCCATTCCTTACAACAGAGGATGGCATTAAAACCAAGCTCCCCTGGGGCTAGCCAGGCATTTTTCTGCCAAATGACCAAATGGAGTCCTGTATAGGGCACAGAACGTTACCCCGGCGAAGAGGCAGCAGCTTGTTCTCTAGGACATCCCTGGCATCCGTTCCTTCATCCATAAGATCCAGTTTGGTGATGACTCCAATGGTTCTCAGACCTGCATCACAAACAAACCCAACATTACCTGACCTGCAGAACACTAGCACATTTTAGAGACATGCATGTCCAAGTGCTGAATATAAGGCTCATATAGTTCTGGTCCTTGGCTTTTATGACTCTACTTCTTATCAATTGTAATATGATAAAGAACAGAGTTACAAAAATCACCCATGAATGGAAACAGGGTTTTGTTTCTTTGTTGTTTTGTTTCCTTCTCTTTTTGTCTTGTTTAACTGTCCTTCAGAAGGGAAGGGAGGGCACAGAAAGGGTGGGACAAAGGGTGAACAAATGTAGCTGTGGTACTCAGTACACACTATGTTGAAAATAAACTGTACAACTTGTGGGTAGGAACAGGAGGGAAAAACTGGAAGAGAGTGAGGGAAGGGGTAACACACTGTCCAAAAAAGGAATGTACTCATTACCTGATGTATATAACTCTAACCCCTCTGTATATTACCTTTATAATTAAAATAAAAGTTTAATAAATATTTTAAACCATAAGATAACTTTACACGCATGCTAGGGAAAATTATCACAAAATTAATTCTAAATATAGCTATGTATCACTTGACTACAGAGATGTAGTCTGAGAAATAGGCCACTAGACACCATCCCTATGCAAACATCATAAGTCTAGATGGTACAGGTCAGTTTCTCATGGGAGCCTTTGATCCAATCAAGAGATATGGTGAATACAAGGTGAACAAGATATGGTGAATACTGCTGTTGCCAACCTAAAACAGCCCAACAATGAGTATTCTACTGTCAACTTTTTTTGGAAGTACAAGGAGTTTACTATAACATAATGCTTAAACGTGGGGTGTAGTAAATGCATAACTGCATGATACTATCACCAATTATTGTTTTCAAGTATACCTCACATATAATTGTATGTGCTGTACTTTTGCCCCAGGGACAAAGTAGGCTTATTCTTACCATGCCACTAATGGGAGTAGAGTGTGTGCTACAGTGTAATGATGACATCACTAGATGCTAAGAATTTCCCAGCTCCATTGTCATTTCATACAGTCACTGTCATGTATATACAGCCCATCATTGACAGTCAGTTTATAGCACCTATGTGAATGCATTTTACTTTTTCCAATAAAGTCCACCTAATATACATGCTTTAGCTTTTTATATTTCACATTATTAAGAGTAACTAAGTAAATAGGCTGTTCATAAACTCTCAATGATGAGAGTACTACTGATCCACTTCTGAGCCCAAGAAAGAAAGAAAAGGGGCAGGGAGAGGAGGAAGGAGGGAGGGAGTGAAAATTTAAAATAACAAAGAAAGAAAGTAAAAGAGAGAAAGAAAATCTGAAACTACTTAGTGCTAGCAACAAAAATAAAGTTACAATGTACACTGTCTTTTAGAAAAAGGAATAGCATTTAATAGAAAGGAAGAGAAAATCAGAGGCTGGGATACTATTCTGGAGGAAAGTCAGTTAACTCTCTGCATCTCAGTTTTCCTTGTCTGCAACATTTAGAGTGAAAAGACTGTGATCTCTAAGCCTCCTTCCAATAACTAAAATAAAGGTATGACCTTTTCATGAACACTTCAGATTTATCCTGCTTCTTTCCAACATGATGGGACACGCCTACCTACAATTAATATCCTAAAATGCTTTTCTACCAAAACAATCATGGGTAATAATGGTATGAAGCCAGCTATTATTTTAAGTATTACTTATCTATGTACTAAGTCTTTTAATCCTAAATAATCATCCTTTTTTGAAGTTGAGGAAACAAAGGCAGAGAAAGTCTCCATGACTTCCTAACCTCAGTCCAGCCACTCCAGGTCAAGAGCTCATGCATTTAAACATTATGCTGCCTCTTCCCATTTAAAAACAGTGTTGAAAGGCTTTAAACTAAGCAGGTCAAAGAGAATGAGAGAGCACACACAGAATAAAATATTAGGATGGAAACCCAAAAGGACAATAATAAGGCAGCAAAAGTACAAACTAAAATTCAAGAAAGCCAATAAAAATAGGAGATACCTAGGAACTGTATAACTTATCTCAAAAGGCTTCAGTATCTAAGAGATCAATAGCTGTGAAAATAGAGGGAGGGATGCTGACAGGTAAGGTGAAAACAGGAGAAACAGATGAAAGTAGGCCAACTTCCATGGCTGACACAGTGGGCACTTAACCTGGTCTATCCTGACAGGACTATGTAAGTTGACTCTTTAGGAAAACGGACCAACGGAAACCTCTGAACTCAAGAGTGTGTGACTGTCTCAGGAGGCAGAGTTGGACATTGAATTATTAACTACATTTCTGCATAATAAATAGTAAGGTCTGCAATTGCCTATTCCCTAACCTGGCTTCAAGTGAGAGTTGACTGACTGGCCGACTATTGCCTCCCTATCCCCAAGCAAGGGACTGAAAGGACTTTGTCTTGGGAGATGAACTATCCCTGCAGTTTTAGGATACACTGGAGAAAAGATGAAGATCCTATCTGAAAATAAATAAATAAATAAACTGAAATACAGGAGAATTTGAGGTGCAGCTTAAAAGTGGCAAAGCATCTGCATAGCCAACATCAGGTTCTAAGGTAAATCTCTAGGACTGCAATTTTTTCTTTTAATTTCTTTTTTAAAAGTAGAATGTCACAAAGGAAATATTCACACCAGAAAGTCCCAATATAGAAATATATGTGAAGACATAAAAATGTTAGTAGAACGGCTAGAGAACAAAGTTGAGGCAGCTTTTCAGGAAATGAAAGAAAACAAAGTGAATAATAAGAAAGGGAAAACACTTTAAAAACTGGAGAAAGGATTATGAAACTCTCCTATCCAAATAATTGGCATTCCAATGAGAGAAAGTCAGAGACTGCTGGGGGGGCGGGGGGAAATCTTACTCAAGAAAATGCCCCCTTAGTGAGAGACATAAATTTATATACTGAATGAACTCCACAAGTGCCCAACACAAAATGAAAGCACACACAATTAGTCATATCCATACAAGATTTCAAAAGACTAGCAAAAGTTAAAAGATCCTTAAAAACTTAAAGTAAAAAAAAAATTAAGTCACAGAAAAAGGACTTCAGTCACAGTCAAGTCTGTCTTAGCAGCAAAATAGAAAACCTCAACAGAGCAATCAAAATGTGGAGAGAAAAATAATTTTTAACCTAAAATTCTAAATTCTCAATAAATGGGACAGTAAGAAAAAGATACCCTCAAGATTTTTAAAATCCTAAAATATTTTACCACACTCTTCTTTTTCCAGGTAGCTTAGTAATACATGTGCTATACAAAATACAGGGCAAACTAACAAAGAGGAAGACATTATGTCTCAAAGCAGGAACACAACCAAAGAATTTTCAGGATGGTGTGGATCTCAGAACATAGAGTAAAAGCAATGTCAATCAGATAGAGAGGATGCCAAGTACTAGAGAGAGGTCTTTCTCTCTCCCATTCTGTCTCTGTGTCTCTCTCTGTCCTCTCTCTCTGTCTCTGTTTCTCTCTCTCTCTCTCTCTCTCTCTCACACACACACACACACACACACACACACACACACAGAAATAGATAGATAGAATATACATAATGCCAAATGCTGATAGACATTGACATTGAGACATTCCTTCTGCTGGAGAGGGCAGAAAAGCATTAATAATAAAAAGTGTGTAGAAGACTGGAAATAAAAAGATGGCTATCAAGTTCAAAGGAAATAGCACTGCTCAAGAAGGGGACATTAAATAATATCACCTTGCCCAGCTGTGAATGACATTTCTGAATCAAAACATTACCTTTGGCATCCCAGCATCAGTGGCTAACACCTACCACCCCAGCTTCAAATGACTAGAAGGCTCAGCCCCAGCAGAAAAGTCCTCAAGGCTCCATCTTAGTGGAAGAAACTTGGCATGGTAGTGCACGCCTGTCATCCCAGCTACAGTGGGAAGTACAAAAAAGGAGGACCACACAGTTCAGGAACGTGTCCAAGGAGAAAGCAACACCCTATCTTAAGAGGGCTGGAGATATGAATCAGTAATAGAGGATCTGTCTGGCAAAGCAAGACGTATTCTTTGCATAAACTGCTTGGTTAAGTTGCAACGCCTTTGTACAAGTAAAGATAGTAATAAGCTCAGATCACTTCTTGGTAGTATGTTTGGCAGCAGTGGCCACAAGCAGCCTGAGCCTGAGGATGAGGCCAGGAATGAGAGCTGAGCCTGAAGGCCTGGCATGCATTACGCATGTGCCTGTTCTACCTGGTGGGATGATCCCATGGGAGGGCTGCCAATGGGACAAAAAGATAAAACAATTTGCTACTGTCAGGTGCTTCCAGCTTTTCTGGGGCTTCTGGTTTCCATTTGGACCAACCAACTGGAATGAGAAGAAGCAGACTTTCACTGCCTATAAAGTCCAGACAAAGGAAGAAGAAAAACAACAAGAGGTAAGGTCAAACATAAAGAAACTAAGGAATCTTTCCAGTGTTTACTTGAAAAATTATGAAAAATGACTTCCACACCAGATACAAGTAAGACTCTTAAGGAGGCAAGTGTGTTTTCATGTTTGTGTCATACTTTTCTTCTGGTGATTTACCCATCATAGATGATACTAAATAAGTCTATATGACTGTGAATGTCATATGGTTAAAAAAAAATCTCAGTAGTTAAGTCTAGGTAGAGTTTAAACTTGATATTTTAAGTAGGATTGAGAAAGAGAAAAGAGGAAAATAAACTGTATTTAGTTTGTCTTCTGGACATGTTTTATATTTGTGTAATAGATAAGCTAGTTTCATTAACCGGTGTGTATTTTTGAAAATTGCTCTTACATAGAATTTAAATTGCTTTATTATGTAATTATAGTATTAAAATTTTTGTAATAAATTACTTCCAAAAATTAGAAAGAATAAAAAATTAGAAATTAAATTTTGAAAATGTTGAGGCCCTGAGTTCAAATGCTAGGACCAAAAACAGCAGCGACAAAAAAAAAAGTACCTATCAAAACTACTTGGGAGGCAGAGATTGAAAACATAAATGATAAATCCCAAGAGTCTCAATAAAAACCTGGAGAAGACACATAACATATTTTAAAATCTGATCATTACCGAGTACACACTATTGTCAATGGCACAAATACAACTAAAAGATTATCAGAATACATTCAAAATATCTGTAAAAAAAAATACACAACTGGGCTGGGGATATGGCCTAGTGGCAAGAGTGCCTGCCTCGGATACATGAGGCCCTAGGTTCGATTCCCCAGCACCACATATACAGAAAACGGCCAGAAGCGGCGCTGTAGCTCAAGTGGCAGAGTGCTAGCCTTGAGCGGGAAGAAGCCAGGGACAGTGCTCAGGCCCTGAGTCCAAGGCCCAGGACTGGCAAAAAAAAAAAAAAATACACAACTACATGAAGTCCACTGACGATGTGCTCCTTAAGAGCTAGCTCTGTGACATTACTTTCCTGGACAGTAGGAAACTGCACCCATCAGTAGGGCAACTATACACCCCATACTTCATGTTTGTTGTCTGAGAGTGAGTCTTAATAATATTCCCTTTAACTTTTGGAAGGTTGTATTTGGAGTTCTTTTTTGGTCTGGGTGTTTGGGCTTTTGTTGTGTTTTGTTTAACTCAGAGCTCAATCTTACTAAGCAGGCATTTCCTTCTTACTGCTGAGCTATGCCTTCAGCCCTGTTTTTTCAATCGTTTTTTGTCAGTCCTAGGGCTTGGACTCAGGGCCTGAGCACTGTCCCTGGCTTCTTTCTGCTCAAGGCTAGCTCTCTATCTCTTAAGCCATGGACCACTTCTGGCTTTTTCTGCCTATGTGGTGCTGAGTAATCAAACCGAGGGCTTCATGCATGCTAGGCAAGCACTCACTGCTAAGCCACATTCCCAGCTCAGTGGTTCTTTTTGAGCGCATGCCTGGATGGGATCCACCTGTGACAGACTTCTATCGTGTCTCTTGAAAACTTTTCTGAGGAAGTCTTGAAAACTTTTCTGCCTGAGCTAGTTCATCTCAAATGATGATCATTCCAATTTCAGCCTCTCAAGTAGCTAGGATTACAAGCATGAGCCACCAGCATCTGCCAAAAGATTATATCTCTGAAAGGCAAATTTTATGTTCTCAGTAACTCATGGAGAAAAGGCATAAAATAATGACTCTGACTTAAAATTGAATAACAGTTCTCCTGTCTGGCAAGCAAGTGCTTGGATGTTACCACTCCATCCTAACAACACACAAAAAGCTGAACAAATGGAAAAACCAAGAGCCCTTCTTATCTGGCAGAGATGTGAGATCGCAGAGAAAATGGCTGCCAAAACATTGGAGGAAAAAAAAGTGAATAAAAATAATACAGTTAGACAGGCATCAGTGGCTCATACTTGTAGTCCTAACTATTCTAGAGGCTGATAGCTGAGGATCCTGTTTCAAAGCCAGTCCCAACAGGAAAGTCCATGAGACTCTTATCTGCAATTAACCAGCAAAAAAAAAAAATCTCAAAGTGGAGCTGTGGTCCAGTGGTAGAGAGCTATCCTTGAGCAAAAAAGCTCAGGAAAGCACCCAGGGTCTGAGTTTAAGTCCCAGGACAGGCACACAAACAAAGAAATAATCACATGGTATCAGAGTAGAAACTCACAAGCAAAAACCTTCATGGGATTATTGCTGAAGTAGGGAAAACTGAGCTGTTAAAGCTAGACCTGAAAAACATTGGAAAAGGACCCCCAGAAACTGCTGGACAATTACCAGGATCTCAGTCAACATCTATGAGGGTTAAGAACTAGAGGACCCAATTCATTGGGGAACATCCACATTTTTGTGAGACTTGCTTCTAGAACCTCAAGCGGGTTCTCAGAGTGAATGTTACAGAAACAGCCTCTTGTGCTCCAGGGAGATTGGGGCGAAGCCACCCATTTAAAATGCACCAGAGCATTCAGCTCTTAACAGGAATGCCCTTAGGAGAATCTATTAACCAGATCTTAATCTTCTGGGGGAAGGCAGTGCAGAGATGGGTTCAGAATCAAGCAAATCTGAGAAAAGGGAACCAGCCTGATCTAGCCAGCCTATGTCACAAGTCATAAGGTGGAGACTATGAAACATTTAACTGTGTTCACATTCTAGCAGCGCAGGCTCACTATAAAATACTGAGACAATCACTGGACTATAGAATAGTTCCTCTCTCTGTACCACCACATTATGGAAGGCCTATTTGCCAATGTTCCTTGTATACAGTCCTCCATGCCTGGCTATGGAGACAAAGTTACAGGGCAAACATGGCAATTGGAAGACACAGAGCAAGTATCTGGACAAGATTCATACATGACAAGGATGCTAAACTTATCACTTGAAAATTCAAAATAACAATGATTAGCATCCTAAAGGCTGTATGAGAGAATGTATACCATCTAAAATACAGATGGTCAACTGAAACAGAGAGATGTAAGTACTAAGAAAGAAATCAGAGAAAAAAATGCTAAAGAAAAACCCAGAGTGACAGAGATGAGAAAACAATAAAGATTGAAGATATCTCAAAAGATTCTTCCAAAACTGAAATACAAAGAACTCTGAGCCACTTATTAAAAGCATACTACATGTAAAATGGAAATAACCAAGAGAAGAAATAGTGACCAGAACAGATATTTGACGCAATAATGACCTAGAATCAATACCAGATACCAAATCACAGATCTAGGAAGCTCAGAGAAAATTCCTGTAATGAAACACATTATATCCAAAATGTAATAAACAATAAAAAAGACAAAAAAAGTATTCTGTAAAGGGCTAGAGGAGAATAAAAAAACTGACCTACATATGAAGAAAGATAAGAAAAATACTCAGCTTCTCAGAAACCATGCATATAAGACAATGGAGTGGTACAACGTTCAAAACACAAAGAAGTAGATGGGGGGGGAGGGGGAGAAGCTACCAAGTTAGAATTCTGTATCCTGTGAAATTATTCCTCAGAAAAAAGGAGGCAGGGATGGGAATATGGCCTAGTGGTAGAGTACTTGCCTAGCACGCATGAAGCCCTGGGTTTGATTCCTTAGTACCACATAAATAGAAAAAGCCAGAAGTGGAGCTGTGGCTCAAGTTGTAGAGTGGTAGCCTTGAGCAAAAAGAAGCCAAAGACAGTGCTCAGGCCTTGAGTTCAAACACCAGAACTGGCAAAAAAAAATTAAAATAAAAATAAAGCATAAATTTGCCTTTATCAGATGAAAAATTGAAGGAGTTTTCTTGCCCTGAGGATTGCACACAACAAATGGTAAAAGATATGCTCTAGAGAGAAGAAAAGTAACATAGATCAAAAACTTGCATCTACATAAAGGAATAGCACTAGAGAAAGAATAAAATTTTAACTCTGTATATCATAACTGATCTAATGTGTGACTATTTATCCCAAATAATAACAACAATGCATTTATTATTATTTATTCCTATTAATAAGCCAAATGGATGCCAGAAATGGCACACGAAATGGGAGGGAAGAATTGTGATTATCTTGTTATTATAAGACATTCACGCTACTCATAGATTAGCATGGTGTTGTATGAAAGTGGATTTATGGGGCCAGTAGTATGGCTCAGAAATGGAGTACGTATCTAGCAAGTTCAAGGCCCTGAGTTCAAAACTCAGCATTTAAATACAAGGAGATGGGATGGGAGGAGATCTGGTAACTATAACATACAAAGAACTCTTAAAACTCGGAAGTGGCATTGTGGCTCAAGTGGCAGAGCACTAGTCTTAAGCTGAAGAGCTCAGGAACAGCACCCAGGCCCCAGAGTTCAAGCCTCACGACTGACCAAAAAAAAAGAACTCTTAAAACTCAACTATTAAAAAATTCAATTTATGAAAAAAGAAAAAACTGGGATACAATCTGCTGTGATTCAAATCTCCAGTCAACATCAATGATTTTTAGTTCTCCATGCTTATTCTTGCCTTTCCACATTCATAATGTCATCTTCTTCAGCTCCATATATCCCACACATTCTTCAATGACTCTTTTTTGCTAGCACCAGTTCCTGAACTCAAGACTTCTGCATTCGTGCTCTGATTGCTTACTTGAGCTACACTTCCAGACAGGCTTTTTGCTGGTTATTTTGGAGATGAGGTAGTGTCATAGACTCTTTTTCCTAGGCTAGCTTTAAACCACTGTCTTCCAGATCTCAGCCTTCCAAGTACCTAGGGATTACAAGTGTAAGCCACCAGTGCCCACCTTATAGTCTAGATATTCTAAGCCTTCTTATGGGGTGTGAAACAGAATGAGAAGCTGGTTTATTAAATAAATCAATCAATGGACAATATGTTTGTTTCTTAGAAGAATTAAAACATAGCTCCAGAGAAGGTATCATTCCATCAGGTTTGTTGTGGACACACAGTGACATTCTTAAAAGAACACTACCATTTCTTCCATTTACATGTGCAACTAAATTGTAAGTAGTGTGTTGTTCCATCTAATTAAGAAGTGGGACAAAACCAAGCCACAAACCACATTACCAGTTGCCAGAAAAGTAATCTGGAATGCAACATGCACCAAAACAACAGCAATAAGAAAAGTCAATATAGGTTTAATGTAAAACTGTGTACCGCAAAATTAAAGACAGACAGGAAATTAGATGGCCTTAAGTTCATGCATTTTTTTTGTTTTGGGTTTTGGTGGGAGGAAGGTAGGTTTGAAATAAAATGTTCTTATTTCTATTTGGCAAAGTTCATGGAATATTTTACTTCTGAAAGCAATCAATGATGAATAGAAAGGATTCCATCTATTTTTTCCTGTACATTTTCCATGAATATAATTTTCTTGTTACTTCCCATTATTTTGAATAACACAGTTGTCATTTTCAAAATCATCAAGTAATGTTGTCTGTGATACTAGGAAAAATATTAAGTAAAACAGAGAAAACAAGAATTAGACGGGCACTAGTGGCTCATGCTTGCAATACTATTTGGAAGGCTGAAAATGGGAGGATTGTGATTTGAGGCTCCAAGCTACATATGCAAACCTACAATTGAGAGTGATTGTGATACTAGACCAGCCTGGACAGAAAAGTTCACAAGACTATTTCCATAGAGGAAACTGGATACAGTGCCGTGTGAACCCAGAAACATCAAAGTAGGTGGATCAAGCCTCAGGCACATATCAAGGCAAGAAGTGAGAACCTATTTATTTTAAAATAATCAGTGAAAAAAGAGCTGTGGGGGCTGGGAATATGGCCTAGTGGCAAGAGCGCTTGCCTCCTACACATGAAGCTCTCGGTTCGATTCCCCAGCACCACATATATGGAAAACGGCCAGAAGGGGCGCTGTGGCTCAGGTGGCAGAGTGCTAGCCTTGAGCGGGAAGAAGCCAGGGAGGGTGCTCAGGCCCTGAGTCCAAGGCCCAGGACTGGCCAAAAAAAAAAAAAAAAAAAAGAGCTGTGGACATGGCTCGGCAATATTGTGCTAGCACACACACACAAACACACACATATGCGTACATATATGTATGTTTATATGTGTTTATTGATGTATGTGGGTATACATATACACAGTCACTATGGCAGTGGAAACACTATCTTGCACACCAACATAACACAGAGTCTAGCAAAGCACTTGGAAATTCTAATATTTGTATAAGGAAAAGAAAAAGAAAGGATGAAAGGAAAAGGATTCTGGACTAAAAAAAAAAAATCTGTGTGATTCAAAAGAGAAAGGATAATATGTTCAAAATAATTAATACAGGACCAATTTTATCTCCAGATTAAAAAATGATCCCTGACCTTTCATCCTATATATCAACAAAAGGATCACCAACTTAAAATTAAAATTAAATTACAAACTTTACAGATAAAAGAGAAGAAAAATCTCTTAGATTAAGGCAAAGATTTCTTAGAGATGAAAAAATAAATAAAACTACTTACTATCTAAGAAAAACTGATAAATTTAGATAGCAAAATTAAAATTCATTCTTCAAAAGGTATGGTTAATGCATATGAAAAAATAAGCTATTGAATGTGAGAGAAAATTTTAGCAACATATAATCGAAGTTCTTTCCCCAGAGAATCTTTTATAAACTCATAACTTAACCCCCAAATGATAGAAGCGCAATTTAAAATAGACAAAAGATTTGAGGGCATATCTCAGTGGTAGAGCACTTACCTAGAATGTCTGAGGCCTTGGGTTTAATCTACAACTCCACAAAATAAATTCTTAAGCAAAAGAGTTGTATCTACATTTCATAGGAGAATCTATACAAATGAGCTACAGGGACATGAAATCCATTGGTGCAACTGCTTATAATCTTATAATAAAGAAGTAAGGGAAGAGGGAGAGAAGGAAGAAAGGGAGACAGGGAGAGAGGGAGGAAAAACTTTTATACTAATATATTTTCATCATGGATTTATTTGTAACAACTTCACACTAGGAATTACCAAAAGACACATCAACATGTAAATGATTGAACCAAATATAATCAAAATCACTGACTTGGCATGA
This sequence comes from Perognathus longimembris pacificus, assembly GCF_023159225.1. NCBI lineage: Eukaryota > Metazoa > Chordata > Mammalia > Rodentia > Heteromyidae > Perognathus > Perognathus longimembris. The sequence continues at coordinate 28,099,712 of NC_063171.1, forward strand.
ATGAGTCTCAGAAACATGGTGCTGAACAAAAGCAACCGGGCACAAAGAGTATCTGGGTATGACTCAGAAACTCTAGAAAAGACAAATCTAATCTATAGTGACAGAAAAGAGTTCAATGGTTTCCTGGAACCATGAGTTGGGTACAGGGGTAAAGACTTGTTGTGTGGGTGATGGAAACTTCATGAATTGAGGTTGTGGTGGTCTGGGAACATACACTTGTCAAACTCATAAGATGTTATATTTGGGATTTGTATCTCTCTATCCAAGCTATGGTCTCTGGTGGCCTCCACAAGCTGCAAGAGAGAACAGGGGTGGGAAGGTACTGGTGGCAAAGAAACAAAGAAATAACGGAGATTTAAGAGCTATGCCTTGGGAAAATCCTTTGGTGCAGTTGTTTATACATGTAAGTAACTAGAAACAGATAGTTGAAAAGTTTACTAGTTTTTAAATTGAATTCTCAAACAAACAAAAAGCCTGCCTTGAAAAAGCTTTTGAGTCTTAAAAAATCACCTTTCAAGCACAAGCTTTTACAAGCAGAAAGGAGGCCTGGGTGGCTGTGTTTCTCTCAGGACAGGCATAATCCCCAATTTTTCCTTCAGATATGCCATAGCAGAAAAAGAAGAAAGTGCTGGAAGTTGGAGGCCAGGAACAACACAGGCAAAGGTCAAGGAGAAATTGTTCTCAGGAAAGCATGACTTGGATTTGATGAGAGGCCTCTGTATGCCAGAGCAGAGGGCCTTCAGGGGGAGCGCCCAGCAGGAGTCCACCATTGCTGTGGCTCGGGCTCATAACTAATTAATCAGGCTCCATTCCCAGCTCTAGACAATCTAGTTGGAATTCCAAACAGGTACCCCAGATGTCTGCCAGCTTATCACAAACTGTCCTGAGCCAGACACCACCCAGAGACTTTGAACAGCAGTAACAGGATACTTCTTTTTCCTAATGCTGGTTGGGTTGGCCTGTAAATAGTTAATGCCACTTCATCTGTCTCATTCAGTGTCATCCTTCACTTGCAAAGCAAATCCAAGCTTCTCTGGTCACTGATCTTCCCTGAAAAAGGATTTCTGCTACAGCAAAGTTTCTATTATGTCAAGCTTAATAAGGAACATGATTTACATAATACAAACCACCACTTACCCCCTTACTAGAAATTGTGTGTTTAAAATGTCAAAATATGACCAGGTGTGCCTCTAAACCTAGCTACTCAGGAGGCTGAGATCTGAGGATCATGGTTCAAAGCCAGCCAGGTCAGAAAAGTCCCTGTGAGACTCTTATCTCCAATTACCCACTCAGAAACTGGAAGTGGAGCTGTGACACAACAGTGGTAGAGTGCTAGCCTTGAGCAAAAGAGCTCAGGGACCGTGCCCAGACCCCGAGTTCAAGCCCATAAACTGAAAAAAATAAGTCAAAATACACACATATGCATGAACACACTTGAACACATAATTGTAAAAAGGTAACTCTAGCTTCGGGCATCAAAGTGGTAACAGCCCCTCACTGTGTGGAGCCTTGGGCCAGGGAGAGTGTCAGAAACCCTGAAAACCAACGAGGAATGTAAAGCAAAAGTTAACTTTGCTGAGGGGGACTGAAGTTTAATAACTCTATGCATCCGAAAAGTGCAACAACTTACTGGGCTCTTTAAAAAGTCTTCATAATAGAAATTCCTGCCAGAAAAAGAACTCAAAAACTGTGAAACCCAAAAGCTACAAACCCACTGTTTCACCAGTAAAGCAAGTAATTTTTATGGAAGATTCTATACAGTTTAAGCAACAAGCACTTTTATAACTGCTTTCTGTCATTAATTCATTTAATGTCACATTAATCCTATAAGAAAGCTATTGTTATTATTATCCCATTTTACAGAGATAACTGAGGCATAGAAAGATAAGATATTTCCTATCAATTTATTAGAGCCCAAATAAAAGTCTGGCAGTTTGGTTCCTGACTTTGTACTGTTAACCACTATCCTGTCTTGTCTCTAAATATAATCTTGTATGTTTCACGGTTTTATCAATGTAAATTCTTAGGAAGGCAAAGTTTGGTGAATATTCTCTTTCATTTTATCAGGACAGCTTGTACTGTCACTCCATGCTGGCTTTTGTCTTTTTCCTATCTGCCAGTCCTTTTCCATGTGCCAGCACCAATCATCTTTATGACCACCCAACTATTCCAGCATATCCTTGATCTGGTCTAAATGCTAGCTTACCTCTTTATTTTTATTTAAACCCAGTTTTCTCTTTTTTTTTTTTTTTTTTGGCCAGTCCTGGGCCTTGGACTCAGGGCCTGAGCACTGTCCCTGGCTTCTTCACGCTCAAGGCTAGCACTCTGCCACCTGAGCCACAGCGCCCCTTCTGGCCATTTTCTGTATATGTGGTGCTGGGGAATCGAACCTAGGGCCTCGTGTATCCGAGGCAGGCACTCTTGCCACTAGGCTATATCCCCAGCCCAGTTTTCTCTGTTTTCTAACCCTCACAAAAAAGCTGCATAGTCTCCCAGGCTACATAGAACAGAGACTTAAAACAAGAAAAGATTAGCGGTTTAAAAAATGTTCTTATGTAAGCCTGGTAACTCACACCTGTAATCCTAGCTTCTCAGAGGGCTGAGATCTGAGGATCACAATTCAAAGCTGACCTGACCAGGAAAGACTGAGACTCTTACGTTCAACAAACTACCAAAAATACAGAAATGAGCTGTGGCTCAAGTGGTAGGGCCACTAGCATTGAGCAAAATAAAAAGCATTAGGCCCTGAGTTCAAACTCCAGGACTAGCACCATAAATAAATACATAAATAAAAAAGGTTCTTACTGATTCTCTAAACCATGACCTCCTACTTTCATATAAACAACATCTGGCAACATCATCTCTTTTTCACTGTTGCTTTTTACCAGATGCACTTACATCTTCCACAAATACTTGTATGCACACACAAACACATACACAAACACACACACACCACACAAAACATACACACACCCCAAGTTGAGTGTTTTTTGCATCCTAGGCTTTCATAACCTAGACTTAATTATTCTAGCTGCAACTCAAAAACTTAATATTCTACTCTCTAACGACAGATTCCTACCTTCCAATCCCCTTATATAATTGCATCACTATTCTTTAGTCTCATCCTGAACCTCAACCTTGAAACATCCTATTTCCCTAAAACTTACAAGACCTTTCACTTCACTTTCATCCCTTCTTTCAAGGATTCCATAATCTACCTTTTAGATTATTTTGCCTCAACTCTCAGTGGGAAAGGTAGATATTTATTCAAAGAATCTACACAAATGGACAGCAAATGCATCAAAAGATGGTCAACATGAATGTTCTTCAGAGAAACACAGATGGAAATCTTACCAGAGTGATGATGATAATTTTTAAAGACAGATGACAGCTAATATTGGTGAGGATGTATTAGAATTAAAACTTCTCACTCCTATCTGACAGGAATGTAAAATGGTGCTGCTGCCCTATAAGACAGTCTGACAACCCCTGAAAAGGCTAAACACACAATTCCACTTCAAAACTCATGTCCCTAACAAAAACTTATACACAACCGGGCACCAGTGGCTCATGCCTGTAACCCTAACTACTCAAGAGGCTGAGATCTAAGAATCATGGTTTGAAGCCAGCCCAGGGAGTAAAATCTGAGACTCTTATTGCCAATAAACTACTCAAAAAAAATCCAAAAGAAGCATTATGGCTTAAGTAGTAGAGTACTCGCCTTGAGCAAAAGCTCAGGGACAGAACCCAGGCCCAGAGTTCAAGACCCAGGACCAGCAGGGAAAAAAAAGTAAAACTTGTACACAAACGTTCATGGATATTATAGATGATAGCCAAGAAGCGAAGTAAACCAAATGACTTAGCAACCCAAACTGATAAATGGATAATCAAAATTTCTAATATTCACACAATGGGGTAGCCACCATGAAACAGAATGAAGCAGTGAGTCCTGTTATGTAAGGATGAGCCTTGCAAACATTCTACATGAATGAATCCAGTTACAGAGAACCAGACATTGTATGATTCCATATACATGAAATACCCAGAGTCAGCCAATCTCTAAAGGCAGAAGTAGACTAGTGGTTGCCCAGGGCTGGATCAGCACAACTCTTTGGCATAATTTGCCAACCTATGGTACAAAGTCTCCCTGCAAAACCAATGCAAGTATTTGTTCCTTGACTCCCCTGCTACCCAGTGTTTCTGCGAATCACCCAGTCAAGAAGCTGGACACAAATAGGCTGAGGCCTCCACACAGCTGCCTGCTTTCTCCTTCCACCTATCTCTACTGCTGCTCAAAACATCTCTCTTCAAATGCCCATACAACCCCATCCCTTCTGTCCTTTTTACATCCTCCCAGCCCTAGTTCTTCATCAGCTGATAGTCTTGCTTCTCACAAAGATCAAAGCCAACAGGCAGGGAGGAGGTAACAAACAGTACAAGAAATGTACCCAAGGCCTAACGTATGAAACTGTAACTTCTCTGTACATCACTTTGACAATAAATAAGAAAAATAAAAACTGGAAAAAAAAAGTCAACAGGCAATAAAGTCTTCAAATACTCCTTCAGGTGTCTACAAAGAAGCCTGTGTCTACATGTACATTTCACTCGTCTCCATGGAAGAAAATAGCTCTGCTTCTATCCGAGGTACACAGCAAGCATTCAACAGATGTTGGGCAGAAAGAAGGGAAGGAGGGAGAGACACTAGAAGGAGGAACAGAAAGAAGAGAAGAATAAACAGAGAGAGGAGGGAGGGAGCAAGAAAGGGGTAGAGAGTGGAAAAGGGAGGGAAAAGGAAAGATAGCAAGGAAAAAGTAAAAAAATTACAGAAGAGGTTATTTTTAATTTTCAATGACCATATTTTTTTAATATTGCCCACAACCTAACTAAATGTATCTAGTGTCAGTTATATATTTGAAGGATAGCTTGTAAAAGTTTCCATAGCTAGTTTATTAATGAAGATGTTGAGTACTTTATGGTCATAATCAGATTCTGAGTAAAATTTAAATATATAGGCAACTGTTCATTGTGTTTTAAATTTGAATCTAAACGAAAGGCATAAAAGCCTAGTTACTCTGTAATGCTAAAATCATTTTAATTATTTAACTGTATTTAATTATTTAATTGTAAAACAACATACCTATACTAAAGATGATTTCTGCAAAAAAAATAGATTAAATTTCCAATTAAATTCACAAAGAGAGTATTTTTATTACTTTCTTACTCCTTTTCATTTTCCCACAAACACTGTTCTTTTCTGCATTACATTTCTTTATTCAAACTCAACAAAAAAACTTAAAACTTGTTCAAGCAACGTCTTTATGGTGACCCCCAGTGGCAAAAGGAGAAACGGAATCTGGGATTTTCAGTAATTCACATCTCTGAGATTTCCTACACTAAAGAGAAGTTCTAGTCTCACCATCAGACTTTATATATTGCTCTTTTGATCCTATTTTTAAAATAATTCAAATTAGACAGACACACACTCCAGGTCTAAACGTATTTTCTTTCTTCATAGTAAATGTCAGAACTATGGTCATTTTCTTTTTCCAACTAAAATAGCAGAGCACTGTATATACTTTCAAAGTTTTTTTCAGATGAACAGTTTCTTATAATGTTTTCATCTCTGTGTAAGATGCAAGTTATTCTCTAAAGCTTTCAATATGTTATTTTCTCCATTTTTCAAGGCAAGCCCATTTATCCACTATCTTTCCAAATGCGCTGATTTATGACATAGGACTTAACAAATTTATTTGCCTTGAAATAAAGTAAAGTAAAATAATAAAAATAAATTAAAGTTCATACAATGCAAAATAACAGCATGCATTTGAATTGTGTGATTCTCAGACTTTTGGAGTCTGTATATACATATTTCCCACACATCCTGGCCACATTCTATTCAGACAAGATTGTAAAGCCACATGTACTGGTAACTTATTTTCTTTAGAGAATACACAGCTAATATTTCCCTGCTCGAACCCAGTACACAGTAAATGCCCTGTATCATCAACTGAGCAGGACTGATATAAAATCAAATTTCCAAAGAGTACAAAGCTTTGGGTTTCAGCTACTATACCTAATACTCTCTTTACCTGGAAAGAAAAAAAAATACTAGTTGATTTTATGAGTCACCTAAGGTTAGAAATAAGCTTAAAAATAAATCCCTTAAGGGGGCTGGGGATATAGCCTAGTGGCAAGAGTGCCTGCCTCGGATACACGAGGCCCTAGGTTCGATTCCCCAGCACCACATATACAGAAAACGGCCAGAAGCGGAGCTGTGGCTCAAGTGGCAGAGTGCTAGCCTTGAGCGGGAAGAAGCCAGGGACAGTGCTCAGGCCCTGAGTCCAAGGCCCAGGACTGGCAAAAAAAAAATAAAAAAAATAAAAAAAAATAATAAATCCCTTAAAAAGCAGAAACATGGCCAGGTGCTGGTGGCTCACACCTGTTAATCCTAGCTACTCAGGAGGCTGAGATCAGAGGATCATGGTACAAGGCCAGGCTAGACTCTTATCTCCAATTAATCACCAAATGCTAGAAATGGAGGTGTGTGTGTGTGTGTGTGTGTGTGTGTGTGTGCGCGCGCGCGTGTGCGCGCACACACACACATAAAATGGAAACATGGCTTCCAAGATTAATGCATTAAGTTACCTTTTCATGTGCTATCAACTGATAGAGATTACTGATGCGATTATTTATTATGTATTAAGTTTCTTAAAGTTGACCAAATAAAGTAAAATCTCAAAGCAAAATGGAAATCACTGGGGGAAAATAATAGCTATAAGAACTGATACAAAAGAAATGGTGTTGTGGCTCAAGTGGTAGAGTGCTAGCCTTGAGCAAAAAGAAGCCAGGGATAGTGCTCAGGCCCTGAGTTCAAGCCCCAAGACTGGCAAGAATTGATACAATGAACAGAAAACAATTTTTTTGCAGGGATTATAAATTTCAAATACAGGAACAAACATTCATTCTATCCAGGGTGGGCCTGCATTCCTGAGAGCTGGCAGCTTCTGCTCAGTTTACCAGACCTCCAGCTTCACCAGGATGCTGTTAAGTGGAGCTGAGGGTCAGTGAGTATCAGTTTATACCACTTAAGGCCTGTGGCTTCTTCCAGATTGAAGAGACAGGTATTAAAAAAAAGAATCTTGAGGGTAACTTCCTGAAGATAAAAACAACTAAGACTTGCCTTCAGCTTAGTGGTCAATTTGGGCCCAATTCACAAATTTCCTACTAAGAGAGAATGGGGCTCTTTGCTAGCGGGAGGTCTCACATTTCTCTTATAATGATTTTGTACTCCAGGAAGACTTCTAATCAGGCTAGATTTAGAAGTGAAATATATTTCTTATGATAGAAATCACCATGAAATGGCGGGGGGAGGGAAAGGGGGGGAGGGAGGGGGGCATGAGGGACAAGGCAACAAACAGTACAAGAAATGTATCCAATGCCCAACGTATGATACTGTAACCTCTCTGTACATCAGTTTGATAATAAAAATTTGAGAAAAAAATAAATAAAATAAATAAATAAATAAATAAATAATAAAAAAAAAAGAAATCACCATGAAAGGAATTAGCAGACACATCTGTCTCCCTGACGAGGCCTATGAACAGTCCTCTGTTGTGTCAGACAGGCTTGATAGGTAATTCTAAAATACTGCTGTGTCCTGAAGATAAAAGACATAGTGATGGTGTTCATGGGTAATGAGCTCACATTCAAGTGATACATCAATATCATCCCAAGTCCTCTGCCTACCCTACAGAACACTAGCGTATCTCTGTGATAAATTGCTCAGCTAAGGCATAGCTGTACCTGTAAAATACACTATGTCAATGGCAGGGATACCATTAGCCAGCCATGCTGAACAGAAAAGTAAAAATTGTGTTACTATTATATGGCTATTTCAGTATATTAGACAAGCTTGATAGATAATAGGCAGACATTAAGCCATCACAAATAAACTCTAATACATCAGCTCAACTCACGTGTACCATATCCTTTCCTTTATCTATTGTTTAAATGGGGAAATAATGTAACAATCTGTCTTGAGGCAGAAGGCACACAGTACCCTATATTTCATCCTCATGTTCTAAGTCAAGGGCTTTTCTGACTTGCCTTTATCTTTTTCTGCATTTACCCCTTCTCTGTCTTCCATTACTAGTTTTGTCTCTCTTCTAGATCATTCTCATCAACACACAAACATGCTATAGTATCTCTTACCTTCCAAAAACATTCTTTCAATCTCATACTACTATTGTGAGTGTATTATTTTTCTACTCTCCTCTACAGTAAAGCTTCACATGGAAGTGGAACTGTGGCTCAAGTGATAGAGCACAAGCCTTAAGCAAAAGAAATCTCAGGGTCAGAGCCCAGCCCCTGAGTTCAAGCCCTAGGACCTGAAAAAAAAATAGCCAAGGTTCAATGCCATGCCTCTGATCATATAAAACAGCATTTATTGAAATGAACTCCAGGAAATGGAAAAGAAAACTTTACAATATAATCTGTAACTTATTTCCTCACATTTGGGATTCCCTTGAACTCTAGGGAGATTTTTCCCCAACCTCTTTATCAGTAAGCCACCATTGCTTTTCATGTGCCAAATTCTATGGTCAATTCTTCATCATCATCTCCTTTAGATGAAGATAGAAAATGCTGGTTTAGATATGGAGATTGGTGGTAGTGAGGTCTTAAACTCAGTTCCATGTTACTTTCTTTCCATTTACTACTGAATCTTTCATCAAGCAGACAAGGATTTAGGAGCTAAAATGATAAAACATATACCCCTAAGGCTTATGACCTACTTCTTTTGGCCCCACCATAGGAAGTAGGAAATTTGTCAACTTCCAATCATTCTCTCTTGCCTTCTATTTAATTTTACTTCATTGCACTTAACACTATAAACCACTTCTCCCACTAGGATATGAACTCCAGAAGGCTAAGAGTTTTGTTTTACTCAGCACGATATATGTAATGCATAGAATAGTAACCTGGCACACAAAGGGTGCCCATTTATTATTTGAGTAAACAAGCAATAGAATCTTTTAAAATCAGTTAAAGCAATATTTACTCATTCTAAAAGTGGACATGCAAAATCTGAATTTGCAGTAAGCCAACTGAAGAAAATGCTCCCAAGGGCTTTTATAATATCATCAAGAAGTAGCGGAGTGCATGTGAAAACGTCAACTTTCCCAAATGAATCCATTTACCTGCATTTACAGTATGCTCTGTAGAAGTTGTCTGTCAACAGATCTGTTTCTTACACAGATTTGTGCAGAGAAATTCTATTAAAATCTACATGTCCCATATAAGGGAAGAGTCACAAGGCAAAACCTAAGTCCATGGAACTTTAACAACATTTCACCACATTAAGTGTCAAAAAGCTTGATCATGAGGGCTTCACATTTTTTGAAAAAAATCTAACAGGTTTTCATAACTATCCCCAAATGAAGAGTTCAAAAGAGTGGATGAGAGAGAGATGTGAACTGGTGGAAAGAATTAACACAAACACCACCAGCCTGAGACACAGAATACAGCTAGGCTCATTTCATATGTCTGCTACTTAACCAGTTATTTGACAGTGAGCAAATATCATGGCCTCTCTAAGCTCAGTTCTAACCACACAAAAGTGGGATGACACCATGAAGCAGGCAGGATACTTGGGATCATAAGATAAGACACACAATGTTATTACGCACCCAATTTCACTTGAATTAATATATATTCTATGTTCCCTAAAATGCAAAGATGTTCATCTCATAAATCCAACTGTCTGAGGACTTTTGTGGCCTCACACATACAAAAAGGTGCCATGTAAATGAAAGGCTTGTTTTTTGTAAATAGTGGAATCAAAGAAACATTGCAAATGTGTATGATTCCAGTAATATTTATTTTACAGAGGCTTTTGTTTTAAATATGATTGTGTGCTTAATATATAATTAACTTAACATAAGCTTCTCCCAGTATGCATTCCAATACATTTGAGTCCTACTTAGATGAAATTGGTCTACTCATGTCAAAGAGCCTTAATTTAGTGCAAACTAACTACAGCCTAAAATAGACCACCTCCCAAAAAACTGTATAATTATGTCTCTTCATGGATATGATTCCAATTCAGATAACCTTGCATAAAGAATAGTCCCCTCCGATCTAAAGCCATCTTTCTGTTTAGCCAAGGGGAAACCTGCAGAAAAGAGGCTCATGAGGTGATCCTAACAGGTCTAGGCAAGTCAACTCTAAAGACCTACAGGGTCACAACCAGACTGCCCTTGCCATTTCAACTCAAATAACTTTCCTATGACAAGGTCGTAGTTATTACAAGTGTATATTAGAGGTGGATGTCAGTAGGAACACCAGAATAAGAATACCAAAATTCTCTAGAAAGGCAGTAAGAAAGAATGCTACCAAAAAAAAAAAAAGTTCAAATCAACTTCCTCCTGGCCCTGTAATTAACAGGAGGCTTGCAGTGGTTCCAAGGGGATTTATCCAGGAAAGACAGCTGAAGCTCAGCACAACAGTGGAGGATTTGAAGTGCCCTATTTCCATCCCCAGGTTTTGAGTTTTGCATTAGTCTTGAGGACTAAAAACTCTCCATTATGGTTAGACTAGCTAGGCAGCCTAGCAACCTCTGGAAGGGAGAAGGAGGGATTGGGAAATACCAAACAATCATTTTGGGATGACTGTAATTATTTCACATGTAGAGCAATTGCCTAAAAGCTACCACTTGAAAAAGCTTTTCTTTATTTAACCTGACTCAAAGCTTACTTGGTGTGCAAAGGTTCTTTTCTCCAGAAGCATTTGTCAAAAGCCATCAGTGGTAATTGTCTTAACAGTGTGGCTGCCTCAGGCAGTGGTAATTATGAGGGGGCAGGAAGGTAGTGCCAAAAAAATTAATTGGAAAAGAAATTTGGGGATGAAATGTCCACAAGTCTCTGAAAATGTTGAACACTGACAAATCTAGAAGGCCACATGCCTAGAGATTTTTCATACGCTCAGAAAAGAGCCAATAAAATCCTAAATCTTTACCTCTTGAGGCTCTGTAAAAACAGGAAGGTGGACTTATCTGCCTGCCTGAGCATTGAAGCCATGCCTCAAAGCTCCCAGTAAAGCTTTTGTAGGTGTTGGTAGAGACTTGTGGTATTTAAAGAAATCTATTTGCTCTTTATTTAGCTACTAAGAAACTGCACAAGACTTCAGTGGCCACACAGAATAGAGAATGTCAACTATGCAACTAGCTCAGAAAAACCCAACAAGTAACAGCAGCAGCAAAAACTAATCCTGGGGAATGTAGAACCTTATTTCCAGTGCTGCCACATTATTAATTATCACATTTCCAGCAATGAATATGTATGGGATCCCTGAAGTAATTATGGCTGATAGGCAAGAACCGAAGCCATCAGTGGAAATTATCCCTACAGAAACCCAGACATTAAAATGAACTGACAATGCCTGTGTTAATTATGTTCAAAGAATGAAAGAAAATCACATATAAGGAAAGCATAAGAATGATACGACTGGAGGTATAACTTACATGTACTAGCCTAACAAGCATGAGAGCCTAAGTTGAAACCCCAGTACCACAATAAAAGAATGATAAGGTTTTGACAAATCTATACATTATAATTTTGTGTGTATATTTGTATATAGAGCTAGGAATCAAATCCAAGCCCTACTTCTGAGATAAAACACAAACAGAAAGTATGTTTACTAAACTGGATGAAATTTAAACCTTGGCTATAAAAATAAAAATAACTGGTATTGAAAAAAATCACTATAGATATCAAGAGATGAAAGCAGGCTAAAAGAAAGAGCAACCAATGTATATCCTACAAAATTAAGAAGATGAAGGATGAGGTGAGGAGGGGAGGGATGAGTGAGAGTGTTGAAAGGGGTTGATGTTTATCAAGATATATTGTATTCATAAACTGCTTTGTTAAATGACAACTCTCTGGTACATCTAAAGATAATTTTAGGGCTGGGGATATAGCCTAGAGGCAAGAGTGCCTGCCTCGGATACACGAGGCCCTAGGTTCGATTCCCCAGCACCACATATACAGAAAACGGCCAGAAGCGGCACTGTGGCTCAAGTGGCAGAGTGCTAGCCTTGAGCGGGAAGAAGCCAGGGACAGTGCTCAGGCCCTGAGTCCAAGGCCCAGGACTGGCAAAAAAAAAAAAAAAAGATAATTTTAAAAGGTTAAAAAAACAGCAATTTTTTAGATCAATTGAGGTTGTCCCTCCCATAAGAAAAAAATGAATAAAGCTTCAGAAACATGTGGGATATCATCAAATGTACCAACATACTCCCAATGGCATTCTCCTAAAAGAAGGAAGAGTGAGAAGGGACAAAGTATAGTTGAAGAAATAAAGGAATAAAATTTCCCAAATTTGATCAAAGATGTTTAAGCTACATATCCAAGAAGCTCAAAAAACTTAAGTGAAACAGATTCAACAGGATCCATATCTACACACGTCAAAATCAGACTGTTCAAAGACAGGAATAGATGCGTGAAAACAGCAAGAGAGAAGAGATGTTCCATTATTTAGAGACCTGAGTAAGATTAACAGTTGAATTCAGACTGTAAAAGTAGGAAGGCAGAAATGTGAAATACTCTGGGAAGAAAAAACTGTCAACTAATTATTTTCTTTCAAGAATTGAAGAAATAGCCACTTTCTCCCCATGAATACCCTTGCTGTTAGAGCACTTATTACACCTGTTGTCAGCTGTGCCTGCACCCATGACTGGTTGTGTACCATTTTTCTTGTCTTTTCTCCTTGCTTTGCTTTACTAATCAACTTTCTTAGCCTCATTAAAGACATTCCTAGACACATGAAAACAGAATCCATCACCTACAAGCAAACCTGCCAACAAAAAATACTAGTATGAATCCTTCAAGCAGAAATGAAAATATATGAAATACTAACTTCAATCCTTACAAAGAAACAAAGAACACTGACCAGGATAGCTACATATTAAAACAATAAACAATATTAGCATATGTTTCCTTTTTTAAAAACTCTTTTCCCTTGTATCTGCTTTAAAAGATAACCACACAAAGCAGTCACTATGGATCTATATAATGCAAAAGCCTACCATTTGTTTGATAATTACAACACACAGGAAGGGCCAGTGGAACTGTTTTATAACAGCAAACTTCGAAGTTGACATTGATCCAAGATAATTTGTTATAAATTAAAATGTTAATTTTATACCTAGAGCAACCACTAAGAAAATAACTTCCAAAAACAATAAAATAAAGGACAAGAGAATTGAAATGAGTCACTAGAAAACCAATACTTGATCCATTCGTATGCTGAGGGGGCATCTGGAAAATGTGATACACATACACAAGGGAATTCTATTCCATCAGAAAGAATGATATTGTACCATTTGTAAGAAAATAGAAAGACCTTTAAGGAAAATTATATTAAACTAAATAAGCCAGCCCCAAAGAAACATGGGTTGCATGGTTTCCCTTATTTGTGGTAAAAGTGCCTATAAATCTACAAATAAACACACTGCATGGTAAAAGACAAAAAAATAAACTTAGACATAATAAACAGGACTCTAGATACTCACAGTGAGACCTGGTTGTGATCTACAGCTCCTTATTTTCTACTTATTTTTTTAATTAACATTAGATTTAAAACACTAGATGGTCCCTGTGAGTGGGGGCAAGAATTCCTTTAGACACTCAGTAACTTCCACAGTTGACTGACACCTAGGGAAAATCAGCATGTGAGCTTGTGACATAGTCTTTGGGGTTTTCAAGTTTTAGAATTGAAACTCAGGAACAAAACCAAATGATAAGCCTTAAAACTGCTGCGAGTTTGACTAGCTACCTTGAGAGTCATGCTTTGTAAGAGCCCATGGGAACAGAGTTGTCCTCCGCAGCAACCCGCATCCAGGAACGGGTAGACAAGGAAGTAGCTCACAGGGACAATGAATGTGTTCTGTTTCTGACAAAGTGTCCTGTGAAGACTCAATAACAAAATTCTCTTCTCAGCTCTTTAGCCCACTTGTTGAGGGAGCTGTTGGTTCTTTGAGGATTTGTTTTGGAGGAACTTAATTTTTTTAGTTCTTCATATATTTTAGATATGAGGCCTTTTTGTCCATTGTATGGCCAGTAAAGTTCTTCCCCCAATCTTGTTTATCTTGAAAGCTATGTACTTTGCCCTGCAGAAGCTCTGCAGTTTGATGCAGTCCCATTTATCCAACCTTTCTTTAATTTGTTGCATTTCTGGGCCTTTGTTAAGGAAATTTCATCCTGTGCCAAGGAGCCCAAGTGTTTCTCCTATTTCTTCTTGTAGTGTTTTCAGGGTATCTGATTTTACTTCGAGGTCTTTGATCCATTTGGAGTTGATTTTGGTGCAGGGTGATATGCAAGGATATAGTTTTAATTTGTTGCAGTTGTTGAACCAGTTTTGCCAGCACCATTTGTTAAAGAGGCTGTCTCTGAAGAGGAAATGAAAATGGCCAAGAGACACATGAAGAAGTGCTCTACATCACTGACCATAAAAGAAATGCAAATCAAAACAACATTGAGATTCCACCTCACCCCAGTAAGAATGTCCATTATCAGGAAAACTAACAATAACAAATACTGGAAGGGATGTGGCCAAAAGGGAACCCTACTACATTGTTGGTGTGAATGTAATCTTGTTCAGCCACTCTGGAAAGCAGTATGGAGGTTCCTCAGAAGGTTAAACATAGAGCTCCCCTACAACCCAGCAGCCCCACTTTTGGGCATCTACCCAAAAGATTACAAGCAAGAACACACTAAATCCACCATCACAACAATGTTCATTGCAACACAATTTGTCATTGCTAAAATATAGAACCAACCCAGATGCCCCTCAGTAGATGAGTGGATCAGGAAAATGTGGTGCATATACACAATGAAATTTTATGCCTCTATCAGAAAGAATGACATTGCCCCATTTGTTAGGAAATGGAAGGACTTGGAAAAAATTATACTAAGTGAAGTGATCCAGCCCCAAAGAAACATGAACTCTCTGGTTTCCCTCATAGGGAATAATTAGTACAGGTTTAGGCTAGTCATCGCAGAAGATCACAAGAGCCCAATAGCTATGCCCTTATGAATACATAAGATGATGCTAAGTAAAATGAACTCCATGTTATGGAAACAAGTGTTATATCACTGTTGTAATCATTTTCAACATGCCATGTGAAACCATAGCTTTTTGTTGTTGTTGTTCCTCTTATATCCCCTTCCTGTGGTTGTGCCCGCATTATCACTGTATCTCATCTGAGGACCCTGGATACTGTATATACTTGTATTAGAACTAGGGAAGGGAAAAGGAATATCAAAATTGAGAGACAAAGGATAAAAAGACAAACTACTCCAAAAGCAATATTTACAAAACCATTTGGTGTAAACCAACTGAACAATTAGTGGGGGGGGGGAGGGAAAAGAGGAGGGGGAAGGGGGAAATGAGGGAGGAGGTAACAAGTTATACAAGAAATGTATCCACTGCCTCACCTATGAAACTGTAACCCCTCTGTACATCACTTTGACAATAAATAAATAATTTTAAAATTGTGTTCTCAGGACTGCCACATCACAGAGATAACACTGAGGATAATGGGACCTACATATGATAGAGCAAACAGTCTAATTAACTGCAAGAAATGAGGACAATGGTAAGTTACCGAACGTGCACACAGAAATTTTGAACTGGTAACTAATTTAAAAAACGGTCTTATCAACAACTCAGGTCTATAATCAAGAAACCCCCCCCCACCAAAAAAAAAAACAACTAGGATCTTTCTAGAGGCAGATCTGTAGCACAACATTCAATGTCTGTAACCGCAAGTTAGTGACAGATTTCACTTGTGCTCTAACAGCATACTGGAAATCCTGTCAGGGAGGCACTGAAGGCAAATTCCTTTCTGGAAAACTGATGACTCTCCATTGACATTGTTTCTGCCTCAAGTCTGCAACCACATTAGAGGACTGTGTTAAGTTACGATGTACTCTTCCTCTGAGGAGCCTGAAAAATGAGATGCCATCACTACATATTCATATTCTCTATCTATGCAAAAGAAGTAAACTATTGTAGGAGTGTATTAAATCTATCTTAAGAATGCATTAAGGATTATCTTACAGACTATACAGATTAGCCAATTTTATGAAACACATAGCTTATACAAATAAAATATTATGCACTGGCTTTTTTTAAAGACTGTTTTTGGAACTGTAGAGTTATAGAGGAGCACCCTTTGGGACACAGAAAAGGCAGTACTCAGAGGAAAATTTATATCTCTGAGTGCATACTTCAACAAACTGGAGAAACAGCAACTCAATAATTTAAAGAAGCACCTTAATTTCCTTGAGAGAGAACAACAAGCCAAACCCCACGTCAGTAGACGGAAGCAAATAATTAAAATCAAATCAGAATTAAATCAATTAGAGATGAAAAAACCATCGAAAGAATCAACAAAACAAAGAGCTGGTTCTTTGAAAAAATCAACAAGATAGACAGACCCCTGGCAAACCTGACCAAGAAACAAAGGCAGCAGACTCAAATAAACAAGATAAGAGATGAAACAGGTAACATCACCACAGAAATAACCGAAATTCAGAAAATAATAAGGGACTATTTTGCAAACCTTTATGCCAACAAATTCGAGAATTGGGAAGAAATGGATGATTTCCTAGAAAAAAATTCATATCCCCAAACTCAAACATGAAGATTTAAACCTTCTAAACAGACCCATATCCAGTATTGAAATAGAAACGGCAATAAATGATCTCCCATCCAAGAAAAGCCCAGGTCCAGATGGATTCACTGCAGAATTCTACAAGGCCTTCAAGACAGAACTCACACCAATATTTCTCAAACTCTTCAATGAAATTGAAAGAGAACGTTCACTACCAGACTCATTCTATGAAGCCAGTATAACCCTCATCCCAAAACCAGGCAGAGACTCATCACAGAAAGAGGACTACAGACCGATCTCCCTGATGAACATAGATGCAAAAATTCTCAACAAAATTCTGGCCAATCGACTTCAACAGGTTATCAAAAAAATCATACACCACGATCAAACTGGTTTCATTCCAGGGATGCAAAGTTGGTTTAATATACGCAAGTCAATTAATGTAATCCACCACATCAACGGAGCAAGCTAAAGAACCACATGGTTTTATCTCTGGATGCGGAAAAAGCGTTTGATAAAATCCAGCACCCATTTATGCTTAAAGCCCTGGAAAAACTGGGATTCAAGGGAACATTCCTGAATATAATCAAGGCAGTTTATAACAAACCAACAGCAAGCATAACTCTAAATGGGGAAAACCTAAAGCCATTCCCTTTAAAATCAGGAACAAGGCAAGGATGTCCACTCTCTCCCCTGCTCTTCAACATAGTACTAGAATTCCTAGCCAGAGCAATTAGGCAAGAAGAAAATATAAAGGGGATCCAAATAGGAAAAGATGAAGTTAAGCTTTCTCTCTTCGCAGATGACATGATCCTATACCTAAAGAATCCCATAGACTCTACCCCCAAGCTACTAGACCTGATCCAAAACTTTGGGGAAGTTGCAGGATATAAAATAAACCTTCAAAAATCAACGCCCTTTCTCTATGCTAACGACCCGAAGACCGAGGCTGAAATTAGGAAAGCAACTCCCTTTGCAATAGCTCCCCAAAACATAAAATACCTAGGAATAACCTTAACCAAAGAAGTGAAAGACCTCTTTGATGAGAACTTTAAAAGCTTGAAAAACGAAATTAAGGCAGAACTAAGGAAATGGAAAAACCTCCCATGTTCCTGGATTGGGAGGATTAATATAATCAAAATGGGGGCTGGGGATATGGCCTAGTGGCGAGAGAGCTTGCCTTGTATACATGAGGCCCTGGGTTCGATTCCCCAGCACCACATATACAGAAAACGGCCAGAAGTGGCGCTGTGGCTCAAGTGGCAGAGTGCTAGCCTTGAGCAAAAAGGAAGCCAGGGACAGTGCTCAGGCCCTGAGTCCAAGGCCCAGGACTGGCAAAAAAAAACAAAATGGCAATATTGCCAAAGGCTATCTACAAATTCAATGCAATACCCATTAATATCCCAACACCATTTTTTAATGAAATAGAGGAAGCAATCCAGAAATTCATATGGAACAATAAAAGACCTAGAATAGCAAAAACAATCCTAAGCAAAAAGAACAGTGCTGGAGGAATTACAATACCCAACGTCAAGCTGTATTATAAAGCTGTAGTAATAAAAACAGCTTGGTATTGGCACTGGAACAGGCCTGAAGACCAATGGAACAGAATTGAAGACCCAGAAATGAACCCACAGAACTACGCCTACTTAATCTTTGATAAAGGAGCTAAAACAATAGTATGGAAGAAAGATAGCCTCTTTAACAAATGGTGCTGGCAAAACTGGCTCAACACATGCAACAAACTAAAACTAGATCATTATATATCACCCTGCACCAAAATCAATTCCAAATGGATTAAAGACCTTGAAATCAAAACAGACACCCTGAAAACACTAAAGGAAGGAGTAGGAGAAACACTTGGGCTCCTTGGCACAGGATGGAACTTCCTTAACAAAGACCCAGAAATGCGACAAATCAAAGAAAGGTTGGACAAATGGGACTGCATCAAACTGCAGAGCTTCTGCACGGCAAAGGACATAGCTCGCAAGATAAACAGAAAGCCCACAGACTGGGAGAAGATCTTTACCGGCCATTGAACGGACAAAGGCCTCATATCTAAAATATATGCAGAACTAAAAAAATTACCCTCTTCCAAAATAAAGCCGCAAAGAACCAATAGCCCACTCATCAAGTGGGCTAAAGACTTACAAAGAGACTTCTCTGATGAGGATATGAGAATGGCCAGGAGACATATGAAAAAATGCTCTACATCACTGGCCATAAAAGAAATGCAAATCAAAACATTGAGATTCCATCTCACCCCAGTAAGAATGTCATATATCAAGAAAACTAACAATAACAATTGTTGGAGGGGATGTGACCAAAAGGGAACCCTACTTCATTGTTGGTGGAAATGTAAACTGGTTCAGACACTCTGGCAAGCAGTATGGAGATTCCTCAGAAGGCTAAATATAGAACTCCCCTATGACCCAGCAGCCCCACTTTTGGGTATCTATCCAAAGACCACAAACAAAATCACAGTAATGCCACCAGCACAACAATGTTCATCACAGCACAATTTGTCATAGCTAGAATCTGGAACCAACCCAGATGCCCCTCAGTAGACGAATGGATCAGGAAAATGTGGTACATATACACAATGGAATTTTATGCCTCTATCAGAAAGAATGACATTGTCCCATTTGTAAGGAAATGGAAGGACTTGGAAAAAATTATACTAAGTGAAGTGAGCCAGACCCAAAGAAACATGGACTCTATGGTCTCCCTTATTGGGAAAAATTAGTACAGGTTTAGGCAACTCATAGCAGAGCATCACAAGGCCCAATAGCTATACCCTTATGAACACCTAAGACGATGCTAAGTGAAATGAACTCCATGTTATGGAGACAATTGTTATATCACGGTTGTAACTACTTTCAATGTCCCATGTGTATCTGTAGCTTCTACTATTGATGATGTTCTTGTACCACCTTCCTGTAGTTGTACCTACACTATCTCTGTAATCTTATCTGAGTATATTGGAAACCGTGTATACTGGTATTGGAACTAGGAAATTGAAAGGGAATACCAAAATTGCGAGACACAGGGTAAAAAAAGACAAACAACTACAATAGCAATACTTGCAAAACTGTTTGGTATAAGTGAACTAAACACCTCAGGGGGGGAAAGGGAAAGGGGGAGGGGGGAGGGGAGTATGAGGGACAAGGTAACAAATAGTACTAGAAATGTATCCAATGCCTAACGTATGAAACTGTAACCTCTCTGTACATCAGTTTGATAATAAAAATTTGAAGAAAAAAAATAAAGCAGGAGCACCTGCAGCTTTCTTGGTACATAGAATCTGGAAGTGGGTGATGTCCCCGAGCTGCTCCATGAAGCCTCATCTAGATCAGGAGTGGACTTGTCAGGAGTTGGCCATGTGACACTCATGAGAATACACTTATAGAAGGGACTCCTTGGAACAAGAGAGTCATGAAGTCAGGCATGGGTTAGTGTCATTTTTATAATCAGACTCAACTGGCCACTTCCAAAGCCCTGATGCTGGAGGTGGCAGCGTCCTAGTTATGGTGCTTATCTAACTACCTATAGCCTTTTCCTGGCTTTTTTCCCCAAGCCCTAATTTCAAGAATGTTGGAGAAAGCCAAGAAGAAACAAACCAGTCTTATTTAATAAGCTGAGGGAGGTTCAAGAATTAGAATTCCATGGCCAGGGTACAGAAAGAGCAGAACATAGGAGAACTGACTCAAAGTGCATATAGAATACTGGTATATCAGCAGGCTCTGTAGGCTTTGTCCAACCACATAGCCAACCACACAGCCAACCATACAGCCACCCCTACAAATCCTCACAGAAACTGTAATTTGCATTCAGAAGTTGTTCCACAGGGACTTCTGATCCAAAAAAAAAAAAAACCCTCCCAGATTATCTTTATGAAATCAGACATATTAATTAAAAGTCTACATGCCTTTCCTCCTACCTGGTCTACAAGCACCCTTCCTTCTATTTGGCTCCTAAAGCAGTGGATGTCAAGCTTGTATTTTACCAGCTCAAGAGAAAATATTCATAAAATCTAATGGCTATAAAATTAGGGGCCAGATAGTCCAATTACCCTATGAGAAAGCCCACTAGTCAATGAGTCCCTTTTACATACATGTATCACCTTTTTAATAATATTGATCAAACATTTTTAAAGATTCTGAACATCAAAGGCAGAGATCAAAAAAACCAACTGGAAAAATCTGTACTCTGAGAAAATGTCCATAATTAAAGGTGAACCTCAAAAGGCTCACACTGAAATCTGTAGAGAACACGATGCACTGTGAAACTAAGAGGAAATGCTGTGAGAACATCTAAAGCTCTATCTGAAATGAGAAATTAATCAGAAAAGAAGTTTGGGTCAGTATTTAAAAAAAAGTAAAACAGAAAGACGAAAGAACTGGATGATAGAAGAGGAAAATGTAAAGAGAAAATTAATCCAGGAGTTTTAACATCACAAATAATAAGGATTAAGAAATAAAGTGAATAAAATGGGAATGTGTGATTATTTAAAATAAATAAAAATTCCTAGAATTGAAGAATATGCATCTCGGTATTGAAAGAATACCTCGCTGAATGCCGTCCCATGATTATTTTAAATAGACATGCTCTAAGGCCCCTCACTGAGGTCCCTGAAAATCGTCATTACTCAATTCAAAGAAATGGAAACATCAGCATGCGCAAGACACTTTTCTGAACTCTGATATGCCAGTAACAGGAAAATGTTTACATCTCAAACAGCCATAAGCTAAATTATATGTATTAAAAGAGCTTCCCACTTTAAAGAAACAAACAAAGTTTGTTTATAGAGAGCATATTTATTTAACCCTTACAATATCTAAGTGAACTAAATTCTGCTGTTCTGATGTTTGTCTAAAAGAAAATAGATAAATAAGTAGTCCATGAATCCTAAAAGTTCTGTTTTCTTAGGTTAAGAAACTAGGGTTCATTAAACTTATTTATAAGGAGCTTGGCTACCTTCCTTAGTCATTTTTCTTTCAGCATTTTAAATATAAAAGATTTACCAAAGTGAAGCATGCGAAATTCAAGTAATAATGAAATCACATCATGAGATTGTGTTACCTTCAAATACACCACAATGGTTGATGTCTCAAAAGACCACCCTCGGGGCTGGGAATATGGCCTAGTGGCAAGAGTGCTTGCCTCCTACACATGAAGCTCTCGGTTCGATTCCCCAGCACCACATATATGGAAAACGGCCAGAAGGGGCGCTGTGGCTCAGGTGGCAGAGTGCTAGTCTTGAGCGGGAAGAAGCCAGGGACAGTGCTCAGGCCCTGAGTCCAAGGCCCAGGACTGGCCAAAAAAAAAAAAAAAAAATCAAAAGACCACCATCTCACCTAAGAGCCACACACTCACCTTGAGGATCCACTTCCTTAGCCAGCTTCAGTGCATCCGAGTTGGCGAGATCGGTGTTGGCTGGAGTGACAGCCAGAATCAGGCAGTTCTCCCTCGTGATGAACTGCATAATCATTTCTCTGATCTGATACTCAATATCCGGTGGTTGGTCTCCCACAGGTACTTTAGTTATCCCAGGTAGGTCGATAAGAGTTAGATTCAGCACTGTGTGGAAAAGAATGAAAGTCTTGCATCCTACTTCAATGGTGAAAGCCATCTACAATGCAGATGTGTCTGCCACTTAGCTCAGCTTTATGCATGGTGCATCTGAATCACTCCCACCCAACTTGTAGAATATAAAAGCACAGAAAACAAAATAGTTCTGCTATTTTTTTTCCTATCTTTATATGATTCTGCTATGCCAAGTGAGCATTTAACATAATCTGAAAGGCACTGATTTGCAGTACCTCACAGTTGCTCAGAGAGCTGTCACATCCTAGCTGTCATAACTAGGGGAACATAATTAAGACACCAAGCAGCAAATGCATATGCTGTGTGCCAGTCTTGTACACTGCCTTCAAGTGACATAAAAGTCTCAAGAGGGAGCTAAACATGAGCAAAGTATATTGTATGCATGCATAAAAATGTTATAATGAAACTCATTGTTTTGTACAATCAATATATACTGACAGCATAAGATTTACTTTCCTTTCAAAAAATCTTATGCTATTTGCTAAAGCGTAAGCCAAACTTGGCCTGTTATAAAGCTGTTGGCTCTGAGGCCAGTGAGTGCACATCATTAACTAGACGCCATGAAAACAATGACTCTAACCCAACCTGATTATTGTTCTTGCAAGGTTAGCACCAGGTTGGACATCGTAATTGAGATATGGTCACCAATGCTGACTTGTAAAACACTTGAGCACCGGACGCTGGTAGCTCACACCTGTAATCCTAGCTAGTCAGGAGACTAAGATTTGAGGATCATGGTTCAAAGCCAGCCTGGGCAGTGAAGTCCTTGAGATTCTTATCTTTGATAAACTACATAGAAAAAGTGAGAAGTGGCACTGTGGCTCAAGTGGTAGAGCACTAGCCTTGAGCACAAAGAGGCTTAGGGACATCACCCAGACTCTTGGGTTCAAGCCCAGGGACAAAGAACAAGAGAGGGAGGAAGGGAGCGGAGGGAGGGAGGCAGATTGAAAGTCAGAGTTAAGGAGTGAATCAGAAATGAACATTTTCCCCAACTGGAGAAATGGAATAAAGGAAAGTAACCATTATACATCATGAATCAATCAGTTTTCTAGTTTTTGAGTTTCTGCTACTAGACTAGCGATAAAAGTCATCACTGGTTTCTCTCAAGAAGAAAAGAAATACACAACTATGAGGAAATCAATAGGGGAAAATTGGACAATAGTATTTGTCTCTAAAATCTTTGCAAGAATAATAGATAACACAACTATGAGGAAATCAATAGGGGAAAATTGGACAATAGTATTTGTCTCTAAAATCTTTGCAAGAATAATAGATAATAAAAATTAAAGTTTTCATGTATACACCTTTTATATTCTAAAAACTCATATGTGATGTGTTCAAATCTTATCTCCCACTGCCTCTCTTGCTGTCAATATTCTAGATCTTAGATCTTTGAACCGTACCATATATAAAGCTGCATCCCAACTTCTGAGAACTCAGCACTATTTGCATCTTCCAAACAAAGAAAATTAATGTAGTAAAAATGTTTAAGGATTCACCATCTTACTTACCATGTGGGGAATAGACTCGTAAATTAATGGGTATAGAAGAAATTCCTTTATTCATTCCAGTCACTCGATCTGTCTCGGCTTCTATCTCATGGCGAACTTCATCAAAATCCGTGAATTTCTTTCCTTTGCAATGTAGAAATTCAGCATATTCTAAAACAAAATAATTTAATACAATGTAAATGTGTGCATTCAATGGCAGAATTATAAGAACATAATATTTCTTTACTGAAATAGTAAAATAAGGCAATGTTATACAATATCTCCTCTGCCATCATATGAAAGACAGCAGTTACTAGGAATGAAATAATGAACACTATAAAAACTAAACAATACAACTGCTATGATACTAAATTTGCTACTTCTCAGAAAATCAGTTAAGTGCTATGATAAATCCTCAAGTTGTCCAGCTAACTGAACATTATAAAGAAAAAGACAGAATCAAAAACAAGACACTATTCCTAAAGAAATTGTACTTAAGAATACACACAACCCACCTACTCTTATCAAGATTTCCCTTTCAGTATCTCATTTCCTTAGGATGGGAATGATAAGTGATATAAATATATCTTCACAAAGTGGGATGCTTTAGAGACAAGATATGCTTAATTATTTTTAAAATAGTACATGGAATGTGTTTGCTTAGAACACTGAAAATACCAGTGTCAACTTGTCTAAGAAGACATTCTCACAAGAAAAAAAGATCAAGGACTACATCAAATAAAGCATTTACATAGAACCAAAAATGAAAAAAAAATCAGCATGAAGAAGATAAAGTCCTAAAATAACAATATAAACAATGGAAAACTAGATTTTTTTCTTTCAGTAACATCCTACCAACTGTTGTTTTATCTTTTTATGTGGGGTATTTGAGAGTTAAACTCAGGATCTTGTGCTTGCTAATCAAACTTTGGGGGATGGGAGAAATAGGGAGGTTTGAGCTCAGGACTTCACACTGGGCAGACTCTCTAATGCTTGGAACCACATCCTCAGTCCCTTTACCTTTAGTTTGTATATTTTTTTTTCAAATAGGGAATTACTTTTTTTGCCTGTCAGTCTGAACTACAACCCTCCTACTTCACCATTCCCAGGCAGCTGTGATGATAGGCACATGCCACCACATACACCTTTTTTTCCTTCAAATGGCATCATGAAAACACTTTGCCAAGGCTAGATAGGCAAAGATTTCCCCTATTTCCACCTCCCAAGTAGCTAAACTTACAGATGTGATTCTATAGTTGCTGGCTATACTACCAATTTTGAAACTTACTTCCAGTGTAGTTAGATCTATGAAAACCACGACTCAAAAGGGATGCTAGAATTGTTAGATTGAAAACTTGTCTATTGCTTTAACAAAAGAACAAATGTTCATAAGTGCTTTGGCTTTCTTAATACATAGCTGAAGAACTGTTCCAGAAAATAAACTAAACGTCATTAGTTCAGAGTTTGGAAGAGGCAACTACTGGTCCCAAATGCTGCCTTTCTGCATTCCTCACCATAAACATTTAATTTTCACTCAGGAAGAATAAATGAAGACAGATGTAAGATAGGCCCCTTATCTTCAAGCAGCTTAGCATTAACTTACAGAGCCAACGATTCTATCTCATAGGAAAAGAAGTCAATATAACCAGAAGGAAATAAGTGCTGACCAGCACTTAAAATGATCGGAGAGGCAAAGACAGAAAAGATAGCTTCAGGCTACAGCACCTAAAATAGGAATTGGGGTGTGAAGTGAGTGCAGAAGTGTGGGGAAGACTCCAGCTTCTATGGGGATGAAGAAAGGTCTTTGAGAGCATCTGAAAGCAGGTTGTCTTCCATCCTCAGCTTAGATACCCATCTACTGAGAGGGGGTAAAGATATGATCTCTTCTTGGGAGTGGAGAGACTGGAAAGCATTTCTGCTGATTATCTTTCTTGTCTTATTCCCTTAGTTAAACACTTCCCTTCCTGTACTAGCCAGGCCGGCATCTTCCCCGTGGAAAGACCAGAATTCATTTCCTTACTGGAACTTGCTTCATCTTCATTTTCTGATCATGGCTCAGACTTCATGGTGGCAAAGATTTCTCAGCCTTACCCCCACTTAGTGGAGAATGGAAAGGTCAAAGGCCCTTAAAGTAGACCAAGTGTTTTCTGCTTTAATTTACCAAAGTACTAAAACAGTTCAGCTTTTCAAATACTAGAATAAGAACAGGCTTGGTTTCTGTCTTTCCTGAAAATAAGCATAGACATGAATACTTCTCCACTGAATTTGTCTGTGTCATTTTCTTCAAACAGCAAGCAGAATCCCTTGATTCTGAGATGGGGTAAAAACAGCAATGAAGATTCAACAGGTTTCAGAAATCTGGCTGGAAGAGATCAATGTTATCAAGACCTTTTTTTAAGGTTTACTCTCTTAGGAGCCACTTTATTAGAATTTAAACACTAGCTTTCATTTTATTACCCACACAATTCCTAGGCCAATGCCATATAAACGTAAATGTGTAAAAGTAAGTAGAAGAGCCAGGCATCAGTGGCTCACAGCTGTAATCTCAGGAGGCTGAGATCTGAGGATTGTAGTTCGAAGCCATCCCAGGCAGAAAAGTCGCTGTGAGAGTCTATCTCCAATTAAGCACTCAAAATCCAGAAGTGGTGCTGCGGTTGAAGTGGAAGAGTGCTCAAAGAGGCTCAGGGACAGAGTCCAGGCCCTGAGTTCAAGCCCTACAACAGGGGGAGGAGGGGGAGGAGGGGGAGGGGGAGGGGGAGGGGGAGGGGGAGGGGGAGGGGGAGGGGGAGGGGGAGGAGGAGGAGGAGGAGGAGGAGGAGGAATTGAAAAAATAGACAGGGCTGGGAATATAGCCAAGTGGCAAGAGTGCTTGCCTCATATACATGAAGCCCTGGGTTCGATTCCCCAGCACCACATATATATAGAAAACCGCCAGGAGTGGCACTGTGGTTCAAGTGGCAGAGTGCTAGCCTTGAGGGCTGGGAATATGGCCTAGTGGCAAGAGAGCTTGCCTTCTATACATAAAGCCCTGGGTTCGATTTCCCAGCACCACATATACAGAAAATGGCCAGAAGTGGCACTGTGGCTCAAGTGGCAGAGTGCTAGCCTTGAGCAAAAAGAAGCCAGGGACAGTGCTCAGGCCCTGAGTCCAAGGCCCAGGACTGGCAACAAAAAACAAAACAAATAAACAAAAGAGTGCTAGCCTTGAGCAAAAAGAAGCCAGGGACAGTGCTCAGGCCCTGAGTCCAAAGCCCAGGACTGGAAAAAATAAATAAATAAAAATAAAATATATTTTTAAAAAAGAACAAATAGACAAAAATTAATACACAGAATTAGAAATGATTTACCAAAGGGAAGGGCTAGAATTATAGTTCAGTGGTGAAGCATTTGTCTAATACAGTCCAACCCTGGCTTTGATCTTCTGCACGAAAAACAAATAAAAATAAGTAAGCAATTTTGGCAAAACTGGAACTCCACCTTTTACTTCAATATATGACATGGAAAAAACACACATGTGAGTACTCATGACTACGGTAATTACTACTATCAGAGTTGATAAGCTTTTGAATCAAGGCAACAATTGTTGTTGAGTAACACAGCTGTGACTTCTTTTGTGACCACTAGATGGCGCTTACTTGCTGTTGCTGGAGGAAACAAAAGCCCTTCTTGAAGGTTGTAAAAATGAATGCAAATTTCAAATTCCACTTAAATTAGTTCCTGAACTACTGACAATGCTTTCCTCTTGGAACACAGAGATAACAACTGTGCAGGTCCAACCTTTGCGTCTTTTTGTGGATAGCATCCCACAGAAAGAGTTAGCAATGCCTCTATTCATTTACTTATTTGACTAATATTTATTGATATCTGATTATTCAAGCACTGTTTTGGAAACTGGGATATAGTACAGGGAAAGAAATAGGTCTCTCACCTCACCAAGGATAGGTTCCAACGGAATGAGACAGTAACAATGTGGGCTCAATGGTAAGGGCTACTAAGACAAGAAAAGGGGAAAGGATATTAGATACTCTGGCCTAAGGGGACATTGGTTTTTTGCTCCTTTGGTTGAAGACAGCTGCTCTGATGTGCTGAAGTAACATCTGATTTCAGAAATGGAGGGAGCAATCTCCATTCCACATAAGATCTAGGAACTGTCTAAAGCTGGGGCATGCTACAAGTATTGCAGAGGAGCAAGAAGACCAATATGGTTGGAGATGTGGACAGACATGGTCAGGTGAACCATTTTAAGGACTTCAGTTTCTACTTGTGAGATGGAAGCCTGTTTCAAAGGCCCGGAGTACAGAAGAGAAGCATGATGCATCCTAAGTTTGAAATGAATAACTTAGCTGTTGTGTTAAGGCCAACAGAGAACAAGAGAGGAAGTATTATATTGGAATAAATCCAAGTTAGACACGAGGGGGCTTGGAACAAGTTGGCCACAATAGGATAATAAGAAGTAGTTAAATTCTAATGTATTTTGAAGGCAAAATAAACAGGATTTGCTCATGTATTCAAGCTGACACATGGAAGAAAGGCCTCGGGATCACTGAGTTTGATCTTGTCAACCAGAAGTCTGAAAGAGAAAGGACTGAAGTGAAGAGGTGGTGTGGAGGAAGGACTTAGGAGTTTACTTGGGGATCTGTGGAGGTTTGTTACCCATTTAATGCCCCCAGCAAATGGAGGAATGTGTTGCTGCTACTGATGAGAGTTGAACGCGGCTGGGCTGTCAGAGGTGCCCTTCAGCCTCGGCATCACTTGGGAGGTATCTGTCTGCTCTGAAAACTTCCCAGAAGATGGCAGTCAAGGGCTTGCAGAAAACAGTGGCTTTTCCTAATTAGCACAAAGATGCCTTGGGGAACAGACAGACAGAGACAGGAGTCTTTCATCCAGGGAGAAATCGGAGCTAGAGATATATATTTGGGACTCACTAAAGCCAGGCAAGCAGATGAGAACACTAAGTGAGAGTTAAGTAGGGAAAGCTCAGAACATGGACCCTAAGTGTAGAAGTCAGGAGCCAGAGAATGAGAAAACCCAGGGAGAGAGGAAAGCCTTATAGTATGGTATTTCACAAAGGAAAACAGTCCTTCCACTGTTCTAAATACCGCCAGCATGTCAAGGAGGATGGAGAAAAAGCAAGACTGAGAATGATACCTAGGGTTCCTTCGGGAGGCTGAAAGAGCAGTCTCAGTGGAGCAGGGTGGGAATAGGGTTGAAATGGGCTTACAATGATAAGTGAGGAAGGAAACTGAGAGATAAACCTTTGCCAGAAATTTTGTTGCAAAGGAGAGAGACGAGGGAGGGCAACTGGAAAGGATTCTGAGGTCAAGGGACAGTTTGAGAATGTAAGCAATGTAATGTAATAGTACATCCTCAAGCTGATGGTCAAGGAACTGCATTAAGGGAAGGTGAGGATGCCAGACTGAGAGGGACAGGGACCAAAGCCTCCTCCTAGCAAGGCGGGAATAGGAGGCCAGAAGTGAATAGAAGAGGAAATGTGCCACCCATCCCTGGGAAAAGGAAAGTAGCAAACAATTTTGTGTGGAAGAGATGGTCAGGTCAGATATCAAAGGTAGTCTAAGGATGTGAAATTTGTCAGGTGAGAGTGGGGATTTAT
Source organism: Perognathus longimembris pacificus (assembly GCF_023159225.1). Classification (NCBI taxonomy): domain Eukaryota; kingdom Metazoa; phylum Chordata; class Mammalia; order Rodentia; family Heteromyidae; genus Perognathus; species Perognathus longimembris. The sequence goes on from NC_063171.1 coordinate 28,129,089, forward strand.
CTATTTGTCTGAAGTAATTGTGTCTTTAAAATATTTCTGCATATAATTCTCACTGGTTAAATGGAAAACAAAATACCCTTTAAAATCCAGCACCCATTTATGCTTAAAGCCCTGAAAAAACTGGTATTCCAGGGAATACTCCTGAATATAATCAAGGCAGTTTATGATAAACCAACAGCAAGCATAATTCTAAATGGTGAAAAACTAAAGCCATTTCCTTTAAAATCAGGAGCAAGACAGGGATGCCCGCTCTCTCCCCTTCTCTTCAACATAGTACTAGAATTCCTAGCCAGAGCAATTAGGCAAGAAGAAAATATAAAGGGGACCCAAATAGGAAAAGATGAAGTTAAACTTTCTCTCTTTGCAGATGACATGATCCTATACCTAAAGAACCCCATTGACTCTACTCCCAAGCTACTAGAGCTAATCCAAAACTTTGGGAAAGTTGCAGGATATAAAATAAACCCTCAAAAATCAATGGCATTTCTATATGCTAATGACCCGAACACCGAGGCTGAAATCAGGAAAGCAACTCCTTTTGTAATAGCCTCAAAAAACATAAAATACCTAGGAATAACCTTAACCAAAGAAGTGAAAGACCTCTATGATGAGAACTTTAAAAACATGAAAAACGAAATTAAGGCAGAACTAAGGAAATAGAAAAACCTCCCATGCTCCTGGATTGGGAGGATGAATATAATCAAAATGGCAATATTGCCAAAGGCTATCTATAAATTCAATGCAATACCCATTAATATCCCAACACAATTTTTTAATGAAATAGAGGAAGCAATCCAGAAATTTATATGGAACAATAAAAGACCCAGAATAGCAAAAACAATCCTAAGCAGAAAGAACAGTGCTGGAGGAATTACAATACCCAACTTCAAGCTGTATTATAAAGCTATAGTAATAAAAACAGCTTGGTATTGGCACCGGTACAGGCCTGAAGACCCAATGGAACAGAATTGAAGACCCAGAAATGAACCCACAAAACTATGTCTACTTAATCTTTGATAAAAGAGCTAAAAAAATAGGTTGGAAGAAAGACAAATGGTGCTGGAAAAACTAGTCCAACACATGCAACAAACTAAAACTAGATCCTTATATATCTCCTTGCACCAAAATCAATTCCAAATGGATCAAAGACCTCAAAATTAAAACAGATACCCTGAAAACACTAAAGGAAGGAGTGGGAGAAACACTTGGGCTCCTTGGCACAGGACGGAACTTCCTTAACAAAGACCCAGAAATGCTACAAATCAAAGAAAGGATGGACAAATGGGACTGCATATAACTGCAGAGCTTCTACAGGGCAAAGGACATAGCTCACAAGATAAACAGAAAGCCGGCAGATTGGGAAAAGATCTTTACCGGCCATTGAACGGACAAAGGCCTCATATCTAAAATATATGCAGAACTAAAAAAATTACCTTCTTCCAAAACAAAACCTCAAAGAACCAATAGCCCTCTCATCAAGTGGGCTAAAGACTTACAAAGAGACTTCTCTGATGAGGAAATGAGAATGGCCAAGAGACATATGAAAAAGTGCTCTACATCACTGGTCATATAAGAAATGAAAATCAAAACAACATTGAGATTCCATCTCACCCCAATAAGAATGTCATATATCAAGAAAACTAACAATGACAAATGTTGGAGGGGATGTGGCCAAAAGGGAACCTTACTTCATTGTTGGTGGAAATGTAAACTGGTTCAGACACTCTGGAAAGCGGTATGGAGATTCCTCAGAAGGCTAAACATAGAACTCCCCTATGACCCAGCAACCCCACTTTTGGGCATCTACCCAAAAGACCACAAACAAGAACACACTAAAAAGCCACCATCACAACAATGTTCATCGCAGCACAATTTGTCATAGCTAGAATTTGGAACCAACCCAGATGCCCCTCAGTAGACGAATGGATCAGGAAAATGTGGTACATATACACAATGGAATTTTATGCCTCTATCAGAAAGAATGACATTGCCCCATTTGTAAGGAAATGGAAGGACTTGGAAAAAATTATACTAAGTGAAGTGAGCCAGACCCAAAGTAGCATGGACTCTATGGTCTCCCTCATAGGAAATAATTAGCACAGGTTTAGGCTAGTCACAGCAGAGGATCACAAGAGCCCAATAGCTATACCCTTATGAACACAAAGATGATGCTAACTGAAATGAACTCCATGTTATATTAACGACTGTTATATCACTGTTGTAATTACTTTCATCATGCGATGTGAAACTGTAGCTTCTACTACTGATGATCTTCTTGTATTCCCTTTCTCTGGTTGTACCTGCACTATCTCTGTATCTTATCTGAGCACATTGGAAACCGTGTATACAGGTATTAGAACTAGGAAACTGTAAGGGAATATCAAAATCGAGAGACACGGGGTAAAAAAGACAAACGATTACAAAAGCAATACTTGCAAAAAAATCTACTGAACAACCCATGGCGGGGGGGGGGGGGGGGGAAGGAAAGGGGGAGGGGCGGAGGGGGGAATGAGGGAGGACGTAACAAACAGTACAAGAAATGTATCCAATGCCTAACGTATGAAACTGTAACCACTCTGTATATCAGTTTGACAATAAGAATTTTAAAAATACTCTTTCTACCACAACATATATATCATATACACACATACACAGTAAGGGGGCAGGGGGCAGAGTTCCTAGAGTAACCACAGCAGAGATGCTAACTTGGCCTTAATCCACATCTATCACTGAGGCTCCGATCTGCCAGCATGTCAGGAAAATTGATGGACCGGGAACTATGACACTTTTTTTCAATGAAGGCAAAAGGATGGAATACTCAGACAAAGTCAGATGAATTCTCAGAATTGGTTATCTATACTCCATTTATGACCCAACCCCCCTTATGGTTACTGTTAGACCCCACTTTATTAGAAAAACACTGTACCCATAACTGTAATTGCAGATGAGATCTGCTAGCAACAGGATAGGCCATGCAGCACCATGAAGAAATGTCCATACTTTAACAAGGAGATGCTAGCAACAGGGAAGGCCATGCAGCACCGTGAAGGGACTTGACAAGAAGATCTTATGGATGTGGACGGCAGAGGCAATCTTAATGGTCAGTTGTACCATTGATGATGCAGCTGATACTATCACATAGTTCCTTAAATAAAAAGAAATTTTTTTTTTTGCAATGCTATGGTTTTTTTTTGTTTTTTTTTTTTGTTTTTTTTTTCTCAAATTTTTATTATCAAACTGATGTACAGAGAGGTTACAGTATCATACGTTGGGCATTGGATACATTTCTTGTACTGTTTGTTGCCTTGTCCCTCATGCCCCCCTCCCTCCCCCCCTTTCCCTCCCCCCCCAGTTGTTCAGTTCACTTACACCAAACAGTTTTGCAAGTATTGCTTTTGTAGTTATTTCTCTTTTTTTACCCTGTGTCTCTCGAATTTGGTATTCCCTTTGAATTTCCTACTTCCAATACCAGTAAACACGGTTTCCAATATACTCAGATAAGATTACAGAGATAGTGTAGGTACAAACATAGGAAGGTGATAAAAACATCATCAATAATAGAAACTACACATACACATAGGACGTTGAAAGTAGTTATAACTGTGATATATCACTTGTTTCCATATCATGGAGTTCATTTCACTTAGCATCATCTTATGTGTTTCTAAGGGTATAGCTATTGGGCCTTGTGATGCTCTGCTCTGGCTTGCCTAAACCTGTACTAATTATTCCCAATAAGGGAGGCCATAGAGTCCATGTTTCTTTGGGTCTGGCTCACTTCACTTAGTATAACTTTTTCCAAGTCCTTCCATTTCCTTACAAATGGAACAATGTCATTCTTTCTGATAGAGGCATAAAATTCCATTGTGTAAATGTACCACATTTTCCTGATCCATTCATCTTTGGAGGGGCATCTGGGTTGGTTCCAGCTTCTCGCTATGACAAATTGTGCTGCGATGAACATTGTTGTGCTGGTGGCATTACTGTGATTTTGTTTGTGGTCTTTTGGATAGATACCCAACAGTGGGGCTGCTGGGTCATAGGGGAGTTCTATATTGAGCCTTCTGAGGAATCTCCATACTGCTTGCCAGAGTGGCTGAACCAGTTTACATTTCCACCAACAATGAAGTAAGGTTCCCTTTTGGCCACATCCCCTCCAACATTTGTCATTGTTAGTTTTCTTGATATATGACATTCTTATTGGGGTGAGATGGAATCTCAATGTTGTTTTGATTTTCATTTCTTATATGACCAGTGATGTAGAGCACTTTTTCATATGTCTCTTGGCTCAGCAATGAGAAGTAAAAAAAGAAATGGTTTTCTCTCCTTGCCATTCAAAAATAAAAGCATAGATGAAAATCTTGGCAAAGACTTTTTACAAAAGTGATGCCTCACCATATTCACTTCTGAAAAAGGAGGTTTGCCTAAGCCTGGGCATAAAAGAAACTAACATGTAAGGCAAAGTCCATACAACAGGCTATAGGAAGACAGTAGCAACACTCTCCTGAGACTTTTAAATTATGGTGAACAAATATGTCTGCCGCTCAGCACAACCACCTTGTGTCTTGAAGTATGTTCTTTCTCAGAGCAAGGTACAATTTGCAGGGCACAAGCTCTCCTGCCATATTCCCAGTGCTCCAAATGTTGGTACATAAAATGGTCTCTTTCTCAAACAATCCTAGGCTTCAGCCAGGATCAAACTGAATAGACAGTGTATTCAACAACTTAACCACAAGCAAGCATAAAACATGAAGCAATGTGTGTAGTCCCATTGAAAGAATGCATGTTTATGCATTATTAAATAATGATAATGCATCCATGAAATTCTAACCTGTTGTACTGAATTCATGGTATATATTTCATTTCACAAAAATATAACTCCTAGTTTAAATATCTGTGCTGTTTCCCTAATGTTGAAATAGCCTAAATTGAAGCAAAGGTTAAGATATATTTTTATATTAAAGAATGATTAGGAGGAAGAGAATGTAAAAACACAAAAATACACACAAAAGCCATCATTGTTTTTGACTTTCATTTTCCTGTAAAGTATTTTAGCACTGTCATTCCTACTGGTCATGAAAAGCAAATGATATTAGATTAAACAACTGACAACTTGTTTGGGGGAAGGATGAGATGGCTTTTGCCTGGGCAACTTTCCAATCATCTGGGAAAAAGCACAGCATGGCTGTAAGAATTTAAATATTCCCAGTATGCTCCTTCCATAGGGGAAAAACATGCATATGTTTCAATTAATGAAGGTTAAGTAGAAAGGATTCATTATAGAGTACCAGCATGGAATCTCTTGTCAACCTGCTACCTAAAACTATACTGCTCAGTATTGTAGTGAGAGCCTTAGTTTTGAAAGGTTTTGATAGTGGTGTTTTGTGAGCACAGGACTACTATGACAATACGCCTGACATCCTTGATGCAACTGGCCTAATTGGCAGATGGTAAACCACACCTTTATGTGACTTTATTTTAAACCATATTTCCTCAAAGGCAGAGACTTATATTTTATGCTTCCGTGTTTCCCATGATGCCTACTGTGCTTCGAGTAAAGAACATGGGCTGCCGATTGCTTCCTTCTCTAAAGCAACCTCTTTTTTATGCACCCAGCCTTGGAGTCAGGCTTGGCGTCATTCCAAGTTCAAGTCAATGCCCTAGAATGGTGGTTTACTTAGGTATAAATTACATAAAATAAGACCTGAAGCAGAACTCTGTTGCATTGTTAACATAAACAAGGAAAGTCTCACTATCAGAATTTTTAAAAATAAAAAAAAGAAATCTAAAACCAGAAAACAACTTCAGAGTCCATCCATCAGTGGGTGAAAGGTGGAGGTCTCAGCAGGAGGGCTCAAAACAATGGGTTGGAGTGGGAGCATGAACAGCCAAGCTTTAATGACAGAAAAGGGGTAGAGGATAAGTAGATATTAGGGATCAAACACACAGAGAAGGGTTTAGGATCAAGGCCCCAGGCTACTCTCAGAGGCTGAGTAGGACATTGAAATAGAACTCTAGATCCAAATGAGCCAGCTGCCACTAAGGAGAAAACTGAAATGTGGATTTAGTCGTGAAATCGAAGAGATTTTTTCACAAGCCAAAGCCAGTTGAGCGGTGCTCAGGACTGATAGATAGTTCACACTCTCTATTGTTTTTCCAAGAATTTAAAGAGTTTAACAATGGTGAACAATTCCCAGCAGCACAATTTTCCTTTCCTAGTCACAGACAGAATCCATATAAAATACAAACAATAGACAAATCACATTTTAATATTCTAAATAAGAAACATTCTAATCAACTGGCCAAAAAATGGCCAAGTGGGTAATGGCTTTAAGTTTCTATAGCATCTAAAATGATTATCCTCCACTTTCTTGAAACAAATTCTTCTATCAACTTTCATGATTCCAACTTCCTGGGTTTCCTCCTTTGTTCACTGAGACTATCCCTCCAAGTCCTGTACTTGCTGCTCCTTCTCTTCTCCTCTTCCATACCTCTCTTTGTTGGGGTGCCAAGACTACCCTCTAGGCCTTATTCCCTTTCTTTATCATCTCTATCCTCTCTCAAAGTGATTTCATCTAATTTCAAGGCCTTAAAATTTTTATACTTTCCCCAAATGCTTGTCTCTTTGGAATTCTAGACTTCTTTATACTTAATTTCTGTGCTTGACACATCCTCTTGAATGTGTAATTAAAAATTACAAAACTCACCTCTTAATTCCCATTTCCTTCTTCCTCCATTATTTGTTGTACCTACTCCTCTCCACTCAGTCCTCCATGTCAGAACTATCGATCTTACTGCTGAGTCAGATTCTTGAACCAAAAACCACAACTATCCTTGCATCTCCTCCCTGACACCTTCTCACTCTTCCTGTCTAAACCCACATCGCCTCCTTCCTGAAGTAGTATTCAAATAGCCTGCTGGTCTTGCTGATTTCACTCCTTCCCCACTAAAGCTATTCTCTGTCCAGAGTATGGAGAGATCCTTTTAAAATATAGATCATGGCTGGTAATGTGGCTTAGTGGTAGAGTGCTTGCCTAGCATGCATGAAGCCCTGGGTTCCATTCCTCAGCACCACATAAACAGGAAAAGCCAGAAGTAGCATTGTGGCTCAAGTGGCAGAGTGCTAGCCTTGAGCAAAAAGAAGCTCAGGGATAATACTCAGGCTCTGAGTTCAAGCCTCAGGACTGGCAAGAAAAAAAAGAATTGATGATAGGTAGGTAGGTAGAGCTTCTTCCCTGTTTAAAACCTTTTAGTGGTTTTCCAGTACATTTAGAAAAACCCACACTGCTCACCAGGCCTAGAGAGTCTGATATAGTCTGACCTCTATCTCCTTAATACTGTTACCTTTACTGTATTTACCCTCCCTGTTCAAATTACTTCTTGCTCTTTGGTTATTGTGGTTGTTACCTTTAGTTGTACAAGGAATATTATCAAAATGCTCTTGCTCTTGATGCTACTTCAGTTTTTAAGCCCCAGTTCCATTCTAACTCAAGGCTTTCTATTCTACACTGAGAAATCAGCCAATAACACAGTATATATGGACTGACTCCAAAATAAGACCTGAAAAGGCCGGTAATTCTAGCTTCTCAGGAGGCTGAGATCTGAGAATTGCGGTTGGAAACCAGCTCAGATAAGAGTCTGTGAGACTCTTATCTCCACATAACTAACAGAAAAACAGAAGCAGGGCTGTGGCTCAAAGTGATAGGGCACTAGCCTTGAGCAAAGAAGCTCAGGGACAGTGTCCAGGCCCTGAGTTCAAGCCTCATGAACAACCAAAATAAAAAGACCTGAAAAGCCTAAATATGGCCAACATTCTGAACCCATGAGGCTTAGATCATAGATTTTGTAGTATTAGTTCTGGCTCACTACAGGTCTTCTTTATGATAACAGCTAAGTATGGAAACTGAAAATATCATATAAAAAGAGAGTTGACTGTAACAAATTCAGAAATTACAAATAATTCAGTGTCATTCTGTGTTTTAATAACATAAAAAAAGTAAAGTAGGGGCTGGGAATATGGCCTACTGGCAAGAGTGCTTGCCTTGTATACATGAAGCCCTGGGTTCGATTCCCCAGCACCACATATATAGAAAATGGCCAGAAGTGGCACTGTGGCTCAAGTGGCAGAGTGCTAGCCTTGAGCAAAAAAGAAGCCAGGGACAGTGCTCAGGCCCTGAGTTCAAGGCCCAGGACTGGCAAAAAAACAAAACAAAGAACTCCTAAAAATAAAGTAAGGGCCGGGAATATGGCCTAGTGGTGGAGTGCTTGCCTTGTATACATGAAGCCCTGGGTTCGATTCCCCAGCACCACATATATAGAAAATGGCCAGAAGTGGCACTGTGGCTCAAGTGGCAGAGTGCTAGCCTTGAGCAAAAAAGAAGCCAGGGACAGTGCTCAGGCCCTGAGTTCAAGGCCCAGGACTGGCAAAAAAGAAAACAACAACAACAAAAAAAATAAAGCTGCAAGAGAACTAGGAAAAAAAAAAGAAAAAGAAAAGTAATCTGCCAACTAAAACTCCATAATTAAAAGTAAAGTAAGGGGCTGGGAATATGGCCTAGTGGCAAGAGTGCTTGCCTCTTATACATGAAGCCCTGATTTCAATTCCTTAGCACCACATATATACAAAAAGGCCAGAAGTGGAGATGTGGCTCAAGTGGCAGAGTGCTAGCCTTTAGCAAAAAAAACACCAGGGACAGTGCTCAGGCCCTGAGTTCAAGCCCCAGGACTGGCAAAAAAACAAAACAAAGAACTCCTAAAAATAAAGTAAGGGCCGGGAATATGGCCTAGTGGTGGAGTGCTTGCCTTGTATACATGAAGCCCTGGGCTCGATTCCTCAACACCACATTATATAGAAAATGCCAGAAGTTGCACTGTGGCTCAAATGGTAGAGTACTAGCCTTCAGCAAAAAGAAACCGGGAACAGTGCTTAAGCCCGGAGTTAAAGCCCCAGAACTGGGGGGAAAAAAAATAAAAAGTAAAGGCTTGGTCATGAAAAAATGAAATAATCAGAATTTAAACAGACAATACAACAGAAAGTTTAACATTTAAAAAATGAAACTAGTACCTGCCTATAAAATCTTAGGCACATGCAATACTATTCATGAATAAGATTTAAATAGGAGTTGTATCATAAGTATATAAATGTCTAACAAAGGTATTTTCAAAGAAAATATCAGTGCTGTGATATACAACATTGCTGGATATATAATAGCTTAATAGGAAAAAAGATGAGTGTTTTAAGCACAAGTTGCATGACTATTCCATGTAAATATTTAAAAACCTCCTCAAATGTCTTCATGATACACTGCTGGAGGTTGTTATCAGCTGAAAGAGACCTAACTTAATTTTCATATGGTAGAATATGCTGGAAGCTCACTTTTTTTTTTTCCTGGCATGAAAATGGTCTTTTTCTAGTACCATTGCTGAAAAGTCTACCTTTGCACCACTAATTGCTTTTGTACATTTGCCAAGTATCAGTCATCTAAGTATGTTGTTCTATTTATCTGTATGCTCATGTCATGCTCTTCACTACTACAGCTTTATTCATCGTGGAATCGGGTAGCATTGATTCTCAGTTTTGATAGGATTTTTAGTAGGGTTTTTTTTTAACTATTCTAGTTACTTTTTGCATTCAAAAATTTTAGAATTTGCCTCTCAGTATTTACAATCAAGTTAATTTTTTACTCTAGCCACTCAGAAAATATTTTCTTCTCTTACATACATATAATATAGAAGAAACATGTCTTTCTCTATATATATGTATGTATATATGTAGGTTTAAAATTTTTTCCACATATGCCTGCTCTAATATATGTATCAAACTTAAATAAAAAGTACAGATCCTATACTTCCTCTAAATTTTGTTCAATAAACCAACTGCTTCAATGTGTTGGGTTGATACAAAAATGTTTGTTAACATTTCTGTCCTAAGTATTATCTCATCAGTCAGTATGGTAAAGTATGATTGTGAGGGAAAATACTTTTGTAAGAAAAAAATTAGACAAAAATAAAGATGTTTATGCTATCACTACATATATTCTTAAGAATAGTTGTAATTAATTATATACAGCCAAAATGCAAAGCAGCTTCTGATAAATGCCTTTGGTTCACAAATGGAAAACATTACTCTGGCTCAGAAAACAGAGTCAACCTAACTATTTCTGAAAACTTGAAAACAAAATGTAAAGGATACTTTTCTAGTATGAAAGAAACTCAATAAAAGAGGTCAATTACTGAATGGAGTATCTAAATTGAAACAAACCTGAAATCAAATTTGAATGTCTACGTTAAGTATTTATTTGTGGTTCTAAAGGATTCTTACAAGAAGACCCAGCACTCAGCAAAACCTAGTACTCCCTGCAGTCAGTCTAAACAATGCTGCAGGAAATGCACCTCGAAAGAGAAACAACTCAAGTTGTAATCTGAGTTCAATCCCCAGGACTAGCAAAAATAATTAATTAAAATAAATTAAAAAGCAACTATAAATAAATAAAAGTGCACTGGTCCTTCAAAATGGTCTACCATATGGATTACAATAAAAAATGAAATCCTGATATTATATAGTATTGTTGTCTAACTGTGCCATTATGCTGAAAATTAATTTGAAGATACATTCTGTTATTTGATAACTCCTCTCCAAAATTTCAAAATTATATCATTCTTCTCTCAATCATAGGTCCAAATATACATAAATCATCCCTAAAGTCCATTCTGATATCAGCCAAGCGCACAATATATTCTGTAGTGCTCTTAAGACTCTAGAGTTTGAGCTGAGTTTAAAGGGTTTTGCTTTCCTCTCCACATAACTTGTGAAATGACTTAACTTCCCAGGCCTCAGTTCCCTGGAGAAATGAGAAAATGGTGTCTATTTCATAGGTGGCTGTTCTGATAAGAGCATTAGCTATGTCTACTTTATTCATCAAAGTTATACCTGTGAGTAGTTCATCGGCTCAACAAATTTATATTGCATCAAAAAGTGAATAAAGACATTTAACACACACCCTCCCTACACCATGGCTCTTACTTCTTAACACAGGGTCATGGACCATGGAGGTAAAAGTATGGAATTCTTCCCCCCATGGAAATGTTCCAATTTGAATATACACAGACTGTCACAAAGAATTTCAGAGTATTCACAGATAATTCTGCTCCACTAACTTCCCTGCAGGAATATATCATTATCATGATTATAATCTGTGCCTATCAAAACATAACCTAACAAGGGCCCACTTGAATATCATTTCCACTATAAACCTTCCTTTGATCACTCCACTAGGAAGAATGTTTTTCTGCGCTACATTTTTTGAGGGCCTCATGAATATACTACCTATGAACTTTATAGAAGTAGAAATAGACTTAAAGTTATCTAAACCTATGCTCTCTTTTTATTAATAAGGAAATGAAATCCAAAGAGGCTAGGTAAGATGTTTGAGGATATTCATATAAAATACAGTATATATCCCATAGCATAGTAGCTATTTGTGTATCACCAATGTTGAAGTGAACATGTTTGAGGAGAGTTGGCACCGTGCCTTCTGCATCTTCAACTGAGCGTCCTTTAAGGACTTGTGAATGACTAAAAGAGTAAATGAATGCATAATTCCGAGTTAAAACAGAACTACCATATGCTATTTCTCAACAACAGAGATCTGAGTGGTCTTTCAGCATTTTACAATTCCCAGCATTTTTAACCTCTTCATTAAGTATGAAACAATACTCAGGAGCAAAATATTTTTTCTGAGAACTTCTCTTTAGGAACAGATTTGTTTAGATCTTTCCAGAAGCCTTCTCCTCCCTTTCTTGTCTAATTCAAGCTAAATCTCTCATGAATATTTTCTGGCTCTCTGAACCTCATATGAATGAGAAGGTTGATATCAGAAAATATTATACTTTCAGTCTTGCAAAGTCTTTTCTGGCTTTTGTAGGTTTTTTGTTTCTTGGGTGAGCAAGAATTCAATTACACATTCTACTTCTTACGTCATAAAATTCAGTCTGTTTTCCATTCTGTCATATGTGTCCTGTCTAATTGGAAGTTATCTCACCATGAAGATCTGTTACTTACAAAAAACTACTACTATAGGGACACAATGTATTATGCTACATTTTATAATGGCTTTTGTTGGTTTGTGGTTTGTTTTTTGTTGTTGTTGTTTGCTTGTTTGTTTTAGTAGAAGAGTTTGTTCTCAGGGCCTGGTGCTAAGTACTCTGTCTCCAGCTCCATTTTTGTTTTATTCTTTTTTTTTTTTCAGTCTGTCTTGGGGCTTGGGCCTGAGCTCTATCCTGAAGCCTCTCTGTTCTTAACGCTAGCACTCTACCACTTCAGCCACAGCACTATTTCTGGTTTTTTCTAAGTGATTTATTGGAGATAAGAGTCTCACGGACTTTTCTGCCCAGGATGGCTTCAAACCATGACCCTCAGATCTCAGCCTCCTGAGTAGCTAGGACTACAGGTATGAGCAACCAGCACCTGGCTGTTTTATTGGCTGGACTCATACTGTAGTCTTTTGAGATTACAGATATACACCACCACCCCACCCACCACACACCCAGCTTGCTTGCTGAGATGGGATCTAGCTTTGTTTTGCCAGCACTATTCTCAAACCATGATCCTCCACATCACCACCTACCAAAGTAGCTAGGACTCAGAAAGCAAACCACCACATATATGACAATCAGAACCTACCCAAGATGGAGAAAGAAGACAAATTTAAGAAAGCTAAGCAAAAGACTTCAATATATAAAACACTGTTAGGAGTAACTGACAGGCAAAAGCATATGTTACACCTCAGTGCTGTGTGGTTTTCACAAAGGGAGAAGGCTCTTTAGGCTGTAGTGATCTGTAAAGGACTGAATGTAAGGGAAGAGTCTAAGCGAGGTTTAGGAAGACACACAGAACTGAGAAAATGCCAAGAGAACATTCAAAACCATAAACATTAAAAAAAAGCACCCAAGACTGAATGGGAATGAGGCTGTTGGTAGTGTACTTGCCTAGCAAGTGTGTGGCCCTAAATTTAGTCCTAGTATAAAAAGGAGGGAGGGGAGGGGAGGGGAGGGGGAAGAAAGAGGGAGGGAGGGACAGAACATTGAGAAACTAAAGAAATAACAAAAATGAACTGGGCATACACTTTTCCGAAGAAAGAGAGCGAATGTATGGCTCTTGGTGGATTAATGTCATGAGTTTATGTAGATAAATATCACAATATTCATCCCACACTAAGAGTGTAATGAATGTAGATAATTGTTTTAGATGATCAGATAAAAGTAATAGCTAGAATTTGACAAATGCTTCATTCAATTGCTATAATCTTTTTGTGGAAAAAAAGTTAATACAGAAAACATACATCCAGCACAACAATGTTCATCGCAGCACAATTTGTCATAGCGAGAAGCTGGAACCAACCCAGATGCCCCTCCATAGATGAATGGATCAGGAAAATGTGGTACATTTACACAATGGAATTTTATGCCTCTATCAGAAAGAATGACATTGTTCCATTTGTAAGGAAATGGAAGGACTTGGAAAAAGTTATACTAAGTGAAGTGAGCCAGACCCAAAGAAACATGGACTCTATGGCCTCCCTTATTGGGAATAATTAGTACAGGTTTAGGCAAGCCATAGCAGAGCATCACAAGGCCCAATAGCTATACCCTTAGGAACACATAAGATGATGCTAAGTGAAATGAACTCCATGATATGGAAACGAGTGATATATCACAGTTATAACTACTTTCAACGTCCTATGTGAATGTGTAGTTTCTATTATTGATGATGTTTTGTATCACCTTCCTATGTTTGTACCTACACTATCTCTGTAATCTTATCTGAGTATATTGGAAACCGTGTTTACTGGTATTGGAAGTAGGAAATTCAAAGGGAATACCAAATTCGAGAGACACGGGGTAAAAAAAGAGAAATAACTACAAAAGCAATACTTGCAAAACTGTTTGGTGTAAGTGAACTGAACAACTGGGCGGGGGGGAGGGAAGGGGGGGAGGGAGGGGGGCATGAGGGACAAGGCAACAAACAGTACAAGAAATGTATCCAACGCCCAACGTATGATACTGTAACCTCTCTGTACGTCAGTTTGAAAATAAAAATTTGAGAAAAAAAAAAATAAAAAGTTCCTCATATATGCTTCCAAAAAAAAAAAAATAAAAAAATAAAGTGGAGACACGGGGTTAACATTAAAAAAAAAAAAAAAAAAAAAGAAAACATACATCAATTCTGCAAACAGCTACCTAAGTCTTCTTTGTCAGTGTCCCAAAGAAGTAAAAGAGTTAATTGACGACCCCTCATAAACAATGCCAAGTGTAAAGTTAGAAAAAACATAATTGGGGGTGAGGATGGAAGAAGTAAAGGCATGTGACAGAGAGAATAAATTTGACTGGGGGACAATTTGAAAAAGTAAAGAAGAAAGCATGATAGTTGAATACACAACACCATAGGCGTGGTTGTTGCACCTTGTGGTACATTGTGGAAATTAAGTCTACCCCTAATTTTAAGATCCCATCCTGACATAAAACATAATTGCACTGCATATGAAAAGCCATGCTTATCTCAAATGTAAGTCTGCGGGTAGTTGTACATCTTTTCATTTATCAATTCAAGTCGAACTCAATCTAAAAATTTATTTTACAAGTAAGTTGTATAAGCCAGGGTACAAATGAGCACACACTGACTCCTGCTAACATCCTAGAAAGTACTGTTATCCTGGGTAACCAAAACTTCTTTGTGCCCCAGATTCTTCCTAAGTAAAATTAAAAACAGGAATCGGCAGCAGCAGAGCAGAGCAGCATCTCACAGAGAGCTAACAAAGATTTCCCAAAAGTACTGTCTTTAAAATTTTAAGATATAAGTTTCGCAAAAAGCTCAGCATAGACATACCCTATGACCCAGCCATACCACTCCTAGGCCTCTATCCTCAACAACAGGTCTCAGGATGTCATAAAGACATCTGCACATCCATGTTTATCGCTGCACAATTCACAATAGCCAAAATAAGGAAACAACCCAGATGCCCCACTACAGATGAATGGATACAAAAAATGTGGTACCTATACACAATGGAATACTACAAAGCGATTAGAAATTATAAAACATTGGTATTTTCAGGGAAATGGTCAGAACTTGAACAATTAATGTTGAGTAAGACAAGCCTAGAACACAGAGAACAAAGGGGCATGATCTCCTTGATATATGACTGTTAGAGTTGGGGGTGGGGAGGGACAGTAGAGACCAGGTCTACAAAACAACAAACTTCTTTTCAAATAGTATTCCCACAGGTTTGGGTCAGCGACCTTACATTATGTATCTAAAACCAAACAACTACTAAACATAAAAAGGTCTAGAATAGACCTTTCAGTGGATTACAATAGCTCAACAGCTATGTACACAGGATCATATAAGACCAGGATAAGCAAAAACAACTCCAAGAGAAGGACACAGGAGGATTCTATTGTTGAGGTTACATTTAAAGTTCTAGGTGAATTTCCTTTGGCGTACCCTACGTAGTTACTGTATATGATTTTGGTACACTGGATATTGTATATATGCCTACCTGATCTAGGGAAGGGAAAGAAAAACAAGGGTGTAAGATATCACAAGAAATGTGCTCACTGCCTCATTATGTTACTGTACCCCTTTCGCACAACACCTTGTCAACAAAATTTAATTAATAAAATAAAAGGCAAAGGCTGGGGATATGGCCTAGTGGCAAGAGTGCTTGCCCCGTATACATGAGGCCCTGGGTTCAATTCCCCAGCACCACATATATAGAAAATGGCCAGAAGTGGCGATGTGACTCAAGTGGCAGAGTGCTAGCCTTGAGCAAAAAGAAGCCAGGGACAGTGCTCAGGCTCTGAGTCCAAGCCCCAGAACTGGCCATAAATAAATAAATAAATAAATAAATAAATAAATAAATAAATAAATAAATAAATAAATAAATAAATAAATGGCAAAAAAATTTTAAGATATATTTATATTAAGATGTAAAGTTATTTTTTTCTTTTTTCCCCCTGTGGTTTATCACTTGTCAGTTTATTTGATTTTGGTACCCTATGTCTTGTATATATGTTTATCTGAATTAGGGAAGGGAAGGGGAACAACAAAATGGTGGGACAAAGGACAAAGGGCAAACCAATACAAGAGTGATAATCACAAGACACTATGTTGGAAATGAAATTTACAACCTCAAGGGAGGGGTATGGGGGAGGGAAAAGTGGGAGGAAAAAAATGAGAGAAGATAACAATGTTCAACAAGAAATATACTAATCACTTTACATATATAACTGTACCCCCTCTGTACATCACCTTGACAATAAAATTAAATTTTAAAAAGATATATTTTAATATATTTTTATTTTGTATTTTTAACATTTTAGTATTATCTTTTTATTCTTAATATTTTGCATCATATTTATATTTATGACATATTTATTATTCTCCAGTAGTCCAATAGTTCTGTTTGTTATTGGACTGTTTACGTATCACTACAAGATATTATGTTCAAAATAGTTCATCTATAAGTGAAAAGGGGAGTAGGATGAATAAACTATCAATGCGAAATAAATGCTTATTTTCATTATTTCCATAAAAATCTGTGACTGTGCCCAAGGACAAGCCTCAAACTCATACTGACTTCTACTCAGTTTTTGGCATTACTGTAAAATTTAAATAACAGTCTGTAATATACCACGTTTACACACACACACACACACACACACACACACACACACTCTCTCTCATGATGATGTTCATAACCACCTTGAGAAGTGAGTTACCCTAGGTAACCTGGGTGACTCTGTTTCCTCTACGTAAAATGAAAATAGTAACAACAAATAAATAAAAATATCTTTCTTCACAGGATTGTTGTAAGGAAAAGGAAAGTCAACATGCGCAAAGCACTACACTAACTAAACAAGTAACAGGTTGCACCTTTTCTAGGAATAAAGGAGCAAAATGACTCAAACAAAAGCAACCACTTAGCCACTCTCCTACATCAGCCAGAATCACAAAGTGTGCACTGGGACCACCCAACACTGCCAGTTTTGCATGTGATCAACGAAAATTTATTCTGATGTTAGTGATAATTTATTTGTTCCGATTAGGAAATGCTTAAAACAATACATTTAGGCCTATTTTTTCCTCAATATGGCTCCGGAAATAAATATGACATAAGAATTGACTTCCTTCCACTCCAACTAAAAATCCTTTGAGGGGTGGGGATATGACCTACTGGCAAGAGTGCTTGCCCCGTATACATGAGGCCCTGGGTTCAATCCCCCAGCACCACATATACAGAAAATGGCCAGAAGTGGTGCTGTGGCTCAAGTGGCAGAGTGCTAGCCTTGAGCAAAAAGAAGCCAGGGACAGTGCTCAGGCCCTGAGTCCAAGCCCCAGGACTGGCCCCCCCCCCCCAAAAAAAATCCTTTGAGACCAGAATTGTTAGTGACAGGAGATTAAAAATAAAAGAGCAAGCTCTGAGTTTCTGTGATCACAGTTATGTTCACTAGAAACTTCACTAGCAGAGAAAGTACTTTGAACTGAAAATATCATACCTCACATGTTTAGCACAGGTAACGTTCAAAACTCCTTTTGCACTATTGTATTTGATCTGCAAAAACATCTCCTAGAAAGTGATCATCAGAGAGATTAAGTGATTTCTTTATAAAGTCATAAAAACTTAAAAAACAAAATGGTAGAAACCTAACAGGTCACTTCAAAGCTACATCTTCATGAAAGAGGATTTGAGTTGCAAAGAAAATTGCCACATGTGTGGACTAGCAGAGCAAACACACTCAGAACCAAATTTTCTCTCTCTCAGACCCCCTTAGTGCATCTAAGAATACCAAGAAAAGAATCAGGAAAGGTAAAGATTCGGGAAGCTCCTCCTCTCCTTCCACACCTAAGGCATTTGTTGTTTTGCTGTCTGAGCCAGAACTCAAACTCAGTATCTGATGCTTTTGCTCATTGGCAGGCTCTCTACAATCTGAGACATGCCTCCAACCCCCTTTTTTTTTTTTTTGAGCTTTAAATACTCATTAAAATTTTATTCGTGTGTGTGTGTGTGTGTGTGTGTGTGTGTGTGTGTGTGTGTGTGTGTGTGTGTACTGGTACTGGAGATTGAATTCATGGCTTTATATTCTCCTTTGGCTTTTTTTCCCAATGTTATTTTAAAAAATCTTACTCATATTTTTGTTTGTTCTTTAAGTGTTTTTAGTATATTTAAGTAGTTGTACAAATAGGTTCCAATTAAGCATGTCAGTTTTATGACTACAGTGCAACTGATCAGTGTCACCCCTTCCATCATTCTCCCCCATCTTTCCAACCCCATCTAGCCCCTTGATTTTCCTTTTCACAGAGTATCATAACTCCACTTGCCCACCCTTCCTTTCCATTCATCTGGCTCCACTCCCCTAGACCTAAATCCTTATGATACACCAAAGCTCATTACTTGTAAGCCGAGTCTTTCAATGTCTTTCATGTCTTTCAATGGATGAATGGATCAAGAAAACCTCACCTATGTGTATATGTAGATATGGGTATGTCACATGTATTACATATATATAATATAATATGTAAAGGAATTTTATTCATCCATCGGGAATAATATCACATCTTTTGCAGGGAAATGAATGGACCTGAAAAGAATGATGCTAAGTGAAATCAGGTTTAGACAGACCAAGGAAGCATATTTTCCCTCCTATGTGGAAAATATATCTAAATTATAAATATATATAAACATATACAGAGTCACATGGAAATGTACACAAACATTAACTAACATATGCTATATAGGCCGAGGAGAACTCTAATGTTGTAACTCCTCTGAACAACTTAAAATTTAACATACCTCAGGTGTAGTGAGAAACCTTTCTGAGCCCCTGGAGTTCTACCACTCAGAGTCCTTAAGGCCTCGGTGCATGACTCCAACCAGAGCAAGCTGGCACCCACAGCAAAAGCCCATGCAACCTGCACAACCACAGCATGCAAAGGACCAAATTCCAGATTGTTTGCTGTGAGCCATCTGGAAAAGAGTCTGCCCAAGGGATATAAGTGTTGTTCTGGAAGACCACAATTTTTCAAATGTTGGACTGAGAGTTCATTTTTCTAAGGAATTCATTATATGGGTTGAATTCTTCTCTGCAAATACCACACTTCAGGAAATATATTCCTGTATACTTGCAAACAACACCATATGTGTTTACTTATCTATCCAATGGAACAAGAGTATTGTGAAGGAAGTAAAAAAACATTATTTTAATCCTGTTTTAGGTTCACAGAAAAACGGAGCAGAAAGTCAAGAGATTTCCCATATAACTCCAACCCCAATATGTGTTTGGTCTCCTCCGGTAACATGCACCACTGCAGTGTGCACGTACCAGAGCTGCTCAATCAATCAACAGTCGTACATCACTATCATCCAAAGCCCATGTCTCACATTACATTCTATGGGTTTGGATAAATATACACTGACATGCATCTATCACTGTAATATGCTATACAATAGTCTCACAGCCCTAAAATTTCTGTGCTCCCCCATCCCTCCCTCTTTTCTCCCCTAAACCCTAGCAACCTCCCACTTTTCAGTCACAACGTTTTACTTTTGCCAAATTGCTGTGCTGTCGGACTCATACAGTGTGTCACTTTTTTCAGATAACCTTCTTTCACTTAGTAATACACAGGGTTTTTTTTCCTCTGTGTCTTTTCATAGCTTCATAGCTCATTTCTTTTCAACACTGAATCATATTCTACAGTCTGGCTGTACCACAGTTTGTTTATCTAGTCACCTACTGAAGAACTTCCTAGCCGCTTCTGAGTCTGGCAATTATGAATAAAGCTACTGCAAACATACACACGCAGGGTTGTATTGTTGGTATAACATCTTGAATCATTTGGACAAATTTCAAGAGGCACAACTGCCGGATCCTATGGTGGGAGTATGACTTTTGTGTTGTTGTTTTTTTAAATCAAACCCTCTCCCAAATCAGCTGTAATTCTTTGCATTCCCAGTGAGTGAGAGGTCACTGCAATGCTTTCTTATCAGCAGCTGGTACTATCATAGTGTTTTGTTGGCTTTCTGAATGGGCTTGTTTCCATCATTTCTAAGTAGGACATTTCTGTGTAATTGTTATGAACTGGATGTTTTGTCCATCCATTATGGATGCTCTAGCATCATTGTGACAGTATTAGGAGGTGAGGTGTTTGGGAGGAGCTGAAGTTTACATGAGGATGTGAGGATGATGTCCTCATGGTGGCATAGATAACCCTGTGAGAACAGAGAAATTTCTCCACTGTCCCTATCTCTCTACTATGGAAGGACATAGCAGGAAGATGGCGATAGGTAAGCCAGGAACAGGGCTCCCACTGGGAGCTGCCTTGGCTAGTAGCACTGTAACTGAGTCCCACAGACTGAGAGATTTATAAAGAATATATTATTCCTTACAGTTCTAGAGGCTGGAGAGTCCAGGATGGAGGCACTGCCTCTGGGGAGGAACATCTTTCTGCATCAGGAAGCATCACATGGTCACAAAGCAAGCGGCCACATGAATCTCTCTAGGTGAGGAATGACTACCTTAAGAATCACAGAAGTGCTCATCACAGGAGGGCACGGGGACAGAGCCCCTGCAACATAATCAGTTCTTCAAGGCCTCAACTCTCAACACTGTTACATAGTGATTCTGTTTCCAATATATGAACTTTAGGGAGCACATTCAAACAACAGACAGCAGAGCTAAGGTTGAAACCATCACCACTATCCATCACCACTATTTCTAGAGCTTTATCTTCCCAAATGGAAATTCTGTTCTCATTAAACACTAACTCTCATTTTTCCTTTCTCAGTCCCTATTCATCCCTATTCTACTGTCTATGTCCATGATTCTGCCTACTATTAGTGAAGTCATATAATACCGTCTTTTTGTGTCTGACTTACTTCACTTACCATACCCATCTTCAGGTTCATCTGTGTTGCAAAATGTGTCAGAATTTCATTCATTATTTCTTTTTTTTTTTTGTCAGTCATAGGGTTTGAACTCAAGGCCTGGACGATGTCCCTGAGCTCTTTTGCTCAAGACTAGCATTATACCACTTTGAGCCACAGCACCACCTCTGGTGTTTGACTGGTTAATTGGCTATAAAGAGTCTCACAGGGACTTTCCTGCCCCTATGGCTTTGAACCACAATCCTCAGATCTCATTCTCCTGACTACCTAGGATTATAAGCATGAGTCACTGGCACTTGGCTTAGAATTTCATTCTTTTTTAGTTAAATAATATCTTATTATACATATATACTATAATTTTGTTCATCTTCCTTTTTGTTAGTGGATATTTGGGCTATTTCAGCCATTTGGCCATTGCAAATAGTAATGCTGTGAACGCTGATATAAGAATCTCTCTTTGAATCCCTGATTCTAACTATATGCCCACAAGTAGAATTTCTGTATATGCTGATTTTATGTTTAACTTTTTCAGGTAAAGACCAACTTGTTTTCCATAGCAGTTGCAATATTTTATGTTTTCACAATGGACTCACAAGATTTCTAACCTCTCCACATTCTGGAAAACACGTATTTTCCACTGTACCTTAGTCCTTTTTTGCTTTTGTTTTGTTTTTTGGGTGTTTTTTTTTGCCAGTCCTGAGGCCTGAACTGTGGTGCTATCAGTGAGCTTCTTTTGCTCAATGCTAGTGTTCTACCACTTGAGCCACAGCACCACTTCTGGCTTTTTCTGAGTAGTTTATTGGGGACAGGAGTCTCACAGACTTCCCTGCCTAAACTGGCTTCAAACCGCCATCCTCAGATCTCAGCCTCTGAGTAGCTAGGATTATAGGCACGAGCCACTGGCACCTAGCTTTATTTCTGAATACAACATAATGTTCACATGTGAAAACAAGCATACCTGTCAAGAATCAAACATATTCTCTGTATATTGGTATGACTGGGGTAGTTACTTCTTTGTAGCTAGTTTGGAGAGCACTGCTGGCTACATGACTCTTCCTCTCTCTAGTATCCTCGTTCATCTACCCTTGCACTATTATCCCCAATTTACCAGCCCTCCCATAAATGTCACCCCAACTCTAGAGGCCATTTTACTTTCTGTAATGCTCATGAGCTGCAGTGCTGTCTGGGGGCATCTCACACCAGCAGAGCATGTTTTCCATACAAATAAATGGCTTTCAAATTCAGCTGTGTCCCAGGGGCCAGCTGTCCATCACAGATGATTTCTCATCAGTTTCTTGGTTCTGCATAATTATTCCAAACCTCCACCACTGTTTCTAAGTCAACATTTCCTCTACCCAATCCTCAGTAGAACTCAGCTTTTGAATTTTGGAGATCATCCAGGATTCTCTTTTTTAACTTACCTTTCAAGAAGGTCTTATTTCTGCCGGTCAGAGAGTATAGTTTCTGCTGAAAGCAAAATTATCACCCAGGCCCTTGAGCCCCTGTCCTGTTGGCATGTCCAGGACTTGGGCTCCACAGACTTTCTCCACTCCTCCCTTCTTGTTATCCCCCATTCCAAATCCTTCCTGGAAATGTACTAAGTCTAGTCCATCCTAGAAGACATGGAGTTGTTTACCTGATCACACAATAGTTATCACTTGTTACATATGCTTTATAGGAATCCCATATAAAGTGTCTGACTGACTGAAAACAACAAGGATAGAATTATTTCATGATTCTATAGTTGTAGAAGCCTAAAACTTAGGTGTTGTCAGGGCTATGATCTCTCTGTTCTAGGAAAGCCTCAGCTATGGGTGGCTCCTGGCCATCCTTGTGTGCCTGGCATGGTTCACCACGCCAATCTCAGCCTCTCCTGCCACACTGCATTCTTCCTGTTTATCTGTGTCCAAATTTCCCATCATTACAAGGGAACCATCCACTGTATTTCTTCTACCCAACCAGATTCAGCCTTAACTTGATTCCTTATATTTACTTGATACAGATGCAAAGACTCTGGATCTAAATAAGGTAATGCTCTGAGTTTGCAGGGCAGACATTTGGGGAAGACTCAATTCAACTCAAAATACTTCTGTTTCTGCAAACATCCTCTACAAGCTATCTGCCCACTGCTTAGGAAGAGTTCACTAAGGAGAACACAAACCTAACTCCAAGCTTCACCTTATTAAATGGTCTAGCTGCATCTGACACTGACTACCCAACCCTCCTTTGTGAAATCTCAGTTCTTCTCTCTAAGTTTTTCTCCTACTTTCCGACCAATTCCTTCTTTGCAGGGTTTCTCTCTTCAGTGATGGTGCTCCCAAACATATTCTTCTGTGCTCATTTTTCCCCATTCCTCCTGGGTGGTTTTTATCCACTTTTGGGGTTGAAAGACAACTATATATGAATTACAAATCTGAATATCTAGCCTACATTACACACACACACACACACACACACACACACACACACACTCTCTCTCTGTAGACTTGAATGTTCATTTGTTTAGATGTAGTTCAAGCATTCAACTTACCATTTTCCCTGAATAGACCTTCAGTTTTTTTCTACTTATAATGTATCAGCACCACTGATCTGCTAACTCAGTTTACCTTTATATTTAATATATTATTTAATACTCTATTATTAAAGACATTTAATAATAAAGTATTGCTTATCGGTATGCAGTATATAACATCATATAAACTATATATATTTGCCTTTTTTATCATATTCACTAATACAAAAGAATATAGTCACACATACAATAAATAATAATGATAGTACTAAACAAGCACCCCAGAAACCCACCATCAATAGAAAAACAGGACTATCCAAGACCCCTCCAATTACCTATGCACTTCCCACTTCTGTGTCCCTTCCCGTACTTCCCTAATTAGGTTTTTATTATTTCTTTTCCATGTTGTTTTATTACAAACATATGCATCTCTAGATACCTATTGTTTAATGTTTTGATTTTGAGCTTTATATCTTCATATTTATATAAATAAAGTCATTTGCTTTGGACTTGCTCTATTCATTCCACCTCATGTTTCAAATGTCCATTCTTGTTGATACATACAAGTATAATTCACTGGTTCCATGCTATGTAATATTTCACTGTAAGAATTAACTAGAAAACATAAGTTTTTGAAAAAGTATTCATATCAATAAGAGAAACTATAAAGTATCTAGAAACAAACCAAATGAAAGACAGATAAGATAGATACATCAGACTTCCTATAATTTTTCCAAGTCCCACCTAAATCCCTACCCAACACAAGGCAAGGAAAACCTTCATTGCCTTTCATTTGCACATCTTACTTCATCATCTTGTGATTAGTTTTTTTGATCCAATGTGTCAGTTTGTGAGTACAATGCATCTTGATCAATGTCATCCCTTCCATCATTCTCCCCCAACCCCACTCATGCTTTTGAGTTACCTCAGTGTATCTCAATATATTCCATAATTCTGTCCTGAGTCTTGCTGTGTTCAATCAATTATTCCCATCATCTAAGAACCCTGCCAGTATGTGAAGCTGACTATATGAATATGAGCACCAAGCTCCAGAATTTCTTACTTCCATATTTTCACCTTATTTTCAGAAATACACCACTCTCATCCCTTTTGTTTGTTCTCTCAAATACACGTACACCTCCATGCATACACACATGCACAAAAAACACATATCTTAACCTGGTAAGCTTCCACTAGATTAGCTTGACTTAGGCAACTAATCAATAGAAAATTCCCCAGTAAAATGCTACCCATGTTCCACACTGTAGATCATGAATCCCTCTTCTTCAGTCCAGTGACTGGTAGAGTTAACAGTTGTGCTTATTGCTATAAGCATGGGCATGGGAACAGTATGTGTGCATGTGCAACACAGAAAATAGCACTCTTTAAAAGGCCATGTTGTACTATTTCATCACTGACTTCTCTTCCAGTTTGTAGTGTTTCTATAAAGCCATGACTAGCTCATGCTGGTTATATTCATCTCTGACCTCCTCTACCTCCACAGAGCTTGAAACTCAAGTCTTAGAGTGAAAAGAGTTGCAATTTTTCTGTGTGTCATCATGAAAGTGAGAATTCTTAGAATATTTAGAATCCTTTTCTTTTATAATTACTAGGTTTGTCATGTTTTACAAATGAATATTCATCAAATTTTATGAAGAACAGCTGTGTATAGACTCCACTCTGTCAATGTATTCCTGAGGCAGAACATTCATGGCACCCTCACTCTGGCTGAGAGATAACACTTCTTGAGGAGATAGGTAGTGTTGGGAGGGATGGGGGAAAACAACGAAGGGGGTGATATTGACCAAGAGGCATTATACACAAACTGACATATTGAATGGATGGTAGCCCTTTTGTACAGCTACTTGAAGGCAATAAAATTTTAGAAAAAGAGTTAACACTTCTCCAGTAACTGGATTATTCACCAGAGAATAAGAGGAAAGGACCTCATACATCTGGATCCCAACATTATATCACATAGTGCTTTCATAAAAGTGCCAGGTACTAATACATGAAAATATTCCCTTAAATTTCTCTAACAGAATCTCTCTGCCTTCAAATTGTATAACATATTATTAGTGAGTTAAAGGCCATTAATTAAAACAGAACTAGTTAGCCTCAAGTCACTATAATTTATTAATTCTCTGCTGAAAATATATTTTTAGCTTTCTCAAGAAAAATTGCATAACCAAGTATTGCCCTACTTTCCTCAAATCTAGTTATTCTACTTGAAATGCTGTAATATGGAAATATGTTCCTCGTTAACAAGCATCCATCTTCTGGCAGTGTTTTCTATTAGTGAGGTTTATAATTTTCTGGACTCCACACAGAGGACTAAACCTCCCCTCAAAAGAAAGGACCAGAGCCATGCTAACTGAAATAGAAGTGACCAGATATATAGGCAGCTCCCTCTGGGAATTGCCATCACATGCATACTAAGCAGCAAAGCTATTCAAGAGCATTAAAGATAACAGGCACTTTCGTTATCTTAAGAGATTTTCATTTTCACTTGACATCAAGGAACTATATACCAAATACTCAGAAATCAAGGACAAGACACGTGTGAAAATGGACAAGGTCCTCCTGGTACCCTAGAAAGTTTGTGACCCTTTTCTCACAAGCAGCACTTCCCAGTCCCCACCCACCCCAGTAATTAGGACAAGGTTAGATAGTAAGCGTGTTACAACCACAGAGGAAGAATTAGAACCAGGTTCATAAAGACTGAGGACTCATGCGGTACACATGCACAGTCGTGTTTTACTTAACCATTAAGAATAAATAAAACTATGCCATCTGCTACAAAGTGGATAGAACTGGAGACTGTTTTGTGAAGAGAAATAAATCCATTTCATAAAGACAAGTACCCATGTTTTCTCTCATTTGTGAAAGAAAGGGACAACAAAATGAAACAAAACCTCCAAAGTAAAAAGAAAGGAGGTGAAAGGGGAAGGAAAAGGTGAACAAGAGATAATGAATAGCAGAGGGAGTGAGTATGATCACAATACATAGTACATATGGATGAGAGCATCATAATACACCTTAATATGTATAATCTGACATGTGACAATAGAAAAGGAGAGAACTAGGACCTAACATTATCTCAGCAGGCAGGAGGTCATCAGTCAGATTTAACAATAGGTGCTTGCTGTGATGGTAAATGTGAAGTCCTGCTCTTAAAGCAGTAACACTAGTAGAAGATCCATTAAAAGTGCCAAAATTAAAAGATTTGGACATTGTAGTTGACTGTGAGGTTATTATATACTAGTAATAAGAATATTACTTTCAAGGACTAATGTTATCTAAGACTGCATGTCTTCAGGTTAGTATGTAGAAAGAGGGACAATAGTTCCTTTTAGTAGTGGTATGCAGAGAGCAGGTGGTTTGTATGTACTTCTGGATGCCATATTTTAAGTGCTGTACTAACTACAGATTATTAAATAGTGACTTACAATAGTGAGGAAATTTGCTCCATCCCGTATTTTACTAAAGCTAACTAAAACAGAAACACAAACATAACAGAGATTCTGTCTTGTACTCTGAAGTCCTGATATTTAAAGTTAAACTTCGCTGGAATCATTTTTAAATAAAATAAGAAAAAATGAAGATACAGTAAGGAATTGTAAATGAAGATAAGGAATTGATCTAAAATATAATGAATGTTTCCCTGATCTCTATCTGTTTAGAGCTGAAATAACTGGCATTATTTTTGCCTAAACTTCTACAGTCAGAGCTATAACTAATCATGTGCATATGGTAGTTAATTAGAAGGCAAACATAACAGCCACATTTGGAATCTGATGATAGTGATAAATATCACAGTCAGCTAATATGATATTAAAAAAGAAACATTACTGGAGCTAGATATAAGCACTAGAACACAAATATTCTATTCCTTTAGATACCTTTATTTAACATAAACTAAGAAAGTAATGTTCTAAATAAAAAAATAATTGCTACCAATGTTTTGAACTGGCATAATTGTACATAGTCACAGGACAGGGTCTGATCATTGGGTACATGCATACACAACGTGTAATGACAAATTCAAACTAGCATTTCCATCTCCTTAGGCATTTGTAATTTCTTTGAGTTACTGTAAACTCTAGCTGTCCCAAGGTCTATAAAATATTAGATTTTATTATTCTTATGCAACTATATTTTGGTATCCATTATCCAACTTTCCTCTTTTTTTCTCCTCCCTCATATGATAATTTTTAATAAGTAAAATTTGAGTATTTTTAAATCTTTGAAGCTCTCTGTCCAAAAGAAAAGACTATTATATAAGTATCTAGAGTCATCACCCATTTCTTACCAAAAAAGCATGATATAATAACTACCTCTCTGAAATGAGATGTTAAAACAATGTAGAAAAGGAGTTGTTTTATTCACATGTTGGCAGTAAACCCAGTGCTATTAATACAAATTATCAGCTCCCTAAGAGAACCATTGGTTTAAAATATAAATGTACTTACTCTATTCATAGTAAGTCCTTTGCCTTCTGCAGCAGCAAAGAAGCAACTATGCAACTTATTGATGGTTCAATATTGCAATGTAAGTGCCTTAATTTAGCCAATAAATTTACTAGAGTTCCTTTAAACTTCCATGTATAGTTTTCAAGTCACTAAATTCTCAAGGAATATAAATTTCCACTATATTTGCACTCACTAAAGCTTAAACTGCCAGGATCTTATAAGGTCTCAAATTCAATATTCAGTGGTGTTAAGGAGGGACCTGTTCATTCAAGAAGCATCTATACCAATGCCTACCATTTCCTTGAGAACTAGACTTAAGTGCCTAAAATGCAAACATAAATTAAACCTGGCCCTTCTCTTCCAGAGGCTTATAGACTCCTATAAAATAATCAGATAAACAACTAAACACCAAAATCATGGCACATTGAGGAGTGGTATCAGAGAAGC
Source organism: Perognathus longimembris pacificus (assembly GCF_023159225.1). Taxonomy (NCBI): domain Eukaryota; kingdom Metazoa; phylum Chordata; class Mammalia; order Rodentia; family Heteromyidae; genus Perognathus; species Perognathus longimembris. The sequence continues at coordinate 28,157,462 of NC_063171.1, forward strand.
CCACATACCAGGCACTGGAACACAGAGAAGAGCCAGGGAAGGGAGGGGTCAGCGAGGCTCTGAAGGCAAGGTAGATCCTGACCTGCAACTACCCTTGCAAGAGATGGCAGAAAGAATTCCAGAGAAGGATAAACAGGAACAAATATGTTTACTGTTGCTAAAAAAAAAAAAAGGGTTAACGGGGCTGGGTATATGGCCTAGTGGCAAGAGAGCTTGCCTCGTATACATGAGGCCCTGGTTCGATTCCCCAGCACCACATATACAGAAAACGGCCAGAAGTGGCGCTGTGGCTCAAGTGGCAGAGTGCTAGCCTTGAGCAAAAGGAAGCCAGGGACAGTGCTCAGGCCCTGAGTTCAAGGCCCAGGACTGGCCAAAAAAAAGAAAAAAGGGTTAACCACATGTACAATCTAACAGTGAATGATTAAGAAGCTCCCCTGGGAAAGTACTACCCAGGGATTCAAACTGTCAAAATGTGGTATATTGCTCAGTATCCCACCAGCAATAGTTAATGTGTATTGCGTGTGCACTTGCATGTGCACATGCACGCACACATGCCAGCCCTGGAACTTGCAATCCAGACCTGGATGTTGTCCCTAAGGTTTATTATTGTTGTTGTTATTTTGTTTTGCTCAAGGTTAGTGCTCTACAGCTCCACTTCTAACTTTTTGGTGGTTCATTGGAGATAAAGAGTCTCATGGACTTTCCTGCCTGGACTGTCTTTAAACCTTGATCCTCAGATCTCAGCCAGATAAGTAGCTAGGATTACAGGCATGAGCCATCAGCAACTACCTTTAGGTATATTTCTAAGAGGAAATATACTCTGGATATAGTGACAAAAGCCAATGGCGAGTAAATCAATATCTCAAACTCACTTTGGCTGCCTGAGCAGGCCTCTTCAGAAACATCATTATTCAGAAATACATTTCTTTACAAATAAGTTTTTAGAAAATGGGAATGCAAGTCATAAATACCAGTAGAAATAGGCAAGTCACCACACACAAATAGAAAGCTAAAGTAAAGCACTGCACTGAAGTTTCCAAGTTTGAGTTCTACTTCAGTGCACCTGATAAGCAATTGAAGCCCCAACCATGTTCATTAAAAGAGCAAGGAATATGAAATCTGCAACATTTCCCTTTCTTGAAATCCAAGTATGAGCCCTATGAACATAATTGTCAATCAGCAGAATCATTACAACTGAGAATCTAACCACTAACCATCATTATTTGAACTCAGGTTTCAACAAATATGAGGCTAGCAGGGTTTACAGTGTCTTAAAGAGAATTTAGACATAGGAAAACATGTAAGTGACAGATACTATCGTGTTTGCTACTTAGGGTATTTGGGACACAATATTGCAATCAAAGCATGGCCAGTTATTCAGGGTTTCCATATGACTAAACCAAAGGTCATTGACATTATAAAATAGTAACCCTCTGTACATCACCTTTACAATAACAATGAAAACATTTAACCAAAAAGTCATTTTAAGCATGCAGATGAATATTTTAACAACTTCACTGAGATATAGCCGATATACAAGAAGTTGCACATATATGAAATTCAATCTGATAAGCATATGCAGATATATAAGCATATAAAACTATCACCATAATCAAGATAAATACACTCATCAGCACCAAAACTTGCCCTCATATACCATAGTAAAGCTTTCTTCCCTCAGCATCACTCTTCCTCCCCATAAAACAACTGATTGTGCTATCTGTTACAACCAAAGTTTCATTTTCTAGAATTTTCTATTAAAAGTAAGCATATGATACATATTCTCTTCGGGGTGGGAGGTGATGAGGGAGGTGGGTGGTCTAGATTCTTTCAGTCCACACAACAATTCTGAAAGTGATCCCAGCGACTGAGTCTTTCCTTCCTTTTTATTACTGAGTGGCACTGGATTATTTGGATATTCAACCATTGTTTATAATTTGATCATTTGGCTGTTTCCAGTTTGGATATAGCTATACTTAAGTCTTTGTGAAGGCTATTAAATCCATTTCACAGGTAAATAATTAGCAATGGATTGGCTGAGCCACATGAAAGATACTTATTTAATTTTTTAATAAAGTCCAAGCTGTTTCCCAAAGTAGTTAGACCATTTTACACTTAACACCCAAGAAGTGTGAGAATTCTAGTTCTTCCATGTCTTCATTTACATTTTGTATGGTCAGTCCTTTTAGAAATCCTGAAATTGTAGAGTAATATTTCATGGACTTTAAACCTGCACTTCCCTAATACCTAATTAAAATTATATGGACTCACTTCATGTCTAGCAGTACTGTTCTCCTCAGTCTACCCTTGGGACACTCTGAGTCTTGGTCCTTGACATTTCAACACACATTCAGCTAACAGAAGTATGAATATGTGGGTACGGTTTATGGCACATAAGTTAGTAAAATCTTGCAATTTTTAAATGTAGTTCTGCATTTATAGTTCATAAATTAGTAATATTTTAAATATTTAAATAGATTTCGCAATTTCCACATTAGTAATATTTTGAATGGGAAAGCTAGTTCATGATCAGCAAATCCCTAAGCTTTCCCTAGTTAAATAAATTTGTTTTTCAATAATGACATTGAAAAAATCACATGAATATTCTTTACTAAAATAAAAATCAGATAAACCTGAGTTAGCCACATCATCACTTCTTAACCAACATACTTAAACTGCAAAGATGAGGAAGTCCCATAGCTGTAATATTTTCAGAATTCTTGAATGTCTGAATACTAGGAAGTAGATTCCTGTTCATAATTTAGTTGTAGCTTCAAATCTTGACCTTAGTAACAGGATTCCATTTTAACCACATGAGTCATTCGGTGTGTGGGTCAGGTGACTATTTAGGAAATTGGTGCCTCCAGGAAACTCCTGTGTGAGGAAGTATGTTCACTGGGGTCCCAACAGAAGCAGCAGCAGGGGGAAGTTGTTTTCCTTGGCTATACTTCTTTCACTGACTATCTTATCAGTGAAGAGCTGCCTTCCTTTTGCTCTTCAAGTGATCAGATCAATCAAAAGCTCACTCTTGTGCAAGCTGGTTTATAGAGTGTGGGATATTTTCCCTTTGCATTGGCCTCTTGAGAGTCTTTCTTATTACTCTTTCATTCTCAAGCATGCAAAACACTTAAAAAATAAAGTGACAATTCAACTTTAGCACTCAAAGAATAGCATTCTTAATCCAGCTCATTCTTAAAACATCTCAGTATAAACTCCTCCTACTTTCCTTATCCATTATAAATTAGTGCCTTGATTAAAAATTTAGTGGAACTGCTTAAACTGTCAAGTCTCAAGCAACTTACCAAAAATACCCTTTTATTTGTGTAACATATTAACACTTCTCAGTGTTTTTAAATATGTTATTTTAATTCTCTGAAATGTTAGATTTGTCGCATCAACTGTCAAACACATTGGATTTGCTCTCTGTTCACTGCAACTAGAGTGCTTTTAGGGTCAGAAATAATTCATAAACCTCTCTGAACTTATGGAAGATGGAATTACCATCAGGTGCTAACCTGTGGAAGAAGCAGAGCCGTAGCCACCTAGGCAATGAGATTTTAAGAGTGTGAAAAAGTCTCTAGGAAAACAAAATCCCTTGGCTTCTCTACATAGAACTCCACTAGTGGAGATTAATCGCTGTGACACAGGAGACTGCTTTTTCTGCTGGAATGCTACAAAGGCCGATGGGAAAAGAACACTTTCAACTGTCAGCTTCTTGTATCTACGTGAAAACAAACTGAGCTGATGTTCTGGGAAGACTGTCAAGGTGCTAAGAGGATATGAAACCCAGGTGTCCCCGAGAGACAAGAGACAAAAGACTCCAAGGAGCAAAAATAGAGAGTGGAAACAGCAAGTAAGGGCCAAAAGAGAACAAGTATCATTTGTTTAACTACTTTGTTGTTGTTTTCTTACCTTAAAGAAATCCTGAAGGTCATAAACAATAAAGGAAGCTATTATTAGTAATATACCTAAAACTACTATTGATCAAACTGTTGAACACAAAGTTAAATAAAAGCTCACAGTATTTGCTGTGAAATTCTCAATTTCTGTTATGGTGAAATTTTAAAAGTTTAAACTGCTGATAAACCCTTTAAAAAGATCTAAGCTCCATCAAGTAATGCAAATCTTCTTTGTCAACATATGTACACATAACACCTACTGGAGAAAATGAACCAAAGGACATGTGAGTACCAGTCCACACATGCGGGCTCAGGCAAATACACACAAGCAAACTCAAGAGTCCTATTGATTAAAACTCTTTGGAAATGGCAGGCATGTCTAGATTCATACTGGGAAGAAATGAAGCCTCAGAGCTCTGATTCACAGGAACCTCAAGAACCCACCCTATCATGCCACCTTCAGAGCAACAGCTATTTATTCCCTTTTCTTGCCTCACTTCTGACAGCTGGCACTGCATGATCACCCCACCATGCCACCAGTTGAAAAAGACATGTAATGATCATCCACCAAATTCTGAAGCACTGAGAAGATTTATACACACTCATCACAGATTCGCAATTACTTTATCTCCCAGCAAACCACAGCAGGATAAGAATTCTCCCATCAGTCAGTATAAGCTTAGATAAAAGCCCCTCAGTCTTATGGAATTATAAAGGTGGGAATGTAACATATACAAGACGGTACTTTCCAAGCTACCAAATAACCCCTTTCTTAGCTGCTTAAAGGGAGGCAGGTGTAGGTGTAAGGTTGTGTGTGTGTGTGTGTGTGCACGTGTGATAGTACTCTGGCTTTAACTCCAGGCCTGAGTATGGTCTCTTAGCTTTTTTATCAAGGCTAGTTGAGCCACAAATCTAATTCAGATTTTTGCTGGTAAATTGGAGGTAATTGTGTCATGAACTTTTCTGCCTGGAATGGCTTCAAATCTTGATCGTCACATCTTAGTCCGCTGAGTAGCTAGAATTACAGGCATGAGCTAACCAGCACCCAGTTTTTTTTTATTGTAATTTAACTTTAAGCCTGAAATTGTGGGTTTGCACCATTTGTTTATCCTATGTCTCTTTGTCATTACACAACTACTCTTGTGCATCCATCATTTGATAGCTAGCTTATACTCCATAGGAAAGTTGAAGGCCAAATACACATTGTAGGAATATAGTCATCTTAAAGTAAGAACACAGACACATTAACTAACTGAACTAACTTAGCTTTTTCTATTTCTCTGCTATTACTCTCTAAAAGACCAATTTGGAAAGGCTTTCTGTAGCTAAAACTTGATGATTTAAAAAAGGCAAAAGCATCCACCCAATATGCAGATGAAATTCTTCTCAAGATCACTCTCCTCCCTGGCAAATAGGCCACATAAAGGAAGCTATCCCATGGACTAAAAGAATTAGATTTTCAGGAGGGGTTCCAAGCTTGATACAAACTTAAGTTCTTTCAAGCAGAAAGCCCCTACTAACTGACTCATACTTTGCACCCTTCTGTCACCTAAAAAATGTCTGGGCCGCACACCTCTATAGTACCTCAGAAGCATCATTAAATTTTTAGCTAATATGATGTTCCCAACTTGGAGATGCAACTTGCAGCAAACTCTTTACCTGGAAGTAATAATTATATGATTTTTTATCATATCATTCACACACCAGTGCTAAAAAATAATTCCAGAAAACACTTTCAGGAGTGATGGAAATCAAGATCCTTACTGTTGATCATTAACAAAGGTTAAAGGTAAACAGAATCTCATCTGTATTTTCGGCTGTGATGAATGATCAGAATTAAGATTTATCCTCACATACTAAATAAGCAAAAGATCGTATCAGATATATAGATGAACGACAATGTTCAGAACAATCAGAAATAGCGAATGCAAGACAGTAAAACTTGGGAGAAACAAAGGTGGTAACTTAAGTTGTTCCAGCTTACTGCCTAGAGAAAACACCAATTCACAGCACATGGAGAAAGTAACCAAACTGATCTAAACAAACAGCTCAAATGCTGTACAATAGATGAGTAGATCCCAAACCCTGATACCTACACACAATGGAATTTTACACAGCCATTAGAAAGAATGTCATTTGCAGGGAATAGATGGTCCTAGAACAAATCATGTTAAGTGAGGTAAGCCAAGATAAGAGACAAATGATGCATGTTTCCTCTCGTATTCAAAGCTAGATCTAAAATACTCCAGAACACAATAAATTATACAGGACTCTAAACATTCACATACAATGAGACCCATCGAGGATATTTCTAGGTGAAGAACACAAAGGCACAATGCCTATGTGCCTCTGATCATATAAAGTAGTATTTATGTAAATGAACTATAGTAAATGGAAACAAGGTTTTTTTTCTTTTTCTGTTTTTTTCTAATCAATGATATCTTAAATAACTAGTTTCTAAATTTTCAAGGCCATTTGTAGTATCTCATATCTTTAACCCTTGAGGAAAAGAGAAAGATCTTGGTTCCTCCTATCTGAGGATAGCCAGGCAAAAGGATAGCATTGAAACTCCTTTGTACCACTATTTAAAGATAAGTTTTTAAAAAGGAAAAAAGATTCTAAACAAGCACAGTACAAGTTGGGCAAACTTGTAACCCCCAGATTTGTGAGAGGCAGGGAGGTAAGGAAAATCATAGTCTGAGGCTGGCCTCAATCAAAAGCATGAGTCCCTATCTTAAAAATAACCAGAGTAGCTGGCACTGGTGGCTCACACCTGTAATCCTAACAACTCAGGAGGCTGAAATACAAAGATCATGTTTTGAAGCTTGCCTGAGCAGGAAAGTCTGTGAAACTACAAGAGTCTTTTTTCTTTGTTGTTGTTTTCTTTTCTTCTTGTCTTGTTTGTTCAATTATCTGTCTTTGGGAAGATGAGGTGGGCACAGAAATGGAGGGCCAAAAAAGGGTAAACCAATGCAACAGTGGTACTCATTAGACACTATGTTGAAAATGAACTATTTAACTTGTGGGATGGAAGGGAAAAACTGGGAGAGAAAAAAGGGAAGAAGTAGCCTTGTCCAAAAGAAATGTATCATCTTTATAATAACAAAAAATAAAATTATCAAAAAAGAAATGAAAACAGGGGCTGGGGATATGGCCTAGTGTCAAGAGTGCCTGCCTCATATACATGAGGCCCTGGGTTCCATTCCCCAGCACCACATATACAGAAAATGGCCAGAAGTGGCGCTGTGGCTCAAGTGGCAGAGTGCTAGCCTTGAGCAAAAAGAAGCCAGGGACAGTGCTCAGGCCCTGAGTCCAAGCCCCAGGACTGGCAAAAAAAAAAAAAGAAAGAAATGAAAACAATTGATTATAACAATTTCTCAAAGAATAGGAGGAAGAATTCAGAGTTCAAGGAAGCCATGACATGTATAATTTTGTGGAGCAAGCTGCTGATTAGAAGGGAATTGCACAGAAAGGGAGCTCCAGAGCCTAGAAGAGTCCCATGAACACTGATTAGTGCAAGTTCAGGAGAATGTTACTGAACACTAGATGCTTTGAACTTTTATTCTTTGAAAATCAATAACATAGTTACACACTGTTCCCTATTAAGTCAAAATAGCTACCAACTCCAACTCTCTCTGCTCTTCAGTGAGCCATGAATATGCCCACATTAGCACTTTGCACAGGATCTTGCTTCTTTTAATTATTTTCTTCAACATAGCCAACTGGGATCACACACTGTTCCTCAAAGACTTCATGACTTCTAATACTGCATAAAAAATGAAATCTGGGGAGCTGGGAATATGGCCTAGTGGCAAGAGTGCTTGCCTCCTACACATGAGACTCTAGGTTCGATTCCCCAGCACCGCATATATGGAAAACGGCCAGAAGGGGCGCTGTGGCTCAGGTGGCAGAATGCTAGCCTTGAGCGGGAAGAAGCCAGGGATGGTGCTCAGGCCCTGAGTCCAAGGCCCAGGACTGGCAAAAAAAAAAAAAGAAAATGAAATCTGGGCTGGGAATATGGCCTAGTGGCAAGAGTTGCTTGACATTATATACATGAAGACTTGGGTTCGATTCCCCAGCACCACATATATAGAAAACAGCCAGAAGTGGCGCTGTGGTTCAAATGGCAGAGTGCTAGCCTTGAGCAAAAAGAAGCCAGGGAAGGTGCTCAGGCCCTGAATCCAAGGCCCAGGACTGGCAAAAAAAAGAAGAAGAAGAAGAAATCTGGTACTCTGAGCCCGTTTCCTCTGATCTCCTTTTATTTTCCAAAGTACTTAACACTATCTAACCTACCACATAAATTACTTAAATTACATTGTCTGTCTTACCCTATAAAATCGGGGTTGCCTACCTTGATCATATGCCATACATAGACGCTCACAATAAATATTTGTGGAGTGGATAACTAAGTGAATGAAGTTTTCAGCTAAGATCTTCTAATTATTTTTAAATGTTTTTATTACTATCCTTCAAGCTGGGCAAAGGAGTTGCCATTTAACAAAGCAGTTTATGATTTATCTAATATCTCCCGCCTGCCCCCAATATTGGTGCCATCTGTTATTTCCTTGAAGTTGTATTGTGTAAATAATTGTATTCATTTATCATTTTATTTTTTGTGGTTTTTATGGTTTTAATTTTTTGTGGGTTTTTTTTGTAAAGGCTGAGAACTGAACTCAGAGCCTTGCACTTGCCAGGCAAATGCTCTTCCTCTAAGCTAAATCCCCAACCCCATTTCCTTTATTTCTTAATTATAAGTCTGGCACTCTACTCTCTTCCACTTTCAGTTGTCTAAGAGCTAGTTGGATTCTTTGGAAAAGGATAAACTCTACCAGCACTTCAGGGGAATAGTCATTTGAATCCTACATCTGAATCTAGAGAAAAGTCACGCCATTTATAACAAAATGGTTCATGCCATTTATAACAAAACAAAACAAAAGCAAGCAACAATTTGAAACATTCTGAATCAAAGATATCAAGTATTTTTCAACATCTTAATAAATACCCATACCACTTTCACTAAATTACACTCTGTATCAATCTTACAAATCCTCTACCTATCACTCTTCAATTAAAAGAAAACATCAAATAATATAAATACACATGACAAAAAATTCAAATAAATCATAGCAATATAAAGAAAAGCCTAAAAGCAACATGCAACTATAGTGACTCATTCCTAATCATAAATCCTCTTTTTGTAAAATGTATGCATATACATCTGCTCATGTCTACAAACCTTTTCTTTAAAGCCAATTTAATCATACACATATTACAACTGTTGTTGTAGAAGACGGCACTGATGTGGAAAAAGGAAATGTGTGTAGGCTGGTGAGCTGGATAACATCACTTTTATTTCTAGTAAGTATGCAGGCAAGACAAAGAACACTATTACAAACAAGGATACCAAGCATCACACATTGTAGTCTACACCTTGGAGGAGTAGACACTGGAGAAGGGTGGGCACAGATAACATGATGCTGAGATAACTCTATGATAGATATCCAAGAGCAGGTCTAGAGCAGCTCACTAAAGAGGAGGGCTCAAAATATGGAAACAACCCAGATGCCCCACTACAGATGAATGGATCCAAAAAATGTGGTACCTGTACACAATGGAATACTACACAGCGATTAGAAATGATAAAATAATGGTATTCGCAGGGAAATGGTCAGATCTTGAACAAATAATGTTGAGTGAGACAAGCCTAGAACACAGAGAACAAAGGGGCATGGTCTCCTTGGTATATGACTGTTAGGGCAGGGGGAGAACAGTAGAGATCATGTCCGTAAAATAACAAACCTCTTTTCAAATGGTATTTCCACATGTTTGGGTCAGTGACTTTACATTATGCATCTAAAACCAAACAATTACTAAGTAAACATAAAAAAGGTCTAGGATAGACCTATCAGAGGATCACAACAGCTCAATAGCTGTGTACATAGGATTATATAAGATGAGGTAAGCAAAATGTACTCCAAGAGAAGGAAACAGGAGGATTTTCTTGTTGTCATTATATTTAATGTACTAGGTGAACTTCCTTTGGCATAACCTCATGTGGTTACTGTATATGATTTTGGTATACTGGATGTTGTATATATACTTACCTGAACTAGGGAAGGGTAAGAAAAATGAGGAAGGGTGTAATAAATATGACAAGAAATGTACTTACTACCTTATTATGTAACTTTACCCCTCTCTGTACATCACCTTGTCAATGAAATTTAATTTAAAAAATAAATAAGTAGAGAAGAGGGCTCATCATTCTTGTGGGGAGTGTTCTCTAGGCCCATCTCTATGTCCTCCAGTCCTCACCTCTGCATTCTCTATTCACTTTCCCAATTCTTGCTCACTCCACACTTAGAGTGTGTACATTTTTCTTAGCTGGACAATTTTGTCCTATCACTCCTGTAGCTTTTTTTCTGCTATTATATTTTCCAGGAAGTACTTAAGGATGTGGCTAACTATTACTGTCTCACAGGTGAGAATAAAAACCCAAGACAACCTTGCTAAATTCAGTTTGTATTTGTATTGTAAATACTTTACCTCTCCACCCACAATTCAAACATATTCTTTCTTCTTGAACACTACCTATAATCCTTTTGGTATAGGAAATGTGTCTTAAATCCAAATAAACAGCTTTTGTATCAGCACAGGAGACCTACAAGTATTTTAAGCAATTTTTACACATTTATGCATGTATATCACTAATGTTAATAATCTCTGTAGTACAGACCCAAACTAATTAAATATTTTAAAAGCAAATGATAAATTAGACAGTAAATTTAAAAACTCAGACAACTTTTGAAGATTGTACCTACCTTCTAAACCAAAACAGACATGTATTATATTCAAATATATTTATGTTTATTAAGAAGTCTGGGGGGGGGGCTGGGGATATAGCCTAGTGGCAAGAGTGCCTGCCTCGGATACACAAGGCCCTAGGTTCGATTCCCCAGCACCACATATACAGAAAACGGCCAGAAGCGGCGCTGTGGCTCAAGTGGCAGAGTGCTAGCCTTGAGCGGGAAGAAGCCAGGGACAGTGCTCAGACCCTGAGTCCAAGGCCCAGGACTGGCCAAAAAAAAAAAAAGAAGTCTGGGGACTGGGAATATGGTCTAGCGGTAGAGTGCTTGCCTAGAATGCATAAAGTCCTGAGTTCGATTCCTCGTAAACAGAAAAGGTTGGAAGTGGTGCCATGGCTCAAGTAATAGCATGTCTGCCTTGAGCAAAAGAAGCCAGGGACAGTGCTCAGGCCCTGAGTTCAAACCCCAGGACTGCCCCCCACCCAAAAAAGTCTGCACAAATGATTGCTGAAAAGTCTAGAGTCTAATCTAAAATAATATAATGATGAAGAGAAAAATATATTGCATATAGGTCAAAAAGTCTTGATAAGGAAATAAAAGAACAATGAAAACTGGATCAAATAGAAACTGTACTTAGCAGTTTTTTGATTAAAGACTCTCTGAAGGACAGACCCTCAAATTGCTTTTGGCATGTCTTATAGAGAAATAAGATATTACTAAATCTTTTTTATAATACTTGCAGATCATTGCATAACCCCAAATTCTTATATTTCGGAACAACAAAAGTTGAAGTAAAAAGAGACAATCCCATCCAGTGTGCTTCTTTTAGAAGCTATTTTTATAATCAGGCCTATAAACATTCGCCAAGACGATAGTCACAGGAAACAATAAAGTTATAGTATGTAGGACACAAACTGGCAATGTCTCTGTGTGTGGCATGTGAGGCCATTTAAAAGGTACTTAGTGAACAGATAGAGTATAAGACAAACTTTGAGGGAAAAAAAATTCCACCAGGTTTGTAGGTTTATAGGTTAATATCGAACTAACACAGTACTTTTAAATCACTTAATGTGAATTTAGTTTGCTTTGAAATATAAGCACCAGTAGTAAATATACAACCATCATGTAAGTCATTAGACTAGCTCAATGCAACTGCAGTCTGCCCTTAGGCTGCTCAACCTAACAACCAACTTCTTCAACTTGTGGGGCATATCATTTGGCAGATGATTTAACCCACCCCCACCTTTCTGGTCAAGTGACCTTGTATCTGTATTTCCTGGGGAGAAGGGAAGCTGAAAACCACAGGAAGAACATACCATGCAGGCCAAGAAAATGCACTGCAAATGTCTCTACCACATCCAGCAAAGGCCATGCAAGGGACATTTGTGAATTCTGTGGGTTGACACACAAGGGGAAATAAGAGAGTGACAGGAGCACTAGTGGTTTCTGCTTGTAATCCTAGCTACTCAGGAGGCTGAGATCTGAGGATCACAGTTCAAATCCAGCCTAAGCAGAAAAGTCAGTAAGACTCTTCTCTCCAATTAACCACCAGAAAACCAGAAGTGGCACTGTGGCTCAAGTGGTAGAGCACTGGCCTTGAACTAAAAAGCTCAGGGACAGTGGCCAGGCCCAGATGGTTCAAGCCCCATAACTGACAACAAAAAAAGGGGGGGGGGAGATAGGAGGAAGTAATAACTATTAATATGAGTATACCTTTTCCTCTCGTATTTAAACATAGTGATAGCTCAATAATTTGTCTTTCAGTCCTCCTCAATATCAATTATTTTTAAATAATCCATTTTTAATGGGAGCAGAGGGTAAAAAGAGAGGATAAAATTAAAGAACTGTTTTTCCCATCAAAGCCCTTTAAGAAGATACAATCCTGCTGTAGACATGACATGGAACAAAGAGATCTCAGACCAGAAAACTGTCATATTTTGTTTGAAATTTCAAGGAAGATATGAGGCTAAATACCTTCCTCTATAATAGAACAACCAAAATAGAAAAAGGAAAAAACACCATTTGAAAAGTCACATTAACTTCATCATAATAAACAGCAATTCTACTGAAATACACAAGTCCTTCATTTTCTTTGAGGAAAAGTTATCTTTCATTGAGTCATTCCTTTCCAGAAATGTGGATGTTATTAAAGGGCAGTTATCTAATGTATGAAGAAATATATTTAGGTCAATTTGTTTACACTGGTTCTCTGAATTTTCTTAAAAATCTTGAGAGCTGAATAAATACTGTTCTTGACTTTATATTACAATGCATATGACTAAACTACTAGAAATTCTAAGTCTCCTATTAAAAGTATAGCTAATGGTTAAGCACAGAAACCCTGGTAACACACACACACACACACACACACACACACACACACACACATCAGTAAAGGTAACAGTTCCTGAATGGACTCTAAAGAGGAGGAAAGGAGAAGGGGAAGGGAGGGGGAAATGGAGGAAAGGAAAGAGGAAGGGAAGGAGAAGCTCCCCATCACAAAATAAAGTCATGTTCAATTTGGTGAGTTGTATAAATATTAAAAGAGTAGTGACCTAGAAAGCACAACCAAATCAGATTTAATGTTGGTCTTGATGAAATATCCTGGAAAACAAGGTTTGTAGAAGAAGTGTTTTTGAGTTCTCAATGAAATAGGTCATAAATGTAAGATCAGTAAGACAAAGTTTCATCTTAACACATGATATAATATCTGTATCTCTGTCCATTTAACAAGCGTATTTCTCTATCTACACTCTTTGAAAAGGTATGTATTTTATTGTTTCCACTATTCAAGGGGGAAAAAAATCCCTCAAACTATCTTCGCAAATGATGAACACTTTCCATACCTTCTGTGTCAGTAATCCTCAAATGCTTTTGAAAAATCTAACATTCCCATTGTTAAACTCCCTGGTCAGAAATTTTCAAATTTAGTTCATTTTTCTGGAATTAAAGCTGTACACTTGATTACTTTGATGGCATTCTGTGTGTCATTTAACCTTTCTAGACTTAACAGAAACCAAAGAGAAGTGAAGTTCTAAGGGGTGAGTGGCTACACAATTGTTACATTTCTACATTGATGCTGGAAGGCTAGGTTGTTATCGGGTTTTTTGTTTTTTTTTTGCATTTACATGTGGCCTTGCTAAGTAGCCTTAGGCGTGCCTTTACGCATGATCCTCCTGCCTCAGCCTCCCAAGGGCTACTATTACAGGTATGTGTGTATTACCATGCCCAGCTAGAATGATAGGAAATGTCCCAACAAAGGGATTCATTAAAAAGAAAGAATAACATATCTAGAAAAAGATGACAACAGTAAGAGTTAGACCATACTGCTAAGAGTATTTTTCAAAATGTGATTCAAAAACCAACAGCTTATAAAGTACCTAGTAATAATTCTTTTAAAAAAGAAAAATCCTTGACAAATAACTCTATTCACAATAGCCACCGGAAAGTAATAAAAGACCTAGACACAAACCTAACCAAGAAGGTAGAAGAATAAAACTTTTTTTAAAAATTGCAGAAGACATCAAAATATGGAACAACCTTCATGCTCATGGATTGGCAAAAAATAATGAAAATGGCCATACTATGACAAGCAATATGTAGGTTCAATAAGATGCCCAGAATCCCAGTATCATTCTTCACAGAAACAGAAATAGCAATCCAAAAATTCATACAGCTGCATAAAAGCTATGGGTTAGCAAAAGTAATCTCGAGCAAAGAGAGCAATGCTTGAATCACAACACTGGACTTCAAATTTTACTACAGAGCCATAGTAATAAAAATAGCATAGTATTGGCACAAAACATCAAGACCAATGGAACAGAAGACTCCAAAATAAAACCACACAGACACACCACCCAACTTTTGACAAAGTAGCTAAAATTACACCAGAGCAAAAGATAGCCTCTTCAACCAACAGCACTGGGAAAAGTGGTTATCTTCACACAGGAGACTGAAACTAGACCTTAGTCTTGAACTGTATAAAAATCAACTTCAAATGGATCAAAGATCTTAAGATCTGAACACTTAAATCTACTCTGGGAAAACTCTGGAAGTTATATACAGAGGTAATTATTTTCTAAATAGAGCTCAAGTGTCCAGAAAGAGCAAAAGACTGCATCAAACTAAAGTTTCTGCACATCAAAAGACACAATCACGGGCTGGGGATATAGCCTAGTGGCAAGAGTGCCTGCCTCAGACACACGAGGCTCTAGGTTCGATTCCCCAGCACCACATATACAGAAAACGGCCAGAAGTGGCGCTGTGGCTCAAGTGGCAGAGTGCTAGCCTTGAGCGGGAAGAAGCCAGGGACAGTGCTCAGGCCCTGAGTCCAAGGCCCAGGACTGGCCAAAAAAAAAAAAAAAGACACAATCACAAAAACCAAAGACAACTCACAGATTGGGAGCCAATAAGGATGAATACCCAGAATATATAAAGGGCTCAAAAAGCAAATAATAACTTAACAAATGGATAAACAAATTAAAGACAGTTCTCAGAAGAAGAAATAAAAATGATTAGCAGATGCATGAAGAAATGTCTACTGTTACTGGCCTTAAAGAAAATTGTAATCACAATTTCATAGGATTCCATTCTGTCCCAGTCAGAATGACAATCATCATGAAAACAAACAAGTGCTGGAGGGGAAGAGGGGATAAAGAAACCCTCACACACTGTTGGTAGTGATATAAACTAGTATAATCACTACAAAATCAGTATAGAAGTTCCTCAAAATTCTAAAAGCAGACATTATGATCTTGCCATATCATATCCAAAGGGGTCTAAATCAACAAACAAGCAAAATACATTTATACCCATGTTTATTACTGCTTTGTTCACAATAGCCAAACTGGAAAGTCAGCCAAGTTGGTCTATGTATTTTCATATATAGCATGGAATATTCCTCAGCCACAAAGAAAATTAAATTATGCCACTTGTGGAGAAATGAAACTTATGCTCAGCTAGATAAGCCAAGCACAAAGTCAAATATGCTTTTACTCATTTGTGGAATATAGTCCTAAAAGATACACATATACGTACGTACGTGTGTGTGTGTGTGTGTGTGTGTGTGTGTGTGTGTGTGTGTGTAATAACTGTAGGACTGATAAGGGGAAGGAGGCAGCAGAGAAGGAAAGGAATGGAATAAAAATGGGAGGAAAGGAAGGAATGGAAGATGAATA
This sequence comes from Perognathus longimembris pacificus, assembly GCF_023159225.1. Lineage (NCBI taxonomy): Eukaryota > Metazoa > Chordata > Mammalia > Rodentia > Heteromyidae > Perognathus > Perognathus longimembris. The sequence goes on from NC_063171.1 coordinate 28,173,341, forward strand.
ATATCAAAATACATGTGCATATGCATGAAGATGACATAAATTCAGTGAAAGCTATTTAATAATAGACAATAGGAGACATAAGAGGGCAATGGGGAGGGGGCTAACCTAAGTAAATTATATCCATGTGAAAAACCATGGTGAGATCCCTTTGTAGTTAATGTACAGTAAAAGAATGAAAAATTGAATGACCGTAAAGCAAAGCAGGCTTTGCTGAGGAGAGGATACCAGTATGAAAGGAGTGGCCAAACAGAGAAGGTAAATGCAGGTGACTATGGTTGAAAACTTTATATACATGTATAAACAGAAAACAATAGCACTTGTTGAATTGTTTTAAGAAGGAGGAAGAAGAGATAAGAGAGAGTAAAGAAGGGGTGAGTTTGATCATACTGTATGTATGCATGGAAATATAATGAAATTACTTTTTATAACTAATACACACTAAAAAAAAATCTTAAAAAAAAAGCCAGGCACCAGTAGCTCATGCCTGTAATCTTAGCTGGTCAGGAGGCTGAGATCTGAGGATCATGGTTCAAAGCCAGCCTGGACAGGAAAGTCCGTGAGACTCTTATCTCAAGTGGTAGAGTGCTAGCCTTAAACTGAAGAGCTCAGAGACAGATCCCAGGGCCCAGGCCTGAAGTTCAAGCCCCATGACCGACCCAAAAGAAAAAAAAAAAGGTAGGGCCACAGATTTAATGAACCCAAACTCTAACCATCTATATGACACCGCCCAGGGTATCTATGCACACTGAAATTTAACAATAACTATATTCAAGAGATTTGTAACTATGGATCTATAACCTGCACTTATGTAGGAAGCAATGTGGAACCAAGGCTGAAACAGGACAAGGTCAAAACTGTAGTTAAGAAAGAATGTTTTCAGAAGCACATCTATTTTCAGCATGAGGTTACCTCATTGGCGTGACAAGAAAATAAACATTAATCCTTTATAAGAGCAATCTATCTTACTCTAAAATATCAATTTAAGTTCTGATATCCAAATATAAAACTAAATGAGATGTGTGGTTTTTAAATGTTTTCAGTATTATCCAAAACTATACCAATACATTCCAGTATATATGGCTAATTTATAAAAACAAAGTCCTGATCGTGGTACATAAATCAAGATTTAAAGTCTAACTTGACTATAAATGTCTTTGAAAATAATTCTAGTGACATTAGTTTTCTCTTTACAGAATTATTCTTGACTATGCCACATAAATAGCAAAAGCACACTAGCAGATATGGCCAGTGGAACATAACATACACAATGTATTTAGATCTTCCTTAACTTCATTACATAATACTATGTAGGTCTCCAGTATAAATATTTTTGCAATTCTTTTGTTAATCTTATTCTAAGTAGTGTATTCTCTTTATGAAACTGGAAATGGAAGTTTCCTTAATTTCATTTTTTGATGGTTTTTGCATGTGTATAAAAATGCCACTGATTTTCTTGAACCCTGCAACCTTTCTGAAATCATTTAATAGTTCCAATAGTGGATTTGTAGATTACTTCAGATTTTCTACATGCATAATCATATCATCTGCAATTAAGAGATTTTACTTTGTCCTTCAAAAATCAATGCCTGAATTTCATTGTCTTACCTATTTCTGTGGCTAAACCCTCCAAGACAACAAAACAGATCAAATTTACAACTCATTAAGTAGATACCTTTATCTTGTTCCTCCTCTTAAAGTGAAAGCATCTAGGTTTTTTTTAACCATTGAGTATGTTAACTGTGAAGGTTTTAACCATGCCCTTTATCAGGTTCAAGAATTTTTCCTCTTGCCACATTTTGAGAGAAGCAGAGCAGCCAAAACAATTTTGGAAAAAGATAAAGCAGGACTCCTGCTTTCCAACTTCAAAAGAATACCACACAAAAAAAGGTAATTACGACAGCAAGTACTGGTGCAAGGGTAGACTTAGAGATCAACTTAACAGAACTCAAGAGCACCAATACAAACCCACATACTCATGGTCAACAAAATATTGACAACGTATATTACAGAATATATTGCAGTATGCTGCAGAAAAAAATAATCTCTTCACAATAAGTAGTGCTGGGGAAATTGGTTATTTATAAGCAGAAAATTAAGTTGGACCCTTGCCTCATGCTATGTTAAAAACTGACTCAAGGGGCTGGGGATATAGCCTAGTGTCAAGAGTGCCTGCCTCGGATACACAAGGCCCTAGGTTCGATTCCCCAGCACCACATATACAGAAAACGGCCAGAAGCGGCGCTGTGGCTCAAGTGGCAGAGTGCTAGCCTTGAGCGGGAAGAAGCCAGGGACAGTGCTCAGGCCCTGAGTCCAAGGCCCAGGACTGGCCAAAAAAAAAAAAAAATGACTCAAAATGAATCAAAGTCCTACATACAAAAGCAAAGGCACAAACTATTAAGTAAACCTTTATTATCTTGATTTTGGCAAACGATTCAGAAATATGACTCCAAAAGCATGAGCAGTGAAATAATATATTAAGTGTAACTTTATAAAAGATTGAAAACTTTTGACCTTCAAAGGATACAATGCAGTAAGAAGATAGCCCATAGAATGGGAACATTTTTTAAGTCCTATATCTGATAAAGGATTTGTAGCTGGACTGAGTAAGAGTTCTTTGTCAGATGCCGACAGCTCATGCCAGTAATCCTAGCTATTCAGGAGGCTGAGATCTGAAGATCACGGTTCAAAGCCAGGACAGACAGGCAAGTCCATGAGACTCTAATCTTCAAGTAACCACCAGGAAACTGGAAGTGATGCTGTGTCTCTGAAGAGCAGAGCACCAGCCCTGAGCAAAAGAGCTCAGGGTCAGAGCTCAGGTCCAGAGTTCAAGCCCCAGGAACACCCAAAAGAGGGAGGGAGGGAGGGAGGGAGGGAGGGAGGGAGGGAGGGAGGGAGGGAAGAAGGGAGGGAGGGAAGAAGGAAGAAAAGAGAAAGAATTCTTACATCTCAATAACAAAGTTAATTTTGACAATTTTTGAAAGAGCAAAGATGAATAATTATTTCTCCAATCAAGATTATAAATGATGCTTGTAATTCCAGCAGTCAGAAAGCTGAAGCAGAAGAATTGTTGAGTTCAAGGCCAGACTGCACTACACAGCAAGTTCAAGGGCACCCTAAATTATATAACAAACATATAAGTTATTCTACATAATTAGTAATTAGAAAAGTACAAATTAAAAATCACAATGAGGGCTGGGAAGGTGGCTTCGCGGAAGACTGCTTGCTTGCCTAGCATGCATAAAGCCCTGGGTTCAATTCCTCAGCACCATATATACAGAAAAGGCCAGAAGTGGCGCTGTGGCTCAAATGGTACAGAGTGCTAACCTTGAGCAAAAGGAAGCCAGGGACAGTGCTCAGGCCCTGAGTTCAAGCCCCAGGACTAGCAAAAAAAAAAAAAAAATCACAATGAGTACCACCTACTACCCACAAGTGTTTCAAGGATGTACAGAAAACTAGAAGCCTCGTACACTGCTGGCAAGAATTTAAGATGGTGCACCAACTCTGGAAAACAGCATAAATTTCACAAGCAATTAAACTTAGGAGTAACCGCACATTTCCAAGAAAACTGCATATTTATACAGAAATGTGCATGTTCTCATTCTCTTCAGTGTTATTCCTAACAGCCAAGAGATAGGATCAATCTAAATATTTATTAACTTACAATAAACAAAGTATGCATCTAAACAATGGAATATTATTAGACCATAAATGGAATGAAGCTCTAGCACATGCTGCCACCTGGATGAACCTTGCCAATAATGAAGAAATGAAAGCTATCAATTACAACAAATTGTGTATTATGTCATTTCACTTTGGGAAATGTACGGAACAAGTACTTTTATAGACACAGACACAGGACAGTAGAAGCCTAGAACTGAAGGAATGTGGGCTTTCTCTTGGTGAGCTATGACTCTCTAAAAAGCTGATAACATATATTGACAGTTCTAAGGGTACAATTTTTGTGCATGCTCAAATATTAAACAGGCAAAGATGTTAAGAGGAAAAGTAGTCAAATGTCCAAAATGAAATGGCGAAAGCTTTAAGATTGCCAATTTGCAAGATAAAAACACAAATAGCAAATAAACATGAAAGTATCCAATAAGACAGCTGCTGAAATAAAATGGAAATAAAGCATTCTTTTCCTGTCAGGTCATTACTGTGGTGTGGGGAGTAAATACAATACACTGGATACACATGGAGAGAGAAATAACACCGACACGCACGCATACATATACACAGAGCTGTTAGATGGTTGCTGATTGTTGTGACTTCAATTATTGACACACACATGCGCCCACACTTGCATACCTCACATGAAGAAAGGAAGCACATCAAGGAAGGGTGTTATAGAATACTATAAATTACATAGATAGATTATAATGTGCCAATACTTTAAAGGCATAAAAAAGCAGGTGTTTCATAATTTATATGGAAATGAACCCTCTCTCTAATGAAACTAAATGAATTCAAAGAGCAATGAAGAAGGGAGCATTCTGGAGAGAAATGTAAGCTCAGGTCCACAGCCAACTGGTCATGGAAGCAGTTTCTGTTGGTACCACCCAGTGCCCGCATTCAACAGGTCAGGCTGGACAGGACAGGACCATCCACACAGGGACCTCTTCATTCATTACCTGCTTTAGAAGTCACAAGCTGCAGCACGAGAGGCCTTCTTGTTACAATGCCAGACCCTCGAGGAAGGAAGTCCCTAGAAGAGAAGAAATAACAAATTAAAGCATTATGGAATCCTCATTACCTAAAAATTTATAAGTTGTGTTCTAAACTAATTCTTCTAATTACCAATCTTTTAATTTATTGTCTACCTAAAGAAGGCTAGACCCATTTATAAAAGCACAATTCGTTTGGGAGCAAGGACACACATATCCAAGCTACTCTGAAAGCTGAGACCTAACAGATTGAGGTACAAATCTGCAAGACTCCATCTCCAATGAACTAGTAAAAGGCCTGAGTGGAAGCATGGTTCAAGTGGTAGGGCACTCAGTTGTGACCATGAACAAGAAAGAATAACAAGAGTATGAGGTCCTTAGTTCAAGCCCTGTAGCAGAAAAAAAGAGGAAAAAGAAGAAGAATCTATCCTTATCATAATAACTAGAACACATCACTCAATCATCTAGCAGGAAATAAAAGCTGCACTGTTGGGCTGGGGATATAGCCTAGTGGCAAGAGTGCCTGCCTCGGATACACGAGGCCCTAGGTTTGATTCCCCAGCACCACATATACAGAAAACGGCCAGAAGCGGCGCTGTGGCTCAAGTGGCAGAGTGCTAGCCTTGAGCGGGAAGAAGCCAGGGACAGTGCTCAGGCCCTGAGTCCAAGCCCCAGGACTGGCAAAAAAAAAAAAAAGCTTCACTGTTTTTGTTTATTTTTTATTGTTTTTCAGAGGATCAGCATTAATGAAAGCACTGGATATTGAAATTAATCCCTCACTGTTTTTGTTAAGTACTGGGAGGTTTAAACCCAGAGACTAACAAGCACTCTACCACTGTTCTCTGGGCCCCTTTTATTTTTTCTTTGTCTTCTGAGATAAGGTCTTCAGAACTGTACTCAAGTTGGCCTCGAACTTACAATCTTCATTCTTCCATTTCCTGACTAGCAAGGATTATAGGTTTGCCTCACCGTGCCACACTCCAAAACTCCTTTTCTGCTAATTAAAAAAATAAATCAGGGCTGGGGATATAGCCTAGTGGCAAGAGTGCCTGCCTCGGATACACGAGGCCCTAGGTTCGATTCCCCAGCACCACATATACAGAAAACGGCCAGAAGCGGCGCTGTGGCTCAAGTGGCGGAGTGCTAGCCTTGAGCGGGAAGAAGCCAGGGACAGTGCTCAGGCCCTGAGTTCACGGCCTAGGACTGGCCAAAAAAATAAATAAAAATAAAATTTTTTTAAAAAAGCATTTTCTTCAAAATACAGGGAGAGAACAATAGCGAAAGAAGAGGAGGTTTGTTGGCACCAGGCCCTCATACTGGAACCTGTGTTGGCTCATCACAGTGACTTCATGTTCATCATGCAGATTTAGTCACAAGTCCTCTGAACAGAGTGTTTCTAATATTAGCAAGTAATTATTGTATATGTGGCTGAAAAGTAAGCCTAAATATACATCTACTTTCATCTGTTACTTTTTAAATTTATTAAGCAGACAGAATTTTGCCTTGGAGTAATAATAAATGGATTCAGGCATTCAATAATCCCTTTCCTATGAATTCACATTTACACTGGCTCACACCAGTCCTGCCTCTAACACATTCTCAACAGCAGTGAAAAGACTGTGTAATCAAATCTTGCTATTCACAAGTCTCTCTTGCTTTCATGTGAGTCTCTAAATGTAACAAAGCACTTAGAAATTTCTCTCTAATGAAGAGTGAGACACTAATTTGACATCCTGGAAACAGGATGTCAGCAAAGTAAAAATCATATGCCCAGCATATGCCTACTGTGTGTGAAAAGGGACAAGCCTTCCCATGAACAGCTTTGAATGACAGTTCCATCTCCAAATGGGCAAAATTCCCACTTGGTAGTGTTTCTTTTACTCAGTAATGCTAACTATAGCCCATCGTATATGGATCAAGTGAGGTGTAACACAGGACTGAAAATCAGACATTATCAAATTGACTCCACTCCAGTGCCCTATACTTTATTTATGCTTGGACTATCCAGATCCTCAGCCTAGATCCTCCATCCAGATCCTCCCCCTCTGTAACACACCAGCTATCACTCGTGTCTTTCTTCTTCAAACTTCCCTGAGGAAAAAAGCACCAGTGTGCATTGCAACAACAGCTGTTCTTCAGGCAGTAAGTCACTGTTCTTTCACAGCTGCCTGACTCCTAGACAAAATGTAGAGAAAACTTTCCACACTATAGTCTAAGCAATGACTTGATAAAATTTCTTATCAACTGTTCCAGAAACTTGGTTACCACAAAATATTATCATCACTTCACTAGAAATGGACTGAATTTTAGAAACCTTTAAAAGATAACACATATAGTTCGAGGCAAAGGAAGGAATGACATTGCCCAAAAAAAGAAACATACTCATTACCTGATTTATGAAATGGTAAGCCCTCTGTGCAACACCTTAACAACAAAACTATATTTTTTTAAAAGATAGCATATATGCTCCATCAATAAAGCTAAAAGGAAATTTTCCTTCTTGGCAGAAGATAAAGTATACAGATAGCTTTCTTCTGGGAAGATTTAAATGATCACCAGATGAACTGTTCAACAAATAAATATTTAATAGCTTCTATGACTGAAACAGGGAGGTATAAGTCATATTCACATAGTTTAGCTCATGTAAGTGACTCAAAGCCAAATAAGGCCAGTCTTGGAGGACAGTGTGCAGAGAGGTATGGTAAATCAGGGCAGGTGTTTGGTGAGCTCCACACTTCCAGGAGTACCAGCAATGAAACAAAATGTTTTTTTCTGGAGTGGACATTCAGTTTGGATGATCCACCTTCCATTTCAGGAAAAACCATGAAGCCAAAGGCATTCCACCAAAAATTCAATATCCAGAGACATGGAAATGTAAAGTAAGGAACTGGAAATATTAAAGGCCAGAATAAATTGGTTGAGAAGGGAGCAGACCCCAAAAGCTTTGTCGCTGTGTGTGTTTTCTGTAAGAACAGGAAATCAATGATGAATTTGGAGCGATCAGATTTACATTTCAGAAAAACCACTGGGGATTAAACAGAATGTTGCAAGGAGTCAAGATAGGGGCTCCTTTTTGACCAAGTCAGGCAATGCAAGGGAAAGTAACCAAGGCAGTAACAGGAAACAAATGACAAGATTTCATGCTTGCTATGGAGCACAGGAGCATGGAAAAGTTTGGATAAATCTCATCATTTCCAGTTTGGGTAGTTGGTTGAGCATTAAACATGTTTGGAAATACAGGAATATCTGGCTACCTGATGTTTACATAGTGTTTACCATGTGCAGCCACGCGCACGCACACACACACACACAATATTATGATGGTCTTATGTGGCAGGTTCTATGGTATTTTCACTTCACAAATGAGAAAGTGGAGGTACAGAAAAGTCACACAATTTGCGGAGATCACAGAGATAATTATTGACACGTAAGACTCAAACCTAGAGTTTAACTCTATAATCTTTAGCATTACACTTTGCTACATTTTTTACACTGAGGAGGAAGCGGTGAGGTGCATATTTGGACATGCTGACTTTTAGGTGGCTGGGAAACATCCAAATGGAGTCAACAAATTATGCATTCAACTGAAGAGCTAGAATGTGGGATAAAATCCCTGTCTGGAGATGACAATTAGATAGCCATTCATGGACTGGGTAGTTGAAGTTTGGAGACTCAGTGAGTAGAACAGATTGGGAAAGTGTCAAGACTAACTGAGAAAGTGGAACTGAAACACGGAGCACTTTCCAATACAACTTTGACAGTGACATGACGTCCCTTGTCGTACGGACCCTTGTAGTAATGACCATAATCATTCAATTACTTTCCATGGTCTTCATTGTGAAATCTAAGTTCTAGTATTACATAGAAAACCTTTTTTTAAATATTTTTCAACATTCCCACAGAGAACCCAGCATCAGAGGCACAAAGCGCCTTACAATTAATTTAGTCTTCTATTTCAACAAATGCACATGACATACCTACAACATGCTTAAAAGTAGCTTTGGGCATTGGAGCAACAGTCAGCATACTGTAAAATAATTCCTGCCTTCTAGCAGAAGTCTCTATCCATCTATGCTTCCAGCATAGGAAGCCTTGGCACACCCACAGTCCTTTCTTTGAATTTCCTCTCTTCTCCTTTTAGCCAACTCCTACTTAAACTTCAACACTCAGCCCCAGGCCATGTTTTTTGAGAGCCATGAGATCCTCCTTACCAAATCTCTTTCTAAGCGTTCAACATATACCTGTTACACTGATCTATTTACAGATTGGTTCTGTTACCTCCACTGGCTTCTTTCCATGACAGAGCATTAAATTTGTTTAACATTTTCTACAATTTCTGGAAGATTCCACATTACTCATATACCTTGAACATAGAAGAGAAACATTCCTGTACATAATTCTCTGACTGAAAAACAGCTAAGTGGAATTATGTAAGAGAAAGTACAAACAATATGACCTACACTTTACCAAAAATTTACTGTGATACTTAAATAGTCTATTATGAACATGTAAGGTCTAGCAATATGCTCCAAAATGCAAAACACCACATAGGTCAATATTTCTGCCTTTCTACACACATGGAATGAAATTTGAAGGAAACAATTTTTAATATAAGGAATACTATGCTTTTGAAAATCAGTCCTTCAAAAGAGAAAAACTCTGTTTAAAAGTGATCTTCAAAGCCTATGTGATTATTAGCTCAACACATTTCAAAATGATGGTCCAAGAGGAAGAAAAAGGGGAGGAAAGAGAAAAAATGAAACAAGGAAAGGAAGAAGATGGCGAGACAGAGAAACAATGGCAAATCACTACCCAGTACTTCCTACCTCTGCCCCAAGAAGCACTGAGGTCATGAATTTGATTCCAGCCCTTGAACACAATGGTGACATTAAAATGACTCTACTTGCATGCCCAGAGACTTGTCAACCATTACAATGGCACTTTAATTGCTAAAGGAAGTAATTATGCCGAAATCCACAGATTCAATTGGAAATTTTCCACTGCAGTTTCTTTTTTTCTTCCTAAATTGTTGGCACCCAGTAAAACTATTAACACTTCCAGATTTGTAAAAAGCACACACACACACACACACACACACACACACATTTTGCCAGGGACACCAGTGGCACACACCTGTTAATCTTAGCTACTCAGGAGGCTGAGATCGTGGTTCAAAGCCAGCCCAGGCAGAAAAGACCATGAGACTCTTACCACCAATTAAGCCCCCAAAAATGCTAAAAGTGGAGCTGTGACTCTTGATAGAATGCTAGCCTTGAAGAAAAAACCCCAGGGACAGCACCCAGACCCTAATTTCAAGCCTAGGACAGGCGCGCGCGCACACACACACACACACATTTTGCCACTACCAGTTACTTTGAAATTTTAAATATTCAAGATTAAAATCATGTTGTTAAAAAACAAAAGTGAAGGGGCTGGGGATATGGCCTAGTGGCAAGAGAGCTTGCCTCATATACATGAGGCCCTGGGTTCGATTCCCCAGCTCCACATATACAGAAAACGGCCAGAAGTGGTGCTGTGGCTCAAGTGGCAGAGTGCTAGCCTTGAGCAAAAGGAAGGCAGGGACAGTGCTCAGGCCCTGAGTCCAAGGCCCAGGAATGGCCAAAAAAAAAGTGAAAAACAGTTACAAATCCATTAGCAAGAGACAATAAGTTTTTTAATTAATTAACTTTAACAAATTAATACTTATCTACAAAACTCAAAATTTCTAAGCAATAAAGTTTCAGTAAATCTAATTACTCAGTCACAGGTGGCTCCCCCTGAAACATTTAAAATGTAAGTTTCTGGATCAGCAATCTGTAAAGTAAAAAAGCATTATTCTCAGTTTACAAATCCCAGGTGCTCTCCCCAGCATTAAACACTTTACTGGCAAATCAGTTCCAGAATTTATAGCACCAAATTAACAAGTCCTGACACAAGCTAGTCATCAGTTACCAGATCCCAAATTACAAACGATACCTGGCTTAGTTTGCTGCCATGAAGACAAATAGGAAAAGAGACCACTAAAAAGACTTCTGGAGGCTTACCCAGTTTCCAGGTTTCCTTTCTTATTAACAGACTTCCAATTGCACTAGGAATATTGTTGTGCCCAACTTTAATAGGTAATAGATCAGTCTACGTTTCCCAGCCTCCCTGGTGGAAGTGATGTTTGTTACTTAGTTTTTGGCAGGAAGATGCCATCAGAACTTGCTGAGGGACACTGGGATGGTTCCTTTAAAGGGGTCTGATCTCATTGATGTGTACCTTTTGCCCTACTTTTCTTCTCCCTGACAGTTATACATGACAGGAGAATTGAAGTAACCATCTTAACACCACAAGGCAATTTTACAGATTGAAGCTATGTTCCAAAGATAGCACAGTTTAAAAAAAAAAAGGGGGGGGGGGCTGGGGATATAGCCTAGTGGCAAGAGTGCCTGCCTCGGATACACGAGGCCCTAGGTTCGATTCCCCAGCACCACATATACAGAAAACGGCGCTGTGGCTCAAGTGGCGGAGTGCTAGCCTTGAGCGGGAAGAAGCCAGGGACAGTGCTCAGGCCCGGAGTCCAAGGCCCAGGACTGGCCAAAAAAAAAAAAAAAAAAAAAGGTATTACAAAGATAAAGCAATGACATTATAAGGCACTACAACCCAGAAAAAAAAAAAAAGGGAAGGAGAAACATTACGCCTTAGGCTAGTGTTTTCCAACCACCTTTTGATTACTGTCCCCTGAAAAACCCTTATGTTACCTCCCCATTGAACTTAATATCACAGCGGGGTGTTCCTGGCTCCTGACTATAATCCTAGCTAGTCAGGAGTCTGAAATCTAAGAATTGCAGTTTGAAACCAGCCCAGGAATGTAGGTCCAAAGAGATTCTTATTTCCAAGTAACCAGCAAAAAAGCCAGAATGGGAGGTATGGCTAAAGAGGTAAAGCAATAACCATTAAGGGAAAAAGACAAGTAAAATCTTGAGTCTGGGAGTTAAAGTCCCCATACTGGCACAGAAAAAAAGTAATAACATCAGAGACATATAATTATACAGGGATATATACTGTGTGTATCTTTGTGCTTTAGTATTAAAGTAAGATTTCTTTGTGTTCCAAGAGCTATTTGCCTCCTTGGGAGCAAAGCCACCCACCACCCACAACTGAGAATTATATTACAGATTAACAAAGAGTAAGAAAATGCAAACATTGAACATGCCATCCTCCCTGCCAGGCCTTCCTGTTATTTCCAAAAGAGATGACATATAGAAAGGAGAAAGTCAGCTACCTTTTCCTCAGAACCCAATGAATTCCCTTTCCAAACCTGGAAACACAAATGGAATGAAAAGGAAGCCCCACTTGGCTTTAAGAAAGAGACAGACCTACTATTGAAGAGGCAGAAACACCTTCTCTGACCCTTTTCCGTGAAGCCCACACATGACAGGACCTCAGAACTTTGCCACTGTTATAATTAGAAAAGGCCACTAGAGAAGCTCATGCCAGTCAGTGGGAAGAAACGAGGGCAAAAGGCAGGCAAGCCCAATGAATAGGGTTGAGCTAGGCTAAACAACACAATTCAACCCTTCCCCTATTATCAAGCATTCAGATGAAGAAATAATGCCTCATGACTATCCTTGGTCCTGAATGTCTATTGCCAGCAGCTCATTGGTGGGGGACTTAACAGAAGAATGTAAAAAGTGTGTATCCCTAGACAATACTATGTTTTTCAGATTTTGCCTTTTCTAAGACAGTGGAAGGGAGATGAGATATGACATTAGAAGCCAAAAAGCAACACACAAGGAGGTTTCTCCACTGACTCACAAAACAGAGCATACTATGTATTTAAAGAGAATGAAAATCTAAATCTTCTGAATTAACTAGAGGGATGTAAATGGATCCTTAGATCCGTCTCCTTCCTAACCCTTTAGAAGATTTTTCCGTAATTCTCTCATGCAAACTTTTCAGTACTATAACATCTGGTTTCCGAGTGACTTCACATTAATGCCATGCCTTTGTGTTGATGTCTACTATGAAAGCCCTCACCTAATGTCTCTTCTTCACCCAAATCACCCACGAAGACTGATGTTGGATCAGCCTCACATAGGAATCATTTATGAATACACTGGCATACTTAAGTAGTCTTTTTATTCTCCAAAACTCGAAAGCCTGAGTCATGTCCCCTCTCCAGATCTCTTCTCATAGAACAGGGCTGTCTTGTTTCTGTCACATGAGGAAGGTCCTCAGTGGTGACTTGGGGAACAAATTAAATCCTCTAGAAATTAAAATTGTGAATTCATTAGGAAGGAAAGTTCTATGGGGTAAGTCATCGAATAAATACATCATAATTAAAGACCAACATATCATGTATATTGTATTAGTCAGACTTTTCCTTGTTTCAAATAAATATTTTTATAAATATTAATTATTTTAGTAAAGTATAAACACATTTATTAAAAATGTAATAAATGAATTGTTTACTTATTAACTACGTATTTATCAGTGTATAGTTAGCTGGCTCTATTGCTGTAGGCTTGAGGTAAACAGAACCTCATGGCAAAGATGGTATGAAGGGCAGAGCTGCTCATGGCAGCTTCTTCCTTTCCTCTCTTCTATCTGGCCACATTCAGGGAAGGTTCTTCCCATACCATGGGGTATACTAATTTCCTAGGCATTTCTCAGTCCAATTAAGTTGACAATCCAAATTAACTACTGTAGGTATATATTTGTATATGTGACCGCTTATACTTTGTTACCGAAAAAGTATTTTCTTGCATATTTAATTCATTTCCTTTCATTTCTATACCACTGGTTTTGATATTTTAAAAATGAAGAGGGATTATATTCCTCTGCATATAGTAAGACATATAAATGATAAAGATAGATATCAAAAGTATTTATCTATTTCTCATTTTAAACATTACTTCTAAAAACCATATTCCCAATAAAAGACATGAAAACACTTTAATAGCTTTATGTCTTCGTATGTACTAATGGCAGGTGATACAAGAACATTAAGAAAAAACAAAATGCAATATATTTTTCCTTATATTACCCTACTCTGAGTGTTTCTGTTAGGCCATGTCCATTGGTATTTAACAGAGTATTTATATGAGAAATGGAGACTAGAACATTATCAATGGAGCCATTCCATTCAAATCTGAATTTCCCTATCTTGATTAGTTTTATTAAATGAATCAACAGAGATGATTTTTTTCTATGATGTACTTTTAAACACTTCCTTTTAAAATGCTAAAATGTGGCAGATTAGAACATAGATTCTAGCACTAAAATGCCTGGGTCTAAATTCAGTTATCTAAAACGTATAGATCAGTTTCCTCATCTGTCAATTAGAGGAGGAAGAATACTACAATTTTCACCTGCTGGTAGTAGATAAGATATTCAACTCAGATTTTTTTTCTGATATTTGGAAGGTAAAAAGAGGCACAAAATTTAATAGTGCACAACACCTCCAACAGAGTCCAATTCAGCATCTAGTGCCAAGTGCACCAATAATTCTACAACAAAACATGAATATTCATCCGAAGAGGTAGCACAAACTGTGAAAAGCCTCAGGTCACTGAGTTGAAGTTTGCCAGTAAATGAGTTTGGAAAACATAACCTTTTGCTAAATGAGTTACCAAAAAAAAACCTGTATTTAATTCTACATTTTTAAATTGGAGAGGAAACTGAAATAGTGTATTCATGCACAGGAAGTAGTTAAGTACTGTCATCAAAGATCATCACTACTATCATCAACATCATCATTTTTAGAAGTAGTGGTAAGTTATCTAGAAAATCATTCAGTAATTATTCACTCAAATTTGTTCTGCAACTACTAAATTTACATATCAACCAGTCATGGTTATCTTTTGCTGGCCCTTGGTGGCTGGGTTTAGGTAACTACATGCAGTTTGTCACACTGAACCTAGATTTTTGGACACTGTGAAATAGATACTATGCTAAAATGAACACCTGTTAATAACAAACTATTTCATTCACTTCCTTGAGAGTCACTAGCTACCAAAAGACTGCATTCCCTGGGAGCTCTCAGTATCATTACTGCCTTCCACAAGGAAAGCTTAAAGCAGACCATGGAATGAAGTGAAACCAACCAAAGAATCAACACACATTCCAACCACAGTATGCTCAATTCAAATGCAGAATGAAATGAACCCCCTGGTATTCAGAGTATTCCACACGCGTGTGCTGAGTGTTATTTCTAGATACTTAAAAGCACAGTGAAAAGAGCTCCAATACATAGAAGAGATCTCCGTTCCCATGAGAGAGGCATTTATTAGCCCTTAATGGTCCTCTTTCATTGCCTTTCCACTGACAACATCTCTGATTGTTCCAATTATAAGTTCAAGTAACAAAATGAGTAATAGTAAAAGTCTACAGCTGAGTGTGTGCATGGTGAAAAGAACTCTTTAACAGCACACACCACATATGTAACTGTGTGACAATGTGGGATCTGGGCACGCAGAGTCAATCAACAAGGAGGAGGTGGTGTGGAAAAGCATTGTCAAGACGTCAGCTTGGGGTTCAATGGTGACCTCATCACATCTTTATCACTCACTTAATTAAGTTTTCTACTTCTCTAAAATGTGAGGACTAAAGGAGCTTTCTATTTCCTGTGAATTCTAACACTACCAGTTTCTGATGCTGGTTATTAATCAAGATACATAGACTAATCCCCCAGTTCTCTCTCTCTCTCTCTTTCTCTCTTTCTCTCTCTCTCTTTCTCTGTGTGTGTGTGTGTGTGTGTGTGTGTGTGTGTGTGTGTGTGTGCGTGCATCCGCACACCAATACAGGGACTTGAATTCAGGGCCCTAAATTAGCTTTGAATTCAAGGACCTGCCCTTTAGCTTGATCACTCAAGGCTGGTGCTCTACCATTTCAGCCACAGCTCTACTTCTAGCCTTTTGCTGGTTAATTGGAAATAAAAGTCTCACCTACTCTAAGACTTATTTCCAATTAACCACTCAAAGAATGGCTTCGAAGTGTGATCCTCAGATCTCAGCTTCCTGAGTAGGTAGGATTATGGATTTGAGCCAGGGGTAGCCAGCTCATTCCTGACTTTCTAAGCAATCTCAAGGCTTCCTGCTTCCATTTTTGTACCAGGGAAGTCTGTGCCCAGTTTAAGTTTAGTGAAGATGAGGATGCTGTCCTTTATTTACTCCCCCTACTATGAATGGCACATAGCTGATGCTCAACAACATTAGAGGCAAACTTTAACTAAATGAATACCAAGAAGCTGAAACATCTCCCATACATGTGTACAGGCCACTGATGGGGAGGGGCACGCAGGAATGGAGGGAGGAGGATGAGTAAATGTAGTCACACTCTATGTACATTATATAAAAACTGAACTACCTAACTTGAGGGTAGGGATGGGAGTGGGGAAAGTGAAGAAACACAACGGCAGGGGTGACATGACAAGACACACAGTACTCATAACCTGACTTAAAGAATTCAAGCTCCTTTGTACAACCACTTAATTTTTTAAAAGAGATAAGGAAAATAACTACATGAAAGAAGAGAAGGAAGGAAAAGGAAAGTGGGAAGGAGGAAAGCCAGAGGAAAGAATGAAGGTGGCGATAAACTGAGTAATTTATTGTGGCTAAAGCAATATATGTAAAGTGGACAGCTGTAGAAGATGAAATTATAACACAGATTTCTTAATTTTAAGAAAAATAAAAAGTAGAGAATATTATAGATGGTAATTCACTTTTTTTATATGTTTAGAAATTAAAATACTAAGCTGGGAACTGGTGGCCTATAACTGTAATCCTACCTACTCAGGAGGCTGAGATCTGAGGATCAGTGCTTCAAAGCCAGCCCTGTGGCTTGGACTCAGGGCCCGAGCACTCTCCCTGGCTTCTTTTTGCTCAAGGCTAGCACTCTGCCACTTGAGCCACAGCGCCACTTCTGGCCGTTTTCTGTATATGTGGTGCTGGGGAATTGAACCCAGGGCCCTCATGTATACAAGGCAGGCACTCTTGCCACTAGGCCATATTCCCAGCCCTGGCACAAGACTCTTATCTTCACTGATGCAGCAAGTTGACACTAAGTAAATAGTTTGAGGCTATTCTCCTTCTCACTACACACACACACACACACACACACACACACACACACACACTCTAGAAAGGTTGCCCTAGCATCCTTCTCTCAGCTTCTACAAGCTTCCATTGCTCCACGATTTTGCTCATAAAACCCCCTCTACCCTCCTGAAATACCTTTTGACTCTTTTAATAAAGTCATTTAATTCAATCCTCATAACCAGCCTATGATTTAAGAAAGGGAGTAACTTCTCATATGGCAAATCAGAAACCTATCATCTCTGTCTATTCAAAAGAGAGAGATGATATTTGATATACACTTTGAATGATAAAGTGAGAATTTTCCAGGTTGGCAAATGAGAATGAGAACATTGTAGAAGAGCTTGTGAAGATCCAGAGAGGCATGAAAGAAACACATGCATTAACATAAACATGTATATGTAAGATATATAATGTGCATAATATATGCTATAAAGCTATTATCTGCTCTGTTAAATTTAAGATGCAAGAAATACCACGTCTTCTCATATTTTCAATTCAGTTCAGACTTCATGTGCAAGATTTCAGCTATATGAGCAAGAAGTCTAGTTACAGGCACATATAAAGAATCTCTTATCCCTGGGAGCTGTATCAAGACCCCACAGTGATAGAATGAAGAAAAACAGGCAAGCCCTATGTTCATGGCCCACAGCAAATCAGCCTCCCATTCCATACACGGGTCATTGTCTAAATGTTTGTGGGCTTTTCTTGTTTTTGTTGTTATTTTGTGTATGCCAGGCCTGAACTCAGCATCTCATGTTTTCATTTTTTTTTCTCAAGGGTGCCACACTACCACCAGAGCCACAGCTCCACTTCCAGCTTTAACTGGAGATAGAAGTCTCATGGACTTGTCTTCCCAGGCTGCCTTTGAACTTATTCACCCTCAGATTTCAGTCTCCTGAATAGCTAGAAGTACAGACATGAGCCACTAGCACCCAGCTCCCTAACTCTTGAGACCCTGTTGGAGCTAATGACTTAGTTCCACTGGTAGCACCCAATGCTTGCCCTCTCTGCCTTTATGCCAACTCAGCCCTGAGAATATTCACATGGGTGTCAAAAGTCATTGTCTCAGGACTCAGTCCTCTATAGCATCCACATAACTATACCCACCTTCAGAACACACAATAGATCACAAGGTTCAAACACATACACCACACACACACAATTCCTGAACTTTACTTTTTCACATTATGTGAAATATGCTAGACATAGAAAGACAAAACTGCATGCTCCCACTCAAGTTCATTATGTTAGGAGAATGGGAATAAAACAGTAATATGGATTGAAGCCTTTGATCCATTGGAAAAGTGCTCTCTCATTTCTAATGAAGATAATCACTCCTGAACTTAGTTCTACAG
The DNA here is from genome assembly GCF_023159225.1 of Perognathus longimembris pacificus. NCBI lineage: Eukaryota > Metazoa > Chordata > Mammalia > Rodentia > Heteromyidae > Perognathus > Perognathus longimembris. The sequence continues at coordinate 28,191,443 of NC_063171.1, forward strand.
TAGCAATAACAGTCCAGGTTGCCACTTTGATTTTTAAGCCATTGTCCAGAATTGAGATTCTTGCTTATAAAAGACAAAACGTGTCTCCTGTCAGGAATTGTGAACCCAGAAGGGTGTGGGGTTTGTCCTGCCTGTATGTCAACAGAGCTACCACAATTCAGTCAGGAACACTTTTACTTTTCATTTTACAGGTCTGATTCACCCCCCCCCCTCCCGCAACCAAATGGCAGTTCAATTACAATACTCATTTTTCTGAACTGGTAAAAGAAATCTAGTAGACTTTTCGTATAACTCCTATGGGTTACAGGGAGGTCTCCATGTGATATTTATGTACATACATATATGGTATTTTTATCAAATTCATTCCTTCTATATTTTTCTTTCTTAAAGATATTTAAGTGAAACAACCCTCTAGAATTTGAATCTAGTAATATTGAATTCCCCAGGGTCAGATACATTTTTGAAAAGAATTGTTTTATTATTAAAAACTGTTTATTAACCTCATTATGATGTGATCCCATAAGGTAACACATACTTGCAATGATTTTGTGTGTGTGTGTGTGTGTGTGTGTGTGTGTGTGTGTAGTAGTAGTAGTAGTAGTCCTAGGGCTTGAACTTAGGGCCTGGAACTGTCCCTAGGCTTTTTGCTCAAGACTAGTGTTCTACCACTCTTGAGCCACAGTTCCACTTCTTGCTTTTTGGTAGTTTATTGAAAGAGTCACAGACTTTCCTAAGGTGGCTTTGAACCATAATTCTCAGATATCAGCTTCCTGAGTAGCTAGGACTATAGACATGAGCCAGCAGCTGTTAAATAATTTTTAATTGTGCTATGGAAATGTAAGATTAAATGGATCTATAGAGCATCTGGCATCTCTACATTTCCTACAGTTTTTTACTCATCACAGCTTGATCGCTCATCAATTTATATAAGAAGCCCTAACTTCTAGGCATCTTATAAACAAACGAAGTGTTGGATCCTTTGAGAAAGGCCAGCAGTAGCATCTTCACTGACATTTTATTTCAACAACAAAAACACAAGATGCCATTGGCATTTTCTTGATGACATTCTGACAGCGTACATAACAAGTTCTTACAAGTTTCTTAATAGAATCCTCACTTGAAATATCAATCTTCATTCCATGTTAAAACCAGTGCTGCCTAACAGTGGAACCCGGCACACATTATGGACATTATTATTATTCCCTTTGGAAGTATTTTACATATCTATCTTCTCATTCACTGTCATAATGCTGGGTACCACTTCTCCCTAGCATTCATGTGTCTGTCTGTCATTACCCACCCACCCCTCCTTGCCCCGGTTGGCAGCTCCTCCTTGGCAGTGAGAGTGAGCATCCTATGCCCTGGCCTGTGAGTTCTGTAGCAGCGAGTGGGCTCTAGGCAACAGTGTGAATCACTCACCTGGGGAATAATTAATCCACAACATTTTTGTCACATCATGGCAGCTGCTAACAGCTACTTCAGAGCATTGGGAGTATGTATGTGTGATCAGCATTAGTTCTTCGGCAAGGAAAGAAGGTATCATGGTTGGATTCTGTTACAAGTGGAGAAACACAAGAAAGAGTTCAGGGACTCATCATCTGCTGCATTTCATTAGACAAGAGTCAGGCAGCAGCTAGATATTCTGATTTCCGTCCCTGTAAGAAAGAACTGTTCAAACAAAATACCTCCTCACACCCGCAGCTCCTGCTCCGGTGCTCTCCATGGTGAGCAAATAGCATGCCACAAACAGCATGAGGATAGACATCACATGCTCTATTCTGCATTGAGCTTAATCCTTTTACACTAGGAAAAAAATGTTTGATAAGCTCATTGGCCAAACTAGAGAGAAGAAAAGGTTTGGAGAAATGTGGTTAAAAAATATAAGACTTTATTATGTTTTTATTTGGTAAACACAAAAGGTATGGCCTTAGCAACAGGATGTCATCTAACACTGTACTGAGAGACAGAGTTAAAGCCTCATTTAGAATGAAGTCCATGTATCAGTATGTACCTAAGTAACATCACTCAGAGGCCAATTATGTATCTGTCCTCAGAATCCCTTCCCTTATGCCTCCTCTGGAACTTTCTTCCAGTCATTCGCATCCTCTTAGACCTGCTTCTACAATTTCAACATCCCCTCTCAAATGTTTCTTACTAAGTGATTCTAGCTTCCCAATCTTAAGAGAATAAAACAAGCAAATACCAGCATATTATTTCACATACTTCCACATCTTGCCCTGCCCTTACTTCTTCCTTTTCAGTTAAGTTTCTTCAACTCTACCCTCCCTAGCTTCTACACCACTGAATTCTGCTAAGTTCTCTATCTTAGCCTGGAAGCTATCATCACTTAGAACACTAATTACCTCATTTCTTTAAATAATAAAAAGAAAAAGTATAATGGGAGGGCTCTCAAAAGCACTAGAATTTTCTTATTTAAACAAAACACAGCATTGTTGACTACTCTCTCTCCCTTCTATTTATGATTCTTTTCTTCCAATCTCATTCCTCCTCCTCAGTGTCTATTCCACATTCAGATGTGTGTGTGTGTCTGTGTGTGTTTGCTGGTCTGGTTTGGGTTTGTTTGCATATTTGTTTTGGTGTTTATCGGCTTCACACAGTTTCTTCTCATCCACTTGCTGCTAATGATATCACTCATGAATCTGCAGCCCCAACAGTTATCACTTACAAATCTGAAGCCCCAATCTCTCGTTTGTGTACAGTCTGCATGTTATACCAGTGTATCACAGGCATCCCTAACTTAACACGTCCTAAACAAAGCAGCAATGAAGGCCACTGCCTCTGCTGACTCTACTGTTCTGCTGCTCTCTCAGCTGATCAACAAGCAGGCCTCAGCCGGCCTGCAGCACAGCCAGGCAAGCCTCCTTATGGCTAAAACAGGAGATGCAGAGCTGGAGTTCCCAGTACTTCTGCCCTACCAACTCATTACCTTCAAAGGATCACTCATCCTCCCTTTCTCCTAAAAAGGCAAAAACATAACATCCTGCAGAATTAACACCACTTAAAATAAAATCATTATTGGAAGTACTATAAACCTCCAAACAGAGAAAACATTAATACCCAATAAAATATGTAAGCATTCACATGAAAAAAAAATCGCCATTAGTAAGTAAAAATATACGAATATACAGTATGATTGATCACTATTTCCCTCTTTCTCTCTTTAGCCTCCTTTTCTCTCTCCACTATACATGTAATTGTATAATACAGAGAACCTGACAGAAATCCAAGCCAAAATGCTTTTTTAAAGTGGTTAATTTCCAGATGACTGGATTATAACTGGTTTGTTTTCTTATATTTTATCCATCTTTTCTAAAAATTTTGTATGTGCAGGTCCTAGGGCTTAAACTCAGGGCCAGCACTCTATGCCTGAGCTTTTGTGCTCAAAGCTAGCATTCTACCATTTGAGCCACAATTCCACTTCCAGCTTTTTGGGGTGGCTAATTGTAGATAAGCCTCACAAATTTTCCTGCCTGGGCTGGCTACAAACCACACTCCATAGATTTCAGCCTCCTGAGGAGCTAGGATTACAAGCATGAGCCACCAGTGCCTGCTCTAAATATTCTTTAATAAACATTTATTTCTTTAACAAAAAGGATAAGTAGTGGGGCACCAGTCCACAGGCCCTGCATTCAAGCCCCAGGACTGGTAAACACACATACATACACAAAGTAAAAGTAGAGTTTAAAAGAGAGATAGTAATCTCTTGAATAAATTCTAGCAATCTCTAAATCTTCATAAATATATTTCATTTTTTATAGCCTGGTCATTTAGAATAATTTTATATCAATGTCATTGACTCATATAGGAGGCTCCACAAGATTTGTACAATCACTAGATCAGCAAAGTAACATTGGATGCTCAATAAAATGTTTTTAAAACCAGTTCCAAAATGGAAATGTGAATGAGATTTATACCAATTTTAAACATAATTCCTTGTGAAGCAAAAATCTCAGGCTATGTCACAAAACTCAAGTTAAATGTTATCACAGGTCAACTCAGACAAAGATCATATTTTTTATTTTCTTCTATAAAATGTAGGACATGCCAAATTGTTAATATTAAATAATGTTTTCTCAAAATTAATGTAAGTCTGTGGCTCTGATGCCATAATCTCATAATCTCAACTATACAATGCCTTGATAGGATAGCCCTCTGTTGCTTACATCCTGCAAGCATTATCAAACTACCCAATAACCTCTGAAAAAAAGGGTCTGCACAAATACATATACTAGCCAAAAGAAAATGAACTTCAGTCCTAGATATCACATTCATCCTTTTTTTACAGCACTTAAAGAAAATAATTTGGTCAAAGGGAATTTAAGTTTAATTATATTTTATAATTAATCTAAATGGTTCCATATGCCATCACAGCACATACTAAAAATCTAAGATGGGTGTCGTAAATATACCTGATATCTCAACTACTCAGAGGCTGAGGGGGAGGGAAATAGTTCAAAGCCAGTCAATAGGAAAGTTTGCAACATCCCATCTCAACCAATAAAAAGCTAAATGTGAAAGTTCACACTTGGCATCCCAATTATGGCTTGAAGCACAAATAAGTTTCTGGACTTATCTCAAAAACAACAAATAAAAATGGCTGGTGACTTAAGTGGCAGAATGTCTGCCTAGCAAGCATAAAGCCCTGAATTCAAATACTGCTATCACCCAAAAGAAAAATAAAATCTAGACATAAAAGTGATTCAGGAAAAACAGTGGGGTTAGGGAGGAGTAGAATTCACAGAATCATTTCAGAAAGTTCAATATTATTGACATCTGTATCTTCACATTAATGAATGAGATGATCTAGGAAGATGTATTTTTAATTTATTTAGCAAGCATTTATTCACTGTGACATAGCATGTACCAATCTAGGTTTTCAATCATACAAGCAATTTCCCAGAGTATTTTCCTCATTTAAAATCAAAAGACTGACAAGAGAGAAGACATGAGTATTCTTTACTGTCAAATCCTGAGATCTGTTCTACTCTACCTGACATTTGTGGAGTAGGATAATAGTTAGAGAAAAATAATTTCAAACAGAATGGATTCAGAAAAACAATGTGTCAACTATTCTAATTAGAGAAAAAGCACAAAGAATAAATTTTAAATTCTACATTTGGAAGGGACAAAACAAATCCTATCTGACGAATATCTTGGTTAGTTGTCCATAATATTTAATGTTCAGACATGGCAAAATAAAAAGGTATTGATTCCATATTCATTACCATTTCTTTTAAACAGAATTCAACAATCTAGGGACAGCTCTCCACCAGCATTTTGGCTAATCAGAAAGTGGCTGATCTTGGCTTCAAAGTCCAGATAAAATTTTGTCACAATGTCATACATATACAAGATGCTCAATAAATGTGAAGAAATGAAAACTATTTTGTATAGAAAAGGGAGTGGGGCTGGCTGGCTGCTCATGAAAACATAGTTCAAGAAAACTAAGCCTTTGGAGGTTTCAAAAATGAAATAAGAAAAAACAGTAATAGATTAAGGTCCAATTAAGGAAGTTGTCCCTAGTTATACTATCTGCATATTTTTAATTCACTGTTAACACTGCCTAAAATTCCATAACTGAATAGGATATATTTGAGTTAATTTGTACTGTTATTTTAAAACATAATCAAGCGGAGATGATTAAAGAATGTAACCACCTGGCTTAACAAAAAAAAATGCAAGAATTTTTATTACTGTGCTTATCACTAAGCATATGATATACACATGTAACTAAGATAATAAGATATCTATATGATAAAAGTTTCAGCTTAGTGTTCTGTGTAAACAGTATATTGTCTTATGCCTCAAGCTGTTTTAGGTAGAATGACCTAGAATTACTAAATTTTTAATCAAAAGAAGTCAAAATGTTAAATTATTAACAAAATAATTGGGACCATATGTTACTGTAATAGAGAATCTATGACAAGACAAGATCCATTGTCAAAACCCAAATTTAATGTATGCAATAAAGAAAATCCTTAAGGATATCCAAGGACTTCAGAACGAAATGAAGAATAGGGAAAAAACAAAAACTTCAGTGCCATCAAAAGCAGTCTAACTACATTACAACTGAAACAGTCTCACTGAAGGAATTGGGGTGGAGAGGTGACCTAAGTAACTTCAAGAATGAGTGGAATCTGAAAGCATCAAGGCACAATCAACTACACATAACCATGTATTCTAGCTGATAAAGCTATTGACCCTGGAGTTAACAATTCTGATGCTGTTATACAGCTACATGGGAATTAATAAGTAAGTTCATGGTGGATAAAGAGTAAAAGTTAAATTTGTCCCCTTTAGAATGGGAGGTTACAGTTAAGAAAGATGGCTAGAATCAGCTGTGTGTTAATGAATTAAAGCTAGAGATATCAGAATACACTCATGTTTTAGCTTAGCATAGATACATCAGATTATTCAAATAAGTGTATGTGTGTGCACATGCACAAGTGTACATATATCTACTTCGTTGCTTCCAGCTGAAATGGCTTAGTCGCCATGAGTATATCTAGCACCCAGACCTTGGTTTCTAACCCCATGTCCAAATCAGGGGTCATGGGTTCATAGAAAAATAACCAATTCTAGATGTAGGACAGGAGATACAACAGATGATTATGGAATATCTTATACTAACAGAAAGTTAGGAAGTGCTCAAAATGCATGTGCATGCATGCGCGCACACACACATACACAGAGAGAGAGAGAGAGAGAACAAGAGAGAGAGAAATGCAAAATGTTAAAAGGAAACAAAAGCCACTGAACTGAAAGCTTCCAAGGGACCAGCTTGAGCAGCACAATTTTAAGTATTTTTTGACATAAAGTAACAGTACATGATAACCTAAAGTACACAATAAACATCATGAGTTCATACTGATATAAACTAATGAATAAATGGAGAACAGACAAACCTCTCCTACAAATGAATTCCAAACCATTTATGTAAAAATCCATCTTCAAAGCCATAGAGCATAAGATCCCCCACCCTTCCTTAAGTGTAAGGTGAGCAGATAATGACTTCTAAGGAATATAATGGAGAAATGGAGAAATCTGACAAATGCGGCTGCTACTTCAGCCACTGATGATTAATATCAATAGTGACACATAGTATATTTATCTTTCATGTGATATGACAATGGTAATTTCTCTCTGTAGAATTCTCAAAAACCTATTACCTCATGCCCAAAAAAAAGATAATTAGACAAATCTCAGTTAAGAGACAATCTGATACCTGACCACAACTCAAAACTTAAAGAACTTGGGGCTGGGGATATAGCCTAGTGGCAAGAGTGCCTGCCTCGGATACACGAGGCCCTAGGTTCGATTCCCCAGCACCACATATACAGAAAACGGCCAGAAGTGGTGCTGTGGCTCAAATGGCAGAGTGCTAGCCTTGAGCGGGAAGAAGCCAGGGACAGTGCTCAGGCCCTGAGTCCAAGGCCCAGGACTGGCCAAAAAAAAAAAAAAAAAACTTAAAGAACTGACCATCAGTGGCTCATGTCTGTAATCCTAGCTACTCAGGAGGCTGAGATTTGAGCCAGCCTAGGCAGAAAAGTCTGTGAGATTCTTATCTCCAACTAACCATCAAAAAATCCACAAGTGCTGGGCTGGGGATATGGCCTAGTGGCAAGAGTGCTTGCCTCGTATACATGAGGCCCTAGGTTCGATTCCCCAGCACCACATATACAGAAAATGGCCAGAAGTGGCGCTATGGCTCAAGTGGCAGAGTGCTAGCCTTGAGCAAAAAGAAGCCAGGGACAGTGCTCAGGCCCTGAGTCCAAGCCCCAGGACTGGCCAAAAAAAAAAAAAAAAAATCCACAAGTGGAACTATGGCTCAAGTAGCAGAATGCTAGCCCTGAGCAAAAGAAGCTCAGGGACAGTGCCCAGATTCTCAATTCTAGACCCAGGACCCATAAAATCAAAATAAAAAATGTCTACCAAAGCAAGGAAAATCTGAGAAACTGTCATATCTAAGAGCCTAAAAAAGATGTGATGAACTGTAATGTGATATACTGTATACAATCCTAGAATAGAAAAAGATTGGAGGGCTAATATCTAAGAATATCTGAATCAAATTGGTACCTTAATTCATGAAAAAATGTCTCAATAGTGACTCATTCATTGTGATACATGTAACGCTAAAGATACTTTTTTTTTTTTTTTTTTTTTGCCAGTCCTGGTTCTTGGACTCAGGGCCTGAGTACTGTCCCTGGCTTCTTTTTGCTCAAGGCTAGCTAGCACTCTGCCACTTGAGCCACAGCGCCACTTCTGGCCGTTTTCTGTATATGTGGTGCTGGGGAATTTAACCCAGGGCCTCATGTATACAAGGCAAGCACTCTTGCCACTAGGCCATATCCCCAGACCTCCTAAAGATACTTGTAATGGGTGAAACCAGGTGTGAGGTACGTGGGAACTTTCTGTAATATCTTTGCAGTCTTTTCTCTAAGTCCGAACCTATTCTAAAAGAAGATGTTGTATTGGGCAAAGGCTAAGTGTTTACCACAAGTGATGGCTGCCAAGTTTTGATCTTCAGCCCCCTCACTAAGGCCATCATTGACATCAGCCACCTCCTCCAGCTTCCTTATGTGGGACTCTCAGACCTGCTGAAGGAGGCAGGCATTGTACATCACTTTGATACTTTTCCCCTCCTAGATAGGCTGCCTCCCCTTAAAGAACAACTTGGCTGCAAAAACCCACAAAAGGCAATTATAGTTAGGCATGTTGGCATACACTCACAATCCCAACATTTGGGGACGCTAAGAAGGCAGACCATTAAGTTCAAGGCCAGCATTGGTTGCATATTGAGACCTCATCTCAAAAAAATATATATAGAGAGAGAGAGAGAAAGATTTTCAGGAACCTTATTTTTTTAGACCAGACATTTCAATAAAATAAGCATGTGATGTGATGCTTAGAAACTATGTCCAGAAGGGGGCTGGGGATTTAGCTCAGCAGAATAGTGCCTGCCTGGCAAGTACAAGGCCCCGGGTATGGTCCTCACCTCTGGAAATAAAAAAGAGACTATGTCCAGCGATCTCTCACCTTCAGTTCAGAACAGATGACATTCTTGTTGATCTTTTAGTAACCAAGAAACATGCTCCTTATGTCACACACACACACACACACACACACACATTGAATACTGTACTAACATGAACTATGTCATCTTAGTCATTCTCAAACATACCTGCAGAAACAGAACTAAAAAAGACCAACTTGATGGTATTTTCTCCCAAAGGAGGTTGCTTATAAATTAATTCTAATTGTTTGAATTCAAATAACTGAATGAATTATTAAATGTTTTTCATTCAGAGTGTCAGGGTAGTAACTATAACTTTGAACTACCTTCTGTTGAATTCATAATTTACTGTCAACTTTACACAGGGAATTCACTGACTCAACTTTATATAGAGTTAATTATGTTTTATCTCTAGGAAAGCATCTGGTGGTTTTCTAGGAAAATGAACCAATTAGTCATTTTTTAATACTTGGCCAGAAATACTATCATTTCCATATGGGGATAGGGGAAAAAAAACTTTAAGGAGCTCAATCTTTAAATAAAACCAGAAAACAGATTCACCATGAGTATTATTGTTAACACACGCCTTATAGGACAATTAACAAGCCACAGTTAAACTATGTCACCTTAATTCTCAAACTTATTTGTAGAAGCAGAATCCAAAACAAGTCAAGTCCAACTTAATATTATCTTTTATTTTCCCAATGAAAGTTGCAAATTAAATATAAGAGGAGTTGCTGTCCAGGTCTAATTCTTTTTTATGTGAATTGTAAGGAATCTGGACATTACATGGAAATGAAAATGTATGCTCTAATACCCAGCTCATTTTAAGGTGTATTATTATCAGCTTGGGAAAAGAAATTTGTTAATTGGCTATAGGCTAGTTCTAAAGTACCTTCAATGTTCAATTACCTCCCTCTTTCTCTGAGGCACTGATTGGTGAACCCCCACACAGAGGACAGATATCTGAAGAACTGCACCCAGGATTATTGTTTCATCAATTGCCTTATTAATTGGCTGAGACAACCAATTGAGGCTGGTTCCCTTGTAGTTTTACTTGTACCCCAATTCTCAGTATTCAATCTGTAATCTGTCTGTAAAGTCCCAGTCAGAGCAACACAGAACAAGACTTAAACTCAGATTAGGATGACTCCAACATATTTAGACATCTGTGCAAGCATGTAGCTGCATTACATATGTTAAGCCCAATCCTTCATTTTCTGTAACAATCCTTGGTAGGCTCAGTCTCTGCTAATACATTTCCAGCACAGAAACATTTTATGGAGGCCTTTCCATTTTCCTTAACCAATGACCACAGCTAACCCTTCTATCTTCTAGGAAGAAATTCCATGTAACACGTTTAAGGGGAAAAAGCTCTTTATCCTCTTCCACTTCGCTTTAACCTGTTCTTAATTGCTGGTTTGATTTAGCCTTCTCATGACCTGAGCTAACTCTGATTCAGCTCCCCCACAAATATCTGCTTCACTTGCACTTGGGTCATTTGTATTTATTAAGATAATATTTATGTATTCTGACCTCTTTGCCCGCTCCTAAGGGCAGACCCTATCAATGTGCTTGATACTGCAAGGGAGTGGCCAAGGAGTAGCTGGTGCATAGTGGGGCTAGGGGGTAGGTGCCTTGGACTCTGGGGTAGAGTACCTAGAACCCTGCTCTGGAGGTCCTTCAGGACTCAGAATGGAGCTGGGAGTGGAACGAGATGTTGACAGACCACAATAACCTCAAAGCCATTTTGCCCTGGACTGCACAGATTGAGGGAGTTCGGATTAAGAACCTCACAAAGACCATTGAGAGTACCAGAATCTTCCAGAGAAGCAATGGCCAGACCTGTCTTGAGTTATTTGCATTTTGTGCAAGTGAAAATGGCTTTTGAAATATAAGGTGCTAAATCGTACAGAGGGTAAATTTACCTTACTACATTGTAAGACAGAAAATGGATTTGGTAGTGTTATTTTTGTTTTAAAAGCTATTTTTTCTTTCAACTATTTTATTTATTTTTTTGTTTAGGTGGACCGAGGAATCAAGCCCAGTGCCTCTTGCCTGCTAGACAAGCACTCTACTAAGCCACATTCCCAGACCTTGGCCCCATGTTTTGTGATATCATAAACTGAAACCTTGGTCCACGTTAATATAATTTCTAAGAAACTTGTCAAGTGTTTGAGTTTTCTGTAAGTAGCAGTATTGAGTTATGGTCTTAGTGATTCATCTGTAGATGTGCATATAGTAAAACTAGTCAGTACCATTTGCATATTTGTCTACAAATTAGGTGGCAATTTAATGAACATATTTTACATAGTATGGTAACAGAGTTAATAATGAAGTGTTTAACATATTCTAAGAATCAGGGAACTTTTGAGGATAAAGCAAATATAAGAAAACTATTGAGGGGCTGGGGATATGGCCTAGTGGCAAAGAGTGCTTGCCTCGTATACCTGAAGCCCTGGGTTCAATTCCCCAGCATCACATATATAGAAAATGGCCAGAAGTGGCGCTGTGGCTCAAGTGGCAGAGTGCTAGCCTTGAGCAAAAAGAAGCCAGGGACAGTACTCAGGCCAGAGTCCAAGCCCCAGGACTGGCAAAAAAAAAAAGTAAAAGAAAATTATTGAGAGCTGAGAGTATCTCAGTGGTAATCCCACCAGACTAGCAAGTGCAAAGCCCCAAACTCAAACTCCAGTACCAGAAGGAAGGGAAGGAGGGAGAGTAGAAGATAGGGAGAGAGGAGAAAGGAAACAGAAAAGAAAAGAGGAAGGAAGGGAGGGAGGGATAATGGTTTTGTAGTGTTCAAAACATCTTTTAATGATATGTTTGTTGTCTCATCACACTTTTTAATGACCAGTCACCACTGATAAAATTACTTTTGCCTTTATCTTATGCCTTTAGCAATTTTTTTTTATTTTCAGCAGATAGGTTTTTATTGTATTGCCCAAATGCAGCACAGCACTGAAACTCCAATACATAATTCCAAGTGGTTCATAATAATTTAAAGTAAAATTGATGGTGTTTTGCAATCTTCTATCCCAGAGCATCCATCCAGGCAGCCAGCTACCTTATAGTCTGAGGTGCTGTCATCTGCCTTTAGCAATTTTAAAATAATTTTAAAGTGGAAGTCCTTAATAGAAGAGTTAGCATTAATCTCTTATTGTTTGCTGTGAATCTGAAATATACAAGTGCCAAAATGCAAGCTTTAACCTTTATAACCCAAATATCAGGTTAAGAAGTCATTAGTAATAAACATGTGTCTAGTAATGTCAGTTACAATGCATCTGATCGATTACTGCATTGTGAACATTACTTGGTACAAAGCTCTCAGAGAATTTTGATATGCATATAAGTTGGCACACAGACTTCTTCATCTCTTCTGTACTCATGTTTGGAAGAACCATTACAAATCTCCTTTGAAAGTGTTATTTTCTGTGGTTGTAATAGAAATATATTTAAATGTGGTCTGATTAGATAATAACATGTAATTAAATGCAAAGGCTGAAGGTGGATTTATCAGGCAATTTAGTTTCCAGAAATGTTCTTGCAGAATGAAAATCCAATTACCTATAGTTTGAGGATAACCATTTCCTAGTTCCTGTTGGAGATCTAAAACCTATTGGAGATTCAGACCAGTAGAAATCTTCACACTTACTCATTGAATTACAGAATTATATAGTTTTTATTTATCTAATTTAATAACTTCATGTAAAAAATAATATTAAAGCAAGAGCTCGCATATCCAAGGTCACAGAGTAGTCAGTAATTGGACAGGAACCCAAGACACCATAGTTGCACTCTAGTGAGCACTTCTTTTAAATACGCATGGTTATCTGTTCTCTAGCCACAGAGTGTATATTTTGAGGGCAGAGTCTTTTTTTCAAGTGCTCTGTGTATAATAATTAAAAACTTTTCCAGAGTTTTCATTGATCCATAAACTATGAAGCCAAGTCTTGCCTGTTTTCAGGTTGTTTTACCATTGTTGTTGCCAGAGTATCTCAGAGCAACAAAAGAATCCTAATGGGTTTGGGGGTTTTTTTTTTGATAATTCCTAGTAGACGAATGAAACTCTGCAAATTTACTTGTGAATGATGCAAATAGGGAAAGAAAGCTATATGCACAAGGTGGCCTAATAAAACCAATATGTTCACTTAGACAATTCTTGGATTAAGAAAATATATGGAAAATGCACAAAATATCTAGGAAGGAATAGGTAAGGAAAAATGCAAGAAACACATTGATAACATATTGATAACTTTCTTATAGAAAAATTGACTTTAATATATGTATTTAATAGAACACATTGCAAAATAAGGAGCACAGCCACTAGCAGCTGAGTGCTCTCTCCACAGTTATTCACAGAATACAACCCAACTATGGACATTATGGGCATCACCAGAAAGAAAAATGAAGAAGGTCCGTCATAAAATTATGGTTTTTGCCTAGGAGATACTTTTTTTTTTCTTTTTTGGCCAGTCCTGGGCCTTGGACTCAGGGCCTGAGCACTGTCCCTGGCTTCTTCCCGCTCAAGGCTAGCACTCTGCCACTTGAGCCACAGCACCGCTTCTGGGGAATCGAACCTAGGGCCTCGTGTATCCCAGGCAGGCACTCTTGCCACAAGGCTATATCCCCAGCCCCCTAGGAGATACTTTTCTGGAAAGGTTATTTGGAAGCCATAACAGTGCCTCCTGAATCTTTTTTTTTGGGGGGGGGGATGTGGGGGATGGGAGGGGAATAGCATACTTGGATTTAATCTCAGCTTTACACTTAGTAGATAAGCAGTCTACTACTTGAGCCACGCTGTCGGTCCCTTCTTGCCTTTGGTTATTTTCAGGGTAAGGTCTTGTACTTTACCCACCCACTGCCCTTTCCCCATAGCTTTGGATGCCAACTGCATGCCAGGGTGCTTAGCCATTGGTTAGATGGAATCTTGAAAACTCTCACTGTGCCATCGAGATTAATTTGGGGAGATGCTAAAGCAACCAGGTTGTTTTATACACCCAGTCAACACTCCTAAACACCTTACCTATGGAGAAATTTCCATGACAAGAGCTAGGAGGTAGGATGCGACCCTGACATCAATTTACATGTGTGTTCACATAGCCTATATCCATACCTCTTGTTAGTTTTCTTCCATGTAGCTTGGGTATATAATTTTCTCTATACAGTGGGTTGTATGAGAATCAGAAACTTTTTAAGTTCTTATATATTACAGGATTTTCCCTCTTGATGTTTTGGGAACGATTGACAACACATGACCAAGTCTTAGCTAGAGTGTCGAAGGCTGAGAGGACTATGGAAGAGTAACTGAGATGCCATGGTCATCAATCAGACACTGGCAGCTGAGCCAGCAGCCACCCATGCGAGTGAGTCCCAGCAGAAATCAACTGAGCCCCGAGTGAGTCCCAGCAGAAATCAACTGAGCCCCGCTGAGCCCAAAACAAACTGCTGATTCCACAGAGTTATGAGCCAAGTTAATAGCTATTGTTCTATGCCACTAAGTTTCAAAGTCGTTTGTGGTGAGGCACCATTTTAACAAATACAAAACTCAACGCCTTATAGGAAGAAGATACTTGTACAGAATTAATAGGGTACCATGCATATACAAAACTATGTGGAGGTATGAACAGAAGTGTAAGGAAAAACATCCCAGAGTAGATAATATTTATTCTTTTTTGAGGGACAAAGAACCACTTCAGCAAGAAACAGAATTAACCAAATCTCACCTGTTTTCCGTCATTGCTACAAACCTCTAAAGAGAAGAGTACAACTCAATCAGAACCCATAGGATGAGGTACCCCCTGGGCAGCTATGAGAAATTCATTCAACTAGAAAGCTTTCTTTGTTTCCCAGAGAACAGGAAGTCTCATGAGCCCTGGAACCAGACAAGAACTTTCTGAAAATACAGCCACAGTGCACATCTGCTCAAATCCATTACGATATTCAGCTCCCTATGATCACCCAGCAGTCAGGCTGAGAAAATGACAGTGCACGGTCACTGTGGATGGTGTGACAAGTGCACTGTGTAGCCAGCTTCACTGTGAGGAAGTAAATCCTTATCTGGAGAAAGTCTGAAAGTCAAACTGGGAAATGTCCTTCACCTCTGCCAATTTACTATTTAAAAAGAAAATCTAAGGTTTGGCTCCAAAAATGTTATGCAACATTTTCCTGTCAATTAGCAAAACCTTCCTGAGGAAACAGGTAAGGGAGGGACAGAGCCCATCAGAATTCCTGTTCCACTGCTCAAAGATATCTTGGCTAGGGCTGGAATCTTTCCTACTCAGTACCAAATGGAGCCCAAACGTGCTTGAAATGCATAGAAGCCTGGCCCTCTGGGTGCTGGTATTCATGTCTCCATTGTGTATGGAGAGGTTGACCATTTTAGCACAATAGCTACAGCTATATTTTACCCATGTTAGCCCTCTGCCTGAGATCTTTTATCATCTCCACTACAAATTATCCAGTTCTATGAATTTTCTCCAGTATAATTGGCAAACTATAACCCTGTGTTCTTTTCTGTAGCTTTACCAGGAAAAGACCAAACCGGACAGAAGAAATGTCCTATTAAGTAGCATGACACACTACCCATTTCCTTAAATTTTATGTTGCTGGAAAAAGAGGAAATACCTCAAAAATATTCTCCATTATTCAAAAATATGATCACATTAACTAAATTTTCAACAAATCACATCATTAAAAATCATTTCCATCTATTGACGAATGGTCATTGTGATTAATTTGATAAATCAGTGGACTAGACAATTGTTTCATATTTAATTATTTAAAGAGGTAAATAAATCAATATAATGTGAATATAACATCATTACAAAATTACACAAAGTCCCAAGATGTTATTATGGCTGCATTCTCTAAAACAATTATTCTTTTTTTATTTTTTTTGGCCAGTCCTGGGCCTTGGACTCAGGGCCTGAGCACTGTCCCTGGCTTCTTCCCGCTCAAGGCTAGCACTCTGCCACCTGAGCCACAGCGCCCCTTCTGGCCGTTTTCCATATATGTGGTGCTGGGGAATCGAACCGAGAGATTCATGTGTAGGAGGCAAACACTCTTGCCACTAGGCCATATTCCCAGCCCTAAAACAATTATTCTTAATGCACTGAAAATTGGGTAAGAACCAACAATACAAATTTGATTCACAACGAAAATACTTTTCAATAAAGTATCCACAAAACAATGCAAGTTTATCAGATTCTCTACTCAGAGTCAGCAGAAAAATAAAAAATCACATACATTCTGTACTAAAAGTAGTCCTGTCACTGTTTGTATGTCATTGGTAGAAGAGGAGCTTGACTGGTTCCTAGGCTGTTTTAACCAAAGCAAAAGTAAAATAATATAACATCTTGTCTGTAACTACTTCAGCAAGCCACATTTTGGGCCTTCGTTTTGTATATAAAAGAAAATACAGGGCTGGGGATATAGCCTAGTGGCAAGAGTGCCTGCCTCGGATACACGAGGCCCTAGGTTCGATTCCCCAGCACCACATATACAGAAAACGGCCAGAAGTGGCGCTGTGGCTCAAGTGGCAGAGTGCTAGCCTTGAGCAAGAAGAAGCCAGGGACAGTGCTCAGGCCCTGAGTCCAAGGCCCAGGACTGGCCAAAAAAAAAAAAAAAAAAAAAGAAAATACACCTCTATAAAAAAATCACATGCATACTTCTTACTATTTATTCTGCCTATGTATTTTGAATAGCTCTCCTGGATTGATAAAACCTGTGTTTTTCTTTCCTTATAATTTATTACAGGCTCATTTGATTTTAAAATTTAAATAGTCATCTGTAATTATACTATCAATCAATAATCAGTGTTCATATCTCAGGCCTTTCCAGGCAATTTAGGGGTGGGGGAAGGTTTCTGATACTAGACAGGGCATCTCAGTCCAGCTTTTTCACTCACAGCTATCACTCTATTTTCCAGCCTTTTGCTATTAGGGATAAGAGTTTCCTGAATTTGTCTGCCTGGGCAGGCTTCAAATTATAATCCTCCAGATCCCAGCCTCCTAAGCAGCTAGAATTATAGACAGGAGCCACTGGCACCCAATCTTTCTAAATGTTTTTACAGTTTTCATAAAAATGTTGTCACAGGCTACATAGTATTCTGAAACTTGCTTTGTTTTCCTGATAGAATGTTGTTCCTTGGATGACAAATACACCTCTTCACCATCAGCTTTACAGGCTGCAGTCTATTTTGAGATGTACCAAATGTCTGGCATTTCATTTGTTTCCATCTTCTTCTAACATATACAACTGCATTAATAAACCAGTATCTTAATACCACTGAATATTTCCAAAACCAAGCCTTCCAAGGAGAATTATTGGCTGTCATCCAGACTTCCCACCATAGATAGGCGCACCTTCACAAAGGGCTCACTGATGGCTTCTCTGTATCATTAGACAACAACCTTCAATCAAGCATGCTGTGGGAGACCATAAATGATGAGGACCTCATTTTTCAGAATAAAAACAAAACACATGGTCTAACATGAAGATATATATATACATGTATAAGAAATGTTTTCAGTATATGTATATATTTCATGTGTAAGAAATCTTGTAGAAGTATGAGATGAGGTCACATCTGAATCTATGTAGTAAATTGTGTTTTAAAGGAAACAGTCTCATTTGACCTATGGTGACCATAGATTATGCACATATCGTTAATGTCAACTCTCCTAAATAAGGGAACTTTTGTCCTTGATTTGCTTTAAATATGAATAGAATGATGGAATAGTTAGCTTAACAGAAAACAGACCACAGGAAAGTCTGAGGGCATTTTAAAACTACATACAACTTGCCTAACCAAAGTGAACTAAGTGAATCTAAAAGAGACCTTAAAGATTATCTGGTTTTTCCCGCTTCATCTTAAAATAAGGAAGCTGAGCATCAGAAAGGTGATGTGGCAAAACTCATGCCAAGTTCACATATTCAACACATATTATTGACTATCTCCTAGGAGGTGGTGGCAGGGCCCAGGCTTGCAATGCAGATGCACAGCATGGAGAACTCAGGCTGAGTCAGTTTATTTCCTGCTGAATTATAAGGCTGCCTCTTACTGCTATGTCAGTCTGATATCACTATCTCCTTCTATGCATTTGTGCAAATATTGAACTTTCTTTTTTTTTAGGGGGGGGGGGTTCTTGGGGCTTGAACTCTGGGCCTGAGCACTGCCCCTGAGCTCTTCAGCTCAAGACTAGCACTCTACTACTTGAGCTACAGTGCCACTTCCTGTTTTCTGGTGGTTAGTTGGAGATAAGAGTCTCATGGACTTTCCTGCCCAGGCTGTCTTTGAACCATGATCCTCAGATCTCAGCCTCCTGAGTAGCTAGGATTACAGGTATGAAACACCAGCTCCCAGAAAATATTGAGCTTTCTATGTGCCAAACTCTGGTATCCAATCCTGAGCAAATGAATCTGACCAAGGCCATACATGGGGCTAACATTTTAATAAAGTATACAGGCAACCACTTAAATAAGATTGTGATAATCACATTCCACAGAACACAAGAATCTCATCGAAGAGGGTATTCATCCTTATCAAAAGAAGGGCTTGGGCTGGGGTTATAGCCTAGTGGCAAGAGTGCCTGCCTCGGATACACGAGGCCCTAGGTTCGATTCCCCAGCACCACATATACAGAAAACGGCCAGAAGCGGTGCTGTGGCTCAAGTGGCAGAGTGCTAGCCTTGAGCGGGAAGAAGCCAGGGACAGTGCTCAGGCCCTGAGTCCAAGGCCCAGGACTGGCCAAAAAAAAAAAAAAAAGAAGGGCTTTATTCATGCTTATCAAAATGGGCTGTCCTCTCATTGTAGATATTAAAACTATCCAGTAGTTACATTTGTAGCAACGAAGTAGACAAGCCTTCTGTCCATAAACAGAAATCAGAGCATTTTAAATCATGTGCATTTCACTGGTTTCCTTTGTCCTGGTCTATTCTGCCTTGCTGGCTTGAATTAGGATAGTTATCTTTAAATATGTGTCAGAAAAAAAGTAATTTCACTTCGTAGAACATTTACTTCATGGAACATAGAGCCAACCTTTATCAACTCCATAATGTCAGATTTACTCAACTAACAACTAACGTTGCTCCAATTTTTTTTTCTATTTCAATGTTCACTGTGCCAAAAAAAACCTCAATTTCACCTCAATTAAATGCAGTAGCATAATCACCAATGGGAAAAGTATAACTTCAAAAGACAGCCAGTGTTAGAGAAGACATACAGAATTCTAACTATTAATACACAGAGTTGCCTGAATTACTCTGCATAGGTTCTGATGAGTCTCTCCTCTGGAAGCTTAGATAAAATGAACAAAAGTATATTTTTAAGGGACTCAAATATATAAGTTCTATATCTGAAAATTGTGTCCTTCACAGAAACAAAATCTAAGTTTATTTCCTAGCTATCACAGTGAATTAACACAAGATCAAAATGCCAGGCTGGGAATATGGCCTTTTGGCAAGAGTGCTTGCCTCGTATACATGAAGCCCTAGGTTCAATTCCCAGGCACCACATATATAGAAAACAGCCAGAAGTGGCACTGTGGCTCAAGTGGCAGAGTGCTAGCTAGCCTTGAGCAAAAAGAAGCCAGGGACAGTGCTCAGGCCCTGAGTCCAAGGCCCAGGACTGACAAAAAACAAAAACAAAAACAAAAATAAATGGTCAGTTCAACCTTGCTTCCAATCTCCTTATTTGCCTTCTTATACTATACACTTTAAGAAAGAAAGAAATGGGGGAGGAAAGGAGGGAATGAGGGAGGGAGGGAGGGAGGGAATGAGGGAGGGAGGGAGGGAGGGAGGGAGGGAGGGAGGGAGGGAGGACATAAAGTCTAATTTCCCAGACTCTCTTGTAATTAGCATGGTGATAAAGTTTAGGCTTCACCATTAGATGTACTTCTGTGAAGCCTGAGTTGCAATTTGGTTTTCATCAAGCACTTCTGGGATACTCAAACTCACTCACATTAAGTGAGAGAAAAACAGATTGAAGGCATCATTTTGCTGACACAGATGCAGGAGGCAGCAGACAGCTATAAAGTGAACAGTGCTCCAGTGCTCTAAGCAGTCAGACCTCTGAACCACAGCTAAGGGAGAAGATTCCAGAAGGCGACACTTGCTTCATGACTCCTATTTGTGACTAAGGTGGAATGATCCTGAAACGAGCAGATGGCACAGGACTTCCTGCAGTAAACCAAAGCAACAGTTCTTCTGGCAGTAGGCTATGAAATGTTTTCCTGGGAGCCAATAATTGAGGCCCAGACTAGAATCTGATTCTATTATCTTTCCAATGATTAGATTAGCAAGTACCTTGTTCCCTATAGTTAATGGTTATACTTCCATTATTCTATTTTCTTCTTAAATAGTCACTATCCGCCAATGACATCTGAATACTTAAGTATTAAAGCAATTTACTTGGAAGAATTTAACCATCTGAATAGTTTCATAGTTTTGAATATTCTAAGGAAACTGGTCTACATTTTCTATAGAAAGCACTACATACAGCACATTATGTAATTCTCAGTTCTGTTCTCTGAGCAGTATCAAAAAGAATTCTAGATGTAAAAATATCAAGTCATTTTTTGCTCAAACTCATGATTTGATACTTAAAAACTATCACAAAGGGAGAAAAAAATTCTAAGTTCTTCTAGCCCTTACTTCTTTAAACAACTAAAACAAGACTTTTCATATGTCCAGCCATAAACATGTTAGCTGGACTGAGTATAGGGAGAATAATAATAACAAAAGATTCAAACTAGCTCATAAGCTACATGTATGTCTGTTTTTTAGTCAGGAATAACAGGTTGAATTATAAAGATGCTCCATAAAGTTAAATTCAGTAATATACATTTATTCCACAACTACATACACTGTAACAGAAGAGAAAGAAAACTCATGGTTAGGATTTTAGTAAATTTCTACCACGGTGAGAATAATGCAATTATAACTTCCCGTAGCAACAGAGAATCTGATCAGATCATTTCCTTAGCCTATTTCTGTTTTTTCCCATAGACTTCTGTTGCTTACTTTCTTTAAAAAAAATAGATGAAGGGAAAAATAAAAATGAAATAGAAGAAAAGCTGGCCTTAAATGTGAGAAATATATTCATGGAGGTAGTAACCAAAGCTGCTTGACAAAAGTCCCAAGTCATGTGCCCCTGGGGATCAGTATCACACTCTGCCTCAGGGGTGTGGCCAGCTTGCTGTCTCTTTGATGATGAGTGGACTCGAGTGTAGGGGATCGAGCCTATACAGAAAAGCTGTGGAACAGATTAGGGCCATTTGGTCTCTTGTCACTTAACCCAAGTCTGCTCTCCAGTTCATGGGGAAACAAGTAGTACAGCAGACCCTTCAACCAGAGACACACTTGGCATCTGAGAAAAGTCTTCTGTAGTCACAGGCATTTTTTTCATGAATAAACTCTCTTAGTCCTAGCCAAGAGATAATAGGCCAATTTTCCCCAGCTTTCAAAAAATTAAAGATTTAGCTTCAAATTAATATTTCAGGATTATTCAATTTATGCTCAATTACTTTCATTAATGGTCTTGGAGAGGCATAACAGAATCAGAAACAAAGTTCCTGATCCTTCAAGAATTATGATTTAAAGATCTTTTTTAAAAGATCTCACATTTTCTTTCAATCTATGTTTTTTTTAAAAAAAATTAAGAATTTTATTAAACTTCTGCAAACCTAGAACGTTGTTGGACTTATCTTTAATTACTCTTTCATTTTTCTTAATTACAAGTGTGCACAGCTTTTTTTATTGTCAAAGTGATGTACAGAGAGGTTACAGTTTCATATGTTAGGCCTTGGGTACATTTCTTGTACTGTTACCTCCTCCCTCATTCCCCCCTCCCTGCTTCCCTCTCCTCCCATGAGTTGTTCAGTTGGTTTACACCAAATGGTTTTGCAAGTATTGCTTTTGTAGTCATTTGTCTTTTTATCCTTTGTCTCTCGATTTTGATATTCCCTTTCACTTTCCTAGTTCTAATACCAGTATATACAGTTTCCAATGTACTCAGATAAGATACAGTGATAGTGCCGGTACAACCACAGGAAGGGGATACAAGAGGATCATCAACAATAGAAGCTACGGTTTCATATGGCATGTTGAAAGTAATTACAACAGTGACATAACAGTCATTTCCATAACATGGAGTTCATTTCACTTAGCATCATCTTATGCATTCATAAGAGCATAGCTATTAGGCTCTTGTGGTCCTCTGCTTGCACAGCTTTTTGTAAAGTTACTTTATTTAGATATATGTTTAATAGGCATGAAATCTTTAAGTTGTGTTTTACATCTGCTGTTTCAAGAATACACCTCAACAGTAAGCCAGGTGCCCATAGTTCACTTCTGTAATCTTAGCTACTCAAGAGGCTGAGATCTGAGGATCACAGTTCAAAGCCAGCCTAGGCAGGAGAGTTCATTGAGACTCTAACCACCAAAAAAAAAAAAAGCCAGAAGTGAAATTGTGACTCGAGTGGCAAAATGCCAGCCTTGAGAGCAAAAGCTCAGGAACAGCACCCAAGCCAAAAGTTCAAGCCCTAGGACCAGAAAAAAAAAGAATATATTTAAGTAAAAACTCATTTATGTTACAAGATTAGGAGACTGGCTATAAATATGGATATTTTCCTTTATTTCTATGGTTTTAAGACCTCTCCTAAAGAAAAGCAAACCTTTGTGATGCAGGTTTTCATAATGAACCTTTTCCAATGTTATATTCTCCTTTAAGTCATGAAAAACTACAAATGGACTTTTCCATTTATAGATGGATTTTTCCATTTATAGACCCACATTTTTATGTGGGTACACAAATGAAAAAAATCTTTCTGCAATCATAAAATAGAAAACATGCTCAGATTCTCAGCACACCAGATTTATAATTCTGTAATTTACTTTCTAATTGAAATCCTTGAAAAGATAAGAAATGCCACAAACAGTAAGACATTTCAATATAAAGTTAAAAGTATTCCTATTTAGAATTACCATTACAAAATCCAAATAATCTTTCATCCCAAAATGATTTAATAATAATTGTGATAGAAAGCCATTTCTTTTCCTTTTTCAAGATTAGACAATGAATGTCACTTGATCCACAAAAGTTGAATGAGCACCTATTATGTGGGTTCTAGGTGTTACAAAGAGAATTCTAGTCTACATGGAACTTAAGCCTGGAAGAAGAAAAAGAGCCAAAGCCTCAGAGCAAGCACACCCATACCCAGGAAGACTCCAGGCTGAAGAGGAGAGATGGGACAGGGCCTGGGGTTTTGAAGGGCTCTCAGGTAAGGTGGCATGAATCCACAGGGGAAAAAAAAAAGACAGAAAAGACATGATATAGATTTACATAACAGACACAAAAATAGGAAAGTAAGGCAGGAGCAAACTGTATTTTTTATTGTTCCTTTGGAACAATATTTGGAAATTTTCAAGCTTTTATACAAAGAAAGAGAACAGTGTAATAAGTCCACAGATACGATGTACAACTTGTTATTGGCCTGTGGGAAATCATGTCTTATCTCACTCACACTGATGCCCCATACTCCTCCCAAATTAGTTTCAAATAAACTCCAGATGTCCTGTCATTTCATCAGTAAGCTAAGTGTATACATACATACATATACACATATGCATATATGCAAACATACATATTTAAAATAAAATAACTTTAAAACTTTCTGTTGTTTCTATGTGTATTAAATAAATATAAACACTGTCTCACGTGGTTTACAAATGTCAAATGGTTTACATCCCCTAAAACAATCCTACATGGTAGGATTAGACAATGAACACCCAATGAGGAAAACTGTGCCTGAACGTTAAGCTATGTGCCTTGTGTTGTCCAGCTAGTAGGCAGGATTTGAAATCAGGTGTTCAGGCTGAGATCAATGCTCTTAAATACTCCAAAACAATACTCTGTCACTAAATATTTGGCTTAATCTTTCAGAGACAAAACATTAAATTACGTGTCGGTTTTATTTTATACATTCTAATTTGTCTTTAAAGGAGATATTGATAGTCATTTAGCCAAAAAAAAAAAAGGAACAGCTATACAACTGTTCCATGAAATAACATTATCTTTAGAAGACACAATGCTGACAGAGAAATTGTCAAGTATAGAAGCAGCCAAATAAGTCTAATTATATGAAGTGGCCTAGGCTCACTAGCCATACATGAGCATTTGCTAAGCAATAAGCTGTTGTTTGACTATCATAGATGGATGAAAGAAGCACAGTGATGTCAAATTCCAAGCTGGCTCATGGTAGCTCACATCTTTCATCTCAGCTACTTGAGAGGAAGAGGTGGATAGATCATGAGTTCAAGGCAAGTTTAAGGTCAACATCTGCAAACACAGCAATGAGACCCATTTTCACAAAAAAAAAAAAAATTTAAACAAAAAAGGTAGAAGTACATAGTTCAAGTAGTAGAGTTCTTGCCTAGCAGTGCACTAGGCCCTGAGTTCCACACCCAGGACTACAAAAAATAAAAGCCCTTCTCCTTGAAACATCTCAGCATACAAAGTATTACAGACACCACTAAAACACTGAATTATGATCACTTAGACAAATGCTACAGTATAATGATTGAAATTTAACTTTATAAACCCTACTGGCTTCCTCAAATGTTTTTCAAATCATTAAAAAATTAAATCAATTAATCATTAAGATATGTATGTGTGTGTATATATATGCATGGATAGAAACATGTAAACACCGTTGCATTTACATATATTAGTACCATCCCATTTTAGTATCTGCAAAAAATGTGTGTTTTTATATACGTATGTGGATATACATTCAATTTTAAAATATTGAGAAACAACTCTCTCTTGAATAGGGATAGAAGAAAACCTACTTCACATTGCCTAAGTTCTCTAAAGAGTTCCAGGAAAAGAACCGTCTACTGTTTGCTAAATAATGCACTTTAATAGGTACTTTAGCTGTGACAGAGGCCTTCTCACATTCCTCTCCTGTGGTCAAGTAACACTCAAGAAGAAAAATAGAAACCTCTCACGGTAGTGATTTCATCAAGACAGGCTCACTGTAAAAGTGCTCTGGTTCTCATTAGAGCTAAATCCATTAAGAAATAAAGAAAATGCTCCAAGAAAAGATTTCATAACCTCATAAGAAATGCTTATTTTACAGTCATTGGAGGCAAGGTTAAAAAAGCATTATTTTCTTGCAGGACACCAGTGACTCCATGTCTATAACCCTAGCTACTCAGGAGGCTGAGATCTGAGGATTGCAGTTCAAAGCCAGCCCAGGAAGAAAAAGTCTGGGAGACATTTATCTCCAATCAACCATAAATGTCAAAAATGGAGCTGTGGTTCAAATGGTAGCAATGCTAACCTTGAGCCGAAGAGCTCAAAGACAGCACCCAGGCCCTAAGTTCAAGCCCCAGTACACGCACCAAAAAAGAAAAAGAAAAGAAAAGCAAGAAAAAAAGAACATTATTTTCTTACTTTCTGAAGAAAAGAAACAAAATGTATGTAATTTTTCACACCAGGCATTTTCAGTTTCCAGGGCTTACCAGCTGGTCTTTATTTAGATCAAGGAAACTTTAACTCCTTTACCCCTTTGTCCCACTTAAAATAATTTCCATAGGTTTTATTGTTCCCTTTTCATACATGCAGCCTTCCTTCCTTCACTTCACCCTCTGTGTCCGCCCTCCTCCCACGCTGTCACCCACCTGCCCCAAATGGAACCTGGTTTACATTCCTGTCACTTGTTCTTTGGTGTGGATATTAATTGTACAAAGGGGCGTCACACCTGCAGATGTCATGCTTTAATTAGCTCAACTCTCACTATTGCTAACAAGACTTCTTTTAAGAACTGCCTGCCTCTCCCCCTCAAAATTACATAGCCTTAATCTGAGACCCAATTTCTCCCAATCAAATTGATTCACTTGCCTAAGGAGATGAGACACAATCATGCTGTCCTCTCCTTCCTGCCCTTCCTTTAGTCTTGCCCCTTCTTGCCTGAACATGTCTGGTCCCCTTTACTGTATATTGGTCTGTACCTCTTCTTTGGTCCATAGACTTAATCATCCAGCAACCTATGGAGAAATAATTTATGGTTACTTTTTCCTCTATCTCCCCCACAGAATGTGAGCTCCTCCAGGATAGGAATTTGTCAATCTCTCACTCGTAGAATAGCTTCAGAGACATAGTAAGTGCTCAATAAAAATCTGTGGACTTCAGAGTTTAACCTCTAAGTAGTAAGACTTTATAGATAACATTTAATAGAGATGGAGCACCTATCACAGCCAGGCAACATCCATGCCCGTTAAAGAAACTAATAACTACTCTGAAATACAGACCACATTTCTAACAAGAGAGGTGTCATTGAAAGACACCAACAGCTTCACAGCAAGTGACTATTCAAGATCTTTTTGTTCTTAAAAGGACTGACACCATTACATAGCCCAAATACTTATAGCCATTCAATTAACTATGCAATAAACTGTGGGTTAACAAAGCTGCCCAAGTGTCTTCACAAGTTACATCAAAGCAAAGACAATTAATTACCATAGGCTAATTATGGGATGGTGCCTGAAATTCATTCTGGCACTATTCTCTTAAAGTTACTTGTTGAGGGAGAGTTGTGTTCTGTTTTGTTTGAGTAATAGGGTTTGAACACAGTTCCTCTAAGATTGCTATGCAAATGCTCGATTGCTAAGCCAGGCCTCCAGCCTTTTTTTGCACCAGATGAGATATCATTTCCTGCCAAAGCATAGGTCTCGACCATGAGCCACCCAGCGTATTCTTCCCACCATAGCTGAATGACAGCTTCATTCCCTTAAGTTAAAGTGTTGATGGGCTTTTCTGCCCAGGTTGGCCTATAACCCAGGATCCTCCATGCCTTAGCCTCCCGCATTGCTAAAGTGGCAACTGAGTATCACTATCTGCCCAGCTGTTGGTTGGGAAGGAAGTCTCATGAACTTTTCTGCTGAAAGATGGTGGTCTCAACACACTATCCTCTCCTCCTCAGACTCCCAAGTAGCTAAGATTACAGTAGCTCAGCTTCACCTCACGAGCTTAGTAACAACTGAATAATTCTGTATAATATTTTATAATTCACATAGGCTTTTACAAATATTAATGAATTTATTCTAAACTATGAAAAATACATCATATTGCTCTTCATCTAAGTCCAAAAGGAAAAAGAATATCTGGTCCAAATTGGCCTGAATAAGAAAAGGATACTCAGAAACAAAGACCTCCTGAGCGGAAATTTCTATAGCTTCCAGAGCAGATAATAACTTTCAACCTTTTCTCTTAAAGAATAACAGACTAAGAGAAAAGCAACAGAACTCTATGCCTCTAGACAGCAAAAGTTGGACAGAGAGACAAACAGAGGCTGTATCTTGGAAGTGCTTGCTACTAACGCCCTGACTTCACTTTTCCTAGAAAATGCAAGTCGAAAATAAAGCAGAAACCATTTGAACAAAGAATAAGTCACATTATTTTTTCATTCTTTTTTTTTTTTTGGTGGGGCTTGAACTCTGGGCCTGGGCACTGTCTCTGTGCTCTTCAGCTTAAGGCTAGCACTCTATCACTTTGAGCCACAGCACCATTTCCAGTTTTCTATTGGTTATTTGGAGAAAAGTCTCACAGACTTTCCTACCTGGGCTGGTTTTGAACCTCAATCCTCAGATCTCAGCCTCCTGAGTAGTTAGAATTACAAGTATGAGCCACCAGTGCCCGGCTTTCTACATTATTTTTATGTGAGGGCAAATATGCTAAGTGAACTGTGAGAAGCCCAGTGAAATCCAAGGTATAACCTTACATTCATAAACTAGTAAAGACAAAGAAATCTAACAGAAAATAAGAAGATAAACTACACCAAGAAATGTTGTGCATTTGAGTATTCATTACAAAGTCTTTCTAATTAATGTGACTTGAAAATCACTTCAAATTCAAGTTTATAATAAAATTATACAGTTCTGAAATCCCTCTAAACTTATACCTCCTATTAAAATTGTTATTTAAGATCTAAGTCATTCTGGGTGCCAATGGTTCACACTTGTAGTACTAGCTACTCAGTAAGCTGAGATCTGAGGATCATGGTTGTGTTCAAAGCCAGCTGAGGCAGGAAAACCCATTAGACCCTTAACTCCAGTTATCCACCAGAAAACTGGAGTAGTACTGTGGCTTAAAGTGGTAGAGCACTAGCCTTGAGCAAAAGAGCTCAGGGACAGTGCCCAGGCCCTGAATTCAAGCCACAGGACCAACCAAAAAAAAAAAAAACCACATAAAAAGATCTAAGTCATTGGTGGGGGCCTCCATCATTTTCTCTGACTGTCTTTCACCCCACTACTATGCTTAGTCACTTCTGAAATTCTCCCTACTCAACTATCACAAACCTTTCCTGATAAGCTATCAACCTGATACACAGGATATAGCATGAACCTGCAGTGTTGCCTGGTGGCTAATAGGGGCTTAGGAATAGTTGGCTTAACAAAAGAAATAAAGAATTTACTAACTCTTAAACCCACAGGTTGTGTCTTCCTGGAAAAAACATTTGATACATAGCTCTGACATTTTAAATGTCCCCTTTGGATAAAGCAACAATCAAATTCTAACAAAGAAAAGGAAATTAAGGCATTTAACTTACATCATCTCTGATAGAGCAACAGCGCAGTGGTTATGGGGGGAAGAGGGTGGACACTTGTGGGAAAGTTTCAGAATAATTGTTAGCCATCCTGCATTCCTTGGGAGAGTCCCATGCATTGAGCATTAGCCACAAGCTCCATGATTTCTGGTCTTTTGCTCCACATTCTTATAGGCAACATTATCTGAGCTGCAGCCTATTTTTTTTCCTATATAAACATCAAGTATTTAGGCTATATTATTAAATGCTCTGGGGAATGCAACAATCATGTAAACTCAGAAAATTGTGTTTTGTTTCATTTGGAACCGTATAGAGATTTATTTAGCATCTTGAGAAATGTCCCTTGTGGAATTTGAGTTGCCAAAATAACATGCTGGTATCTGCTGATTCCACTGGCTGTAGGCACCGAGTGGTCATGTATTTCCCATTCTCTGTGCTCAGCCCCAGTACTGCAGACAAAAGTCCATGGCAAATTTCGGACTGACAACACTTGAGTTAATTTAGACTCTTGTCTCCTTAGCCTATACTCAACTGTCTTGAGCACACTGTTCCCAGAAAACTCCAAGCTTTCTCATGGCTTTCGGTATTTATTCACATTATCCCTCCTCATAGTCACTGTCTGCTTTTTTCGCTCTTCCCAACTCTGACTAGTCTCCAAGGCCTTACATCTCAAGTGATAATTCTTTCCTAAACCCCTCTCTAAGGTACCACCTTCTAAGGTGAATTTCTTCTGACAAATATAGGCTGTTTGGACAACAGACTGTGTTCAGTATAGCCTTTTTATGCTCATGCTGTTTTCCCACTGTTTGGTCACTTATCTTTTCCCCAGAAGAATGCAGTTTTGAAGTCAGGGAATACTATATATATTATTTTGATATATAATCTATTTTTCTAAGTGTTAGTCATATAATTAGTGTTCAGTAAAACGATGTTCGGCTGAAGATTAACTCTCTGCTTTTTAATTTGAGGAACTAGGATTAGCCTTTTCCAGAGCACAGAGTAATAGTACATGAGGGACATGAGAGGTCTCAAGTGAGTATGAGATTCTCCAGTTATCAGACTGCAATGAAAATATAAACAAAATATTGGTTTGTAATTGGTCTCACCTGAAATCTAGCTTCAGCAATGTGTACTTAATGAGGATACAGTAAGAGCCCATGAAAATAAGTTACAAAGTTTACTTGAAATCAGTCAGAAATACATAAAGTTATTCATATGAAAAAGATATTGCTCCACATTCTTATAAGGGAAGTTATCTGAGCCAGAGTTTTTTTTTCCTATATAAACATGATGGATAGCCAGGCACCAGTGGCTCACAGCTGTAGTCCTAGATACTTATGAGGCTGAGAGCTGAGCACTGTGATTCAAAGCCTGGGCAGAAAGGTCCTTGAGACTTTTTTTTTTTTTTGCAAGTCCTGGGGCTTGAACTCAGGGCCTGGCTTCTTTTTGCTCAAGGCTAGCACTCTATCTCTTGTGCCACAGTGCCACTTATGGCTTTTTCTGTTTATGTGGTACCGAGGAATCGAACCCAGGGCTTCATGCATGCTAGGCAAGCACTCTACCGCTGTCACATTCCCAGCCCCCACTTGAGGCTCTTATCTACAGTTAACTATCAGAAAACCGAAAGTGGTGCTGTGGCTCAAAGTGGTAGAGTGCTAGCGTTGAGCAAAAAAGCTGAGGGACAGTGTCCAAGTCTTGAATTCAAGCCCCATGACCAACAAAAAATAAATAAATAATCAAGGATGTAGGCAATATTGTTAAATGCTCTGGGAATACAACAATCATGTAAACTCTAGAGAAAACTGTAGTTTGTTTTGTTTGGAATCTTACAAAGATTTGTTCAGCATTTTGCAAAAATATCCCTTGTAGAATTTGACTTACCAGAACAGCATGCTGGTAACCACTGATTCTGGTAGCCATAAGCACTGAGTGGCCATGCATGTCCATGGGTGGAGCTTCTTCAGAATGGAAAACAGAATAGCAGACATAGTTGTATTTTAAAGTTCCTGGAGCAAGCTGAGACCTTGCTCAGGCTAGTTCCTCTATACACAAGGCTAGGATCTCAATGGTTGAGTAGTTGTCATCCTGGACACTATAAATATACACTTCTAGTAGCTCCCACCATGGGTGCCAAATTATAGCTCTCCATCCCAAATGATCAGCGGATGAAGGTGAGTCCCAAATGTGAGCCACTTTACAAACATTAAGGCCTCCTGTATTTATAAGTAAACACAAAACTTACCTATCTCCATCTTTAAATAGGTGAAGACTAAAGTAATAGGTAATAAGTTCTTTTCTGTCTCAAGGTAATATGAAACATTCATTGCCTATAAGCATTGCTTTCCATTTTCAAATAATTATAATAAGGCCAAGAGGTGAAATATTTTAGCAACAATAGTCTGTATCATATCTCAATGAAACTAATGATGGCATGATGTAAGCCAATTTGTAATGAAGTAAATTCGGGGGGGGGGGGCGGGGGGAGAGAGAATGAACATCTAGAAAATCTCAGGTCAAGAGTTGTTTCTAGGGCTGGGGATATAGCCTAGTGGTAAGAGTGCCTGCCTCGGATACACGAGGCCCTAGGTTCGATTCCCCAGCACCACATATACAGAAAACGGCCAGAAGTGGCGCTGTGGCTCAAGTGGCAGAGTGCTAGCCTTGAGCGGGAAGAAGCCAGGGACAGTGCTCAGGCCCTGAGCCCAAGGCCCAGGACTGGCCAAAAAAAAAAAAAAAAGAGTTGTTTCTACATGGATATGAGTCAAAAAAATATAGTTAATTACAGAATAGAAATTCCACTGTAAAACCAGTACCATTTGACAATTAAGTGTACCTAGTAGTTATAACTACCTGCTTCTTCTCTTCCTGCCAAAGAAATGCCCCTGAACAAACCCAACCATGAGTGAAGAGTTACATACTGGAAATACCAGGACATGTGAATGCTGATAAGATCCCACCTGTCCAAACGTGGAGCAAGCAGATGACAGACAGCTCTTCAGGCATGAGGAGAGCGGTACCAGATGGGAAGGACAAAGGAAATAGCACGCAGACTACGTACCAGGTGTTTTCACACACTTTAATTCAAATGGGAAAGCAACAGTTTGTGCCCAAAGCAATTTTCTCCAGAAGACTAAACATTTAATGTTCTGATACACATCCTTGAAAAAGCAAAGGCAAGAACAATACTCTTTGTAACTATAGTTTAAGGAATTGTATGATGGCCACCACAAGGCATCTTTTATTTCTTCTAATGTGCAATTGTTCTATCAGTGTAAGAGTGAAAATCAAAAATGAAGTTTCTCACTAGAGAGAAGCAACTCTTTGCATGGTAAAGTAGGCCCAAGTTGCCCAGCAGCTAACTTAAAAGAGCACCAATTCTCCTTTCCTTCTGCCTGAAAAAAAATTTGTCTCAGTTGTGACATCTCTAACTCAATTATGCATGACTGTGAAGATGTCATTAAATAGGTGGATGTGAGCATTTCAAACAGACCTGGCATGAAGCCATTTCTTGCTCAAAATTTTCCACTCATTCTGGCAATGTGCACACTGCAGTGCTGAGGCCGAAAACAGGAAAAATCACTTGGCTTGATGCCAAGTGTTTCCAGGGTGGTTCCGTTTTTGTCCCTTGGCCTGAGCAGACCACAGAGAAGATGGATGCCTGGAATGCCAGTTGCACTTAGGACACTACTCAACACCCTCACCAGGGAGGGTGGAGCCCGGGGCCTGACCAGCAAATTCCAAACATGGTAAGCCCTAAGAAATCCTTTCTCAAGAAACAACACTATTCTTACTCAAGCAGAAGTGACTCGCCACCACTCTGGGGAATTATATTGGATGAAAAACACAAGGACCCATGGTGACATTGAAGGGTAATTCATAAGAGTTAGACTCAATGCAAGAAATTTTGGAAAGCATTAACATTTTTCATTTCATATTATTGTTTATATATGCATAAGAATGGCATATGAACCAGGTGCTGGTGGCTCACACCTGTAATCCTAAGTACTCAGGAGGCTGAGATTTGAGGATTTCAGTTCAAAAGTAGAACTGTGGCTCAAGTGATAGGGCACTAGCCTTGAGGGGAAAAAAAAAGCTTAGGGACAGCACCAAGCCCTGAGTTCAAGCTTGAAGACTGACACCAAAAAAGGCATATAATTTTTTAAAATCTATTTCTAAAGTCAAAGCTTTTCCCACAAATATGAAAACAAAATTCTAATTGATGAAAAATGTATGTCATAGCTTAATTGATAGTGATTTACTTTTTTGGTTATGCATGAAAAATTAATGTGCAGATGAAAATTTGGACAATTCAATAGATACAATATGATGGGTTATAATAAATACAGACATATTAACCAAGGGTATATGACTGAAGGAACCATAAAAGTAAAAGGCACTATCGGGTGCTAGTGGCTCATGCCTATAATCCTAGCTACTCAGGAGGCTGAGACCTGAGGATCACAGTTCAAAGCCAGCAGGGCAGGAAAGTCTGAGTCTTATCGCCAATCAACCACCAGAAAACCAGAAATGGCACTGTGGCTCAAGTGGTAGAGTGCTAGCCTTGAGCTGAAGAACTCAGAGACAGCGCCCAGGACCAGAGTTTAAGTCCCACAACCGACAAAAAAAAAAAAAAAAAAAAAAAAGTAAAAGGCACAAATGGCAAGTGCTTGCATAATAAGCATGCCTGTTGACAACCAAATATGTAAATTTCAGACTATTATTTTCAAAATGGACAGTAAATATGATATATACCTTATTCTGTTGATAAAGAA
The DNA here is from genome assembly GCF_023159225.1 of Perognathus longimembris pacificus. Classification (NCBI taxonomy): domain Eukaryota; kingdom Metazoa; phylum Chordata; class Mammalia; order Rodentia; family Heteromyidae; genus Perognathus; species Perognathus longimembris. The sequence continues at coordinate 28,224,856 of NC_063171.1, forward strand.
AGTTAAAATAAAAATAGATCTAAAAATATGTGAAAAATTAATGTAGATGCCAAAAGCATGGAAAGTCATTTGGGGGACTCTAACCTTAAAATAGAAAGAACTTCAAAAGGGAAATATATGAACGGAATGCCATGTGCCCTACAACTTCCCATTTGATGTTGCTTGGTCACCTATGCATGGGAAAACCATGTGTTGGACAAACTTTGGGTGCCAAGAAATGAGTTTTAGTGTACAAAGAAAGGAAATAATTAGGACTATGCTTTAAGAGAACACTGGAAAGAAGATTTAGGCCGATTTAGACGGTGGTTGACACTGAGAGAACTACTGCCATTCACTAAGCCATTGCAATAAATCAGGCAAGAGGAAAGCTAGCTCTGAACTAGGATGACAGCAACACAAATGGAAAGAGACCAACATAAGCACCCATTAACACATGCAAGGCAGGGCAGGGGGCGGGGGGGGGGGAGGATGAAGAAACCATGAAAGCTTACAGCTTGCTGATGAGGATAACAGTAAAGTCAACCACACACATAGGAAACTGGAAATTCTCTCTATTTGGGAAGATGATGTTAAACTATATCAGTAAAACTAGGAGCATGAAAGCTGAAATCTCAACATGCATCTAAAAAGGTAGGAATGGGTTCCACACTCAGGGTCCCAATGTCACTGAGATAGCTGACCCCAAATCACCAGCAACCCAGGAGGGGAAGCTAGTATAATTTTAGTTATAAAATGTAAGACACTGGTTTTGCCTCTCCTCCAAAGGACGTTGTATGTATATGAACATTTCTTACTCCTTTCCTGTTACAAAACTACAATCCCCTTTTCCCTGACTACCAGGGTGTTTACATGTCAATCCTACTATTATGGTAATCTTTATGTCTGTAAATGTCCTATTCTCCATTTTTTTTTGCTCTAACCTTATTCATTTCTTTTTCTTTATCCTACCTCTTCACTTGTATTTTTATTTTGTTGTTTCATTTTATGGCCTAATAGCTCCACATATTGACAAAAGAATGGATAAATTAATAAATATGGTTAATAGGAAGACATCTCAAATCCTTTGTGGATTTAAAATGGGGACTGAGAATGTAGGACTAGTGCCTGGCAATCCTCAACCTATAAAACTAAAGGTAAATAGTGTTTATCTGTAGGGAAGACAGTTAAGTTCTTATAAGTTACAAGACGGTTTCTCTCCAATTAAAAAATCCTGCTAGGTTTTCAATAAATACACAGTTTAAAGGGCAAATAAAGGCATTATTAACCTTTTCACAAACAATTTTAACCTTACAGAAAGATACTCAGAGTTATTAGGAAATTGAAGCAAAACTGAGAATGTTATCTCTGATCTAGTAATGCAAATCAGTAAGAAACGTTTTATTTATGAATATTCAGTCCATGTTCAATTTTTAAGGAGAGAAGATATTGAAAAAAGTAAAGCCCACAAACAATGGGAGCTCACTAATGCCCCCCATTCCAAAGAGAAGTACCTGTTCAATGTATATAAACTGTGATCTCTTTGTGCTCATCATGGTTCTAGCCTAATAGGAAAGCTCCTTTTCTAAGCCCAGGGCCTCTACTTAACACAGTCTTATTTCCACAAGTCCTATCTGTTCTGTAGACAACTGAGAGTTTGTCCTCCTTCCTGGCAAGCCTTATCAACTCTGTCAGCTCCTTTCACCCAACTACCACGTCTTGTCCCCTTCATTGGCACAGCTCCTCAGAGCTCAGGCAGCTGGAGACATTTATGGAAAATGGGCAGGATAGATCCAAATACACTTATTTTCCCTCTGTCTAAAAGTGACTTCCATTCACCAACCCCCAGGGTCTAAACTGAGAGACCTCTATTGTGAAGGAATGGGAAATCAGCCTTGAGTGACACGTTTCTATCACTTGTCTAAAATCATGTGTCAACAAAATGCAGCATCCTAATTCGAGGAGGTCTGCTTGCAAGTCCTGCAACAAAGGCAATCTCTTTTTTGCTACATGCAAATCCAGTGTAAACACTATTTGTACACTATCATTTCCTGTGGGGGAAATAATTAAGAGAATGTGCATTATCTTCTCTCTGCATTAATGGAAGTAACTGCAGAAAGCCCCACAAGTTCAAGAGTCCTTGGCATTTTGCACATGACACAAGTCTCTCTGGGTGATTCTCCTGCAATCAGAAACAATCTCATCACTTAAATTGTGATCTGCAGTTTTGCAAAGTACATTTAGTAAATGCCTTCTACCTGAGCATTTAGTGAAAGCAATTAAAAGAGCTAGAATCTGTTTCTTCAAAGGTAAGTACAGTTAAGGCAAAGGGGACCCTCAAGGGCCTTCCAGGTTGAGGGGAGCCAATGCTCTGCCATGAAAGACACAGAAGGGCTTGGTTGCACTCCAGGGGCTTGGCTAGATAAGATGCTGCAAGTAATGGGAGGAGAAGCAGGAGCAGAGAATGGACAGATGGCCGATCATGAAGGAAACAATATGTCGTGTTAAAAAGCTGAGCAATCAAGATTTTACAGAGACCTAATAAAATATGCATTTTAGAAAGTCTACAGTTGTTGACTTATGAAAGGAACAAATTCACATACGTGTTTTCTCTAATAAATGCACATTGCTATTTCCTCAGCTATTCTTTAAATACCTTGTGATCTTGTTTTGTTTTGTTAGTCAGGGGCTTAAACTCAGGGCAAGGGCACTGTCGCTGAACTCTTCAGCTCAAGGCTCTACCACTTGGAGCCACAGCTCCACTTCTGGTTTTTGGTGGTTAATTAAAGACAAAGAATCTCACATACTTTCCTGCCCAGGCTGGCTTGGAACCACGATCCTCAGATCTCAGCCTCCTGAGTAGCTAGGGTTACAGGCATGAGCCACGGGTGCCAGGCCCCTTTCCTCGTCTATTTGTGCTCTGCCTCCCCCTCCTTCTTACCTACCACCAATTGATGCTGTTTAAGTGGGAACTTCCCTCTTATCACCCACCAAAGCCAGATATCCTCCTGGCTCTCACCAGTCTGGCTCTCATGTGAGGCATCATTCCTCCTCTTATAAGAGGCCCTCAACCCACAGAAGGCTGGATCCTATCCAAATACACTTCATTGAGTGAGTCTTTATTCTCTTTCCATGTCATCTGTCTTCTCCTTCCCGATCAGCCCCACTAGCAAAAAGCTGCTCCAACATCTCCCATCACAGACTTTCTACTATACTGTTCCAACTCTTCAGAAGACTTTCCCACATACTCTATCCCCATTAATGCACCGCCCATGTGCTAAACCCACTTCTGTTTGGCTTCTCACCTCCTACCAATCAACCTGCCCTTTTCTCTCCATCTTAATCTCCTTGGCAGCATTTTTTTTGTCTTCTTTAAAGGGTCTTCCTCTTACTCTTTCTTTTTCCTTTCTTTTACATATTCTTCCCCCAAGCAATTTAATCTAGTTTAAAGATTTTCTTTCAACTAAATGCCAGAAATTTTGCCCTTTGTATGTCAGCCAGTGGGTTTTAGTGTATTTGTGATGTTCTATAATCATCACCGCTATCTAATTCAAGACTATTTTCATCACTCCCAAAGAAACTGCATACAAACTAGAGTCATTCTCCAATCAACCTCTCAAAGCCCCCGTCAGCCACTCTCTGTGGCTTTGTCCCTGCTAGTATTTCACATAAATACAATAGCACAAGATATGGAGTTTAGATCTAACATCTTCCACTTGGTGTAATGCTTTCAAGGTTCGGTTATATTGTAGCATTTATCAATACTTGTAAAACTGAATGCTGCACTGTATGAACATATAGTATTTTGTCTGTTCATCAATTGACAGGGCTTTGGGTTATCTCTTCTTGGCTGTTAGGAGTCATAATTCTAAGTGCATTTATGCACAAGCTGTTCTGGGCATATTACATTTGCATTTCTACTGACCCTGTACCTAAGAACTGAACTGCTAGGTATCAGAGCAAGCATCTTTGAGGATGCTGCCAAACTGTTTCCCAAAGAGGCAGCACAATTTTATTTTTTTTTATTTTATTTTTTTTTGGCCAGTCCTGGGCCTTGGACTCAGGGCCTGAGCACCCTCCCTGGCTTCTTCCCGCTCAAGGCCAGCACTCTGCCACCTGAGCCACAGCGCCCCTTCTGGCTGTTTTCCATATATGTGGTGCTGGGGAATCGAACTGAGAGCTTCATGTGTAGAAGGCAAGCACTCTTGCCACTAGGACATATTCCCAGCCCAGAGGCAGCACAATTTTACACACTCCACATCCTCAGCCACTCGTTTGTTTGCTTGTTTTGTTTTTTGCCAGTCCTGGGGCTCAGGGTCTGAGCACTGTCCCTGGATTCTTTTTGCTCAAGACTAGCACTCTACCACTTGAGCCACAGCACCACTTATGGCTTTTTTCTATATATGTGGCGCTGAGGAATCAAACTCAGGGTTTCATGTACATGAGGTAAGCACTCTACCACCACTAGGCCATATTCCCAGCTCCTCTGCCACACTTGTTATTGTTCATATTTTTTAACCATCCTGGTAGATGTGCAATGTTATCTCGTTGTGGTTTTGTTTCTATTTCCCCAATGATTAATGATGCATCTTTATGTGTATACATACGCTCTTTTATAGATTCTTTCTAAAACGTGCATTTAAATGCCTTCTTATTATGAGTGCTTTATATATTTTTGAATGCTAGTCCCTAGTAGATATATAATTTGCAAAAATGTTCTTCTATGGGTTGGGAATGTGGCCTACTGGTAGAATGCTTGCCTAGCATACAGGAAGCCCTGGGTTCGATGCCTCAGCACCACATACACAGAAAAAGCCAGAAGCGGTGCTGTGGCTGAAGTGGTAGAGTGCTAGCCTTGAGCAAAAAGAAGCCAGCGATGGTGCTCAAGCCCCAGAACTAGAAGAAAAAACATCTTCTATAGCAATATACCAGTGGCTTATGTGGCTGATGCCTACAATCCTCGCTACTCAGGAGGCTGAGACCTTCGGATCACAGTTCAAAGCTATCCTGGGCAGAAAAATCCAAGAAATTCTTATTTCCAATTAGCCACCAAAAAGCTGGAAATGGAGCTGTGGCTCAAGTGGTAGAGCACTAGCCTTCAGCACAGAAACTCAGGGACAGCACCCAGGCCCTAAGTTCAAGCTCTAAGCTAGCGCATAGCAAAAAAAAAAGAAAAAAAAAAAGACTTCCATTCCCTTGGAGAAAAATATTTTGATGTTCCTAATAGTCTTTTTAAACACAAAAGGTTTTAACATTGACAAAAATCCAATTTAACTATTTGTGCTTTTGGTATCATAAGTAACCCTTGCCCAAGATAAGTCATCAAGGTTTACACCTGTGTTTTCCTCTAAGAGTTCCATAAATTTTAGCTCATATAATTTAAATTTTTGATTCATTTTGAGTAAACTTTTATATATAAGTAGAAATTCCAAATTCATTCTTGATCTGTGAATACCCTACTGCTCCAGCACCACTGGTCGAAAAAGCTATTCTTTGAATTGTCTTGATACTCTTTTCAAAAATATTAACCATGAAGGGAACAGGTTGTTTCTGGACTCTGAAACCTTCATCTGTCTATCCTCACACCGCCGTGCCAATTTGTAGCAAGTTTAAGAACTGAGAAGTGTGACTCTTCCAACTGGTTTTGGGTTTTTGTTTTGTTTTGTTTTAACATTGTTTAGATCATTTTTGAGTCACTAGAAACTCCATAAGAATATTAAGATCTGCTTGTCAATTTCTGCCAAAAGGACATCTGGAAGTTTGAGAGTGTTGTATTCCATCTGCAAATAAGATTTGCAATGTATTGCCTGCTAGACAATATTTGTCTTCTAATTCAAGAATGCAGGGTGTCTTCCCTCTTAATTTTATCTTCTTTAATTCCTTTCAATGATATTTTGTACTTTTGTGTATAGTGTTACATTTATAAATACTAATGACATAGTGACAACTACTAATTAACATCCTCAGTTAAACTCCCCTCCATGCCCATACCTCTAAGATCTTATGGTTCGTTCTAACATCCCAAATCTACACTCAGTGTCCAGCTCCGAACGTTTTCTTTGTTTTGCCAGTCCTGGGACTTGGACTCGGGGCCTGAGCACTGTCCCTGGCTTCTTTTTGCTCAAGGCTAGCACTCTGCCACTTGAACCACAGTGCCACTTCTGGCGGTTTTCTATATATATGTGGTGCTGGGGAATCGAACCCAGGGCTTCATGCATGCTAGGCAAGCACTCTACCACTAAGCCATATTCCCAGCCCCCAACTCCCAACTTTTTCCTCATTCTTTCCTATTTTTTTTTTTTGGAAGAAGCAATATCGTCATTCCAGTCACATGTAGGAAGCTGAGCATTATAGTTTATTCTCCCTTCCCTATTTAATCCACTGCAAATAGTGATGGTTCTGCTTCCAAAATATAGAGAATCTATATACTACTATTTTCACTGTCACTTCCTAGATGAAGATACCAGTACTACCCACCTAAACAACTGTAATCGTGAGATCCCTAGCACATCTCCCGGGCTCATTATCTTCACAGCATGTAGGGTCACGCAGGAATATAATGGGAGCTACTTCAGAAATTTTATTTATTTGAAGTACTGAGGATTAGAACCCAGTACTTCATGCATGCTAGGGAAGTACTTTACCACTTGAAACACACACACACACACACGCACACCTAATTTTAAATGTTTTAGTAGCCACTTGAAAAATGCAAAAGGAAACAAGAAAAATTAAATTTAGCAACACATTATAACCCAACCTCTCTGAAATATTATTTCAATTCATATAAAAATAACATAAAAACATATAAAACATATATGACATATATACATAACATATATTTTATATAACATAAAAATAACATATTTTTTCTAGAGAAAAATCTTTGAAATTTGCTGTGTTCTAAGGGCATGACTCACTTTGGATACTAAATTTTCATCAAGGTACCTGCTCCATATTTAACCATCATAAAATTTATATTTGATAAAAATAGCTTCAGGTACCAAAATCACACTTCAGTTTTCCAATAACTAAACCCACTGTATTTTTTAAGTAGGTTTAAAATGGTGTGAAATTGCAAATTTGGTGGTTTAGGAACACTGGCTACAATAGCTGCCTGGGATAGAGCTACTTTTTAAAATAACACTGACCTAGAGTAATCTATCCAGAATGTAAATCAGATTATGTCACCACCCTGATTAAAATCCTCCCTTCAGTTGCTTACTTTAGCACTCTGGATAAACTCCTAACCTATTTTTGGCATCCACAAAGCCTACCTAACAACCTCCTCCCTTCTACCTTTCCTTGCCATATAGATTCTTTGCCTCTGGGCTCTAGTGCCAGTGACTTACCCTAATTTCCACTGACACACTGCTCTGGGACACCTCAGAGCCTTACCTTCTGAAAGAAGTAGAGCTATGCCTTCTGAAAGGAATACTTTTTCCACTTCTTACCATAGCTGCTTCCTTGATCATCACCTGATCCGATAGGCTTTCCTGACCTACTTGTTACTACATCCTGATCATTTCTATTATAGCATCTAGGCTCATTCATAATTGTGCTTGTTTTACTTGGTAAATGTATGTCTCTGAGAAACAATAAGTTTCCTAAGGACCCAGTATATGCTTTAATTATTAATGTCCTTCTGATGCCTAAGATAGTGCCAGTCATTGCATACTCAATGAGCAGCAGCATAAGTATGACAAAGCTAATACCCCTCTACCACACTTGTTAATTAACTCAATATTTATTCAGAAGTTGTTATGCATTAAAGATAAGCAAATAAAAGGCTCTGTCCTTGCAGATAATTCAAGCCAACATGCTAGTTACAACAGAGAAATGTTCACAGAATTATTAGTACCCAGGAGAATCCAGAAGAGGGGCAAATATTTTAGGAGAAATGAGCTTGTAGAAGTCAGTCAGTTGAGGCTTCCTAGAGGAGAAATATAGTAAGAGTTAGCCTGGTAAAAGAAAAAAAACATAATTTTATTCTTTTTTTCCCTATAAAGACGTCCATCTGAACAAAGACAATGAAACTTTGGTTAAGTATAATATATAAGACATTATATACACTTAGAATAAATAATAAATAACCTGGAAAGGTTGGGCCATGCAGGGCCTATGTGATACATAGATTTTATGCTGTTGGCATTTGGAGGTGAAAAGTTTTCAAGATGATAGTGACATCATTTAATTTGAATTTCATATTGTTACTCAATTTTCCATTGCTGTAGCAGTAGAAATCAACTTAAGAGATGAAAGATTTATTTTAGCTCATGAGTCCTGAGGTTTTGGTCCACAGTCACTTGGTCATGTTGTTTTTGAGCCTGTAACAAGGTACATCATGGTAGAAACACATGACAGAAGAAACCTGTTCACGTCCTGGTGGCCAGATAGCAAGGAGAGAGGAAGAAGCATGGGTCTCTGTATCATCTTCAAGAGCATGTCCATGATGACCTAACTTCCTTCCACTAGGCCCCACCTCCTCAAGTTTCTTCCAGTCGTGCTAGACAGGTGTTCCACAACTTGAAGACAGTAGTTATAGCAATCAGGAATTAAGTATAGATAATCACTTGCAGATATACTTGCAAAGTTATTAAGTTGCTTGGAGTTCACCAGTGACCTTAGCAAGGGTAGCTGCATTAAGTGGTTGGGAGGGAAGGCCCTTACCCACAGCTGCAGAAATAGGGAGACTTGTAGAAGTGGTGATTAGTCACTCTGATAACTGGATGCTAATTGGGATCATGAAGAGAGCTTTGGAAAAACACAGATCCACTAGACAGCCTGCATGAGTGGAATCTGATCATTTTTTTAAAGATCCTCTGATAAATCTTACACAGGTCTAGGAATGTGGCTTAGTGGTAGAGTGCTTGCCTAGCATGTATGAAGCCCTGGGTTTGATTCCTCACCACATACACAGAAAAAGTCAGAAGTGGCGCTGTGGCCTTGCGCAAAAGAAAATCAGGGACAGTGGACTGGCCAAAAAAAAAAAAAAAAAATCTTGTATTCACATGCTTGCTTTGGGACATACTAAATAGTCACATATTTTAAGTATCATAATCCCTTATAACTCAAATCTAGTTAGTTTCTGATTTCAGATAGTGAAACCTGTTTGACAGTTGTCAAGGGAAGGAAGCCTAAGTCAACAACTGAAGCAGGCAGAGGCTAACACAGAAGAACCATAAATTTGTATCATTAAGAAAATGGAGAGAGAAGGGCTGACTCAAAACTAAAGCACACAGGCCAAGAACATCAGCTTATTAAGAGTATTAGGTTCATGAAACATTCAATTTTTTTTCACATAAGCGTACCTATTTATAACTTGTTTAAAACCAGGGCCCTCACTCAGTTATACCCCATCTAACAAAAATCTGCTCTCATGGGGCTGGGGATATAGCCTAGTGGCAAGAGTGCCTGCCTCGGATACACGAGGCCCTAGGTTCGCTTCCCCAGCACCACATATACAGAAAACGGCCAGAAGCGGCGCTGTGGCTCAAGTGGCAGAGTGCTAGCCTTGAGCGGGAAGAAGCCAGGGACAGTGCTCAGGCCCTGAGTCCAAGCCCCAGGACTAGCCAAAAAAAAAAAAAAAAAAAATCTGCTCTCAACAAACAAGGCAGGTATGATGGCATATGTCTATAGTCATAAATATGTAACCAGTATAGGTAAAAAAAAAATATATCAATGACTAAGCTATCTGGACAAAATGACAAGACACCCCCCCTCCCAGAAACCAACTAAAGCAAGAAGAGATGAGGATGTGACTCGAGGGACAGAGACCACCTGACAGTAAACATGAGGCCCTGAATTCAAATGCCAGTCCCACCAAAAAAGAAAAGGGAAATTCAGTAAAAACTAAGTTCCTATGTTAGTCTCTTCAGACTGTCATTACAACATACCAAAGGGTTGGTGGTTTAAACAACACGAAATTATTTCTCAAAGTCTAAGACTAAAAAAGGTCCAAGTCCAGCCTATTCTGTTTCTCAGGGCTCTCTTCCTGGCTTGTAGATAGCTTTGTTCCCTCTGAGGGCTCACATGGCTTCTTTTCCACATGCCCACGGCGACATGGCTTCTTTTCCACATGCCCACGGAGAGAGAGAGAAAGAAAAAAGTGAGCTCACCGCTGTCTCTTCTTATAAGGACTCTAGTCCTATTCGATCACGGCCTTAGCTATATGACCTGTTTGATCTTTCTTTCCTTATGAGTCCCATCTCCACTACAGGCACAGAGAGACCAGGCGCTTCAGGGTGACAGAAACAGTCTGAAATAGTACCTAAAATAATATCGTCCAAGATACTGTGGGGAGTGCTAATAAAAAGCTGACAAACCACCTCAACAGCCAAAAACAAATAGCAACCCAACAGGTGGAAAATTCAAGTGCCAGTGTGGACCCCCCCTGCACCCTAGGGCGCTAGAGAAGGTCACAGTCAGTGCAGACATGGTAGCTACATGCAGCACTTCCTGGATGACCCTGAGCTTGGTGTTATGAGTAAAGATTTAACTAGTTGAAAGTAGAGGCCAGATGTCTTCCTTCCCTCTCAAAATTTATTTCTATGAATTTTACTCTCATTATCTCCAGAGAACCATATCCCTCACCCACCACTGGCTATCACATAACTACACGAAATGTTAAATATATAACTACCACTATGTATTTATGATATGGATAGGAAGTGTCCTCCAAAAGAACTCAGGTGTTTAAGGCTCAGTTCCCAAAGCAACATTTAGAGGCAGAGCTTTTAGAAAGGTCATTGGATACAAGAAGACTGACCTAATGGATGAATCAATCATTGGTGGAATCATAATTGAACTACTGGCAGGTGACAGAAACTGTAAAAGTTGAGACAGATTGAAAGAAGTGATCTTTAGGGCAGGTGTGACTGTGAAAGGTGTTATCTAGTTCCCAGCTTCTCCTCCTCTGCCTCCAGTCTTCCCCCCGCCCCCCAGGTAAGCAGCCTCCTGTCACATGATCCCACCACCATGCCTTTCTGCATCCCACATGCCCATTGTAATCATGCTTTGAACCTGTGAGCTAAAATAAGCCCTTCCTCCTTTAATGCAAATGTACTCACAGTGACAAAAAAGGGACCACAAGTGTGTCACATGTGTTAATTTAATTTTCATAACCTCCCTCTGAGGTAGGTAGTACTATTATCCCTTTGTACAGAAGAGAAACCTGAGACAAGAGAGGCTATATGGGATATCAGAAGACCACAACGCTATGAGGTGACAGACGGAGAAGTGAAGCTAGGTGGTTGGCCTCCACCATCTGCATGTTCTTCCCAGCACTCACAAATCCTTATGTACACCCCACCAGTCTCCACCAGGCTCTGCTGAGGGAAAGTGCCTTTGTAACTGGCTCTCCATTCACACAGAACAGACATTCGTATATGGCTTCATCACCTGAATTCCTTTTGGTCACACAAGGAATTCTGCTCTGAACATGCTCAAAACATGTGTGTTCCTATGTAATCAGAAATGACCAGAACAAGCAGAAACTCAGAGAAAAGCAGGATGATGTGAAAACACATGTGGAGAAGCAAGACAGATACAAGGATCTGAAAACTAAGTAGAGACTTGAAAGCTGTGGATCACAACTTCAGAATGTGTATGTGAGTATGTATGTGTGTGAGAGAGAGAAATATCTGGGGCTTGGCCTTTGACCTTAGGGTCTGACTTTTTCACCCCTGATCTTGACTTTTTCACCCTGGTGCTCTACCGCTTGAACCATACTTATTTCCAGTTTTGTGCTGGTTAATTGTAGATAAAGTCTCTCAGATTGTAGATAAAGTCTTCCAGGCTGGACTTTATGACAGGCATAAGCCACTAGTACACCAGTGAGTGAGGTTTTGGAGAAGGACATGCAGTGAAGTTGTGCTTTGGACAAGTTGACGAAAGCAGTCAGGCTGGCAAGGGCAGTAATTGAGGAATAAAGGAAGGAAGGGAGCTGTGAGAGCTGACCAGGTATGAGGAGAGGACAGCCTTAATTATAATTGTTGAAATGAAAATAAAGAACAAAAGGGGGGATGAATTTTTTAATGACATATATTTGAAAGGACAACTTTAAAAATAGAAAAAATGATTACATCATATTTATCATGTCATATACAACACATATCATATATATGTATTTACACAAAGTTTTTTGTTTTGCACACTAAAACAAATGAAATTGTTAGCAAAAGGTTTTAAAATTATTTTTTATCAAAGAATGCAGTTTAGGTCTAAAACATCCTCTGGTAGCCAAAACCAATTGACATACTCATGCCCTACATCCATAAGTAACTTGCAGAATAAGCCATTCCATACATAATTCCTGTTTCTTTATGCCCACATTTAACATCCATAACTAGGCTTTGAAAGCATCCTATGAGTAGAACCAGAGTGGTATTCACAGTTCTAAATATCTGTCATTTTCATCTATAGAGACATGCTATAAAAACAACACACATTTTGCTGGGTGTTAGTAGTTCACATCTGAAATCCTAGCTATGCAGAGGCTGAGAGTGGAGGATGTGGCTGCAAGCCAGCCTGAGACAGGAAGGTTTGTAAGAATACTAGCTCTAATTGACCATCAAAAAGCCAGAAGTGGAGCTGGGGCTCAAGTGGTAGAACACTGCCTTGAGCAAACAAGCTCAGGGACAGTGCTCAGGCTGTGAGCTCAAGCCAAAGGATTGGCAACACACACACACACACACACACACACACACACACACACACACATTTTTTAAAACCATGTTTCTCTCTGACACCCATCAAGTGAAACCAGAGATTTCAAGATGAAAAAAAGTCAGTCCTTTTACTCAACTCTTTCCCAACCATACCACATCTTGCAGTTAGCTGGCCACTAATCCCCAGTCTCTATTCTCAAGCAGTATACTTACTGCCTCTCTGACAATACATTTTAACTGTCCAAGTCACCTTTACATCACATTTAAATTTATCTGACCATAACTTTGACCATTTATCCTGAGTTCTAGAGGTATGTAGAATCAATTGAAGCCTGCCCCAACAAACAGCTCCTCAAATACCTGGAGACGAAAGACATCCTAGCATGTTTCACTGTTTTTTCACAGATGCTTCTCGTAAGAATTGTTAGCCTGGTTACCCTAATAATGACAGCACCATGCATATCCATTTTTACTGAGTTACCAAGTTCTTGGAAGGAGTAGCTGAATATACAGAGCCTTGCAACCATGTACTGGACACTGAAAATATAATTCTTTGTAAAAGACTCAATGAACAAACAAGCTCATCTGCTAATAGAATTTTTAAACAGGATCTTTCCCAATTGGCTTTATCATCTACCAACAAACAAGCTCATGCAGCTCTCTTTGCCCACAAAAATCAAATGAATTTCATATAATGAAACTATATGCCCAGAAGCAATATTTGGCAGGCATGCACACTAATGAAACATCTTAAGAAATCTTACTGGGGAAATAAAAGGAATTTACACTGCATACACATTTGAGATGTTTGAATTTTTATTACATATACATATTACTTTCCCATTAAAAGACAGTTAATTCAATAAAATACAAATAAAAATACCTGTTTCAACTGATCCTAGTTGAATAGAAGAGTGTAATGTGAATTTCCCTGGCTGGATCAAAAAGATATGTCCAACCATCCAAATGTAGAACTATTAATTGGTCCAGAAGCATCCATCATTTTAATAACAGAGTAAGAAATATATTTTATGTCATAGCTTGGTGTGTAAATATAAATGTACAAGACTCTGAGTGTTTCACAAAACAAGACTTGTTATGGCTATGCAAGATATGACTTTTTTAAGGTTGTTAAACCAAATAAGTTGGTGTGATGGCCCTCTGATAGGTCATAATAGGTCATAACCCATAGTTTGAAAACCACTGGTAACCATTGATTCTTTCCTATAGCCATTCAAAACTGACTTATTGATGAAGAAGATACATTTCAGCCTAGATATGGAGTGTACAGAATCACAGTACACAAAGAATGCTACTACAAACCAGCATTTTCAGGTGGAAAATGACAAAAAAGGAGTATAGCTCTTATTTCCTATACCTCATGCAACAGTTAGGCATAAGGACAGAATAGGCCAACTCTACTGTAAGAGTCCTGGGCAGTGAAATATGAGCAATGACTGCAGAGCACTCAAGTCAGAGGGAACCAAGGACCACCAGCCAGTGAGGGCAGAGACTGGGTTAAGCCCAGCTCCTATCATCCACTTCAGCTTATTTGAGGCCTTTGTTCCGCAAACTAGGAGGACCTACCTCCCACAGAAGTAAACCAAATCCATCACCACCCGACTCCCTTGCTCCTAACTCTAGCATCAGGTAAGACTTCCTTTCGGCTTCTTCCCTCCCTCCTCTTGCTCCTCAAGAAGAGACTTGAGATCCTTCTGGCACTTCCCCACTTTCTTCACAAAAACACCATCCCTGAGGAAGTAGAATGTTCAAAGCACGTAGTTCTAATCAAGCATGCTCTTTAATATTACTCTGTAGGGGTTTTTTTTGAAGGTTAAGAAAAAAAGACTAGTTAAGTTTCTTAAATGGAATCCATAATGATTACATTATCTAGAAAGCTGTATCAATATCCTAAAGGAGAAAGCAAACTTTCACCACATAGTGCTTGTTGCTCAGGAACAACAGTGGAACTCAGCCAGTCATGGAACAGAGAAATGGATGAAAATACACTACAGGACTTTGCCCTCTTTTTATTACATAACAAGAATAGGTTTCAGTTTTAACCAGAAGCACTGGCACGCGTGTGCGTGCGCACACACACCACCACCACCATCACCACCACCACGAAGTTCGGAACCTCCAGTAAATAAAACACACAAAAAAAACTGTTCTTCTACAAAGCTTCTAAGGCAGAACACACAGGTAATGCAACTCCAGGGACAACCAACTGACTAGCCCAGAGCTCAATATGATGGCCAGCAAAGTATAGGATTACCAAAAAGGCAGGCTCTGCATAAGCTGTCCATGGCAAATAGCATTCATGGGCATTATTTCAACATCCATTATAAAAGTTTGGTCCTTCTTTCAAGGGCTGAATAAAACTCTACCTCAGGTCCTTTGGCTGTCTCTCTTTTCATCCCCCTGTCCTTGGTCCTCAGGCTGACTAAGCATTCCTGCTCCTGGTATTGACTTCCACCACTGCCCTTTGGCCTTTTGCCCGCCTCTGCCTACAATTCATCCAACATTTCTGGAAGAAAAAGGAATGTAAGAAGTGCTTATTTCACATCACAAAATCAAATCCCATCCTTAAAATGTCAGCCAGGTTCATTCTACTTCTATTATCCCTATGTTATTAATTCTATTATGTTCATTATCTCTTGTACCATGTGACTTGGGATGTCACTTAACTTTTTCCATTTTTATACATCTCATTTTTACACAACTCATTTATAAATTAAAATTAGGAAGCTATGTTTTTACTATCCTCTCAGGGAAACTGTTAAGGATTAATGAATTAAATGAAACCATGCTTGGGAACTACAAACTAGCACTGGCTGCACACATTTGAAGAACAAGTTACATTGTGATATTGCTAATTTGGAGCACTGCTTTCTTTAAAGAAGCACAAACATACTCTAAGTTAGCCAGATCAGAAGGTGGTCTTTTGTTGTTTTGGGGGTTTTTTCCCATACTGAGGTTTGAACTCAGGGTCTCACATTTGCTTGCTCACTCAATTGGCACTCCTAACACTTGAGCTACACCTTAGGTCTAGAAGTTGGTATCTTCATGCAACTGATTTCCTAATGGTTTTAATACTCCATTTTTATTATAAATACATACATTGAAACATTTTCTTAAACACTTACTTAAATGATTTAAAGCTCACTTCAAATAACGTGTTTGCCTTAACATGCAACTGATTTTTAACATTCATTCAATCTGACAGCATCTTGCTGTGAGAATCGATCCTCTCTTCCCAGTGCAGGAGCCCATGCTGAAGATGAGGACTCCAAAGTCCAGTGGAGCCAGCTCTCTTAGAACAAGCCAAGCCACCAGAGAGAGTCAAAAGTTGACTCACACCCCACAGCAGAGCATGGGCTCTAGCACCATAATGTGCTGATCCCCTCCCCCTCAAATATTCGCTTTGGGGGGGAGCTTAAGGAAACAAACACCATACACAAATTTAGTCACCCACTATTTATTTATTTAAATGCATTGACCTCCTCGATTCCAAGACACAGAAACAATAGGCAATGAGGCTGGTCAGAAGCTGTAGCTATTTCCAACATGGTTAGATATGCTATTCATGATTGGATCATGACCTGGAAACAGTAGGAAATGTAAGGGACAAACTGTCCACAGAAGCACTGAGACCCAGTGCGCTCTGCAACTAGAGAGCTTAACTAAGCAGGGATGCTGGAACAAAGCGAGATCTAAAGCAATCCTGGTCTTCCTGTGATTCAGGGATTAAATATGCCATCTTCTCACTCCACCTTAATTATCAATTAGCACTTTAATAGTGGTGACATTAACTCTTGAGATAATTTCTATGACAAAAACAGACTTCAGTTTACTGGAGGAATATGAACCCATAAAAGAGAATAAAACTACAACCATGCAAAAGGAAGGTTGTGGAGTTGATACAAAGATACATTTTTGTCTAAAACTATACCCATTGTTTAAATAATGACATTTGTGTTCATGAGGTCTTACATACACAACTTTGTAGAAACATGTTTGATTTAAGCAAAGTCTAGCACTGACCATCACAACACAACTTTCTAGGTAATGTTCAGCTAGTATCAATGACATGTAAAAACAGTCAGTATACCTCCTTTGTACTCTCCCCAAGTCCATCTGCTCCTTAATAAACTCACAGTGTTTGAGATTGCACCTCGTTAAACAGCCAATACTGGCTTAGAACTTATACCGTTTGCTAGCTGCAAACTTGTGTTCCTCCTGCCTCAGCCTCCCAAGTACTGGGTTTACAGGTATGTGCCACCATAGCCACCTAGAAATCACACTTTAGTCAGAATACTTGGCTAAGCCAGAAATAAAGGTTCTGTTCTCTGTGTGTGTCCCCTATTCTGTATGGAAAAGGTCAGTGCCATGTTAGTCCTGGTTTGCTTCTAAACAGAGCAATGCAGGGGAGGATCAAGGAGAAGACGGCCCAATCATGCAGAGGAATAAAAAGAGGAGGCAGGGTAAGGGTGAGGGGAGGCACCTGCAAACAATAAGAGGAGTATTAGTAGATGATAAGCTGGCTCCCAGTCCTGAACACCAAGTTCCAAATCCAGTTCTGACTTACTCTGACCTTGAACAAGTCTCTTGGGTTCTCTTTCTCTGCACCCTCATGTACCTCCAGGAAATTAGTGACAGTTAAGCCACAGGCAAGTTTCTTACAGTAAACAAATGAAATACGAGTTTATGCTTCTGATAAAGAATAAGCTATCTATAGAACACACACACACACACACACACACACACACACACACACACACACCTCATTAATGGGGTATTCCCAAATTTTGTAATTTTCCAAAAATGGCTCTTACTCTAGTCAATATACATCATTTAGAACATTTCCAGGGTTGCTTATAAAGTGTTTTCCCTGATTTTTTTTTTTTTTTGAGGAGGGAGACATAATGTACTAGTCCTAAGGCTTAAACTCGGAGTCTTGAGCTCTCACTTTGTTTTTTCCACTCAAGGCTGGAGCTCTACCACTTGAACCACACCTCCACACTGACTTTTTGGTGGTTAACTGATGATAAGAATGTCTCAGGGGCTGGGGATATGGCCTAGTGGCAAGAGTGCTCGCCTCGGATACACGAGGCCCTAGGTTCGATTCCCCAGCACCACATATACAGAAAACGGCCAGAAGGGGCGCTGTGGCTCAAGTGGCAGAGTGCTAGCCTTGAGTGGGAAGAAGCCAGGGACAGTGCTCAGGCCCTGAGTCCAAGGCCCAGGACTGGCCAAAAAAAAAAAAAAAAAGAATGTCTCAGAACTGTTTGCCTGGGCTGGTTATGAACCACAATCCTTAAATCTCAGCCTCCTTAGTAGCTAAGATTACAGGCATAAGGCACTGCTGACAAGCTACCAGATATTTTTTCTACAATTTACTCCACTACTTCAACTATATGCCTTATTCCAAAGGCAAGCACAGTACCATTGAGCTACATCCCCAACCCCACGTTTATACTTATCTCCCCAGTGTCTTGGCTTGCTTGTTCCGCTTCTCTCGGGCCCTATCCAATATGCAGTATCTCTTTGTGATAAAGTGACAGTCTAAATTCAATGCTTTGTTGTTAAGTCAGACAGAGAAAGATCCCAACCTCCCTGCTCTGACACTGATACTTCCATACTTGCAGCCTTGAGCTAAAATGATACTGACTGCCAAACAGTAAGAACACATACACTGTCTGCTTTCCACTTGCATCCCAGTTCCATTTCAGAACTGTAGTCTGAAATTAATAGTCTCCAAATTTTATCCCATTTAACTTGCAATGTGTTCGATAGTCCTTGTTTTACGTATCTGTCTTAAAGTTCATCTTGTTGGTTCTCTTTTCATCAGCTTCTAGCTATTTCTATGTCCTTGTATATTTTTATTAAATATGCTAATAACTCAGAAAATGCATGCTCACTGACATTACCAGCTCATATTACCCGAGTTACAGTAGAAGCCACTGGAATTAAAGGCTAAATCTAAGCTTGGTCTCTTACTAACCATGCAATCTTGGACAAATAATTTGCCTCTCTGAGTTCTCTCCTCTGTTGGCATGTAGATGTTAAGATGTTAAGGAAAGGTCAAGAAATATATCTGGATGTATTTGCTACCGGTAAAGATTAAACAAATGTGTGTGTGTGTGTGTGTGTGTGTGTGTGTGTCTCTATGTAAGGGATCATGGTTCAAGGTCAGCCTAAGCAAAAAGACTCCATCTCAACAAATAAAGAAGACACGGCGCCCATAATTCTAGCTATGTGAGAGGCACCGATAAGCACATCATAGTTTGATGCCAATCTTGTGGGGAGAAAAAGCACATAACTCTGTGTGAAAAATAACTAAAGAAATAAAAAGGTGAGGTAGAGCACTTGCCTAACAATTCTGTGGCCCTGTGTTTGAGCCCCAGTACTTCAAATAAATGAACAAGTAAATAAAACTGTGAGGGGAGAGGGAGAAAGAACATTGTGCTTTTCTATACATTACACTGGTTTTCTGCTCTTCATTTGGCTCTGGTAGGAGGAGACAATTCATCTCTTTCTTCCTGGCGGTCCTCCTAAAACTAAGCATTACAGTATATAATACCTCATCATTTAACTCTACTTATCAACCTAGCAAAAAGCACTATCTAAGAAAGAAGCCTGTGATGGTTTGGGTGTGTTTTGGCTTGCAAACTTCATCCTCCATGAGACGGCAGATCAAGACACAGGACGTGTGAGAGAGGAGGCGGGAGAAGGTGCTTAAGGTCACTGGGAACTCTGCTCCTACAGTAATGCAGTTCTCAGAAGACACTGGTGGGTTGTCATAGCAGATCAAGACTGGCCCCTTGCCCTTCCTTTCCACAACTTCCTGTCTTATGATGAGATGATTTCATGTTTTAACAAAACCCTTTCCTTTAATACAGCCTGTTATCGAATTAATTTTATTAATATGAGTATTTCTGTGCCTGCTCTCATTTACAATTAGAGGAGGTTTCCCTACTCAATTTTTAATATATTCTTGAAATCAGGCAAAGGATTTAAGGATAGATTAGTGTCTAAGCCATACAAGTGATTTTTAGAGTTTTTAAATTATCTGATTGTGTCCAACCACAGCATCAAATGTCAACATCAGTATCAATAATCAATATCTTCCTAACTTTCACGAGTAAATAAAACAACATTTGAACAATCTCACATTGCAATCAATTCTTATCAGGGTAGTTGCTGTTTAGAAATCTTCCATTTTGTTTCCATTAACCACATAACCTTTCCCTTTGTGCAGAACTGGAACTCCATTTACCATTCAAGTTAGAATAAAATGATGTGGAGTCTCCTTGGCTATATAATTAGCATTGAATAACTAATGGTTCTAAAAAGTATATCATTAAAATTCATCTGTGCATTGGCAACTACTGCAGTTTTCACTTAGCACTTCTATAAACAATTATATAAGCTCCAAACACATATTTAAATAAAAAGCCCAATTGCATTTTAGAAGACTCTTCAGGAACGTCATGTCTAGCAAAGAAAAAATGCTTATCTTGTACCCCTATCTAAGGAGCTGTCTCAAAACCTCTGCAAAATGAAGTAATGTGGGCACACAAGTAAATATGAACAGAATTATTCATTGCAGCCTCATTTGTATATGCTGTGCTTCCATAGGTCACAAAAAAGTTGAAAGCATTTAACAGAGAAATCACTTTCAAAGTGGTGACACAAACAGTAGAGAGGTTTTAGAGTATGCATTAGAGAGCTTGAATACCCCAAGGTTGAACCTCTGTCCACTGTTTTGCATTAAGTATGTATGAGCCTCAAACTTGCTACATTCTCATGTACTAATAAGAGTTCTCTTTGAAGCTTCATGAGGAAAGATTATCCATGTGTTAAGACTCCATCTGAACCAGTGGTTGGGCACAGCAGGACAAACCTGTAATCTCAGCTACAGGGGAAGCACAATGGCTATGTGCAGCAGTGCATGCCTATTACCCCCAACAACACAAGGACACATGAGCAGGAAAATCACAGTCCAAGCATAAAGCAAGACTCTACCTCGAAAATAATCAATGCAAAAGAAGGACTTAGAGGAGTGGTTTTAGTGTTAGAGCACTAGCCTTGCAAGCACAAATCCCTGAGTTCAATCCTATGCAACAAAAAAAGGAAAAATAAAAGCAGCTTAAAATATTCAATACTTGCATACATAAACCAATGACTAGACTCAAGCCAGCTAGTGAATATCCCAACCATGGGGCTCAATATCTATTCATGAGCCCTGAAACTACTTCTCTGTGCCAGCACATAATTCAACCTGAATTAAAAGAGCAATCCAGCTATACACCCTATATGGCATTCATATATAAATTCATCACTTCAAAAAGATAATCAGAAACAAGTAGCTCATTCATGACTCAAACTTGTCACTCAAACATTGGTTTCACTGGGCATTAGTGGCTCATGCCTATAACCTTAGCTACTGAGGAGACTAAGATCTGAGGATTGTAGTTCAAAGCCAGCCTAGGCAGGAAAGCCTTATCTCCAATTAATCATTAAAAAGCTGGTAATGGAGCTGTGGCTCAACTGAAAGAGCTCTATCTTTGAACACAAAATCTCAGGGACGAGCTCCCAGTTCAAGCCCCAAGACTAGTAACACCCTCACATGCAAGCACACACCACTGGTTTAAGGATCTGTAGTTAAATGAACACATTAAATTCATTCACTGGTGTCAAAAAAATCAATGCAAGCAAACTATCTGAGGGAGAAAGATGTGTTACATCCACTAAATGTGGATTGCTCTGCATTAAAGAAACAAAATACAGGCTGGGGATATAGCCTAGTGGCAAGAGTGCCTGCCTCGGATACATGAGGCCCTAGGTTCAATTCCCCAGCACCACATATACAGAAAACGGCCAGAAGCGGCACTGTGGCTCAAGCGGCAGAGTGCTAGCCTTGAGCGGGAAGAAGCCAGGGACAGTGCTCAGGCCCTGAGTCCAAGGCCCAGGACTGGCCAAAAAAAAAAAAAAAAAAAGAAACAAAATACAAAATAAGAGCTGGGAATATGGCCTAGTGGTAAGAGTGCTTGCCTTGCATGCATGAAGCCCTGGGTTCAATTCCTCAGCACCATACACAGAAAAGGCCAGAAGTGGCTCTGTGGTTCAAGTGGTAGAGTGTTAGCCTTGAGTAAAAAGAAGCCAGGGACAGTGCTCAGGCCCTGAGTCCAAGCCCCAGGAATGGCAAAAAAAAAAAAGTACAAAATTATTTTGAGGAGAACATGCTTAACTCATGAGCAAACAATTTTACACAAGCCATGACCTCTGATTTTATGACTGAAGCCACGAACCACACACTTGGTCAGGTCTTAAAATAAAAAGCAGCTACATATAAAAGAGAAGTTGTATCTTTAAAGAAGAGGCCCTGATTGATTATATAATTCCCAGATAATAAAACATTAAAGGGTTACAAGTGGAATAAGAATACTGCTTGCTCTTTCAATGTTGAATTTGTTTCCAAAATAGCAAACGTCACTTTCCCCAAGGTTGGGTTATAACTAAGACATTAAACTCCGTAATTCAATAATAAGTCTTTTTTTTTTTTGTAATTCCAATTACCTAAGTAAGTTTTCTCCTAAATACATAAACTATGCTAGGAAGATGCCACCTCTATAAATAAGTTTATTATTTGTTGAGTTTTCCCCATCTGTACTCCTCTATTATTCAAATAGTAATTGGTTATTAATAAGAATTTTAAAGTATATATCTGGTGCATTCTGATAAATTCTTTCTTTTGATAGTCATAATGTTTATTTCTCATTCCTTTAAGATAAATGTTGAAGCTTAAATATCTTACTCTTCTACATCTTTTTTCTTAATTCTCATTGCAAAAAATGAAATACAACAATGAGCTAGTAAGGGAACAGGCACAAATTTCACTATAGGGACTACTAGAATTTGCAAGGAAGAACTGAGATGTGTGCATAAAACACTGTTAAATTCAGTAGCTCTGGCCACCACGCCCTTAAAATATAGATTCATCCAAGTAAATAAAGATGCATGAAAATATAGTAATTGCACCTGGGGTATTACTGCAAATCTGTTGCACATCCAGATTAAACTACCTCCAACATCACCTAGGCCAGAAGACCGAAATGACGTAGGCAAAATATTTGATGATCCCTTTTCTCATCTATTCAGTGAACTACAAAAATGAAGCAGGGTGGTTCATTGCAAAGGGAAGGCTCCAAAAGTCATTTTACTTTTTGTCAGTTTCCCTGATCTTTCCAGTTCACACTGGAAGAGAACAATTCATTGAGTATCGTCTGAGAGATAGATGAGCATCCTCTGAAAGAATTTGTGCCGTACGAATACTACCACCCCCAAAAGGATATGTGAGAATATCTAGCTCTACATTTCACACACCACTAAGCACTAAGGAGACAGACCGACAAGCAGGCAGGCAGAGACAAGAGACAGACACAGAGAAATCGCGCACCATGACCAGGTAGCTATGATTGTAAATGACTCCGGAGTCAAAAGAGTAGGATCTCCGGACCATCCCCGGCCAGCCCAGGGTCCGGACTACTCGTTGGACACCCGGTTTTCTACCGGGTGGCAGTTGCGGCTTTCAAATGCTTCCACATAGGCTTTTCTGGGTAAGTGCCTGCGCCCCCCGGGGGCCGGCCCGGTGGAGGGAACGCGGTCTCTCCTGTACCGCTCCCGGGAGGGAACGCTGGTACCCGGTTCTAGTAGCATCACGTCTGGTCTGGCCGGTTTATTTTCTTTTGTCATGGGAGTCGCAAAGAAAGCCCTCGCCACGCGCTGGCTTCCCAAGCTCCACTCGGAGACTGACTCGCAGGACAAGAGAAAAAGCTGAACAGAAAACGCTGCTGGGGAGGTGGGGCTGGGGGCGGGGGAGGGAGACTTCGAGAAAGATCCTGGTCGGTGGTGGAGGATGCAGGAATGACACGGCACCTGGACCACACACCGGTCCCCGCGCACCCACGCCCCGGGGCGGACCCGCGGTCCACGGGCAAAGCGCGCCCCCCTCGGGCTCCCCCTTCCAGGGAGGAACGCGGGGAAGCTTCGCCGACACAATGATTTCTTTCTCCCCACACCCCGCCTCCCTCCCGGCCGGTGACACCGGCGGCCGCCCGTCCCCCGCGGCACAGAACCGCGGGGAGCCGGGGGGGGGAGGGGGGAAGGCCGCTGCGGACAGGGGTGGGTGAAGGGGGCCGGCGATGGCTCAGCCTCGCAACAAACCTCGGGGAGGGGACGGGGGGGTGGGGGGGTTGGAGAGGAAGACGAGGCGGGGCGCAGGGTGGACAAGGAAGGGGCACTGGAAAGCACCCCGCGGGCGCTACGCAACCAGGCTCTGCCCGGGGCTGGTGCCTGGTGCCCAGCCAGGGGAAGTCAGTCGATCCCGGGGCGAACCCTGACACCCCCACCCCCACCCGCCCTCCCCTCCGGACTCCCCAACCGGAGAGCAGGGAGGAAATGGCTTTGTATGGCAGGATGAAAGGCAGACAGGGGGGTCACCGGACTGGGGCGCCCAGAGCAGGGAAGACCCCGCCCGCCCCAGACACGCCGCTGATTGACACCCTCCCCCCCCCCATCCCGGCTCTGCGCCCCTTCTCCCTCCATCACTCCCCTCCCCATCACGTCCCAACGGCCTGGAGCAGGGTGCCTCCTCCGCCCCGCCCCCCGGTCGGTCGCAGGGTCGCGCCCCCCTCTGGCTCCCCGCGCGCTCACCTGCCCACGAAGTTCTCGAGTACGGAGCTCTTGCCGGCGCTCTGGCCGCCCACCACGGCAATCTGCGGCAGCTCCAGCAGGCAGCTCTGCCCCAGCGCCGAGAAGGCGTCCTGCAGACGGTTCACCAGGGGGATCAGCTCCTCCATCTCCCGGTTCCCCATCTCGCCAGTACGGACAGCTGCCTGTCACGGACCCCCGCCCCGGTTCGCGCCTCTGTGATGTGGCCAGGACCTGCGGCCGCGCCGCCTGCCTGCACCGAGGTTGCTGCGCCGGATTCAGTCCCACAGACGTCGGAGAGGTCCCGCCGCCTGGCCCGCTGGGCTCCTGACAGCTAACGGCCCGCAGCGCGCCTGCGCTCGGAGATAGCCACGCCCGGCTCCGATGGACACGCCCACTACCCCACCCTCTGAGCTAGCCACGCCCATATCCCCGCCCCCTCGGCCGCTCCGCCCCAGCGTTCCAGCTCCACTGCCCGCGCGCATGCACTGCCTCCCAGCTGCAACCAGATGCCACCGCCTCTGTGCCTTCTGCTGCCAAGGCTAAGGGGCAAACTGTCCCTACACTTGGTCAAGGAATGGGCCTCAATGGATGGCCTGAAATCATCAGTTGGCAATGCTGGTCCTTTTCAAAGGGCGACAAAGCCCAATGGAAAGCAACTGCCCTGGCTAACACAATTCAACCACTGTAGCAGCAACACGCAACCCACCCAACCACCATCATCACCACCACCACCATCAATGTGCTGCCACAGTGCACTTCTCAAAGTGTATCCATCCTTCTCCACTCCAGAGCCCAAGATGGGTTCCTGTCCTGAGGAGAAAGCGCGCAACAGTAACCTTCAGCAAGCTCCTACCGAACCACTAGTCTTTACTGACTCGTGCACCCCAGCCTTGTGCATGAAAATCTACGGTCCCCAGGGTTTTCTTGTCCCCCACCTCATTTAATCTACCACTTCATTCTGACCTTTGAAACTCCTTATGTCATTGCCTACCCTATCTATCTCCTGAAGAGGAGAAGTCGGATTTTTCACCCTGGCCATAACCATGTACTCCGTACCCGTTCTTTCCAGTGATAAACGTCCATGAGCTTCCTTAAGAGCCTCTTTCTTCCGCTTCCTAAATGTTGCTATTTCTTACTGTTGTATTCCCGGGAGCGAGAAAATCCATCGAGAACTGTTAAAGGTGACAAATGAGTTTTATTAGTCAGTTTGCAACTGCCTTGCCCTGGCTACTCCAGAGCTAGAAACAGTTGCAGCACCCAGGGGACGAGTTTCTTTCCTCTCTTACTTTCCACAGGCTTCTCCTGTCCACAGGCCTCTCTGCAGGCCTCTTGTTCTCCACAGGCCTCTGTTCTTCATAGACCTCTCTCCTCTCTGAGGGACTCTGATCTACGTGGCTCTCCATGGGCTTCTGGTCTGCTCAGGCCTCTGCTCCGCTTTCTGCAGTCTGCTCTGGCCTGGACAGGCACCAGGCTTCGGACTTTTCCACAGGCATCAGGCTCCGGGCCCCTCTGCAGGCCTCAGGCTCTTCTCTGATCCGTTCTGCTCCTCTCTGTCAGCTCTCCTAGGGCCTCTGGCTCTCAGCAGGCCTCGGCTCTGCAGACCTCTCCTCCCTCCCAGCCCAGAGCTAGGCCGATCCGGCCTCCATTCTCTGCAGGCCTAGACACGGGCCTCCCTGCGCGCCGTTTGTCCAGACTCAGGCCTCCTCCGTGCACAGGCCTGGTTGCTGGCCTTTCCACACCACAGGACCCAGGCTCGGGCCTCCTCCATCCGCAGGTCGGGGCTTGGCCTCTCCTGTCTGCTGGCCCGGGTTCCCCTCAACAGGAGCACTGCTCAGCTCCATGAGGCACCTCCTAGCGCCTCCCTTTCTCCGTGCCTCCTCTCCCTTCCCCCGGAAATCCGGCCCTCTTATATCCCCTGGAAGCCTGCAGGCTGGGGGTAGTGGTTTGGCCCCCTCAATGTGGGGCAGGATCCCCTTTTATGCTCCACAGTGGGGCATGGCAGTGATGACAACATGGGGTGGGGCTTTTCACACTCCCCACCCTAGGTTATTACATTACCATTTGTTATATATACAGCAAGCATTCTCTTGTCTCATGCTTCAGTCTACGCAAAGACTTTCATATGCTTTAATTCAACATAAAGGCTGAAAACAAGATAAATCTCAATTGTTATAGCATGTCCTCTTCCTGTCTCCGTTTGTACTTCACCACTTGATTGTCCCAAGAGTGCCTTACACTCAAACTTATTCCAAACTAAATGCTTTTCCAATCTCAGCATTTAATGTTATAACTTGCCTTCTAGCCCTAAAAAAAAAAAAGATGTATTAACTGTTCACAATAATCAAAAAAAATCCCATCAATCCAATGTCAATCACTTGTATGTTGAATGAATAATGTGATAAGTTGACAGAGTGAAGTGTTTGTTCTCTGGAACAAACAAGAATGGACTCCTGATGTAGCACCAATGCTTTGGATCACAGATACATTAATGAAAAAGCCCAGAAAACCTATGAAGTTGTACAACCTTCTTTTGGCCAGGCAGGTGCTATCTACCCCTGGGCCTCATCCCCAGGCCCTCTCCATGCATTCCTTCTGTAAGACTCCCTCCTCCATCCACCACATGGTTGCAGCCAGAGGCTTCATGAATACAGAGGGCATAAAAGAAAATGAGTCTCTGGCCACAGCAGTGTGCACCAGAATGAGCCACTCACTCAAGCTGTTATTAATCAAACCTTGTCCTGGGAATGTGGAATTGAACATGGGATTGGTCATTATCTGATGGCTAGACTACAGATGAGGAGTAAAATTGGCAACTAATGGTACCATTTTCATCAATCAAATAGAGATGCAAATGATGCTGGTCTTCAAGAAAGGAACAAGCAAAAATCACAAAGCAAAATATAGAGGGAGAGTAGACAAGTCATAATGGTACTTGTATCCTCATTCCAGTTCGTTTCTAATGCCCAGCTATCACCGAGTACCATGAGTCTTCATCTCCCTCAAATGTATAGAATTCTCCTCTTCACCTAACTTAATTCAACCTAGATATCTTTTATTTACAACCAAAAACTCTTTGTATACAGCCCTAGAATATATACCAGTCAGGTGCTGGTGGCTCATGCTTGTAACCTAGCTATTCAGGAGGTTGAGATCTGATGATCCCAGTTCAAAGCCAGCCCAGGCAGGAAAGCCTGTAAGACTCTTATCTCCAATTAACCACCAGAAAACCTGAAGTGAAGCTGTGCCTAAAAGTGGTAAAGTGCAAGCCTTGAGCAAAAATAAATATCAGAGACAGTGCCCCGTGACAAAGAAAAAAATGTGTATACATATTATTATATTTTTATATATTATGTATATTATAGAATGCTCCCTAACTCCATAAAAGGCCTGCCCAGTCTAATCCACAATCTGGAAGCCATCCTATCTCTACCTCTCTCTCCATCATCCCATAGGCCAACTTAATCACCCAATGATGCCCATTCTACATATCTGGGAGCCATTCTCCATTCCATTTTTGTTGTCTCTGCTTCAGTCATGACTGACACCTTCTTTTATAATCCTCATTTATATGTACCCTGAATAGATTTCATCATTGTCCTGAGCACATTATATTAAGTCACTAATTTGTATTTCGCAGCCTCTAATTTGATAGTCGGAATAATAGCTATGCAAAGAGACCTACTTTCTAAGCCCTGGAACTTGTGTTGCCTGGACATCATAAACAGGATTCTGTAGGTGTGATAAAAGTTACACATTTTTATTTCCAGAAACTTTAAAGTTGATCTGAACCTATTTTTTTTTTGCAAGATCTTGTGCTTAGTCTTGCTATTTTGAGGTCATGAAAGATTGGGGGGGAAAGTCAAAGACAATAGAATGGGAAATTTCTTCTAGTTTATCCTACAGTCCCAGTCTATTAGTGTCCATATGACTCCTTAAGAGCATTAGAAGCCCTTCCAGCTGTGCCCTATGACTATGGAAGAATGATCATGGAGATGCAGTTTTGCTGTCCTTGGAAATGGAGAAAGGGGGTCCTGAACCAAGAAATACAAGCATCCTCTAGAAATGGGAAAGGGCAGAGAAACACATTCTTCTTGACTCTACAACATATAGCCTTCAAAACAGCCTTGCCAACCCTTCAGTTTCACTGAGCCCAAGCCAGACTTCCATAAAATAACCCTGATAGTACAGAATAATAACCTCATGTTATTTTAAAGAGTCAGGTTTGTAGAAACTGGTTACGTGAGTACAATCCATCTTGGTTGACTATCAGTACCTAGTCCAATGCTTAGCACCTTAGACCAGTTTGCTAGAGACAGATATAACAAATTATTATATCATCTAATAAACTTTCTAGCTTCCAGAACTATGAGAAATAAGTCTCTATTCTTTTAGGAACCCACTGTATGATATTTTGTTATAGTGGCCTCACTTATGATGCATAGTTTGCTTAAAGAAATGTTAAGATAGAAATCAAAACTGAAGTAACACTTCTGTCTGGGTGGTTCAGAGAGAGCTTCAGAGAAGAGATGGGCCTTTGTGGTTATGCCATGGACTCTGTTACATACTGCGCAAAACAGAGAAATGGGGAGTACAAGCTCTTGCCCAAACTATTTTGCAACTTCATGTACAGTGCTACTACACATTAGACAGAAAGTGTATAACCACTGTTAACTTAAATTTATGTGCACTAAAGCAATGCTTATCATCTCTGTTCTCTAGGACTTAGTTCAAATCAGTCCCAGTCAAGCCCAAGAAACCATCCTGAACTACTCTTGCCCACTCCTTCCCTTCTTTGCCATTCCAGCATCAGTTCTGCAAAAACAGAACCAAGAGAACTCTAATACAAAATAGTCAAGTCCTTCCTAAATGTAGAGCTTATACTCTGGTTTCTCTTCAGAGCGTATAAATCTTTCACCTTTTACTAAATGTAGAGCTTTCCTCATAAATTAATCTAGATAAAACAAGTAAAAAAGGGGGGGAGATGCCAGGCTAAATCTATCCTCTCCTTTGTGGAGAGACCAAGCCTTTCATCCCCTTATGTGTCCCCCTATTGCTCTCAACGCATATCCTCTGGCCAGTAGGAAGTAGTGCAGGAGTGAGGGTCACGGATAGCCTCGGTCAGCGTGTGGTTGCGAGAATGCCCTTCCCCCTCCCTATACTCGCCTAGGAGGCCGGGTAAGCATGGACACCTCAGAGAAGCTCCAAGAGCTTTCTGTTTATTCAAGGGAGGGGCAATCAAACTTATAGCAGTAATGACGAGGGAAGGAGAGGGACTGACTAAGGATAGGCTAAGGATAGGCTAATGAGCATGTCCATCCAAGAGCGGCGCCATAGGAGCTCCCCCACAGGCTGACGTCATACCCCAATAGAACTGCCCCTGGGCCCCAGGCAGCACCATCTTGGAGGCAGACACGTGGACTCAAGACCGAGACGGGAGGCGGGGCTGGTCCAGAACTACTCCTTCCGGTTCCTGACCCGGAAGGAGGTGGGAGTAACTAGCAGCCAAGCAGCCCCAGGTCTTAAAGGTATAGCCATCCCCCTACAGGGAGATGTGAAAGGGAAAAAGGAGTGGAAAAATTCTCCCAGACAATTTCCATGATTCATTATTTGTATTACTGAAGATCAAACCCAGGGCCTGGCATATACTAGCAAAGCACTCTATCACTGAGCTACAACTCTGGCCTTTTCTTTCTCCTCCTCCTTCTTCCTCCTTTCCCCTTTTGCCCTCCCCTTTTTTCTACCCTCTTTTCCCTTCCTCCTTCTTCTTTTCCTTCTTCCTTTCTCTCTCTTCTCCCTCCCTTCCTTACTTTTAATACAACTTCCACCTTTAAGACATGTGCTGAACTGGTGAGTTTGCTCAGCCATCCAGTTTGTTGACGATACCATACAACTTCAGCCCTTTTCAGCACCTCATGTTAGCCCTGCTGTGACTCAGGTGTTTCCATACCACCTCCCTAGCAAGTGGAAGGTTCCTTAAGGTTCATAACCTTCTTCAAGTATAGCTCAATATGTAAGTAGTTAGAACTGTTAGAAATATGTGTGTGTGTATATATATATATACATATATATATATCATATATATCAGAATACTAGCATATAATTGAACATTTTCACATTTTCCTTCAGGGATATTTTGAGAAGAGACAATGCAATAATGCCACCATTTCACACTATACAAGTGGAATTCCTCCTTTGAAATTAGCATATTTTATTTTACAAAAAAAACATACTAGTAACATACAGTCATGCTTCCTCTTATGTGCTAATACTATCCATCTTGATCTCCTATACCATTCAGAGGTCTTAGCACCAAATAACTTATATATTTCCAAACAAAATCAACATACACATATGTACATATATATACATGTGTGCATGTATACATATATGTATACCTACATAGACATATCTTAATGTGCTAAAAGGAAGCCCTTAAAGTTTTGAGCTAGAAAAAACCTTGAATACTTGAATTTAGGAATTTATGGTTTTAAAAACCCACTCACATTACTGCACATCATATCTTTCCCACATATTGAGCTCAGTGCCCCATAAAATTTTATGAACCTGGTTTTTAAGCATTTGTCATGTTATCCATTGTAGCACTGGGTAAGTAATATTGCTCTAAATGCAATTTAAGATCTATTCAGATCTTTCCATTCTTTCTCCAGAGGTTTTCTCTTGGATAGATTTCAGATCTTACTGAAAAATCAACCTGTCTGCAGACATATTTTGTGTTCTATTAAACTCAATGAATGTCCAAAATAAATAAGTAGACTTCTAAAAATCACAGCCATTATTATTGATGCTCAAATCAACCATAGTTTCTCTCCTTCATGTTACAGGGATAGTGAGGGAGTAAAGACTCCCAATCTTATTATCCAAGTTCTTCATCAGCTGCCATCAGGAAGAAAATCATTTCTAGAAGAATGGTTCCAGGTCTCCTGTTCAAGCACTTCCTTCTATTTGAGATCTGACAGATGGAAACTCACCAGTGGTCTAGTCAAAGCTTGGCTGAACTGACAACCATGCAGAGCAAGAAATGGTGGGTGGGCAAGCTTACAACCAGAATGAGGGCTAGGAAGACCACTGGGACTTGTATCTGATTCAGCACCAATTTTTGCTTGTGTCAGGTAATATAGCTGTGTTCTCTTAAAAAAATAATCCATATATACTAAAGGAAATCAGCAATCACTCTGGATTCCCTTTTAAAGGAAGAATGGCTAGAGCTTTTAAAATCAAAGAGAATAGGCTAAAGCTTCTAAAATCACATTTATCAAGTTTGGTCTATTGACATACCTATCTACATCATAGGTAGGTATGTGTATATGCATATACTCGTGTATATGTACACACATATATTCATATATGATGCAAACAATAAAGTCTCATTTAGTGTGCTTTTAAAAATTCTCAGTGGCAAAAAGAAATACCATGAACAAATAATTAAATAGAAGAAGGCAAAAATATAGAATATTATATCTACATAATAATGAAATAGTAAAAATGTCAATGTAAAATGTCAATGTAAAAATGAGATACATTGTATTATACCTAGAAAAAATGCAGTATACAAAATATTTTCTGAGATAATATGGAATTTTATTATCCTTTTTATTCTCCAAGCTTTTCTCTAGAAAACTGTCTTCCTTTGATCACAAAATTGAATAAATGCTATTTGAACCATAATTGTTTTATGTACCAGCTTAACAACCAACATTGGTTTATTGGTTAAAACAACACTGCAAATAGAAACAGAAGAGTCCATAAGCCTTCCTACCCCAAAAAACCTTACCACTCATTAGGAGGGAAACAGCCCAAAGATAATGAAGGTTTTAAGACAGGAAAATTTCTAACTCAAAGAGCAGAAAAACTACAATTCCAAGTCACCATGGAATCAGTATACAGATTATGGTTAGTCAAGAGTCATTCTGAGCACTGGGCTGTAGACTGCCTTTAAATGTACAGGTCATATAGAGAAAAAGCACATGAGCTGAATTCCATTTGCTTAAGGCATAGTTCATAATCTATGGCACCAGTATGCCCACACAAATATTACAAGTTGTGTGAATCTGTTAATTGTACATTCTAGAGAATGTACAGATAGTCTGGAAGAATCAGTCCAGAGCTAAGGGTAGGAATGGACTGACTCTGAGGGGACATATAGGAATACTTCTTGACTGATGGTAGTAACATGGTTGCCTATGTTTGTCAAAATTCAGTGGACTGTATGCTTGAAGTAATGTGTTTTATTTTTTCTAAACTTATTTTCTGTAAATTATAGTAACAAAAATTACCTCCTGGGTGCTGGTGGCTTACACCTGTATTCCTCAGGAATCTGAGGCCTGAGGATTGTGATTCCAAGCTAGCCTAAGCAGGAAAGTCTTTGTGACTCTTATCTCCAATTAACTACTGGAAAAACTAGAAGTGGAGCTGTGGCTAAAAGTGGTAGAGTGCTAGTCTTGAACAAAAGAGTCCAGAGACAGTGCTCAGACCCTAAGTTCAAGCCCCACAACTGACAAAAAATAAATAAATTAAAATAACCTATAACACTCCTATATGGTACATGATGGTAGAGGATAATTTTGGTAAAACAATCATGCTGAAGTTTGAGAATATAAAATAAAAATATACCTATCTCTAAAATATTTGCAATGACTTCAAATTTCTACCAGTATAGGGCTAAAGGCATGGCTCAAATGGTAGGGCATTGGCTTGGCCAAGTGTAAGGCCCTGAGCTCTAACACAGTAGCACAAAAAATTATCTATTAGTACAATCATTCTTATGGAACCCCTGGGTACTGTGTTGATGAGAAAACATCATTATGAGAAGGAGCCAAATATGGCCTCAAGCTATCCACTGCTGTCAGAAAAGATGGCTTTGCTTTCCTACGGTGGGTCTGACAGTGGTTAGGCTGGACACCATTAGAGACTGGCTGACAGATCCCAAGAATGTATCCCGAGACAAGTATCCCGAGACAAGTCTTACTTGCTTCACAAGGTTTCCGTTTATAGGAAATATTAACCTAGAAGTCTCCTCACTGAGCCCAGTTGAACCCCATTTGCCTCTCTCCTGGACCTTTTAAAGCCAAGGATGGTGGTGATGAACATTGAAAGGTTGTAGATACTTACTTATAGCCACAAAACATTTTTCTATCAGTCATTTTATAAAATCCCAACAACCTTTGAAGCAATCATGAACAGGTGGATAGCACCGGCATTTCAATTTCACTGTTAGGGAAATGCTGCCACACAGCCTAGAACCACCAGGGGCGCTGATGCATGTGGTCCAATGGGCTATACTTGGACCACATAAAAACCATGAACCTGGTAAAATATAGCACCTACATGTGCCCACAAACCAGAGAGATTAGAAAACACATGGCCAACTATTGTCCTGAAGATATTTATGAACAAAAATAGGTTTGTTATATATATTATTTTAGTTTCCACAACTTCAGAGTTATCAGATTGAGGTTCAATTTCCCACTGACTGTATGCATCACCTTCCCAGGCTTTAACATCATCTGTATAATGGGTATATTACTATCTTTTTTTTATAGTCCTGGGGCTTGAACACAGGGTCTAAGCACTGTCCCTGAGCTTCTTTTGCGCATAACTAGGCACCACTTCCAGCTTTTTCTGTTTATGTGGTGCTGAGGAATTGAACCCAGGGCTTCATGCATACTAGGCAAGCACTCTACCACTAAGCCACATTTCTAGCCCTTACTATTTATTCTTATTTTATGGAACTGTTACAGAAAATCAATAATAAAGTCTAAATTATTTTGTATGTTGCATGTGATCCAATGACTATAATTACCCAGATCTACACAGGATTTATAAATATATTATATCACTTACTTTAAGTTTTCTTTCTGAATTGTAATTTTTAAATAACTTAAATATAATTTACATGATAAGAATCCATGTGGCAAGAATCTATGTTCAAGTAACATACTGTATGTATATCATTTCAGGATTTTTTTTCTTCTGGTAAGTTCCAGTTATGGAATATTTCAAACAAGAACCTGGAAGTACTAAAAAGTGTGATTAAAAGAAACAATTCACCAGGCATCAAGAATTATATAGTTATAGAAAGCAAGGTAAGTTTTCACAAATATTTGAGAATGTCCAAGAAGCAGCAAGTTAAGAGGAAGCAAAACAAAGATTGCTTCTAATGGAGACATCAGGATTAAACTGAAGTTATCTATAACCTTTACTGTTTTTCACATATACCCAAAAAGAGCTTTAAAGGACCACGCTAGCTAGAGGCAAGCATCATTTCCACTCAGAGAACATTGGGCCAAAGGAAGCCAGTAGCTCTGCATTCAAGGTTCTCAACAATGCCCACTCCTTATAGAGTCCTTTGTAGAATCTCCTCAGTGTCTTAACAGTTTCTGCCCACCCTGTTTCCCACAGCCTACTGACCCCCATTTCTGACCACCATCCTCATTTCCCTTGGGGTAAAAAAATCTTTCCAGGCCTTACGATCACTCATTTATCAAGCTCAAAAAGCAAACCGTGGTCCACATTCCAAGCCTCATGGCTGAACTTAGAAGTAACCCATAGCACTGTTAAGTGCATCAGTCATGGTGGGTGATAAAGCAGTCTCCAGGCTTTCCTCCATCACCCTCAGAATCACCTCATTCTCAACCAGCTTCAAAGATTATTTCCTTCTGTCTGCATATAAGTTTCTTTTAGGACTATATAAATCTTAGCATGATATGTACCGACAGAATAGAAAGTTAACACAGATGGTAATAAGCAAGTTGGACCACATCTTTATCTTATACAGTTGATTTTTTAACTGGTGAAAATGCTCAAAAAATACTGTTTCTGAAGAAACGTGTTCTGAGGAAATGAAAACTGAAGACTGAGCTCCAACTCTAACAATTCCACAGGGCACAGCCTCCTCTGCCCTGCCACAGGGTGGCTCGGCCTCTCACTATGTTTGTCCCCTTTTCATAACCATATGGAGACTAACACAGGCTGCTTATAGAATAAAAGGAGATCTGTTTATTTCATAGTTTAAAAGGTCCCAGTCCAAGATTGGATGAGAATCTGTCAGTTTGGCCTCTGATAAAGATAGTGGGCTATCATCTCATATAAACTACTGAGAAAAACCTGAAAGTGGTGCTGTGGCTCAAGTGGTAGAGCACTACGCATGAATACAAAGAGGATCAAGGACAGCATCTGGGCCCTGAGTTCAAGCCCCAGGACCAGCAAAAATAAATAACTTAAAAGCAAAAAGGGCCAAGGACATGTCTGAAGTGAGAAAGCATTTGCCTACTATATACAAAGTCCTAAGTTCAAACTCCAGTACCATGAAACAAAAAACAAAAAGCCATAGGAATATTGCTTTTGGAAGTTATGAATATTTCCCAACTTACCAAGCTATCTATTGATGTTTCCTCTCTCTCTCTCTCTCTCTCTCTCTCTCTCTCTCTCTCTCTCTCTCTCTCTCTCTCTCTCTCTCTCTCTCTCTCTCTCTCCCTCCCTCCCTCTCCCTCTCCCTCTCTCGTAATTTAGTTAGGAATAAAATGGTTTAACTTCAGCTGAGCTTCATGGTACACACTTGTAACTCCAGTATTTTGGAAGTGGAGGCTTGAGGATTGTGAGTCCAAAGCCAACCTAAGATACATAGTGAGTTCAAGGTCAGTCTGTGCTACAAAGACCCTGTCTGAACAAAAATGGTTTCACTTGCTGCATATTAATTAAATAGGCCACTTACATAACAAATGTATAGAACCCCAAATACACAATCGCTTAAAAGCAATAGAAATTGATTTTTTTTTTTGCTAACATAGCAACAGTACAGGGAAAGTGAGATTGTTTCAAAGGGTTCTCCATACAGTCAAGTTACCAACATGAGTGCACATAAAAGATAGAGTGGGCCTATTGTTTCTCAAACATTCCACTGATGGAACTTGTCATATGACCATATCCATCTGCAAAGGACACTGGGTAGTGTAGTCCAGCTAGGTATCCAGGTACGAGAGCTGTCAACATTAGGAAAAATATGAAACAAAGACACCTTGTATCTCTCTGGAAATCTTGCTAGACATCTGGAAAGACCTGACAATCCATTCATCACCAATTAGGTATGCTGTAAAATACATTTAGCCAACAACATCTTTAAATCTCATTTCTTTTTATGGCAAAATGTTCATAGAAAATAGAAGACAGAGAAAGCAGGACTTTTTAAGCTTCTCATAACCTTCCAACTGGAAACTATCAACCCACCTCTGCCATAATCTCCCCCTGCCAAGATAATTGTTTTACTACCAACATTACCTGCAGGAAAATAATTATTCTAACAATTTTCTTCCCTATGCACATCCCAGCTTACCAGGGACCTCCAGTTAGGGCCCTAGTAACTTGATTGCCTCAAGGAGCACTGACTGTGATTGATGGTGAGAGAAGTATGATTTCTTGAAAACAAGGTTTCTTTTTTTTAATTGTATGAAGGTTTAGTCTCAGCTCTCAGCTGAAGACATTTCAGAATACTCCAGATTTTCAGAAGAAGGATTAAGCATTAGAAAGGAAATTTGAGTTTTAGCAGTAAACACAAATACAACTAGCAAGAAAAAGCTAATTAGGATCTGAGGAGAGACCTCACCTTTGAATACATACCCCAGGTAAGCTGATCACCTAGGTGATGCATTTACTTCCTGAATGCCAAACTTGATTCTGAAGAGCTAACCTACTCATTTTTTGTTAATTTTTAATCTTATTTTAAAATATAGCACCCAATATGGTTCCTATTCTCATATCATTTTCCACATCTATTTCTGTAGCTAAGAAAACAGAAGATGTGAGACTATTCTAAGGATGTTCCATTTTATCTTTTTTTTTCTAATAGGATGCCTATTACCATGCCTTCATCTCAGGAAGCTAGCAGCATCAGCAGGAGGTGGTGGCCCCACTGAAGGGGGAATGGGTCCAAGGCAGACAGGTTGAGATGAATGGCTCCCTTCCAAAACCTTCTTCAGCCTCCTAACTAGTTCTTTTGTAGGTTTCTTTCCAGGAAGTTCATCAGCATCACTTCACCTGAGCCGCTAGGCATGAAGCACAGACAGAAGTCTCACACAGAAGACAAATTGGAGGCCTTACCAATGATCAGAGGTCACTCAGCAACAAAGGCAGAGTCAAAACTTATGGGTTTGGGGTAAATCACTAAGAGATACTCAAGTCCAGGAAGTAGGGGAGAGAAGTGTTATTTAGCCCATTTGTTTTTCTAGAATAGGATAATATACTTTCAAAGCAAAAGTAAATGCTAAATGAATAGCCCTGTATTAATAAAGGCTGCCTCTGAAGATTCCTTTCATCTGACACCATCACCTATTTAAAAATGGTCCCCTTTCTCCATGTGACTAGAGGAGGGGTGAAAAAGCACTAAGTCTTGCTACATACAACTCAAGGGAGAAACTATATCAATTTAGAATATTTCCTTTGAATTAAAATGCAACTGGAATGAAAAGATACTCCAGATGTGTAGTCTTCAGGAAAAATGCACATCAAAAGGGAGGGAAAGGAACAGTGGGGACAGAGACTAATTTGGAATTGTGTGTTACCAATGATGGAGATAGTGAAACTCTCATTCACTGCTGATAGAGAAATAAAATATGCTACCAATATTTGTGAGGAAAGTTTTCTTTCTATCCAAGTAGTTTGCTTCCTTTCTGTTCATCTTGAAAGAATTACTTTTCTGAAAGGGTCTTGCTTTGACCTGGTGGCTTGGTCCTTGCTAATTACATTTTAGTTACATACATCCTCTTCCTGAGCGCTTTAATTAAGACATGCTGTTAGAATCGCCTTGAATTTTAGTTATCTCTTATTAATTAGGCCACATCCTTTTGCAGGCTGTGAATCTGAGTTCAGCCAATGAGAGCAAAGGTGCAGGGCCCCCTCAGTTAGGGGTAAACAGAGAGCAGCTTGCCTGCTCTGTGTGCTTGCTGGATTTCTTGTACCCTGCTGAGTTCCTTTTGAGTGTCTTCTTTCTTTTTTGTTGTTGTTGTTAATGGTAGTGGTTCCCTGGCTTAAACTCAGGGCCTAAGTGCTGTCTGTGAGCTCTTTTGCTCAAGGCTAGCTAGCACTCTACCACTCAGAGCCACAGTGCCCCTTCCGCTTTTCTGGTGGTTCATCGGAAATAAGAATCTCATGGACTTTCCTGCCCAGACTGGCTTTGAACCGAACCATGATCCTCAGATCTTAGCATTCTGAATAGCTAAGATTACAGGCATAAGCCAACAGTGCCCCCCTGAGTGGGTGTCTTTTTTTCCTATGTGATACCCCAACATCCTGAGCCAGTTTGATAATTCCTCAGCAAGATAAGACAATTACCATATGACCCAGCAAATCCATACCCAGGTATATAACCAGAATGGAAAACAGCTATTAAAAAAGAAAAACACACCAAAGAAATTTGTAATCCATACATGGAGGCTCATTTTTGTAACCCTATCTAGATACTAAGGATGTTGCTATCCAGATCACAGTTCAAAGCCAGCCTTGGAAGAAAGCCCATGAGACTCTTATTTCCAACTAACTAGCAAAATACCATGGCTTAAGTAGTAAAACACAAGTTGTGAGCAAGCAAGCCCAGTGAAAATGAAAGGCCCTGAGTTCCAGTCCTGGGACTGGCAGAGGAAAACAAAACTTGTATACCAGGGTTCAGTGGTTCAATTTACAATGGAGAAAAGTTAGAAACAACCCAATTTCCACCAACTGATAAGTGGGTAAAATGTGGCATATTCATGCACTGAAAAATTACGTAGCCATAGGAAGGGATGAAGCACCAACATGTGTTACAACATGGATGAATGTTAAAACATCATGTTAAGTGAAAAATCTAGATTAAAATAGTCACATGCTATATAGTCGCATCAATATGAAATACCCAAAATAAACCTAAAAGCAGAACCACCACTAAGCAGAGGAGAAAATGAGGGGTGACTACTTAATATGTAAAGGACATTTGTGGGTGGGAGATGTAAGGGCAATGTCTCAGAACTAGGTAATGATGACAGTTGCATCACACTGAATTACTAAATTCCATTGCACTGCAGTTTAAAATGGCTCATTTTGTGTAATGGGGTAAGAATGTTGGAAGGGGTGACATTGATCAAGATACATTGTCTTCATAAGCTGCTTTGTTCAATGCAAACCTCTTCATACAACTACTTAAAGACAAACTAATTATTTTAATATAGGAAAAATTCAACAAAGAGGGCCCATCAAGACACATACATAGCATCTCAACAGCAGCCCTTGACCAGCTTGGCAGTGTAAGTTCTGGAGTAGCATAATTGTTCTTTAGTCTTTGCAACCCTGAGGCTGGAAGAGATCAGGGTCTAAGAGAGCTTTTTCTCAAACATTCTCCTGAATTAGCCAAGCTCTCTTTTTTCTTCTATGTGGAGTTGACAGTAGATGCAGGTTTCCTCCATTGCCTTCCATCAATTGCAAAGCTCCTCTAGCCATAGATGTAGCTCTCCAGACCAAGAATTCTTGCAATGCTTCAACACTCAGTTCCCTGGGCTGTGCTGCTGTGCCCAACAACTCATGGCTGAGCCTTCAGTGTGTATGGTAATGTTCTTCAACATCCCCACGCTGTCGTTTCCAATGATATTTGCCCAAAGACATGGAGGTATGATTACTTTTTCCTTGACACATCCCAAATCCTAAACTATCAACATCCATGCAAAGTCTTTGGATGTATTACATGATGTTTTTAACTTAGAAATATTTTTCTTGGGGCTGTGAATGTGGCTTAGCAGTAGAGTGCTTGCCTAGCATGCAGGAAGCCCTGGGTTCGATTCCTCAGCACCACATAAACAGAAAAAGCCAGAAGTGGCACTGTGGCTCAAGAGGTAGAGTGCTAGCCTTGAGCAAAAAGAAGCCAGAGACAGTGCTCAGGCCCTGAATCTAAGCCCAGGACTGGCACACACACACAAAAATCTTATCTTTAAGTAGTTGCACAAAAAGAGTTGCCCTTCAACAAAGCAGTTCATTAATATAATGCATCTTGATCCAAGTCACTCCTTTTCATGATTCTTCCCCACCAGCCCTACCCATTCCCTCAATATTCTGTGTCTATGTCTTTGTCTGTGCACCTGCGCATGTTCCAGCCCTAAGGCTTGAAGGAACTAAGGGTCTGGGCACTGTCTCTGAGCTATTGCCCAAGGCTAGTACTCTATCACTTGAGCCACAGCTCTACTTCTGGCTTTTTTTTTTATGGTTAGAGATAAGAACCTCAAGAATTTTCCTACCTGGGCTGGCTTTGAACTGTGATCCTCAGATCTGAGCCTCCTGAATAGCCAGAATTACAGGTGTGAGCCACTGGCACCTGGCATCTTATTTTTTTTTAAGTTTTGTAAAACATGCATTGAATTTTCTAACTGCATTGCCCCCCTTTCCTCTACATGATTTTAAACTTTGCAATAATGCGAGTTATCCAAAGAGACTGTCATCAACCTTACTTGTCTTCTTCTCTTTCTCCACAGTTTCAGAAATGGAGGAGGGCAGAAGCGTGCCTGGCATGCCATAGGCTCTGAAAACAAACTAAACATCTTCAACAGAGCAGTTATCTTCTGTCTGGAAATTTTTTCAAAGACTGCAGACTGTGCACACACTAATTTTATGTAAATGACTTATGAGCACACGCTGAGCTCCCTGTCTATGGCTCCTCTGCTGATTCAGTGGTATTTCACACACTATTCCCACAGGAGCCGCCACAGGTAGACCCTGTTACACACATTGAATAAGACAACACAAATACTGCATGGTTTTACTGATTCACTGAACCAACATTTCTTGCGGGCCTTCAGAATACCATGTTCAGCCTTAAGAAAGGAACCAAGCCTGTAATCCTAGAATTTAGAGATAGCAGTTCAAGACCAAACCAGTTAGAAAAGTTTCCAAGTATCCATAGCAACTACTAACTTAGCATGATGATGCATACCTGTTATTCCAGCACAAATTGGGGGATTATGGACCACCCCAGCATAAAGCAAGATCCTATCTCGAATATAATCAAAGCAAGCCAGGCACCAGTGTTTCACACACCTGTAATCCTAGCTACTCAAGAGGCTGAGGTCTGAAAATCTTGGCTCAAAGCAAGCCAGCCGAGGCAGAATTCTGTGAGACTCCTATCTCCAGTTAACCACCAAGAAGCTAGAAGTAGAGCTATGGCTCAAGTGGTAGAGCATCAGATTTGAGGAGAAGAGCTACAGGACAGTGCCTAGGCCTTGAGTTCATGCCACAGTAACGGCACCAAAAAAAAAAAAGGTTGGTGGAGTGGCTCAAGTGGTAGAGTCACCCAGAGAGCATTAGATCCCAAGTTCAATCTCTAAGACCACCCCCAAAAGTGCCTTTTCTGAACACTGTTTCTTGATAATGTTGGGGATTCATCTTGGCCTTAAGGGGGGAAGGGCAATAAGAGTGCTCCTGAGCCACCGCCCTTCCCCCAGCCCTGGGGCAGTGTGGAAGTGAGCCACACCTATCTCCTTCTGGGTCCGGAACCAGAAGGGATAGCTTTGAGACCATCCCCCACCTTGCGCCAGCAAGCATGTGTGCTCCCCTTTTCGCCGGCTTTGCTCAGAGGGTGGTACTATGGGAAGTGACATTAGCCCATGAGGGAGGTCCTTGGGAGCTGCTCTTGGATGGACAAGCTCGCCAGCCTATTGCCAGCTCC
The DNA here is from genome assembly GCF_023159225.1 of Perognathus longimembris pacificus. Taxonomy (NCBI): domain Eukaryota; kingdom Metazoa; phylum Chordata; class Mammalia; order Rodentia; family Heteromyidae; genus Perognathus; species Perognathus longimembris. Next base: position 28,266,910 of record NC_063171.1, read on the forward strand.
TGCTCAATCCTCGTCATCATCATTATATTACCGTAAGCCCCTCCCGATTAAACCGGATTGCTCTCTGAAGCGTCTTCAAGATCCGAATGTGCCTGGCTTCCTTGGTGGGTAAGGAGGGAGGAAAAAAAGATCTCATTTGGCCGCATGCACTTTAGGCTTGCCCATGTCCCTTCACTCTACCTTGGCCGCCCGAGGTTCGGGCACCCAGGGGAGAGGGTGAAAAGGGGAGCACTGATAAGGGAGTAAGCTTAGCATCCCCGCACCAGGGGAGGTAAATCTAGCCCGGCAGATATAAGATCAATTGTTTCATTTTGCAAATGAGGCTGCATCACTTTTTTGTTGACAGATTAAAATAGATTATTTCATATCCCGTTTCTCTTTTTCCTGTATTGGGTTTTGAACTCTAGAGATCAGGCTTTCTAGGCAAGTGCTCTACCTCCAGCCTGTTTTGCTTTATGTCATCTTTCATACAGGGTCCCATATTTTGTTTGGAGCTGACCAAGACCTTCAGCCTCCTACCTATGCCTCTCCCATAGTTCAAATTACAGACATGAAATACCACTTCTAACTTGTTTATTGACATGAAGAGGGTAGGAAGAGGGGGTCTTGCTAACATTTTGCTGGGGCTGGCCTTGAACTATAATCCTCCTCATCTCTGTGTCCAAGGAGCTGAGATTATAGACATATGCCACGATGCCCATTCTAGATAACTTCTAGTAGCAGTAGGGACCAGTTTCCCCATTTTGCAGATGAAACAAACTGAGTGACAAGTGCTATCTGCCTCGTCTGGCTACTGATGTGCATTAGACGTTTCCTGTTTGTACCCTAAAGCCAGTCTCCCCTTTTCTTCCCCAAGAGGCAGACCTGAGCAGCCTGCACAGTCAGACTGTGCTCTCTGGCTTGCAATTAGATTCGGCCAATGGAAGGATCTCTCACTTGTTTCTTGAGCCAAGTCATGACTCCCCAAAACTTGCTTTCCCTCAGACCCTGCAGCAGACCTCATGGGTTTCCTAGAGCCAGGCCAACACCTTTTTGTAAGCAGTGGTTCTCTTAGTGTTCCTCAATTGTCAATGATGAATGGGCTATCTGTGTTGCTGGAACATATATCCCGTGTGATAGAAGTTAAATGTGTTCCCAACTTCTAATTCTTGAGTAGTCCTTGGGGCTCCAATTCCAAATGCTGAAATCTATAGTCTGTACCTGGAGATAGCTGTCGATTTCTCTCTGTAAACAAGCCAGCCCCCAGCCCACTTCAGAGGCTGGGCATGAGTGGAAGCAAGACAATGACTCATCTGAAGAGCTGCAGTCACTTGACCCCCTGTGACTCAGACTCTGTTGTCAACAGGGCTCTGAGCTGAATAAAAACAGCAGCAGCCAGTGCTTGCCTCATCTGAGATACTGGCAATCAAGACGTTAAAGAAAGCACTGGGAATACTCACCTATTTGGACCTCTCCTCTGGTGCCCTCTCTTCTCCATCAGCCCTCCAAGCCCCCCGCCCCCCAACACGGATGGCTGAGAATGAATCAGACAGAGCTGCATCAGGGCTGCACTGCCGAGATAAACAGCCCTGGCCTCCCGCCTGCTATGCACTCAGCTTTAATCATTTTGTGTTGCTTGGGATCCACGACTCCAGAGCCCTGCTTGCCTTTCAACTTTAGCTTCAACAAGACATTCAATATGAAAAGCAAGTACCTTCAGTTGACTGGCTTTTAATCCAGTCTGTTCCCTATTTCCTGTCTTGGTTGAAACTCCTTAAAATTTATTTTTTATTATAATAGCTAGACGACATGATGGAGTATAACATGTTCAATGAGATGAATACCAGATGTCCAACACTGTACTAAGGTCTTTACTTCAATTATGCCATTCAACTGTGTCATCGACAGCTGGGTGTGGTCATGCAAACCTGTAATCCCAGCACACAGGGGATGGAAGCAAGAGGATTGCAAGTTTGAGGGATGCCAGGGCTATTCAAGACACTGTCTCCAAAATTTGAAAATATATATGGCAAATTGAACATGTGTGTGTTTTACAAATGAGGTCAAGTTTCAGTAAGTGTTTAGGAACTGGAATCCAGATCTACTTCTCCTTTGACAACAGACCCTTAAATGTTATTCTATTTCTGTGTATGTGGGTCGTGGGGGGAGTGATCTTGTAGTTAAGTTTAGCACTCATTTGTTGAACACATGCTATGCACTAGATACTGAACAAGGTACCAAAGGCCCAAAGGTGGGAAAGTCAGGCTCTGCTTTTAAAGAGCTTCCCATCTACTTGATTCAAAAATACCAACTTCTGGATTTCTTTAAAGTCCTTAGTTTCTTCATAAAAAAAAAAGTCTCTGTGTCACCTCAAGGCTGAAAGATTTCTTCTTCTCATTCAGCAAATACAACTGAGGCTGGAATAGGTAAATAATTAGTTAGTAGTACACTACAGAGAGGAAGTAAGGGTGTAAAAGGCCAAGCAAGGCGGGCAAAGCACTAGATGAGCCTGACCAGTGTTTAAGGAAACAAAAGGACACATGTTTGAAAAGGAACTGTTTCCAAAAACCCATCATACAACTTGCTGGGACCTCTTAACATAGGATTCATTGAACAAAACAAAAATGTTTAAAATAAATAGCTACAAATAGGATCAAGAGCAAATAGTCTATGGGTAGAAAGACAAGGAAACCACCAAGTACAGTTCCATTTGACCGGGGGAGTTGGCGGGGGGGGGGGGGTGGGTGGAAATCTGTGTTCTCCTAACATCCCACAAGAAACTAAGAGAAGAATCTAATGAACAGGAGGTAGATGGGAAGGTAGAAGAGAGTCACCCAATGGGGGAAGTTGGGAAGAAACCTCTATAGAAGAAATAGATTATGTGAAAGAAGGAAGGTTTAAAGTACCTCAGGTTCCAGGGTGAGGGGTCAAGTGGAGAACACAACTATCTGAAATTCAACATTGAAGTCACCCAGAAGTTTTGTTTTTTTTGTTTTTTGTTTTTTTTTGGCCAGTCCTGGGCCTTGGACTCAGGGCCTGAGCACTGTCCCTGGCTTCCTTTTTGCTCAAGGCTAGCACTGTGCCACTTGAGCCACAGCGCCACTTCTGGCCGTTTTCTGTATATGTGGTGCTGGGGAATCGAACCTAGGGCCTCATGTATACGAGGCAGGCACTCTTGCCACTAGGCCATATCCCCAGCCCAAGAAGTTTTTTAATTTAATGTTTCTAAGCATGCAAGGACAAGGATGGTTGAAAGAGTAAACCATCAGCGAGGCACCAGTGCCTCACACCTGTAATGCTAGATCTACAGGAGGCAGAGATCTAAGAATTGAAGATCAAAGCCAACCCAAACAGGAAAGTCTGTGAGACTCTTAATCTCCAATTAACCACAAAACACTGAAGTGGAGCTGTGGTCCAGTGGTAGAGTGCTAGCCTTGAATATAAACACACAGGGGCAATGCCCAGGCCTTGAGTTCAAGCCCAGGACCAGAAAAAAAAATCTATGTTGAAAATGAACTATAAAACTTGTAGGCAAGAATGAGAGGGAACGGAGAAAGATGGCGCCGAAAGAATAGGGAGGCACCCCGACTCGCACCAACTGAATAGCGAGCTGGGAACTACAACACCCAACACCCCACCAAGAACCCAGCAAAACCAGCATCCAGAAGCAGTGGAGAAACGCAGGAAAACAAAAAGGAGCAAAAAAGAAGAACCGAAAACCTACACGGAGCCGGAGATTCACCGGGGCACCCTCCCCCGACCAGCCGACCCTGGCCCAAACAGGGCCAGGCTGGGAAAGGGGAACCCGGCGATCGGCAGACAGGTTGCCAGGAGCGCAGAATCCATATAGCGGGAGACCCCACGGACACAAGGCAGGGTGCGGACCAAGACACACACTGGCAGCGACGAGAAGTTCAGGTCCACACCGGATTCGGACAAGGAAACCCAGTGCGGCAGAAAGAGGGAACGGGGAAGCCACCACAACACTTCGCCAACCCCTGAAGGGCCAACGGCTGCGCGGGACACACACACAAAGCAGCAAAAGTGAGTCCCCCATAATCCCTTCCCCCAACGGGAGACCCAAGCCCGACAAAGAAGCTATATCTCCCTCCTTCCCCCTCCCCACTCCCGTGGGAACAAAGAACCCCCAAATCAGGGGGGAAGCTCCCATCAGGCGCTGGGAAGCCAGTCTAGCAGGGGAAGGGCGGAGCAGCCCCAAGCCCCCAAAGGTTCCTGAACTGGCAGAACCGGCCCCGTCCCCTTCCCAACAGGGGCCGGGGGACGGCCGGCAGGGCAAGCCCCACCTGAGGTGCCTGGACCTTGCGGACTCTTACAACTAAAATCACAGGCGCTGGTGGGCAATGCCAGCCCAGCAGGGTCACCTGAGCCTGATCACGTCCCCCTCCCTCGCAGCGGAGGCGAGGTCTGAGGGTGCCAAGCCACACCCGGACAGTCGATCCCACTGGGCCCCACACATACTGCCTCCCCCCCCCCCAACGGACTCGCGGGAGGGCGCAAGCACAACCCAACAACCCAGGGCTCGCTCTGGGAGGCAGACCCCGCTAAAGTGCCTGTTGTAGGGGACTCACAGTGCACAGGAGGGCGGGGCCCCGGCGAAAGCGCCTGCTCTGGTAGGCGTGCCCTGCACTGGTGGGCGGGGCCACAGCGACAGCACCTGCTGCCGTAGACACGCCTACACAGAAGGGAGGGAAGACCTACACACACCTCCAGATGCGCAAATCACAAAGAAACATAACTCAGTTCATCAAAGGACAAGCCAACTCGCCAGCTCCAAAAAGCAGCACGACTGAAGAAGAGATGGAGAATAAAAAAGCAAATGAGGCCATGTTAACAGGAATGATCGAAAGCGTCAGAAATGAAATCAGAAAACAATTCCAGGAGTTTAGAGCGGAAATCTGGAAGGACACCCAGGAAGCCAAGAAAGAAATGGAAGCAAAACTGGATACAATGCAAGCCTCGTTTAAAGAAATGGAAGCAAAAATGGATACAATGCAAGCCGCCTTTAAAGAAAATCTCCACACCCTGAGAATTGAAATGCATGAAAAAATAGATTTAAAATACAACTCTTTAAAGGAAGAAATTTCCACGATCAGAGCTGATATGACAACCATGAATAGCTCTCTGACATCCATAAACTCCGCAATTGAAACCATAACACAAAGAGTTGACCATATGGAATCCAGAATCTCTCGCCTGGACGATGAAGCAGCTGACAACAACCAGAAAATGACCACACTCCAAGAAAAGGTGAAGCTTCAGGGAAGATTAATCCAGGAACTAATGGACAAAGACAAGAGATATAATCTGCGCATAATTGGAATAGAAGAAGGAGCCGAATATCAGAGCAGAGGGCTTAATCATGTTCTCAATAAAGTTATTGCAGAAAACTTCCCCAATCTCACAGGGGACCCCATCCAGGTAACTGAAGCCTATAGGACACCTGGCAGGCCAGACCCCAGGAAAACCACCCCAAGGCACATAATATTCAAGACTACAGACCTCAAGATTAAAGAGCAAATTCTGAATTCAGCCAAAGCGAAGAAGGAAACTTTTTTCAATGGGAAGAGGATTCGAATAACATCCGACATATCCACACAAACTTACCAAGCTCGAAGTGAGTGGAAGAACACTATCCAAGTACTTCAGAATAACAATTTACAACCTCGGATCAAATATCCAGCGAAACTGGAGTTCACATTCGAAGGGAGAACCAGATCTTTCCACACCAAAGAGGAGCTAAAGGAGTATGTGAATAAAAAACCAGCCCTACAGCGAATATTAAGAGGGGAAGCCCACCCAACAGAGATCGTAAAAGACACACAGACAGAATCAGAAAGAAACTTCAATAGCCAAAGTCCAGCAGAAAGACCAGCTCACTAAAGACAAGAAGAAAAAAAAAAAAAAAAAAAACAGGAAAAAACAGCCCAACAAGAAAATGGAAGGAGAAAAAACACCCTTATCCTTGATCTCTTTAAATATAAATGGCTTAAACTCCCCGATTAAGAGGAGCAGACTGGCAGAATGGATCCGCAAACAAAAAGTTGACATCTGCTGTCTACAAGAGACCCACCTTACAGCAAGGGACAAAAACAGGCTTCGAATGAAAGGATGGAGCAAGATCTACCAAGCAAATGCACCCACCAAAACGGCAGGTGTAGCCATTCTGATCTCAGACAAGCTGGACTTCTCTTTAAAGTCCACTCAAAAAGACAAAGAAGGACACTACATATTAATACAAGGAAAAATCCAGAATCAAGACATCACGGTGATAAATGTATACTCACCAAACAAAAGAGGCCCGACATATGTCAAACAAATTCTCACAGAATTACAGAGCAAGATAGATGCAAACACAATCATTGTGGGTGACTTTAATACTCCTCTCTCTCCAAGAGACAGATCCAACACCCAGAGGATTAGTAAGGGAGCTGAGGACCTAAATAACACCATTTCCCAAATGGATCTAACAGACCTATATAGAACCTTCCACCCTACAGAGACCCAATACACCTTCTTTTCAGCACCCCATGGATCATATTCCAAAATAGACCACGTCATAGCCCACACAAAGAACCTCAGCAAATACAAAAGTATTGACATCATCCCATGTAGTATATCTGATCACAGTGGATTAAAGGTAACCCTCAACAACAAAGGATACCACAGAGCCTATACACACTCTTGGAGGCTAAACCCCACGCTGCTATCCAACACTTGGGCCACAGATCAAATTAAAGATGAAATCAAGGAATTCATAAGCCACAATGACAAAGAAAACACATCACAAAGAAACCTATGGGACACAGCTAAGGCAGTACTGAGGGGCAAGATCATTGCACTCAGTACCCACATTAAAAGAATGGAAGCAGAGCAGGTGAATACCCTCACGATGAAACTAAAACAACTGGAGAAACAAGAAATGACAGAATCTAAAACGACTAGGAGGGGAGAGATTACAAAGATTAAAGAAGAGATAAATCTGATTGAAAATAGAAAGACCATTCAACAAATAAATAAGACTAAAAGCTGGTTCTTTGAGAAAATAAACAAAATTGACAGACCCCTTGCAAGACTCACAAAAAAAAGAAGAGAAGAGACTCATATTCGTAAAATCAGGGACTCCACAGGAAAAATTACGACAAGTACACACGATATTCAAACAATCATAAGGAGCTATTTCCAAAACCTCTACTCAGCAAAAAACAATAATTTTACAGAAATGGATCAATTCTTAGAGAAGTACAAACTGCCCAAACTGAACCAAGAAGAAATAAATCAACTAAATAAACCAATAACTTACAGTGAGATACAAGAGGTAATCAAGAACCTCCCTACTAAGAAAAGCCCAGGCCCAGATGGATTCACCAACGAATTCTACAAAACCTTTAGTGAGGAGCTAATTCCAATACTCCTCAAACTCTTCCGCGAAATAGAAACGGAGGGAGAAATCCCAAACTCATTCTATGAAGCTAATATCATACTCATCCCCAAACCAGGCAAAGATCCAACAAAAAAAGAGAACTACAGACCAATATCACTAATGAACACAGATGCAAAGCTTCTCAATAAAATATTAGCTAACAGGATCCAGAAACTGATCAAGAATATCATACATCATGACCAAGTAGGCTTCATCCCTCAGTCACAAGGATGGTTCAACATCCGTAAATCAATCAATGTAATTCACCACATAAACAGAACTAAAATCAAGAATCACATTGTTATCTCAGTTGATGCCCAAAAAGCCTTCGACAAAATACAACATCCATACCTATTAAAAGCTTTGGAGAGAATAGGAATAGATGGAACATTCCTCAAAACAATAAAAGCCATATACAACAGACCAACTGCTAATATCATATTAAATGGAGAGAAACTTAAATCATTCCCCCTAAACACAGGAACAAGACAAGGATGCCCACTCTCCCCACTTCTGTTCAACATAGTGCTGGAATCCCTAGCCATAGCAATAAGGCAAGAGGAGGACATCAAAGGGATCCACGTCGGCAAGGAAGAAATCAAGTTATCCCTATTCGCAGACGACATGATCTTATATCTCAAGGACCCAAAAAACTCAGTACCCAAACTCCTACATCTAATAAACCAATTTGGCAAAGTAGCAGGATACAAAATCAATCCACAAAAGTCAGCAGCTTTTCTGTACACCAGCAATAGACAAACAGAAAAGGAAATTATGGAAACAATTCCATTTACAGTAGCCAAAAAAAGAATAAAGTACCTAGGGATCAACTTAACCAAGGACGTGACGGACCTATTCAATGAAAACTACAAAAATCTAATAAGGGAAATCAAAGAAGACACAAGGAGATGGAAAGACCTCCCATGCTCATGGGTAGGCAGAATCAATATAGTGAAAATGGCCATATTGCCCAAATTGTTATACAAATTCAATGCAATACCTATCAAAATCCCAGCCACATTCTTCACTGAAATAGAGAAACCAGTCCATAAATTCATATGGAACAGCAAAAAACCTAGAATAGCCAAAGCAATTCTAGGCAAAAAACATAGTGCAGGAGGTATCACCATACCAGACTTCAAGCTCTACTACAAGGCCATCATAACAAAAACAGCATGGTATTGGTATAAAAACAGATCGGAAGACCAGTGGATTAGAATTGAAGACCCAGAAATAAAACCGCACTCTTACAGCCAACTGATATTCGACAAAGGAACTAAAGACATACAATGGAATAAACATAGCCTCTTCAACTACTGGTGCTGGGAGAACTGGGCAGCCATATGCAGAAAACTCAAAGTAGACCCAAGCCTATCACCATGCACCAAGATCAACTCAAAATGGATCAAGGACCTCAACATCAGACCTGAATCCTTGAAACTACTGAAGGACAGAGTAGGAAAGACACTAGAACTTATAGGCACAGGAAGGAACTTCCTGAATAGAGTCCCAGGGGCACAACAAATAGGGGAAAGACTCAACAAATGGGACTACTACAAATTAAAAAGTTTCTGCACAGCTAAGGTCATAGCCACCAAAATAGAAAGACAGCCAACGATATGGGAAAGGATATTTACCAGCACAGCAACAGACAAAGGCCTGATATCTGTCATCTACAGAGAACTCAAAAAACTAAGCCCCTCCAAGCCCAATAAACCTATTAGGAAATGGGCAAAAGAGCTAAAGAGAGACTTCACAAGAGAAGATATAAAAATGGCAAAGAAACACATGAGGAAATGCTCAACATCCCTGCTAGTAAAGGAAATGCAAATAAAAACAACCCTGAGATACCACCTCACCCCAGTTAGAATGGCCTATACTCTGAACTCAGGAAACAACAAATGCTGGAGGGGCTGTGGGGAAAGAGGAACCCTTCTCCATTGTTGGTGGGAGTGCAAATTAGTACAACCACTTTGGAGAACAGTATGGAGGTTTCTCAAAAAGCTCAATATAGACCTACCCTATGACCCAGCCATACCACTCCTAGGCATCTATCCTAAACAGCAAAACCCAAGATATCAAAAGGACATTTGTACTTCCATGTTTATTGCGGCACAATTCACAATAGCCAAAATTTGGAAACAACCCAGATGCCCCTCCACAGATGAATGGATCCAAAAAATATGGTACTTATACACAATGGAATACTACATAGCGATTAGGAATGGTGAAATATTGTTATTCGCAGGGAAATGGTCAGAACTTGAACAAATAATGTTGAGCGAGACAAGCCTAGAACACAGAAAACAAAGGGGCATGATCTCCCTGATATATGACTGTTAACAAAGGGAGATGGAGAGACAGTAGAGACCAAGTCTGTGAACACTGTATATGTGCTTGATACATTGTATATTGCATATGGGTCTACCTGACCTAGACAAGGGATGGAAAAACAGGTTGTAAGATATCACAAGAAATGTACACACTGCCCTACTATGTAACTGTACCCTCTTTGCACAACACCTTGTAAAAAAATTTTTTTGCTCAATTAATAATAAAAAAAAATTAAAAAAAAAGAATGAGAGGGAAAAACTGGGAGAGAGCAATGGAACAGGTGACAAAAAGCAGTGTCCTCATTTCCTGACTTATGAAATGGTAACCCCAATGTACATCACCTTTATAATAACAATTTTTTAAAATAAACCATCTTAAAAGGAGCACGCTAAAAGAAATCTTATTCCCATGCCTAACCCCATCCTTATCATCCTCCACCACCCATAAGGTAACTAAGTAGACTAGTAGTACTTCGTAAGTCCTTCCAAAAGTCCTTCCACTAGTATATAAACACAAACCAACTTGACTCCACATGCACACATAACTCCTTATGTTTTCACCATGTTAAAGGACCATCTTACTTGAGGAAATACATTTTTAGCACTCAAGAGAATGCTTTTCTGGGACCGTTTTATTGTTAATCATCATGGACAGATTACCTCCTACACACCATTGTACCTGCTGGTCATGACTGTCATGGACATGTGGAGACATAAGCCTTGGAAAGGTCATGGAGCTCATCAAGTGCAGACAGCCCATGGGTGTCACAGCCAGGAGGACATCCTCTTCTCCAGAATCCTATTTTGGGGACATGGCTCTTCTATTCATCTACTGGTCAGCACTAGAAACCCAAGTCTTCCTCAATACTCACATGCAGTCAACCACCAAGTCTCATTGGTTCCAAGCCTTTATTCTTTAACAAACTCATACCCTCTTCTCCACCCTCATCACCAGCTACTTCTGTGGCCCTCTCATTCCTCTCCTAGTCAATAACTAACTTTCTAGGGCTCTCTGAGCTGATATCGAATGTATTCTCCATTCCACAGCTGGAGCTCTTTCTCTAAGACACAAATCCATGGTATCTCTACCTCAAAGCCCTTCCCTGGCTTTCAATTGCTAAAGAGTCAAACCTAACAATACCTTTGTATGGCTGGCTTCTGGCCACACTTCTCAACCTTCTTGCAGCCTTCTTGCCACCAACCCAACTGTTAGGGTAAAATCAAACTACCCCAAGTTTCTAGAACCCTCCAGCTCTTTCTTGCTCTGAGGCCTTACCCAATCAAGTCCTCTGCTTGAAATGTTCATCCCTCTCTTAGCAAATTTCTCAGCCTACAGCTCATACAATTAACACATTTTCTGGAAGCTATTCTTGTTTCTACCAAACATGCCTGGACCCTTTTGTTTTAAGTGTTCTGGGGTGGTCTTTTCCCTTTCATAGTTCATGATTTGTTTGTTCCACAAAACTTACATACTCTGAAATGTAATCCCCGAGATCATGTGTCAGTGATATCGGGAGGTAAGATTGGAGGGAGGTAATGAGGTGAGTGTAGAGCTGTTTTGGATAAAGGAATGTCTTCTGAGCTCTGACATTCACTCATCTTTATTGATTAATCTGTTATCAAAGGAGTGGCAGCTTTGTTATAAAAGCAAGCCTTCTATAACATGCTTGTTCTGTCTAGAAGTGTGATGCCCTGTGCTGCCACCTCAGGTCTCCACAGTCACAAGCAAGAAGATAAGATGTAGCCACTTGATCTGATACCAATTTCTCTTCTTGATAAATTACCTCAGTTAGTAGGAGGTCATAGGAAGCCACAAGGGAGAATCAAGTGACCCTCGATGGAAGAAAGTAAGGTCACAAAGGAAAATGTTACACACTTCTTAATTTTGACTTCAGCAGGTCCAAAATCACACAGATGTCCAGGAATGTTGGTTGACAATTTGATTTTATTAGTAATCATGATTTGACGAAAGTAAGTTTTGTCAGGAGCGGGTGGTTCACACCTGTAATCCTAGCTACTCAAGAGGCTAAGATCTGAGGATTGCAGTTCAAAGCTAGGCTGAGCAGGAAGTCTGTGAGACTCTTACCTCCAATAAATTACCAAAAAAGCTGTCAGTAGAGCTATGGCTCAGGTGGTAGAGTGCTAGCCTTGAGCAAAAGCAGCTCAGGGACAGTGCCAAGGTCCTGAATTTAAGCCCTGGGACTAGAAGGGAAAAAAAGAAAAGAAAAAAGATCACAGATGTTGTGCAATCTGTAATCCCCAGTACCTATGAAACTGAGGCAGAATGGATATGAGTTCAAGGCCAACCTGGGTACATATCAAGACCCTGTCTCAAGGGGCTGGGGATATGGCCTAGTGCCTCGTATACTTGAAGCCCTGGGTTTGATTCCCCAGCACCACATATACAGAAAATGGCCAGAAGTGGCGCTGTGACTCAAGTGGCAGAGTGCTATAAAAAGATGCCAGGGACAGTGCTCAGGCCCTGAGTCCAAGGCCCAGGACTGGCAAAAAAAAAAAAAAAGACTCTGTCTCAAGAGTATATGTGAGGGGCTGGGAATAGGGCCTAATGGTAGAGTACTTGCCTCGTATACATGAAGCCCTGGGTTTGATTCCTCAGCACCACATATGCAGAAAAAGCCAGAAGTGGCGCTGTGGCTCAAGTGGTAGAGTGCTAGCCTTGAGCAAGAAGCCAGGGACAGTGCTCAGGACCTGAGTTCAAGCCCCGGGACTGAAAAAAAAAAAAAGAGTATATGTGACTACAAGTGACAGAAAGTCAGTTGCAATTATTTAGCTAAATAGTGTCTTATTTTTTCCATGTGCAGGATCCAGGCTGGTAAACAAGCTCTACAAGGCCCTGGGGACACAAGCTCCTCTTCTGTACGGCTACTTGTCACAAATGGCTTTCATCATAAAATGACTCTCCTCCTTCCAGAATCATAACGGTACTTTTAGCAGGAAAAAAAAAATGAAAATGAGGCAAAGTACAAAAGGCAAAAGCTGAGATGGCAATTACCAGATGACTCAGCCCCATTTTACCGGCATTCCCAGAAGCCCTATAGGGCAACCTGATTTTGCCCTGTAGGGCTAGGCCAAAACTGTGCCACAAGGCCACCTGTCCTTCCAAGCTGTATATTTTAAACTGAACCAAACTGGGTATCTCTTGGGAAAGAATGGGTTTGAAGGAGGCAGCATTAGCCACATTACTCCTGCCTTACCTTAGAACCACTACCACCTTGGGCCTGCTAGGAGGTAACAAGTTTGAAAAGAAATGTACTCACTGCCTTACGTATGAAACTGTAACCCCTCTGTACATCACTTGGACAAAATAAATCAATTTTTTAAAAAGGAAGTAATCCAGGCTTAGTGTCCCCAGAGGACAATATCTACGGTAAATAATCCATTTCCCTGGACACTGCAAGAATCCAGTCTACTCTAATCCATGACTAAGTGATCATCTACCATCTGTTTAAAACTCTAAGCCAGGAGAAAGAAAGTCACAACTTTACTCTGAAGCCCATTGTCCTTGAAAGAGGCTTTCATTGTCGAAAGTTTCTGTTATATCACAATTAAATACTTACATCAACTCAGGCATGTCACTTATCCATGCCTATACTCGGTCTAGCTTCCACAAAGGTATGATTCAAGAAGATTCAAGAAATAGAGAAATTTCATTTTTATACTGAGATTAAATGATTCTTCTAAACATTAAAAACATGTTTCTGCTCTCTCCCAAGCCTATCCCATCTATCTGTGCTGCCATGTCCACTTAACAAGCAGAAAAGAATGACATACTAGGGAAGTACATTCTATAATATGGTGAGCAGCTCAGGGGCCTACAGAGCTCTATTAACACTGATCAAGAAGCGAACATGTTCCGTAGGACAGCTTGTAACCTTGATCTAGAGCCATGAGAGGAAATGGAGCTCCTGCAGGGCAGTCCCCAGTCCAAAATTCACCATCTTTCCTCTACATCTGTGTTCCCATCACTCACTGCCTTTAAGAATCAAAGAAAATGATTGTGCATTCATGCATGTGTATGGGCATGCACACCTACCTCTGTGTGTGCAGACATCCTCTTCTGAGAATGGGGGAGAATGTTAGCATCTCTCTAGGATAACTATTACAAAAAAGAAATGTCTAAACATGAAGCTATAACTAAGCATCCACTTTTAAGTAGGAATTTTGATAGGCAAATACAAATTAAAGTGTCTCCATCATACTCTCTGCACCCATCACTGGATGCACTTTAGTTCAATTCTAATGATAGAACTCAATTCTAACAATGATAGACTCTTCAAGATATGATGTAGGGGGCTGGGGATATAGCCTAGTGGCAAGAGTGCCTGCCTCAGTATACCCGAGGCCCTAGGTTCAATTCCCCAGCACCACATATACAGAAAAAACGGCCAGAAGCGGCACTGTGGCTCAAGTGGCAGAGTGCTAGCCTTGAGCGGGAAGAAGCCAGGGACAGTGCTTAGGCCCTGAGTCCAAGGCCCAGGACTGGCCAAAAAAAAAAAAAAAAAAAAAAAAAAAAAAAAGATATGATGTAGGGTGGAAATAGAGCATAAAAGGTAGAAAACTTTTTGGGTACTCCTAGAATGATCAGAGGAGTGGCCCTGCCTGAATTATCAGTAGCTCTCCAAAGCCAGCCCTCCAATCCTCACCCATCAACACAATGCTCTTTTCCCTGATTCAGGGGCTAAAGGGCAAGAATTCTACCCAACAAAGATCACCAAGCTGGGCTGATGGCTCCACTAGGAGTAATCAATGGAGCTGAACTATAAGGGCTGTAAAAGCAAGATTCTAAAGTAACCCACAGAATCAAGCTGTGACTGTGGATGTGGCTGTTCCAGAGGGCACAGACAGACCTGTAGATGTGTGGGTTGGGGCAGAACTTTCTGTTCTGGCCTCTCCCTTTCATTCCATAGCCCACTGGGCAGCAGAGGACCCCCTAAAAGGAAAAGTGCTCCTGTCTCCTTGTAATGATCAAGTGTACCAGAAAAAGGACTTTAATCATCTCGTCATCTGGTCAGCAGGAGCCATTTATGCCACCGGTGTCTTCTGGGGAGAAGTGTCCTTTTATTAATCACATGTTTTTTTTAGCTAACAGGTGACATTTTACAGTCCAAAACTAGTAACAATGAGGAGTTCAGACTTAGGTTTCTGACATGAAGGAACAAAAAAATTACCACCTTCAATCTATCACTGTAGTTCCTGTCTATTCCGCTCCACCCCCTACACACACACACACACACACACACACACACACACACACACACAGTTAAAATGTACTGAGAAGTTTGCTTCCTTGTGAATTCTTACAAATTCAAAGTTAGAGGTCTTGCTTCAGCTAGTGAGGGCCAAAAAACCTGAATCATTGACACCAGGGGTTTCACTGGGACCCAGGGACTGCAGAAATCTGGACTCATCCACTGGGTAACTGAAAGAAGGCAAGGAAGGGACCAGTCATGCACCAATGTATGTATCCGTTCATCCCATTGGGGATCTTTTTAGCAAGCCAGAGACTAAACCTTTGGGGATGAAAGTAGGTTTTTAAAGGAAACAATTTACTGGATATTGCTATCTATTTAAAGGAAATAAAAAGCAGGATTAAATTACAGGGTATGTTGAACAAGGAAGAACAGCCAGGTACACCTTAAAGAATGGCCCTGGGGCAGAGCAACTGAAAAGTTCTCTGGTATTTCCTGGAATGGCTATCTGACATAATGAGGATCAGACCCATCTTTGTGGTCAGACTTCAATGCTTTCACATGATGCCATGAGCCTAGTACAGTGCCATACGTTTATCCACAGCTTAAAACTAAAACTGTCAGAGCCATGGTTTTCTCAAGTAGAAAAAAAAAAGATGGCTAACAAATTCTTCACAAGATGAAGGTCTTATCTGAATTCAATTACATGCTGTGATTTCTATTTCCAAGTAAGAGGGGATCAAAGGGACCAGATTTTTCTTTCCCAGTTGAAACAATTTAAGATACAAGACAGAATAAATTAGGCAATAAGGGACCAAAATCCCTGAGGAAGAAAAAACATTGAGATGAACCCTAAAAATGGAGTCCTGGGAGTTTCTAGGTGATGGTCTGAGGAGTAGGTGCTGACAGGCAGCCTGGGAGACTCTGAGGTGAACAGAAAGCCCACAGTCCAGGTGGACCAGCCAGAATGCTCAGGTTAGGCGGGGCTCCTCGAGTATAATATAGCACTAAAGTTAGAGGGAATTTTTTTTATTTTCATTATTGTTTGGCAGAGCTGAGGACTAAAGTCAAGGCCTTTACACCAAGTGCCTTTAGCTTAAAACTAAAATGGTTAAGGATCAGTACTCCTTTTGTCCTGAATGGAAAACTTGGTAATCGTGAAGAATGCAATACTCAATGAGACTTTCTGTCTTAGAAGTGTGATGATGGAAAGAAAATTAAGCTTATACTAAAAATTATTCTTTGTTTCTGACTTCAAAACTTAACTCATTGAAAGTAATTTAAATATATTCTGGTACAAGCTTCCAAGAATATAGGCATGCAGACACATCTAACACTCAAGTGATGCAAGAACTCCCAATGCCCAGAATCCAATCAAATAATAACAAGCATTCTAACTATCAGGAATTACTCACAAAGAACAAAAAACAAGGCACAGATGATAGAATTAGTTGAAAGGGACACTGAAACAGTCATCATAAGCTGGGCATCGGTGGCTTGTGCCTGGAATCCTAGCTACTTAGGAGGAGGATGAGATCTGAGGATAGAGGTTCAAAGTCAGCCCAGGCAATTTTATCTCCAATTTTCCAGGAAAAACTAAATAAATAAAAGGCTGTAGCTCAGGTGGTAGAGTCTATCCTTGGGCAGAAAAAAAAAAAAAGCTTAGGGACCACCCTAGGCCCTGAGTTCAAGCCCCAGGACCAGCAAAACAACAACAACAAAAAAAAATAGTCACTATAGCCAGGCACTGTGGTGCACACTGTAATCCTAGCTACTCAAGAAGCTGAGATCTAAGGATCGAGGTTCAAAGCCAGCCTGGGCAGTAAAGTCCATGAGACTCTTATCTCCAATTAACTACCAGAAAACTAGAAGTAGTGCTGTGATTCAAAGTGGTACAGTGTTAGCCTTCAGCAAAAGAGCTCAGGGAGAGCACTTAGGCCACAAGTTCAAGCCCCACAACTGACCACACACACAAAAAAAGTCATTATAACTTTTACATGGTTTTACAAGTTTAAGATGCTAATGCTAAAGCTTGAATATGTGTGGGATACATGATATACAAACTTCTAAATATGAAAAATATAATGCTCAATTTTTTATTTTTATTTTTTTGTCAGTTCTGGGGCTTGAACTCAGGGCTTTGGCACTGTCCCTGAGCTTCTTTTGCTCAAGGCCAGTTGCTCTACCACTTGAGCCACTGCTCCACTTCCACCTTTTCAGTAGTTTCTATTGGAGCTAAGAGTCTCATGGACTTTCCTGCCCAGGCTGGCTTCAACATCATCCTTTGATCTCAGCCTCCTGAGTAGCGAGGACTACAGGCATGAGTCACCAGTGCCCAGCTATAAAGCCCAGGTTTTTTTTTTTAAGAAAAACAAAAAATAACAACAACAACAACAACAACAAAAACAAACAATGGATGAGATTAATGGTAAGTTAAACATCGTACAAATAGCATGAGTAACTTGGAAAACATAACAGAAATTACCAAAAATGAAACATGAGGGGATACAAAAAGAATGAGGAACCAAGGGCTGGGGATTCATGTCTGTAATCCTAGGAATGTTCAAAGCTAACATCTGGAGACTCACAGTTCAAAACCAACCTGAGCAGTTAAGTCCACTTGACACCATTTCCAAAAATAACTAGCAAAAATCAGGGCTAGAGACATGTCTCAAACCACACAGAACACCTGTCCAGCATGCATAAGGCATGCTAGACCACAAGACTACAAAAAAGTATTTCTATATGCTAACTAAACATTAAGAGAGTACAACTTTTAAGTATTAGTAAAAGCATTAAATGAAACATCTAGATATAAATCTGACAAAAGACTCGTACACTAGAAATTGTAAATATTTCTTAAATTAGAGTCCCAAAGTAAATGGAAATATACACTATGTTCAGAAATCTAAAAACTCAATACTTCGATGACATAAATTCTTCTGGAAGTGATCAATGCAATTTCAACTGAAAATCCCAGAAGTCTGTCTGTATTTATATACTCACACAAATGATCCAAGTCCAAAAATTATTAACATTGTGAATTCCATTCTAGCCTGGGTTACAGAGTGAGACTCTGTCTTACGAAAAACAAACAAAAAATGCTTTAAATCATACTCAACAGAAGGTAGGTGACAATATTTTCTCTAAAGATGTGAAAGAAGAAAAGGATGTCTACTTTCACCACGCTTATTTAACAAAGGATTAGAAGTTTCATCAAGAACAACGAGGCAAAAGAACAACCCCTGGAAAGTAGTCAAATAACCCACATTTGCAGGTAACATGATTTTATGTACAGGAAAAGCCTAAATACTTTCCAAAAAACTGGAAGCAACAAACAAACAAAGTACAGTTAGCTTTTTTTTTTCTTTCTTGGTTTTCTGAAACAGGGTAATACTATGTAGCCTAGGCTGGCTTTGAACTTGCAAATCCTCTGCAGTCCTCCTGTATCAGCCTCCCAAGCATTAGGATTGAGTGGCCTGCTATGTCCAGATCATAATGGCATATTTATACACCAAAATAGAACTTACTAAGAAAAGAAATTAAAGAGAGAAACCCCATTTGTAATAGTCATAGAAACAAAATATTCAGGAGTAAATTTAGGCAAGAAAGTGAAAAAACTCTATAATGAAAATTACAAATCACTGATGAAAAATTATAATGGATTCAAAAAAAGAAAAAAAATCCTATGTCCATGAACTGATTTAATGTTGTTAAAATAACAATAGTATTCAAAGCAGTCTATGACTTTTTTTTTTTTTTTTGCCAGTCCTGGGCCTTGGGACTCAGGGCCTGAGCACTGTCCCTGGCTTCTTTTCTTTGTTCAAGGCTAGCACTCTACCACTTGAGCCACAGCACCACTTCTGGCCATTTTCTATATATGTGGTACTGAGGAATCGAACTCAGGGCTTCATGTATACAAGGCAAGCACTCTTGCCACTAGGCCATAGTCCCAGCCCGTTAATTAAATTCTCATCAAAATAACAGTTACTTTCTTCACAGAAACAGAAAAAAAATTTAAAAATATATATGAAACCATGAAAGATCCAGAATGACCAAAACAAACCTGAGCAAGGCCAAGTCAGAAATATTACATCTGACTTTGAAACATCCTACATAAGTTATAACAGAAACATCATCATACTGGTATGAAAACCAACATAGAGACCAAAATAACAGAATAAAGAACCCAGAAATTAGTCCACAAACATATAACCAATGGGTTTTTTTTGTTTTTGCAGTACTGGGGATTGAACCTAAGCGCTGTGCAAGTTAGCTAAGTGCTCTATCACAGACATATCCCCTAGCTCCAGCCAAATGATATTTGGCAAAGGTATCAAGAACAAAGAGAAAGGACAGCCTCTTCAGTGATGAGTGCTGGCAAAGACACATATTCAAGAGTAAAACGGGATCCCTTCCCCACATTACACTCAAATATCAACTCAAAATGAACAAAGATCCAAATGTAAAACCTGCAACATAGACAAAATACTTCAAGACACTGGTGTCTGCCATGTTCTTTTGAGACAGATTATGCTCTCCACAAAAATATAAAAACAAAAATAAACAGAAAAGTGGGATCCTAGTTTCCCTAACTAGAAATTTATCGACACTGTAAAGACAACGCACACAACAGAGAAAATATTAAGAAACTATTCACCTAACAATTATTACCCAGAATTTATAAGAAACTCAAAAACTGATCACCAAAAAGATACTCTTCTTTATTATAGTGCTATTTGCAATAGCTAAAATATAATCAGTTCAGATGTCTACCAATGGATGACTGTGTGTGTGTGTGTGTGTGTGTGTGTGTGTGTGTGTGTGTCAGATTATTCAACCATAATCATGAAATCCTACTATCATCTGCAGTAACAAGGATGGAACTGGAGGCCATGGTGTTAAGCAAAAATAAAACCGGACAGAAAGACAAGTTCTGCATAATGGCATTCATTTGTGTAATCTAAAATGCCATCTAAGAACACAATGGAATCACAGACACTATAGACTGGAGGTCAAGGGGGAGGGAGGCAGAGAAAATGCAATAAGGAGCACCAAAGTACAGACAGGAATTAGTTCTGGTTTTCTGTGGCACAGAAGGGGAACTATTGGTGAAAGCAATCTATATTCCAAGAGTTCTAAAAGAGCAGGAAATTTCCCAGAGCATAAAACGATTCATGTTTAAAGAGATACAAGTTCTCATTACCCTGATCTGATCATTTACCCATCACATACATGTATCAAATTGGCAAAATGTACCCCTAAAAATGTACAAATATTATGTCTCAATTAAAAAAACCGATTTACATCTTGGCAGAGACCTTGCAGTGAATATCAACTTAGACCCAGATGAATATTATTTTTATGTCTTATTTCTAGCTTTCAGTTCCTTTGTATCTTCTTAACAGCATCCCATTGCTCTTTTCTAAAATCAGAAATCTCTTCAGAAATCAGAAATCTCTTCAGAGATTGCAGTGACAATGGCACTCTACTTATACAGGAGTATGGTCAGGGGCACAGTGGGTAGGGCATTTTGGTGAAATGAGAGAAAAAATGGGCAACATCTGCCTTCATCCATCACACAAAGAACCAGGGATTACAGTTCAGGAGAAACAACCTGGTGGTTTTGCTTACCCATGGAAAATTTTTATGTGATTTCTAGTGCCATCTACTGGGAGGCATGGGAACTGGCACATACTTGGATGAGAAGCAAAATCAGGGCAGTGTTACTTTATGGGGGAATGGTATTCAAAATGGACCCTTTCCAAGGATTTAAGATGACTCCCAGGGAAGTTGTCAGTCTGTATACTAGGCTACCTTCACCCCTGGCGTACATGGGCTTCCAAAACTCATCCATGTGCTGCAGTTTGTCATCTGCACTCTTGTCTCCACAAGAAAGAGCTGTCTATCCCGCTCGTATCCTTAACATAAGCTCGCACAAAACTGACTCTAAAAAGAAAAAGAAAAAAGCATAGATGGGACATTATCTCAAGTGAAGTTTCAATAAGATGTAATGTCTTTTATATCAGAGGTGTTAAAGATGGGGAAATGAGAGAAGAGCCACGTGGGGGTGTCTTTCTTTCTATGTATATATTTCTAGACAATATTTTTTTTTCCAATCTGATTTGTGACAATGGTGTTGAAAAAGATGGGAAAGGGGTTGGGAATATGGCCTAGTGGTAGAGTGCTTGCCTTGCATACATGAAGCCCTGGGTTGGATTCCTCAGCACCACATATACAGAGAAAGCCAGAAGTGGCACTGTGGCTCAAGAGATAGAGTGCTAGCCTTGAGCAAAAAGAAGCCAGGGATGGGGCTGGGGATATGGCCTAGTGGCAAGAGCGCTTGCCTTGTATACTTGAAGCCCTGGGTTCGATTCCTCAGCACCACATATACAGAAAATGGCCAGAAGTGGCGCTGTGACTCAAGTGGCAGAGTGCTAGCCTTGAGCAAAAAGAAGCCAGGGACAGCGCTCAGGCCCTGAGTCCAAGGCCCAGGACTGGCAAAAAAAAAAAAAAAAAAAAAAAAAAAAAAGAAGCCAGGGGGCTGGGGATATGGCCTAGTGGCAAGAGTGCCTGCCTCATATACATGAGGCCCTGGGTTCGATTCCCCAGCACCACATATACAGAAAATGGCCAGAAGTGGCGCTGTGGCTCAAGTGGCAGAGTGCTAGCCTTGAGTAAAAAGAAACCAGGGACAGTGCTCAGGCCCTGAGTCCAAGTCCCAGGACTGGCAAAAAAAAAAAAAAAAAAAAAGAAGCCAGGGACAGTGCTCAGGCCCTGAGTCCAAGCCCCAGGACAGGAAAAGAAAGAAAAAGAGAAGGAGAAGTCAGGGGAGGGGGGAGAATGAGAGAGAATGGCGCCTTTTGTGGGATATATATATATTTATATTTATATATTTATATATTTCTACATTTGTCAAACTGAAAAGAGTGCTCTGCTTTTTGCTTGAGATCATTCTTCCAGAACCAAAAGAGGGGTAAAACAAACATAAACCAATAAAGTAGACATTGCAATCAAACAAATTATCTCCAGCCCTAAGGGGCTTGGCATTTAGTGTCTACTAGGAGCTCCTACAAGAAGGATATGTTACGGGAAACCAAGTTAGTCAACCCGTGAGACTGAAAGGACAGGATAGAGGCTGGGTATTGTGGCACATACCTGAAATCCCAGTAATTGGGAGACTAAAGCAAGAGGATCCTGGATCCTGGGGCTGTGAATATGGCTTAGCAGTAGAGTGCTTGCCTAGCATGCATGAAGCCCTGGGTTCGATTCCTCAGCACCACATAGAGAAAGCCAGAAGTGGGGCTGTGGCTCAAGAGGTAGAGTGCTAGCCTTCAGCAAAAGGAAGCCAGGGACAGTGCTCAAGCTCTGAGTTCAAGCCCCAGGACTGGCAGAAAGAAAGAGAGAGAGAGAGAGAGAGACAGAGAGAGAGAGAGAGAGAGAGAGAGAGAGAGAGAGAGAGAGAGAGAGAGAGAGAGAGAGAGAGAGAGAGAGGCAAAAGGATCCTAAGTGTGAGGCCAATCTGGGATACATAGTGAGACACTGTTAGGATGGGAAGGATTTTTATTGTCCCGGATTGGCAACCTCAGCAAGCTGGAGGCTGCAGGTAGCTGAGTATGAAACCAAGAAAAGTACAAGATCTAAAAGTACTGTGCCTTGTATTCCTTCAATCACAGGTAGATGAGGAGTTCAAAGTCAGTTTGAGCCGAGAAGACTGCCTAGCCACAGCCATCACACAATCTTCACAGTTTTGAGCATATCTGACAGGATGTATGTGTCATCCCAAGCCCTCCCAGGCTTTTTCAGGGTCCGCTCCAAGGTCTGGGCCATGTCGAGGAGCTGTGGGGTGGTGAGTTTCTGCTCCGGGGACAGCTGGCAGAACAGGATCTCATTCACTTCTCCCTCGATTCGCCGGACATACAGGAGAGGGAATGCCACCTTGAGATCTGCCAGAACGGAGTCCTTTAGCCCCGAGTCTCGGCACAC
The DNA here is from genome assembly GCF_023159225.1 of Perognathus longimembris pacificus. NCBI lineage: Eukaryota > Metazoa > Chordata > Mammalia > Rodentia > Heteromyidae > Perognathus > Perognathus longimembris. The sequence continues at coordinate 28,289,859 of NC_063171.1, forward strand.
GAGGTTGAGGATAAAGACGCCTGCAGGATGGGAAGAGTAAAGACAACCACAGATGAGCAAACATGACAGAGACAAAGATCAACTTAAAATGTATATACCGACTGCTGTCCCACAGGGGTTCATGGCTAAGCAAACACACCCACCGCAGCAGGAAGCTTGCAGAGGATGCATCAGAAGAAATCGCCAGCCTTATTTCTTGTTCTTCTGTGTGGCTAACATGTTACCATTCTCTATGCCTCAGTTTCCCAATGACCTGTTTTAATAAAGTAGTCATTAACTGGGCATCAATGACTATGTCATCCTAACTATTTGGGAAGCAGAGATCAGGAAAATTACAATTTGAAGCCAGATTGGACAAACAGTTTCCAAACCGATTAGCTAGGCACAATGGTACATGTCTGTTGTCTCAGCTGAGTAGGAGACTTGAGATTAGAAGGGCCACAGATCAAAGCCAACGTAGGTAAAAGAAGTGAGACCTCAACAGGAAAATCTGGGTATAGTGGTGCATGCCTGCCATCTCTGATACAACAAAAGCACAAATGAGAGGATTGCAATTCAGGCCAGCGTGGGTAAAAAGCAGGATCCTATCTCAAAAATAGCCAGAGCGAAAGGGTTAAAGACATGGCTTAAGCAAGTAGAGCACCTGCCTACAAGCACAAAGTCCCAAGTTCAAATCCCACCAAAAAAAAAAAAACCAAAAAACAATAGTACTTAATATCCCCAAGGGGGAAAAAAACCCAACTTGATTGGTTCCACAGGGATGTTATGTACTTGACAGGCACTTCATGGAGCACTTACTAGTAGGTGAGTGAGTGAGAAGGCCACCCATAGCAATTAAACCCAGGGCACTACAGGACTTTACATCAAATATAATACATAAGGGCTGTGACCTTAGGGATTAAGAACTTTAGGGCTGGAAGCACGACTCAGTGGTAGAACATCTGCCTAGTAAGCATGAGGCCCTGAGTTCAAACTCCAGTACTGCCAAGAAAAAAAGAGTAAAGTGACAAGGTTGTAGTCTAGAGTTCTCGTTACTGAGTGTCACCCTGGGAGTCTCCCAAGCTCAGTTTCCTCACATGAAAACAAAGATGGAATGAAGCACTCAAGTGGTAGCCAGTGTAGCCACAAGCCATGCTGTGCATCTGTGTGGCAGATTCTACAGATCTGCATAATGCAAGCCCAGGTGCACCCTGTGTCTACACCCAAGAGACTCATAAATATTCCACCAAATGGTGTGAACTAGACCAGACACGCCCCCCCCGCCCCCACAGTGGAGCTGTACAGTCATACATAAATGAACACCATAGCTAGGCGCTGGTGGCTCACACCTAGGGGGCTGAGATCTGAGGACTGTGGTTCAAAGCCAGCCTAGGTAGGAAAGTCCATTATCTCCAATTAACCCCCCGAAAACCAGAAGTGGCATTGTGGCTCAAATGGTAGAGTTCTAACCATGGCCAAAACCAAAACAAGAATGATATGAACACCATGAACACACCATTGTGGCTGAGTCTCATAAACTCCATGCCTAGTAAAAGAAAACAGACACTCAATGCATTCCATATTCTACCTATTAAAAACAAACAAACAGGGCTGGGGATATAGCCTAGTGGCAAGAGTGCCTGCCTCGGATACACGAGGCCCTAGGTTCGATTCCCCAGCACCACATATACAGAAAACGGCCAGAAGCGGTGCTGTGGCTCAAGTGGCAGAGTGCTAGCCTTGAGCAGGAAGAAGCCAGGGACAGTGCTCAGGCCCTGAGTCCAAGGCCCAGGACTGGCCAAAAAAAAAAAAAAACAAATGGTGTTGTGGCTCAAAGTAGGAGAGCACTAGCCTTGAGCTGAAGAGCTCAGGGACAGAGACCAGGCCCAGAGTTCAAGCCCTATGACCAACAAAAAGCAAACAAAACTGGGAGTCCTTCACTCACATTTCTGGCATGGAAAACAGGAAATGCCCACCCCATCTTTCCCCACTTTATCCTGTGAGACTGAAATAAATTTCTGTCAACACTTCAAAAAATAAGGAGGGGGAAAAAAAGAAGGAAAACCTAAGCTGCGGTGACAATTAGATTCAGTAAAGTAGTCACCCTTGCAAGGAGGGGAGGAAGCTGAGCGCAGAACTTGTGGGGGCAAAGTGGCTGGCAATGTGTGGGGCTAGGAAGTGGGTGGGAGTCTATTTCAGGAAACTAATCAAACACACTTACATGTTTTTGTTTTTCTGGTGCCAGTACTGGGGCTTAAACTTGGGACCTCACATTCTCACTTGGTTATTTTGCTAAAGGCTGGTGCTTTGCCACTTGAGCCACATCTCCACTTCTGGCTTTTTAGCTAATTAGAGATATAAATCTCAAGGACTTTTCTGTCCAAGAAGGCTTCAAACTGCAATACTCCAATCTCAGCCTCCTGAATAGCTAGGATTACAGGCACCAGCACCCGGCTTACATGCTTTTTTGTGTGTGAATGTGTATTGGTTCTAGGGCTTGAATTCAGGGCCTAGGTGGTATCCCTGAGCTTTGTTTCACTCAAGGCTACTGCTCTACCAACCACTTGAGCCACAGCACCACTTCCAGCTTTTTGCTGGTTAACTGGTGATAATCTCACAGACTTGCCTGCCCGGGCTAGCTTTGAACCAGGATCTTCAGATCTCAGTCTCCTGAGTAGCTAGGATTACAAGTGTGAACCACCGGTGCCTGGCTACATGCATTATTTTTTTTTTTAAACAAAGAAAAGATTGTTTTTAAGGACTCCTTCGTTTTCCTTCTCCAACCTGTAGCTCAGCATACCTTCAGGAGTCAGGATGCTTCTGACCTTCTGCAGGAAAGATGGTTCCACAAAAGCTGGGGGTGGACAGCTCATTCCCAGGGTTGGGTCCTTACTGTCTACATCAAACATTATGACATCGTAGGGAGGCCGGGCTGGAAAAGAGAAGCAAATGTGTCCTTTTCTTTGCTGGATAAAACATGACCATTTACATTTCCCCACCCTGTCTGCTCTGAGACCTGTACTGGACAGGTGGCTAAAAAAGACAAGGAGGACATGATTTTTCCAAAGCACTGATGTTACAGCCCCAGAAATCCTTGCCATCTGAGTTTCAACTGTCCCATACTAAACTTCCACACATTTAAATGCACCTTCCACAAGCACACATGAACTGGGGACCATCCTAGCAGAAACATTACATATTATATAAGTGGGTTTTTAACCCTGGCAGAGTATTATAATCAACTTGAACGCTTCGATATCATTACTAAAATGTAGACTGCATTCCTGACCAAGTGAAAAATTCTGGGATGGTGGGAAGTAGATGAGAAGTGATAGGAAAACACTGGGATTTTCTTCTAGCCCTCAGGTCACAGCTGAGAACCAGTGATCTGGACAAAGCAGCCAAGTAGGCATTTCAGGACTGGCCCAGCTAAGAGCAACTTCTCCCACTCTGAAAACAACTCCTGCTCCACAAGAGAAATCAATGTTCTGAAATCTAAAGTTAATAGTATCTTTTCTAGCTGCTGGAACAAGAGCTGGCTCAAGAAACAAATGGTTTTGCTAAGTGAATGAGAAATAACTTGATCTCCTCCTTCCTATAATGTTTAAGTGACAGGCAATAAGCCTGAAATGCCACTGACTTATTTCTCACTGACTTATTAGCTCAGTGTTACCATTGAGCTCAATGGTAACACTGAGCTAATGACTTAGGTCATCAGTATATACTTAGGTGTATGGCACACTAAACTGCACAAAACACAGATCTGATTTTTAATTACCTTGCCTGTTCTCAGTGCTCAAGACTGAACCCCGGGTATCTTGTACATGGTAGGCAAACCCTCTACCACTGAACCATTCCATTAGCCTTGGTTTTGGTTTCTTTGCAAAAAAAAAACAACCTTTTGGCTTGTCAACACACAAGGAAAAGCCTGGCTCCTGTCTGCACTCTTGACGTCTCACATAATTTGAAACTAGTGGTCAGTGTAGATGGACAGGACCATTAAAAGCTGACCAGCAATGACAGCAGCAGCACCAGTGTGAACTGAACATGCCTGACACTGCAGCAACTGCTTCAGGTGTTTTAGCCTGGACCCCCAAACTGAACTTAGTGATGGAACTATAAGACTGATAGATCAAGTTTAGTTTACAATTAAAAAATAAAAATCAAGACTGCCATCTGTCCATTCCAGAACCCATATCCTCCCTCTAGGCTTCCTGGTTTGCCACACCCTTCCTGAAAGATAATCTAACCTTGGGATAACTAGGATATCCATTACTGAACAAGCAAACCCGGGAAGGGTGGCCCGAGCTCCCTCGCACAACTGACCCCAGCTGACTTCTCCCTGAGAGCTTCAGGACCTGAATAACACCAGAGTCACCAGGAGTCTATACATAAAGGTACAAAAGGAGCAGAGGAGTTACTAGTACCAGTAAGAAATGAACATGCCTAAGTACAGATTATTAGAGCAAATGGAGCCTTAATTCCAGTAGCAGGAGGACTATCAACACTCCCTCCCCCCCAAGTAATGGCTGCATCATTATCTCTTAACCTCAGCCCAATTAACATCTGGGGCTGTTAATCCTCTGTTATCACTGCTTACTGTGCATTGTAGCATGGTAGTTTAGTAGCCTCCAGCCACTAAATGCCAGTAGCAGCTTCCTCTCCACTCCCTATTTTGTGACATGAAAACTATGTCTGCAGATATTGTCAAATGTCCTGAGGCTGAGAACCACTGATCTACGTGGAAATTGTACTCTTATTTCTGATTTTTACCTTCAACTGAAGGACTCATAAGACACCTCTCAACATACAACTCACCTTTTTTTATTTTTCTTCCCTTTTGTTTACCCAGCTATCTTGGAATGGTAAGGAATGGCAAGGTCAGGGTCCAAAGAGAGACATATTATTATATTAGTGCCCAAGGCCACTCCTAGATGCTGCACTCCAATACTTAGCACAGTGCTAATAATACACCAACTAATATGGATATATCAAGCAATCTCAAGAGCGGTAGGAATGGAATGAAGAATGATGCCAATGCCACCCAGGGAAGAGATGAATTCTAGAGGCCTGCAGGCCAATGTTTCCTAACACTCCTCCCAGTGGTCCCACCTCAGTACCTTCTCCTGCACCTGACAGGCTGGTAATATAATCCAGGCCATCTGCAATGTGGACCTTCATCCGGTCACTCTGCGAGAAGCCGAACCACTGGGTGGCCACGTCCAACATGGAGGGGTCGATCTCCACAGCATCCACGCGAGATCTTGGGAAATGATCATGAACAAAAAGGGGGAGGCTGCCTCCACCCAGGCCCACCACCAACAGTGCCAGAGGGGTGTCTGTAATAAAAAAGAGGGCATCACTAGGCCATCTGCTCACTGCAGAGTGGACTACCATTCTGAGGAAGGACAAAAGAAGTCAGGCTGTCAGCTCTGCTCATAAATACAAGACTTAAAGCATTGGCCTCCTTCTCTCATATGAGATATCTGAGTGTTGACTGACATTTGAAAACAACTATGGCTTCACATTGACTAGATCCAGAAGATGACTCATGTGTCAGTATTATGGTCTCTTAATGACCCCGAAGTACTCAGCTGCATCATACCAAAACTCCCATAAGACTCCCTGGATACTCACATCTCAGGAGATGAAGGAACAATAGCCCAACAACCATAGTCATGATCATACTGCAAGGCAGGTGCAATGCCCCTTGTCTGACTCTAGACTGAAACATCCTTTTCAGACTTCATCCTGACCAAATAAGGATCTATCCAGTGTCATAAATCACAAGAAAACAAAGGCCCAAGTTCTATCCCTAATTACAAAGAAAACTCAGCAAGTACAAAAGAAGACACAATAATCAGTGAAAGGAGCTAGACCCTAGGATTAAAGCTAAGAAATGAGATTCTAGGCACATAACAGAACATTTCAATAAGGCATATTTGAGGACTGCAGGTAACATTGCCAAGTGTGAAATATGTTCTTTTATGCTAATGTGATCAGACCCAGATATCAATAAAGCTATCTCTGCACTGACCATAATAAGGATTTTTAAGTTAGAATTCAAAAATTTTTCATCTTGTGTTCAAGGAATGCACTACTGAAAAATCACATATCCAAAGGCTCTGGCTACCTAATTTTTAGATCTAGTTAACATGGATATATAAAAGGTAAAATTTCATCAAGGAAGGAAGGACGGACAGACGGATGGACTTAGGCACCAACACATGGAGCTATTTCAGATGACAGGTTGAAATATCTAGAGACTCACTAACAAGACAGCTGTGAGGAAGAAAAATATAAATATGCGTGATTGCCAGTTTGCAATCACTGCCCAAGCTACTTTTACAGCCTTCCATGCTCTCTACTGTGGTCAGGGACATCTCTCTCACCTAGGAGCTGCTCTGGGTTTCTCAGCAGGGTGAGGCCAGCAATCATGGCTTTATGGTGCTCACAGCAGAGGTAACTCTTATCAATGGGCTGCCCAGGGGCAGGAGGAAGATCTTCAGAAGCACTGGTAGATCGCTGCTTCTTCTTTTCCTTTTTCCGTTTCTTCTGGACTGAATGAAAGAGTTACACAAATGAAGTACTACTATGCTTCTTACTCTAGTCCTTGGAAGTAAGGGCTATAGGCATCAGTGTGCAGAAAATGGCTTGAACAGACTTGAAAGCCAACTGATAAAGAGGCAAGATTTTGCTGGGCACCTATAATCCTAGCTACTTAGGAGGCTGAGACCTGAGGATCATGGTTAACAGCAAATTAACTAGTAAAATGCCAGAAGCTGAAGTGTGGCTCACAGCCTTGAGTAAAAAAGGCCAAGGAAGAGCTTGAAGCCCTGAGCTCAAGCCCAAGTAACTTTCTTCTGAGAAATTAATGCACTAGTTTCTGGCTCACCTCACAGGAACAACAACTTGTAAACAGAGGCCCTTTAACCTGAGGCATTAAAGTGATTATCACATCTATTCTGGCACACAACTCCTGCTCCTTATTTCAGAAGAGAAGAAATAACCTCCATTCTGCTTATCACTGCAAGCACACTGAGAACACAGATAATAAGAAAGGACTGTCCAGAGAGCCACGTGGCTTGGGTCCCAAGGACTTTACTGTCCTACATCTTGGTCACTCTAAATCAACGTCCCTTTCTTTGCTCACGTGACAGCTCCCACTGCCTTGTCTATGAGGCTTTACCTCTGTGAGACGCATCTTTCAGCAGCCGGGCCTCAGACTGCACCACATTCCTGCTGCTTAGGAAGATCAGCCGCCGGAAGAATCGCCGGTCATCCCCTTGTACGTCTTCGATGACATACTCACCACTCAAGGGACTACAGTCTTGGTGCTGGACAGCCCGGACACCAATGTCCCCACCCACAGACAGAAAGGGGACCTGGAGACACAGCCAGAGACAAAAACGTCAGCTCAATTAGGAAACATGAGAAGTCACCAATCCCTCTGTTGGTATGAACACAAGGACCCCCACGTCAAGGTTCTAGACGGAGAGCAACAACTCGGAAGACTTGTCATTCTATCATGTTACTTGTCGAGGTGGGGGGGGGGGGGTGGGTCTTTATGTCTAAAAAGGTTTAATTCACCTTCTGCAAATTATGAACACAAAACTTTCTCCTAGGGGCTGGGAATATGGCCTAGTGGTAAGCTCACCTCATATACATGAAGCTCTAGGTTCAATTCCTCAGCACCACATATATAGAAGAAGCTGCAAGTGGCGCTGTGGCTCAAGTGGCAGAGTGCTAGCCTTGAGCAAAAAGAAGCCAGGGACAGTGCTCAGACCCTGAGTTCAAGCCCCAGGACTGGCAAAATAACAAAACAAAACAAAAAACTTCTCCTAAACCACTACTGAAATGTAACTAATTCTCCCCCCCCCCCAAAAAAAAAATATAAGTACTCATTAGTAACCACTAAAAGACCTCTCAATGCTACAGGAGAATAACACAAGTTTTGTTTTTTTTTTTTAAGCTGGAAGGAAGCCTCAGGAAGGAGCTACATTTATGAGGCATCTGGTCAAGGATACAGACAACAAATGCAAGAGGGGGGGAAAAAACCTCCCTAAATCTGGAAGTATTTTTCCCCTCCCCGAGTTATTTTATTCATTTGAATTTTTGTAAACCTTAGGATAAAAATATATTTCCCTGTGCTGGGAATGTGGCTTAGTGGTAGAGTGCTTGCCTAGCATGCATGAAGCCCTGGGTTCAATTCCTCAGTACCACATAAACAGAAAAAGCCAGAGGTGGCATTGTGGCTCAAGTGGTAGCAAAAGAAGCTCAGAGACAGTGCCTAGGCCCTGAGTTCAAGCCCCAGGACTGGCATCCGAAAATGACCCCTCCAAAAAAAATTGGAAAAGAATATTTCCCTCTCGGGGCTGGGGATATAGTCTAGTGGCAAGAGTGCCTGCCTCATATACATGAGGCCCTGGGTTCGATTCCCCAGCACCACATATACAGAAAATGGCCAGAAGTGGCGCTGTGGCTCAAGTGGAAGAGTGCTGGCCTTGAGCAAAAAGAAGCCAGGGACAGTGCTCAGGCCCAGAGTCCAAGCCCCAGGACTGGCCAAAAAAAAAAAAAAAAAGAATATTTCCCTCTAAAACTCCTTCACCATTTGTACAACTATTTCTTTTCTTCTTTATTTTCTGAGAAAGGGTCTTACTATGTAGCCTAGACTGGCATCAACTTGTGATCCTCCCTCCCAAATGCTGAAATTAGACATTTACCACTATGTCTCACTAATCTATCTCTTTGTAAAGATATGTCAAGGCTAGTTCCTTTTTTTAAATTTATTTATTAATTAAAAATAATTTTTGACAAGGTGTTGTGCAAAAGGGGTACAGTTACATAATAAGGCAGTGTGTACATTTCTTGTGATATCTTACACCCTGTTTTTCTTTCCCTTCCCTAGATCAGGTAGACATATATACATTACACAGTGTGTACCAAAAACATATACAGTAGCCACATGGCCTACGCCAAAGGAAATTCACCTAGAACTTTAAATGTAAAGTCAACAATAGAGTTTGCTTATCCTTGTCTTATATGAACATACATACATAGCTTTTGCGCTATTGTGATCCACTGAGAGGTCTATTTTTGGCCTTTATATGTTGAGTAGTTGTTAGGTTTTAGTTATATAATGTAGGGTCGCTGACACAAACCTGTGGGAAATACCATTTGACAAGAAGTTTTTGGTTTCGCAGACCTGGTCTCTACTGTCTCCCCCTCCCCCCACCTTAACAGTCATATATCAAGGAGATCATGCCCCTTTGTTTTCTGTGTTCTAGGCTTGTCTCGCTCAACATTATTTGTTCAAGTTCTGACCATTTCCCTGCGAATACCAATATTTCACCATTTCTAATCACTATGTAGTATTCCATTGTGTATAGGTGCCATATTTTTTGAAGGCTATTTCTTAATTAGCAGTAATTTCTGACCTTTCATAGAGAGAAAGTCATAACTGAAGTTTCTGGAGGATCTGGACCTCCTTGACATAATGTCTGACTCATGGATACCAACCCAGCCAGGAAAAAAATCAAACACACATTTATCCATCAATTTAAGTCTGGCAAGTGAGCAGGAACATGGTCTGGAAACCCAAGGTTTGGGACTTGTACTTTTTGTGTATGTATGTGTTTGTGCTGGTCCCAGGGCTTGCACTTAAGGCCTGGGCACTGTCCTGAGCTTTCCTGCTCAAGGCAAGCACTCTACCACCTGAGCCACAGCTCCTCTACCAGTTTTTTTGGTGATTAATCATAGACTTCCCTGCCTAGGCAGGCTGGCTTCAAACTCTGATCCTCAGATCTCAGTCTCCTGAGTAGCTAATAATACCCGTGTAAGCCACTAATGCTCAGCAAGGGACTTATACTTTTAGAGCAATCCTCCAGACACTTGAGCTTTGCCATTTATCAAAATAAATAAATACGGTCCTTAAAATAAAATTACCTGTCAATTAATCACGTAACTAAGTAATTGACAAAGTAGAAGGTATGACTGATTATACTGTATCATCATTTTATCACATTAGCAAAACCCTATTTCCTTCCCAGTAAAGCCAGCAATGCTATTATTTTGAAAATTGCACTGTGCTGTTTCGGCCCTTTTCATTTTATACCCACAGATAATGACAGTTTAGAGAAGCAAGATAGGTGAAGATGTCCTTTTCAAAAGCAAGAAAGGACAAATAGTCTGAACAACCAGCAGTTCAAAGAGCAGGAGCCAGTAAGGTGTACAGCATCTCCATCCTGCCATCTCTACAAAGACTCAGACACACACACCCATGCTGCTATAGTTCTTAATAAAACCAACCATTCAACTTCCTCTCTCCACCTCAGGGCAAGAGAAAATTATTTTGTTGTTGCTTTGGTTGGTTGCTTTTGTGCTGCTACTGAAGCATGAACCCAGGGACTCCTGTTCTCAGTTGGCTTTTGTGCTCACAACTGACTACTATTTGAGGCACATCTCCACTTCCAGCTTTTTGCTGGCTAATTAAAGATAAGCACTGCACAGACTTTTCTTCCTAGGCAGGCTTCGAGCTACAATCCTCAGTTCTCAGCCTCCTGAGTAGCTAGGATTTCAGGACACTCAATATCCCACAAGAAAATATTTTCTGCCCATTCAACTCTAAGCTAACACACCTCTCAAAGGACCAAACAAAGGTCAGATCCCAATTCTTCCAAGGCTCCTTCTGTCTTCCTGGCTACTGGTGCAAGTTGCAAGTGTAAGTTGTAGTGTAAGTCAGTGAAAGCTGGTATCTGCAAAAGCTTGATACCTTCTGCTGGGAGGGCATCCCGGCGGGGGCCAGCTCCATGACTCTGGCCGAGAGTTCAGCCTGAATGCTGTCCATGCCATCATACTGCTGACCTCGATGAAGGGCCACTGTGATCAGCCTCCTGAAACCTGCACTAGCTGCCAACTGCTTCCGGCCCTCCTCCATGCCAAATAGCCATTCAGTCTCACGGCCCTGGGGGACTGAAAAGAAGGACATGGTTACAGGGAGAACTGGTCAGAATGTTCAAATCTCACAACCAATGTGGTCCACCATGGCAGAGGGCCAGCTGCTTTCCCCGTACCAGTTTGTTCCTGTGACCCACAGAGGGGCTATCAACACCCTAGCAGACAACACTCAGAGCAAAGTAGCCCATTAGACATGTGACAGGATCCAAGGTGGATAAAAGTGTAGGCACGGCTGAAGGGAACAACAAAAAACAGTGATTAATAGCAATGCTTTCTCCATATCAGGTGTGACTTCAAGCAGTTCACAAATATAAAGTAGTAGAATCCACACACAACGCCCAAGATGCAGGCAGCATTCTCATTTTTTACAAAAAAAAAAAAAAGAGAGAGAGAGACAGAAAGAAGGGAAAGGAACTGAGGCACAGAAATTACATTATTTAAGTAAGTTCATACAGCTAGAAAAAGGCAGAGCTGGGACTCAGAACCAGGCAGCCTAGCCCAACTCCAGGTTCGCATCCACTACATGATTCATTCCCAAAGGAAGAGATAGAATTATGGGATACTTGGAAAAATGGTCCCACTGTCAAGAAACAAATCACCAGCCAAGATGGAAACACCTAGCATTTGCTTAGAATTTCCTACTACCCAAAGCATCTCCTCATACTATCTCATTGCTATCCATATTAGGTAAGCAAAGTATCCTTTACTCTTTTTTTTTTTTTTTCACCAGTCCTGGGCCCTGAACTCAGGGCCTGAGCACTGTCCCTGGCTTGTTTTTGCTCAAGGCTAGCACTCTACCACTTGAGCCATAGCACCACTTCTGTCCATTTTCTATATATGTGGTGTTGGGGAATCGAACCTAGGGCTTCATGTATACGAGGCAAGCACTCTTGCCACTAGGCCATATTTCCAGCCCCATCCTTTACTCTTTTTGATAACATTTATGTAAAACATTCATCACATACCCAACACAATTCCTCTGGCAGTACTAGGGTTTAAATTCAGCAGTGTTATCACCCACCTCTAGCTGCATTAGTGGGGATCAAACCCAGGCCCTCACGTGTGTTAGACAAGCACTCTTCCATTTGAACTATTCTCCCAACCACACCAGGGACTGTTTCTAGGAGCTTTCATATTTGTTGCAACTACAGAATAGTTAAATGACACTTTGTAGATGAGGAAACTAAGGCATCAAAAATAAAAATAGCTTGTTCCACGTCACACTATCAGCAAGTAACTTGGCCAGGACTGGAATGTACACAGTCTGTTTCCAAAGCTTACTTTTTGTTGTTGTTGCTACACTAATCTGCCTCCCTAAAATCTTAAGGGAAGCACAGATTCCTCACATTTCACAGTCCATTCCTATGTCTACTGTACAGTAACTAACATCTGCATGAGGTGTATTACCTGCCTAAATATATCTCTGCTCTCCTCCCTCCACAACTCCACTCTCACACTCCATGGAGCCTTTGCAATGGAAGATGAGAAAGAATAAGCCTCAAATCTAAGCACAGTTTGAGACAGCCATTAGTTATCCTTCATCATGTCTTGGCTAGTCTCCAAGGATAGCAATCTCTGAAGATTAAAAAAAAAAAAGTCAAGACATATGGATCCACTAAAGACCCCAGCCCAGCCCCAGCCCCTGGAAGCCAGCCCCTCCGGGGAAAGAGAGGGAACAATCCCAACTCACTGATGAAAATGGCAAAATGATTGTCCCGCGTTGGTTTCACGGTGGGGCTGTCCACCACGTGCAGGGTGTAGCGTGGCTCCCCAGTGTCCCCACTGCACAAGTCCAGAGACACATTCCCCAGCCCAGCCTTGCGCAGCTGGCTGCACAGCCAGGCATACTGCTGCCGCTCCCGCACTGCCTCCGCCAGCTGCTCAGCACTCTCCAGCCGCACAGGCTTGCCCTGCTCCTGAGCACATAGCTCAAAGATCTGAAGGGCAGAGCCAGGGACTGGCCTGAACTTGGTCATGATGAAAGCAAAGACAGGCAGGGAGAACTGAGGCTCTGCTTCCAACACCTGGTCCCGGCTGTGGGCTACTTGATGCACCCTCACCATCCACCCCTCCCGCGAGAAGTGACCCACTGCTTTCTTCAGGATGTGAGCCTGAGCCAGGGAGATGCAGAGGTAGCGACCGCCCACCTGCAGGACACGGCCAACCTCAGCCAGCATCCTGTCCACCAGTTGCAGCGTCTTCTCCTCCTCATCTGTCAGGACAGCATCCAGGGTACCCTTGTCCAACACCACCTGGAATGAGGCATCAGGAAACTCCATCTGTGTCATGTCCATCTTCAAGAAGCTCATCCGGGGCCTTCGACTGGCATTGCGTTCCTTCATCTGTTTGATGACGACCTCACTGATGTCAATGTTCACTATATCCTGATAACCCACATCATACAGCTGCTCACTCAGCTCTGAGTTGCCACACCCAATCACTAGAACCTAGAGGAAGAGAAAAAAACAAACAATAAAAGGAAGGTGTCAGGTGCCTGAGGGGGCTAAGTGATCACCCATTCAAAGCCAGCCTGGGCAGGCAACTGTGAGCATCTCCACTTAGGCACTAAAAAAGCTGACAGTGGAGCTGTGGCTCAAGTGGCAGAGCAGAAAAGTAGTTGCACAGAAAAAGCTCAAGACAGTGCCTAAGCCATTAGTTCAAGCCCCAAGACTGGCACAAAAATAAATAATAAATAAGAGGGAGGTAATCAAGGCTAAGGAATGTGCTTCCAATATTTCAAGAAGCAACTGTGATCTTGGCTACTCCAGGTTTCAGAAGACAGAGATGGCAGTGTCAGGAAAGAACAACTACTCTATAGTTGACTGTACTCTTATCACTAGTAAAAAACCACATTTAGTTACAAACTAGGTTATGTGAGAATGGAGCTTTGTGTTGCAGAAACAATTTGATTGTCCTTTTCTCTGAAATGAGCCCAGAGTACTCAGAAATTAACAAGAAATCACAGAATCCAAACACCTTAATAATGATAGTTAGGATCCTGCTTTACTGTTTAAAAAAAAAAAAAAAAACTAGGACTGGCTGGCATATCCCAATTTTACCAATCCATTAGTGCATTTGGCTTTACAGGCAACAAACTATACTTTGCGAGGATTCAAATTTTGTTCCCATCAGATTTTACCTCATGATATTTTGGAAGTCTACTTAAAATACAAACTGTTGACTCCCTTTCTATGGAGCAATCTCTCATTTATCCTTCAAAATTGGGTCCCAATGTTACCATGTCTGAAAAAGTATGATTGGATAAGAAGTGTATAAGCTCTGAAATGAAAACATGACTAAGCTTAAACCTCACTGTGACCACTTACTGCACAATCTCCACCATCATCTGTAAAACAGGTGCATAACTGCTGGATGCCAGTGGCTCATGTCATTAATCCTAGCTACTCAGGAGGCTGGGATCTGAGGATCATCATTCAAAGACAGCACAGGTAGAAAGGTCCATGAGACTACCAGAAAGCCAGTTCAAGTAGTAAAGCACTAGCCTTGAGCACCAAAGCTCAGGCAAGGACAGCACCTAGGCCAAGTTCAAGTTCCAGGATTGATACAAAACAAAAAGCAAAAAGCCTAACTCTTTACCTCAGTTTACGAGAACTGGAAGAATGTGTACACACATGCACGCTTGCACGCACGCACGCACAGAGAACACAGTATAAAGATTAGCATATAAAGCCTCCACCACAAATGCTACTTTTCTTCCCTACCTTCAAAACAACCCCACCTCTGCCAACCTTCCTGAAGTATGTACAAGGTTATGTCTTTTAGCATATTTTAATGGTACAAAAGAAGCTTCGCTGCGATATTTCCACTCATGCATATAATGCATTTGGTTCAAACTCACTCCCTGTAGTGCTTTATACCCCCCCGCCTTTAAACCATTCTCACCAGTTTCATAATTCTACTTCTATATATAAAGTACATGTTCATAGTCGATCATATTCTCTCCACACTGTTTCTGCTTAAGGGTTGCGCAGAGTTCCAGGAATTCGGTGAGCAATCGGCTACTTAATAAACTTATACATCAATGAAGCCACACACCCAAGGGACAGCAGGGTACTTAAGGTGACGGGCGAAGGATTAAAGTCATTGATTGGGGCGGCGAGATCTTTCAACTGAAGACTATTTTAGAGGTGTCTTTTGCCCAGAAGGGAGTACGGACTCCATAGCGTGTAGGCCCCTGTGTCCCCTCCACCCCCCCCTCCCCACACACACACCGCCGTCGGTTATCCCGGGACCCCCGTGATGGGCCCCCACCTTCCCCAGGACAACCCGGCTGCGCCCCTCACCTTTTCCCGGGGCTTGATGTATTTGTGTAGCACCCCGCACAGATCCAGGTAGGTCCCATACCACTCGAAAGCTTTCTTTCCCCGCTGCTGGAAAAACTTCTCCCAATAATCAACAGAGCCGAACTCCTTGGAGCTTTTCGGTAGGAGATTCATGTTCCCCCCGCCCGCCATCCTTCTTCAGGACCTAATCCCGGCGTGGTAGAATGTGGCGCTCGCGGCCGGACAGGCTCCGGGTCACTGCAGGGAGACTCCCGTCCACAGGCAAACGCCCACATGGATTTGTTTCCCACCCTTCAAAACATAAAAAGGTGACGGCGCTGACGCGGAGAACGCACGTCCCCCCGCCCACTCCCGGGCGCCGCACGTGGAGGAGCCCAGCACGCGCTTCCCAAGCTCGGTTCCCGAACCCAGCAACCATATCCGGTGCGAGGCCTGGTGATTGGCCAGCCTCCCAGACGAGCCCAGCATCTCATTGGTCAGTGAGTCTTCTTCCTGACACCTCATTGGCTGGGAAGCGCTAAGTCTCGCAGTTACTGGCGGCTCTGTTGCAGAGAGTAGCGCGTTGATGACGTAAGACGGAACGGAGTGGGGCGCGGGGCCGGAGGCGGAGCGGGGGCCGGAGGTGGGGCGGGCCGGAGGCGGAGCGGGCCCTGAGCGGGGCGGGGCGTGCCCGGACACTGAGAGAGGACGGCCTCCCTGCAGTGGGGCTCTGCAGGCCGGATCCGGGCGCGCGGCCGTCTCTGTCATTGTAATCCCTGTGTACTTCACCTCTATAATAACGATAAATAAATTATTTTTTAAAATATGTAATAACGTGAATAGCTAGGTTACAGGGGTGCCATTCTCCCCCCTAACCCAAGTGCAAAGCGCAACACGAAAAACCATCATTTCAATCATCCGCCTCCCACGTTGTCATTCTGATGTTAGCTCTAATACTTATGTATTGGACGAATACACGTCCATTTACTTATTTATTTTGTCCATCGTGGGGCTTGAACTCAGGGCCTGGATGCTGTCCCTGAGCCTCTCTGTACTTCAAGCTAGCTCTCTACCACTTGAGTCACAGCGCCACTTCGGGCTTTTTCTGTTTATGTGGTACTGAGGGGTCAAATCCCAGGGCTTTCTAGGCAAGCACTCTACCACTAAGCCACATTCCCAGCCCCACAAGTCCTTTTAAGATATTCATATCCTAAGGAAGTTCCTTTATGAAGAGCCCAGTTTTAATTTAATGTGTGTGTGTGTGTGTGTGTGTGTGTGTGCCGGTTAAGGGGCTTGAACTAAGGACCTGGGCTATGCCTCTGAGCTTTTTATTTGCTCAAAGGCTATTGCTGTATCACTTGAGCCACTGTTCCACTTCCGGCTTTTTAGGAGTTATTTGGAGTTCAAAGCCTCATGAAATTTCCTGTCTGGGCTAGCTTTGAACTGTGGTTCCCATATCTCAGCCTCCTGAGTAGCTAGGATTACAGGCTTGAGCCTCTGGCTCCAGGCAGCCACTGCTGTTTCAAAGTATAAAAGGTTCAAATGTGAATTGCTCTACTTCTACAGTTTTATCTAAAAGCCCTTTCCAACTAATATCAAAAACATTTTTCATGTTCCTCTCTCTGAGTTATCAGTTTCCTCTCTACCACAGATAAGAGCTAAAAAGAACCTATGAGGTGATTTCAGCTACTATGCCCACCCCCCAAAAAAATTCCTAATCAGGGATATTTGGGCCCATTTAGAAAGCACTGAGGGCTGAGGACAACCTTTGTGCTTGAAATATGGCACAATACAAAAGAAGCAAAAAACTATAGCCTCCACCCTCCATGTGAAAGCCTTTTTTTCTTTTAAATGATGGGGATAGTTTTTAAATTCTACACATATTTGCAGTACCAAGGCTTGAACTCAGGGGCCTGGTGTTTGCTGGGGTTTCTTTTTTTTTTTTTTTGGCAAGTTCTGGGGCTGAACTTCAGAGCCTGAGCACTATCCTTGGCTTCTTTTTGCTCAAGGCTAACACTCTGCCAACTTGAGCCACAGCACCACTTCTGGCCTTTTCTATATATGTGGTGCTGAGGAATCAAACCTAGGGCTTCATGTATATGAGGCAAGCACTCTTTCCACTAGGCCATGTTTTTGCTGGGGTTTCTGGTTCATGGCTTGAACCAGCTTTTTGCTGGTTAATTACAAATCCAGTTTTGTGGGCTTTTCTACTGGCTGCAAACCATTATACTCCAGGTGTCATCCTCCTGAATACCTAGGATTACAGGTACAAGGCTCTCTCCTACACATATCTGAAGTGTCCAATAGGAGCCACCCTGTAGTAGAAGTTAGGGGAGGCAGATGCAGCAGTAGGCAAGGCAATCACACAGAAGACACACATTGAACAATTACAAGGTAATCTGTAGTAGGGGTTGTGATAAGTTCTGTGGAGGAGAAATGTAAGATTCCATAACAGATACCTTTGAGCTCTTTCCTGATCACAGGCTTTCCTGGGGAAAGGATCAAAAGATTCTGTCATCTGACTACTTTGGTAAAAATTTCGTATCACCTGACTTTGTTCCAATAAAAACACAGTATGGGCAAAGAACCAAGAGGCATGGTTCACCCTCTTGAGGTCTCTACAAAGAACTTCTCAATACTTCTTTTCCCACATCTCCACTGTCCTGCTGTTATGACATGGTATGAAAAAATACAAAGAAGGGGCTGGGAATATGGCCTAGTGGCAAGAGTGCTTGCCTCCTATACATGAAGCCCTAGGTCCGATTCCTCAACACCACAGATATAGAAAAGGCCAGAGGTGGCGCTGTGGCTCAAGTGGTAGAGCGCTAGCCTTGAGCAAAAACAAGCCAGCAACAGTATTCAGGCCCTGAGTTCAAGGCCCACGACTGGCAAAAAAAAAAAAAAAGACGAAGTGAGTTTTAACACAGCAGCTCCTTATATAATGCCTGAAAATGTAATTATTCTCTATAGTATGTTAAGACTAAGAAAGTAAATAACTTACTTGTCTCTACGCTAAAAGAGACTCCTGCCTCCCTTCTTTGAGACTAAGAAAGCAGAAACAACCAGAGCATGTTAACATACTAGAGATGTTCTAAATTTGTTTGAATCATTAATATATAACTATTTCAGATTTTTGTAAATTAGACTCTAAGGCTAGTCTCAAAATACTTGAAACATTTAAAGGTTTAGGTAATCCATGTGGTTGGAGGTGTGGCTTAGGTAGTTGAGCTGCCAGCCAATGAACAAAAGCATCAGATACTGAGTTCGTTTTAGTTTTAGACCAAAAAAAACTAAATCTAATTGGTAGGCATGTATTAAAATTATTATGGTTTATTTAAGCCAATTAGATGTTAAAATGCTTTGTTTTCTTAAAATTCCCTAATCATTAGTTAGATTGCCTTACAATTACCTGTATAATTTAAAATTAAGACTGTGTTTATGTAAAGTCATTTAATATTGTAGAGTTTACTTCTGAAAATATAACTCCAGACTTGCATAATTTTCAGGTTAATCTTAACTAAAATATATAAAGTTTGATAGTAGTATTCAATTTGTTGGTTGTTACTAAAATTATCTGTAAAATAAGGAGTAAGAAATTAAGCACTTTCTGATAATTTGGTCTAGAACATCTTGAAGGCAGAATAATACCCCCCCCAAAAGATATTTACATCCTAATTACCAGAATTTGTGACTATGTTACATTGCAAAAGAGAATTAGGGCTATAGATGCATTTAAGGTTACTAATCAGTTAATATTAAAATAGGAACATTAGACTGCCCAAGTAAACCCACTGTAATGACAATGGGTCTTTTAGAATAGAAGAGGAAGAACTGACACTATGATAAGATGAAAAGGATTTGGCCTGGTGTTGATGACTTTGGAGAAGGAGAGGGAAGCCATAAACCAAGGAAAGTGGGGAGTGCCCCAGAAGCAGAAGGAGAGTGATTCTCCTGTAATGCCTGCAGAAGGAATCCAGCTGCACTGATGCCATTTTTCTAGTCCAGTAACACCTGTGTCATCCTTCCGACCTCCAGAACTACAAGATAATAAAATTGTCCTTTTATGCACTAAGTTTTTGGTAATTTATTACAGTATCAGTAAAAATCTAACACAAAAAAATACATATGAAAGGGAGGAACATAAAGTTGGAGGCACGGCCCCGTTGGTAGAGCACCAGTCAAGAAGCAGAAGTTTAAGGTACCAAGTTGGAGTCCAGATCTCAAACCTGGGTGAAAAAGGAAAGGAAGGAAGGAAGGAAGGAAGGAAGGAAGGAAGGAAGGAAGGAAGGAGAGAAGCTAATTTAATGTTGGGGCTGAAGTTCTGCATGACAGCAGCAGATCAAATGAGAAACAGTCAAAACAAGTTTTTGAGGTGTCTTTAATTCCAAGCATTTAAATAGCTTGTCAAGAAGCCAACAGAGTACAAGAAGCCAACAGAGAACCAAGGTCATGATAGTTGGAAAGAAATTTATCTGAGAATTATTTTTGAGAAAGATTGAAGTGTTTGCTTGCTTACTGAAGGCCTTATACTGGTTCCCACAATGCCCTCTAGATGGCCCAGGAAATCGTCTGTAGAAGACCCAGGGAAGGACAAAGGGCATCATTTGTAGAACTGTGAGTAGCCAGGAATGTCGAGGTCATTGTGCAAGTGAAACTCAGAACCAGAACTAAGTGACCATCACCTCACCCTGCGTGCATTTCTGTGGGCTCTTGGACTTCTCACATTCTGCCAGAAACATCCAGTGGACATAGTGATCCAAGACATTAAAGTACTTCATGAGTGGGCTGTAAAGCTGGGTAAAGGGAATCTCTCCTTGATGAACAGGGAGTGGCTCATATAATACTGGAAACTATTTCATCCTGGAAATTTTGGTAAATAGGTTTGTTTTCCACATTTGGGATGTTGAGAAATCAACAGTTCCTGTGTCTTGGAATAATAGAAGACAGACCACACCCTAGGGTAATGTTAGACCTTTTTATTAGCTAGGTGTCAACAATTTCTTGAAGATAATATTGACCTATGAAATCATCCTCAAGCTAATATTAGATTCTTAAGATTGGGATAATAGTATTTCTTACTTTGTAAAACATTTGTCATTTGCTAAGAATCTTTCTCATACATTACTCCGTATTTACAGGAAGGAAATTAAGACTTGAGGAGTTCATTTTCACATTAGCAGACTTGACCCCTCTGACTACAATAACATTAGTTAATTGGTGTCATCCTAGGAGATGGTTATAACTGGTTTCTCATACATGCACTCAAATTTATTGAGTGAATTTATTGTGACTGTGATTGAATTCAGCCATAATTGCCATTGGGTATATTTGATTCCCAGGATTTTCTTCATTCTTTGGCTTTCTATTCTGGGTGTACAGATTTCCTCATATGCCCAGACTGTGAAACATTTGTGTCCTCTTTGATGGGAGGAAAGGACATAGATAGGAAGTCTTTGGGGCCAAGAAGCAATTCATAGCAAAAAAACTGGAAAGTCAGGGCAGATGAGGGAAAGTCTCCATGGCCTGTGTCTGGTGCAATGAACCACCAAATGAAGGGTACACAGGCCTCCTCAGAGTGTGAATTTTGTGAAACTTTCTGACTGGGTCTATTGTCTGATGGCCTGTTTCCATCTCTTGTTTACAACATTTACCATGCAAAACCCAACGTGATTGTTTAAACTAATACTATGTTTAAAATTTGCAACATATTTCACATGCCATACCATATCATTTAAAGTATACACTTTGGGTCCCATTTGCAGCTTAAATAGTGGGAACCATTGCACTGGGGACTGATTACAATGTGTCCTCCATAATCACATTCTAAAGTTCAGTTATTTTTACAAGAAAACCATTTACAAAACAACTTATTTTTCTCCTAAACTCTTTCACTTGTCACTCTTAGTCATGAGCATCTCATGTATCCCTTTTTTTTAAATCTCAGTCCACAACTCACAACAAACTATTTTTCACCACCAAGAGAATGGATTTCAAAACCAAATTTAAAAAATAAAATGTATTCAAGTGCTCCACCCAAGTTGTTTTTGTTAACAGTCAGATCCACAGTCCTCAAAGAAATTCCCTTTAGTCCAACAAAAAAAAAAGTTACGGGTAATTCTTCCTCCCAAATAAAATGATGTTCTCGCCCATGAGAGTGAAGAAAGTCTTATTTCCTCAGAGGAGAATTTCAAATTTCAAATGCCAGAACTTTTTACTTTCCCTAATGCATCTTTTAATAATGTATTTTTATCCTCATTGATCTGACCCTTGGTACAAGGGCTTCCTCAGTATAAGGGACTTCCCTCAAAGAACTAGCTGTATTGTTTGACAACTCAAAAGATCAATGTCCTCAGAGACTATGGTGTGTTATTTCTGGAGATCGCTGGAGAGGAAACCCTAAATATGCAAAAACTATTTACCACAGAGGATGTGAATATGGTGTTTAGAATTAGAAAAATCCAGTACTTTCTCAGACTGTGAATTTTGTGAAACTTCCTGACTGGGGTCTGATGGCCTGTTTTTGTCTCTTGATCACAACAATCCATTCAAAAGTCAAAGTAAAAATTTCTTTAACTATTACCATTGTAAATATTGAAATATGTTTCATATGCCATGCAACTTATCATTTCAAGTATAGACCTTGGTAATTTTTAGTACACTTATGATGCTTTGCAACCAACACCACTAGCTGATTCCAGAACTGTTATCCTTGTTTGTTTGCTTATCATGCCAGTTCTGAGCTTGAACTCAGGGTCTGGACACTGTCCCTAGCTTTTTTGCTCAAGATTAGCACTTAACCACTTTAGCCATATCTCCACTTCTGGATTTTTCTGTGATTAATTGGAGATAAGTCTCATGGACTTTGCTGCCTAGACTGGCTTCAAATCACGATCTTCAGATCTCAGCCTCCTGAGTAGCTAGGATTACAGGTGTGAGCCAGTGGCACCCAGATCCAGAACATTTTTATAACCACAAAAAGAACCTACCTGTGATAGTTAATCCTATGTCCCCTGCCTCCTTCCATTCCATATACTCCAAATGTCACTTATCTGCTCTCTGTCTCTTTAGATGCACAGTTTAAATGTTTCACATAAACAGTGACATAATGTGTCATTTTCTGTGACTGGTTTCTATTACTTTGCCCAATATTTCCAAGTTTCATCAATGATATAGTAGGCTACAGCTCTTCTTTCCATTTTATGATTGAATAATATTTGATTGTGCCTTCTATTGTGTAAATCTGATGTTGTGTATCCATTTGTCAATAAATGGACACTGGATTGTTTCCACTTTGGGATTATTACTATCTTAACTATATTTAGGTGTACAAATTCATGTTGTCAACTACTTTCACATGGTCGTGCAAGAGATGTCTTGGACTTTTCATTTTGCACAACACAATTCTATTTTCTAACTTCCATGTATTTGACTACTTCAGATGCCTCGTGTTCACTGGAGCTGTACACTATTCATCTGTGATTAACTTACTTCTTGCAGCATATTAAGGTTCATATTGTATCATGTGATAGGACTGTTTTCTTTTTAGAGGCTGAATAGCATTCCATTACACACACACACACACACACACACACACACACACACACTTTTTTTTGAGGAAGAAAGAGCAGGGCAGTGCCTGATGCTTGGTAAGGAGAGAGAATAGGAAAAGATGATATTGGACCATAGGGAACAATTAAGATAGTAAGTTTTAAGTGATTTTAACACTTTTTCAAAATATGGAACACTTCACAAATTTCCAAGTGGTCTTTGTGCAGGGGCCTTGCTAATCTTTGTATTGTTCCAATTTTAGTATAAGTGCTGCCAAGTGAGAGCACTTCACACTATTTTTGAAATAATTTTGTTTGTTTATTTTGTTTTTTGCCAGTCCTGGAGCTTGAACTCAAGGTCTGAGCACTGTTGCTGACTTCTTTTTGCTCAAGGCTAGCACTCTACCTCTTGAGCCACAGAGCTACTTCCAGCTTTTTTTATATATGTGGTGCTGAGGAATTGAACCTAGGGTTTCATGTACACAAGGCAAGCACTCTTGCCACTAGGCCATATTCCCAGCCCTTGAAATAATTTTTAATGCTAATTTTTTCCAGCCTAATGACCTTTGTTCTAGCTGTCCTTTCCACCTGGACTACCCTCTCCCTTGCTTTTTAGTGATTGCTTTCTTTTCATACTTTTGGCTTCAGCTTCAAAGTGATCTCTTTAGAGAAATTACCTTCCAGCTCTAGGTTTTGAAATAGGCCTCCTTGAGTCTGTATCAATCATTTGTTTGTTCTTACTGAAATATTCATCATAAATTATAATTGTATAACTTACTTACTTTTTGTCTCCCTTTTTTTTCTTGCTACAATAGGACATCTGTGAGGACAGTAACTGGTTCTGTATTCCAAACTGCACTCCTGGCTTAGTAGTAGACACACAGCAAATGGCCAATGAATTTTTTTTTGAATAAAAAAAAACAAAACAACTACTAGTCCTTGCAAACCAGAAGGAGTAGCATCTGCCTCCTGGGATTGCTTTGAAAGACAGGCAAACTCACTCCCACATCACAGGGCTGGCCACACAGGAGGAACTTAACCCTTCTTTGTAAGACAAGGTTTTCTGTGTGTGATGGTGAAGACTGAACTTGCACATGCTAAGGACATGCTCTGCCATTTTGCTACTACCCTCAGCCTAAAGGTAAGGTATTTGTATTGTATCGGATGATCTTCAAATGTCAATTCCACCCCCCAAAAATTCCCAGGAATGGTGCAAGGGTCCTGCAAAGGAGTAAGCAGAAAACCTGCATTCTAGCAGGGAGCTCAGTCCTTCCAGCAAGTGGCCTCTTTCATACCTAGGACTATGATTACAGAAGCTTTTCTTTGTTCAGACTTCCTCATGCCCTCAGAGTTGTCCAATCTTTATGGAAAGGATGAAATATTTAAAGCAGGTATTCTAAATCTAGGGATGCCAGAGGATGCGTGGGTAGAATTCCAAGGTTCTCTAACCTTGGTCGGGGGAAGAAACATCTTTATTGATATTAACTTTGAACAGAAACTTAGCACTTCTTTCTCCTGTAAATTTAGTCACCTTCAGAAAGCATGAGCAGAGTGACTATGTGGAATCCTAAGAGATTTCATTTATTTAAAGACAATGATATTGACATGGTTTTATATTGGTTGTTATCTCGTTTTCTTTTATTTCTTCATTTTATCATTGTAAGACACAAATTTTCATTCCTCGCATGTTTATTTCCCTTTCTGGTCTTGAAGTGCCAAGGGAAAAATCAATGCCAATAGGACCAAACCCTCACTAACCCATCTATAATAAGGAAATGGTGTAGGGAAGAGAAGCTAATCTACAACAATGGGGAAACTCCACATTATCTTGTCTATGAGGTGAGCAGAAGAATATGAAGACATTTTATAAAGTGCGTGTGATAGTCTTTAAACAGATTTTTTTTATAAAGTAGTGATTCTCCCCACCCCCCTCCCATATATACAGTTTTTCTGTATGGGAAATGAACCTTGTGTTGAAAAGGTCATTATGAAATATATGTCTAGGCTTTTTATGCCCTGAGGACTCAAAATTACTCTAGCTTTCACTTCCCTTAGTTTTTTTCTTTATTTTTTTCCTTATCTTTTCTGCTTGAAAACAAACTTTGTTAAATTAGAGCCGGCTCAACAAATATTTATTGGGTGCTTAATCTGTGCAGAGTAGCACGAGAATTAAAAGTAATCTAAGAAGAGTCCTTGATTTAAAGGAGCAATTAAAAAATCATCAGTTCTCCAGGCACTGGTGGCTCACTCCTAGCTACTCAGGAGTCTGAGATATGAGGATAGTGGTTCGAAACCAGCCTGGGCAGGTAAGTCCGTGAAACTCTTATCTCCAATTAATCATCAGAAATGGTGTGGTCGCTCTGAGTGGTAGTGTGGTAGCCTTAAGCAAAAGAGCTCATGGACAGTGCCCAGGCCCTGAGTTCAAGCCCCACAACCATAGTCAACAACAATTAAAAAAAAAAAGGATTCCTAGCTATTCAGAAGACTGAGAACTGAGGATCTCAATTCAAAGCCAGCCCAAGCAGAAAAGTCTGTGAGACTCTTATCTCCAATAAACGACTCAGAAAAAGCCATAAGTGGTGCTGTGCCTCAAGTGGTAGAGCACTAGCCTTGAACAAAGGAAATAAGGAGCCCAGGGACAGTGCCCAGGCCCTGAGTTCAAGCTGTAGGACCAGCAAAAAAAAAAAATGTCAATCTAGCTTGGATCCTTATTGTTCCAGAATCATATTTTTGTTCAAATAAACTGCTCAGAGATGAGGGAAGTAGAAGAGCCTTTAAAGATGGAACTTAGTGTGAGGTAGTGACTAGGAGTGACCCTTAGGTCACCAGACTAAAGACAATTACGTCATTGGGGTTCTGCTCTTCCAACAGATTGCTGTTGGCCTCACAGAGTGAAATGTAACAAAAGAATAGGACTTTAGCCCTCCCTGAGCTGGCTTCCTGTCTTGCCACATGGCCTCTCCTCATATGTGCCACTACCTGTGCCACTACCCTAGTGCTATCACAACACGTTGTAACCAAGGGGAACCTCATCACAGGCCAAACTGATAAACCTGCTGGATGTTGGACTCTCAACCTCCACAGCTTAGCTAAATGAACCTTTTTTCTTTATGAAGTACTCAGATTCCAGTGCTCTATAGGAGCAATGTGATACAGACATGTTTGTATGTACATGGTTGTATGTACTTTTCCTTCATACATAGTAGTTGGGAGGTTTCCCTTTCTCTGAGAATGCTAAATTATTCTCTTCAAAATGTAGAGCCAGGTGCCAATGGCTCACACATATAATTGTAACTATTCAAGAGGCTGAGATCTGAGGATTGTGGTTTGAAGTCAACCCAGGTAGGAAAGTCCATGAGTCTGTATCTCCAATTAACCAGCAAAAGGCAGAAGTGGAGCTGTGGCTCACATGCTAGAGCACTAGCCTTGAGCAAAAGTGCCCCAAACCCTGAAATGACAGAGTTGACTCTGAGTTCAAGCCCCGGGACTGATACCAAACAAAAGAAAAGAAAGAGAAAAAGAAAAAAGGAAAGTGAAAGTGCAGAAAAATAAAAGGACTTCATCATCTTGTTTTCTGTCTTCCCTTCCAGTTCACTTAGTCAGAAAGATAAATAGGTCAAAGTGGTGCTAACCATGATTGTACCACTTCAGTAAGAAATAAAAGTTGATTTGACTTTTAGGAAAAGAAAGCCTCCTAAATCAAGTAAGATCATCCCAAGGCATTAAGCTTGATAGATTCTGCCTCTGTGATGTTTAAGAGTAAACTGCCTTCCTTACTTCTATTTTAGGCAAAGTATGTGGTCTACTTATTAGATAAAATATTTATCTCAGCTTAATTTCAGTTTACAACTCTGTAACCTTGACTAGTGTGTCCATTCTCTAACCTTGGACAAATTACATAATGTCACCTCACAATCTTGGTTTCTAAATCAATAAAATGAGGGAAGTGAAATTGAACACCAGCAGATTATGCAGAAATAAAAAGTATATGCTGATCATAAAAACAGCATTTTCAAACAGGCATTTGGTAAATAGTGGCCATCTTAACTGTGAGAGAAGTATTAAACACTATACATCAGGGAAGGTTTCGCTCTGCACGAAGGCCTACTCAGGCTATTGTAACAAAATACCATGAGCTGGTTAGTTTCTTGAACACAACTAATTTTCTCACAGTTTTGGAAGCTAAAGGATCGTGATGGAGGTTGGTTCCTGGTGAGACTTGTCTGCCTGAATTATAAATAGCCACTTTCTCACTGTGTCCCCTCAGTCTCTTTTCTCTGTCCATATACTTACATACCCTGCATGCTTCATTTAAGTATAGTCACTGCTATAAAAACCCCATCTTTAAATACACTCTGGGAAAGGGCTTCAATGTATGAATTCTCAAAGAACACAATTAATTTCCCAGACTACCAAGTCTTCCAGTGTGTGTGTGTGTGTGTAAATGTGATACTCAAATAGATGTAGAATCTCCAAACTCTTTTTTACCTTGCTTTTCTCTCCTTGTAGTCACAAACCACAGAGGTATTCCATGCTGGAACATATAGATCTATCTAGTTCATTTCAGTGGCTGTATACTATTCCACTGATAGATATACCAGACTTATTTTAAAAATGTCCCATTTCTGGAAAGTTAAGGGTTTTTTTTTTCAGGCTTACTATTAAAAAAAAATCTTCAACAGGGTGCCTGTAATCCTAGCTACTCAGGAGACTGAGATCTGACTATCACAGTTTGAAGCCAGCCCAGGCATAAAAGTTCATGAGACTCTCATCTCCAATTAACCACCAGGAAGCCGGAAGTGGCACTGTAGCTCAAGTGGTTCAAGTCACGGCACTGACAGAAAACAAAAGTTCAAGAACAGGAGCTGGGATATGGCCTAGTGGCCAGAGTGCTTGCCTCCTATACATGAAGCCCTGGGTTCAATTCCCCAGCACCACATATACAGAAAACGGCCAGAAGTGGCACTGTGGCTCAAGTGGTAGAGTGCTATCCTTGAGCAAAAGAAGACAGGGACAGTGCTCAGGCCCTGAGTCCAAGCCCCAGGACTGGCAAAAAAAAAAAAAAAAAAAAAAAAAAAGAACATTGCCCAGGCCCTGAGTTCAAACCCCCCTCATACGGTCCACCCCCCAGCTGATACACACACACACACACACACACACACACACACACACACGCAAAGACTAGGTTTACAGAATCTTTTTATAGATATATGGGATAAAGTTTAGAAGTAGAATTATTAGATCAAATGAACTTTACATATCTGTTACAACCTAAGTGATGCTTCATTAAAACAAAATAAAACAAAATAACATAGAAAATAAACTCAACACGATCCCTTTACCTAGGATAACAGGTTCACATATCCGTGAAATAAGGTCTCAAGATGAAAAGGAGAAAACAAAAAAAATTAAATAATATTGGAGGAACAGGAGATCATTAAGAAATAAAGTAGGGGAGGAAATAATCAAATAGCTTGAGTTGACTGGAGTTCTGACTCTCAGTGCTACTTATAATCTTTAAGGTTTACTGGTATAATTGATACAGATTTATTGTAAAATGACATTTTCTAAGTTTTCACAGATGTTGTGGATAGTCAAAGGGACTGGACTGCATTCAGGTGATTAAATAGTAGGGCTTAAAAAAAAATTCTATCCTGCTGGGCACCAGTGGCCCACACCTGTAATCCTAACTACTCAGGAGGCTGAGCTCTGAGGATCACAGTTCGAAGCCAGCCCAAGCGAGGAAGTCCATGCGACTTATCTCCAATTAACTACCCAAAGACCTGGAAGTGGAGCTGTGGCTCAGGTGGTAGAGCACTAGCCTTGAGCACAAAAGCTCAGGGACAGCACCCTGGCCCGGAGTTCATGCCCTAGGACTGGTAGATACATACACAAAAATCTCCTATCTATAAGCAATTATACCAAAAATAATTGGCAGAACTAAAGGATTGTGGCTGCAGTGTGAATAGGGCAGGGTGCCAGCCATGCTAGGGTGGCTTCCTATGGAGGGAAGAATCAGGAGAAATGAGACACAGGACACAGCCAGGAATTCAGAGACAAACACCATATTAGTGAGTACCTGGATTAAAAGCATACAGGCACGATTTTCTTTCCTGTAAGACTCACATTCTCTCATAAGCTATAATATTCAGTCAGAGGAGAAAAGAAAAAGGGAAAAAAGGAATTCATTCCCTCTGACCTGGTCTGTTTGCCCAATTAATGTTGCCCTAAGAACTGAGCAAGGCTATCTTTAATACAAAGCATGTACTTGGGAGAAAATGGCTCCTCTAAGCACAAAAAGTGTTTGCAAAGAAAAATGCTTATCTCAAGGATGGACCATTGTTTAGAAGGAAGGATTTGGCAGAATCCATGCTTTGTTGACAAATGTTTCTGTCATAATAACCCAGAGTTAATGCACCAAGTTTGAAATTGATAAAACAGTGTAACAGCAATGATGGAATGTACCAACTATCAGATCACTTGTGGTAAGGTGAACTTTAGCCAAACCCCCATTTGCTTTTGCACCTAGTCTCAGATGTGCTGCACCCAGGCCTGTGTCAATGCTATCCTTCTATCTTTGCTTAGCTTTACTAATAAACTTGGTGTCTACCTCCATGTGTTCTCAATTTTGGGGGATAATTTTTTTAAATTGTTGTTATAAAGTTGAGGGGTTACGTACGGTTAGATATGTCAGATAATGAGTACATTTCTTTTTGCACAATGTCACCCCTTCCCTGGCTCTCTCCGTTTTTTCCTCCAGTTCCCCCCCTCCTCACATTTAGAATTCACTTTAACTGTGGCTAGTGAGAATCACTGCTGCATTTGTTCACCCTTTGTCACTCTATTTCCGTGCTTCCCCCTTGACGCTACCAAAGCCAGATAAAGGAACACATAAGACCAAAAGAAAAGTAAACAAAAACAACGAAGAAGACACCTGTTGTTTTCACTTCTTGGAGTTCATTTAGATAGGAATGATTTTAAATGATCAGAGACATACAAGCCTGGCGCCTTGGAGTTCCACTCATCATAGCCCCCTTCCTTCCTTTCTCCCTCCCATTCTTTTGCCAGTCCAGCCTGAGCACTGTCCCTGGCTTCTTTTTGCTCAAGGCTAGCACTCTACCTCTTGAGCCACAGCACCACTTCTGGCTTTTTCTATTTATGTGGTGCTGAGGCATCGGACCCAGGGCTTCATGCATGCTAGGCAAGCACTCTACCGCTATGCCACATTCCCAACCCCAAAATATTTTTTTTTTTTTTTTGGCAACAACATCCCGAGCTGGATCACGCAGAGCCGGCTGCTCCCGGAGGCCCCCTGCTCCCCGGAAAGCTGCCCCCCAGGTCTGGGTGTGCACACGAACCCACCCAGTCACTTCAGGTCCCACCGAGGGGTGCAAGGGTAGAAAGTGGGGCTGCATGAATGACCCAGAGAATAACCTGCCCACCCAGAACCACTCTCCTTCTGCAAACAAGTTCTTCCTTCAGGAGTGGTTCCACACAGCCCCAGGCAGGCCGTCCCACCCGCCCCGCACCCATCACAGCAAGCGACTCCTTCCTAACACCCCCGGCAGGGAACACGGAGGCCCGGCCCATCGATTCCCTCGACGATGGTCTGCACGCCCTAGGCCCGCCCCCCTCCGCCTGGCGCCGGGCCGCCGAGCGCCGAGCGCCTCGATGAGCGAGCGGGGGCGCAGCTGCGGCGCAGCAGCCGACGCGGGGTCCGCGCCCACCGTCGCCCCGGCCCGGCTTCCTCCTTCCTTCGCTGCCCGCGACTTCCTCCGCCCGTCCAGCGCAGCCAGCCACTGCCCCGGACTCCTCGCGAGCCTCAGGTACCGACGCCGGCGGGGCCGGAGGAAGGAGGAAACGGAGACGACGCCCCCGGCCTCTAAGCCCAACAACGTCCGGCGGGGCCCGCATCCGTCCGGCCTGCGGGGGGGGTACGGGGGGGGCCGGTGAGAGGTGGGGGGCCCCCGAGTGGCCAAAGGCTGGGGGGCCGGGAGGAAGGAAGGCGAGGGCTGGGGGTGGGGGGCTGGAGATTGAGGGGTGCCTCGGGGCCGGGGTCAGCGACCGGACTGGGCACGATCTGTGAGGAGTGGGTGGCAGCCAGGAACGTGAGTGGGGTCTCTCGGGGCCGGAGTTGGATGCGGATGTTGTGGGGGGCGGGGTACGTGGCCTGGGGTGACAGCTAGGGAGGGGATGGGGGGGTGCTGAGCTACCTGCCGGAGGGAAGGGAACCCGGCTAAGGAGGAAGAGCGCCCACCCCGCCAGGTTCCGACCATCCGGGGTTGCCAGCGGCGAATCGCCACACCTGACAGGTCCGGCGAGCGAGATTTCCAGTCTGTGCCCCTCGGGTTCCTTTTCACGCCCCGGAAACTGACAGCCAGCCGCGACTGCTGAGGAGAGGCGGGGATCTCCGGAGGCTCAGGGGAGGGGAGGGAAGGGAAGGGAAAGGAAGGCTCTGTCCAAAACTCAGCTTTTTGTGCCACGAAATACGTAGAGGTGGTGCTGTTTGTTTTGTTGTTTTGGGCTGTGTTTTGTGTGTGTGTGTGGTGGTTTTGCTTGGTTAAGCAAAAAAAAAAAAAAAAAAGAAAGGAAAAAAGCCAAGCTTTATTATGCTGGTTAGAAGTTTCTTATGTGTTCAAGCATAGTAGTTTAAAAAAAAGCATACGTGAAATTTTAAGCATATGATGGGAGTCTGAGAAGTACAGCATGCCGTAGGTGTCTCTGTGGCTACACATGTGAATCATGTAGTGTTGTTTTGACCTCAGTATCAGAGTAACATCGTGATGGCTCTTCTGCATACGTATGGACTCAAACATCTCAACTGACAAGTTAGTTTTTGTTGTTATTTTTGGTGACTGTCCAGGGGTCTTGAACTCAGGGCCTGGCTGCTGACTGGCCCTGAGCTTTTTTGTGCTCAAGGCTAGTGTCCTACCACTTGAGCCACAGCTCCACGTCCCTGACAAGTTTTTTTTTTTTAAAGGAGAAATCTTAGGCAGATATGCCCAAGTCTGCTTTCTGAGCAAGTCTAATTTCTGCTGGTTATTTGTTTACAAATATTATCAGTTGCCCTATTCTTCATTAACTGTAGCTAATTAATGTTTCCTCTGCTCTGCAAATGGCCCTTCTGTTTGTCAAAACTGGATTTCTTGGTTTCTTGAAGCTTTTCTTTGGATTATGGGACCCACGGGGTTTACTCCTCATTTAGTTTTATAGTATGTCTTAATAAAAGTGTTATGTAAGCCTGTTGTTTGATTTGGGATGTTGAAGCAGCCCCTATGTAGGGATTAAAATATAAATAAAATAGTTATAATTAAAGAAGAATCTCCAGCTTTCCAATTATTTGCTTTGTCATGTTTTCCCATGCATTCTCAGCATGAATGAATGGTTCTGGAGAGAAAGTAGGAAAAGTAAAATGGGCCAGAGGTATATGACAGTAATATTGTGGCATGAAAAGCTCTATAGAGTTGTTGCTTAGGTAGCAACAGTGGTTTGTGTTGACAAGTGCTTAAGTTTCCAATTTGGAGACAATTCTCTTCAAAAGTTGTTTGCGTTAGTTTGTTTTGACATGAACCTGATTGTTTGCTTGTTTTGACATGAAGCTGACTTTACTGGCAGTACTTAGATTTGTTTTTGTTTTGCTGGTCCTGAGGCATGAACTCTGGGTGTGGGATGCTGTCACTGAGCATCTTTTGCTCAAAGCTAGTGCTCTACCACTTGAGCCACAGTGCCACTTCCAGCTTTTTTTCTGTGATTTAATTGAAGTTAGGATTCTTACAGACTTTCCTGACTGGGCTGGCTTTGAATCACAATCCTCAGATCTCAGCCCCCTGAGTAGCTAGGATTACAGGCTGATACCGGGCTTATTTTGTTTTTTAATTTTTAAATAACATTATCCAACAAACTAATGTCTTATACATGTCTCTTGTGGAAGAGGACAAAGGGTTGCTGGATTGTTACAGAGAAGTATATACCTTGATGGAAAACAAAGTTAATAATGCACAGTCCTTGATTAGGCCTATACATACACCATTTCAACAAGAGTGGTGACTGATAGGTACTTTATCTTCAAGTTAAATATCTTTAGCACTTACGTCTTAACTTTCTCTTCGTTTCTTAATCTTACCTTGAAAGACGTGTTGAAAGGGAAATAAACCTGGTGCAGGTGTCTTAAATCAAGAATTTTAGCTATTTGGGAGGCTGAGATCAGGACTGCTTTGAGGCTAGCCTTGGATATACTTAGACACCTTCTCAACAATAACAGGATGTTGTGGTGCTGTCCTATCATCATAACTGTGAGGAATGGAAGAGGGTGGGGTTTGTCTAGGAAGATTGTAGTTCTATGCCAGCCTAGGCAAAAAAGATCATACAATTCATCTCAATGAAAGAAGCTGGAGGCTGTGGTGCATCCCTGTCATCCCAGCTACAATGGGTAACCTAAAAATAGAAGGATCACATTTAGTTAGGTGCATACCTGGGCAGGAAGCAAGACCCTATATCCAAACTAACCAGTGTAGCTGGGATCTGTAATCCTAGCTACTCAGGAGGCTGAGATCTGTTGATTGTGGTCTGAAGCCAGCCCATACAAGGAAGGTTTGGGACTCTTTATCTCCAATTAAACACACACACACACACACACACACACACAGAGTGCTCAAAGGTAGTGCCCAGGCACAGAGATCAAGCCCCAGAAAACAAACAGACAAACCCCCCCAGAAACAAGAAACAACTAACCAGCACAAAAGAAAGGCAAAGGGACTGAAGGTATGGTTTAGTAATAGAGCACCTGCCTAGCAAGTATGAAATCCTTAGTCCAAACACTAGTACCCCCAAAATAAAAAAGAAAATAAATTGGTGTATAATACTGAGTACTAAAAGTACTTCTGTGTTACTGAGAAAATGCATAAATATGTGCTCAGCACATACTAAATATTCAGTACATCTTAGCTATTCTGAATTCCTAGATTTTTTGCCATTCTCTGGTCCACATACCGAGCATTTCTATTTGCTTAGGACAGTTTCTCTCTCTCTCTCTCTGCAAAAACAGACAAAAATGTATTTGTATAGGATAGTTTTCTTTCTCTCTGTGTGTATGTGTAAGAGTGTGTGGGTAGGTATGGGTTTGCTAATCCTGGGACTCGAACTCCAGGTGTGGGTGCTGTCCATGAGTTGTTTTGCTCAAGGTTAGCGCTGTACCACTTGAGCCATAGCTCCACTTACAGCTTTTTGGTGGTTAATTGAAGATAAGAGTCCCATGGACTCTCCTGCCTGGGCTGGCTTCAAACCATGATCCTCAAATCTCAGCCTCCTGAGAGGCTAATATTTATTACAAGCATGAGCCATCAGTCCCCAACATGGACAGCTACTTCTTGAGAAAATTTTGATTATGTTGTACACTCAAGTAATTCCCTGTAAAATCACACTGCATATTAGTATATCAAAATCTGTGTGAAAGCAAAGGAAACTGACTTTAATCTAGTTTTAATGTATGAAAACTCATTTCCTTCTTCCCCCTCATAACAGAACTCTCCATACACTCCCAAATTTTATATAGGGATTTTTCCCCATTAGAGAGCAAACAGTTTTGAGCAGAAATCTACTTCTGACTATCTGTCTACCTGAAGATAGCTTCAGATGCTGTAAATTGAAGGCTCAGTCTCCCACTTGCCTCTGATTCAGATGCTGATCACAAGCCTCAGACTGTTCGATCTATGCTTCTGATTGATCAGCTACAAATTGGTGCATCCACAATGCTAGAGTCTTACAGAACTGGGGGAGACACTTAAAAGTTTTCTGGGCTGCTAGCTACCTTCCATGCCACCATCCCAGAACCACGATGCACCCAGCTACCTGGGAGGTCTTTGGAGCTTCGTCCTCTTGGATTTTTATGGAAGCTTCATTTTTAGGTCTACTAGATTACATTGGCCATTGGAATCAATTCAACCTGCAGCCCTTCTTCTCAGAGACTGAGGGGGGGACGAAGCATCCCAACCTTCTAATCCTGCCTTTGTCTTTTCTGATGCTAGCACTCGTTCTAAAGATGGGGCTGCCTGCCACCAGTCATGTTATGAGCATGCAAGATTTTCCCACACTACTTTAAAAGATTCTGAGGGTTGTAGGCACTATGTCACAAAACAGGAAGGAAAACCTCAAGTAGGTTAGGCAATCAATAGACAGAACTTAAGTACTTTGTGAGTGAATATATATGTATATATATATGCATAACTATTATAATAAATGACACTATCACACTAGTACTTACAAAACTTAGACCTCTTCCTGCAGCACCAGTGGAATATGATAGTTTGAATGTTTTTGTGTTTTTTATCTCATGTGTTCACCAAATTATATGCAAAAGCATGGAAATGACCTTTTTTTAGAGGAGGAAACAATCCTTGCTTACTCAGCTAATTAAAAAAGAGGAACTGGGAGTGTACTGTTGGTCATCACCTACAAGATAAAAATCAACATTTTCAGGGACCCACTCCTTCAGGATCCACCATCTTTTCTTTCATTTTACAAACTCCTCTTAGATCCATTTCCTCCAGGTATCTTCTTAGTAAAATATCTTAGGTTTTCAAGGTTCAACATTTCTAATGTGTTGTGGCCTCAGTCACTGGGCCTCATCACACAGGGCCTTGACACCACCTGGGATTGATTGTTTGTTTACCTTCTGCTTAAAGGTTTCCAACCTGATACTATTTATTTTCTCTTTAAGGTGAATACTTCCTCTGCTGGGAAATAGAAGAGTACCTTGTTAGTAAAAATATGCCCCCCAAGTTCAAGCGCCACCTAAATGATGATGATGTTACCGGCTCTGTGAAAAGTGAAAGGGTAAGTTCAGAATCTTAACTTCTGAAAAAAAAAGATTCTAAGTATGTTTTTATTCTCTTTGTAAAATAATAGAAAAAAATCAACAACTAAAGTTCATGGCGATTGCAGGGGCAATTGCTGACATATAGGATGTCAAAAGACAGGTTAACAAGAAGAAAGAGTAATAGTTTATTTTCTCTTAGTCTTGTATGACATGGGAGCCTTCAGATTTAAGCCCAAAGAGCAAGGTTGACTCCATTTTTATGCTTCAGTTAAATGAAGCATGGACAGCCATGTAGAAATATGATTATACAAGAAGGATGTGATCTAATAGACTAAATGTGAGGGAGAGATCCTCATCAAGGCTTGTCTGTCCAGATTCATCTTGGCCTCTGTTTGCATCATTCTTTCCTTCTGGGTATGAGGCAGGATCCTTTCTGGAATGGAAGTCTCATGACCTCAGTCAAACAAGGCAGCTCAGAGAATGTGTTTATGGACAAAGGTAGGGGAAGATTTGGGTGATTGATATTTGTAAGCTTTCTGGTTGGCTTCGGGGAAAGGAGGTTCTGGTTTCTATGTCCTAGAAGAATTCTAGTTTCTGTGGCTTTACTGGAGGAAGGAAGAGGGATAAAGCAGGAGGTCAGAAGACAGGAATTTCTGAGGCTGCCAATACACTGTTCTAATCTTACTTGTTTTCTTCATAGTAAGCGTATTAAAAGGTATATTATGGCTGAGTTTGTAGCTTAGTGGTAGAGCACTTGCCTGGCATATATAAAACCCTGATCCCCAGGACTACTGCTAATGATAATAATTAAGATTATTGACAACTGATTTCTGCTTCCCTTATTGATAAAATAATTGTTCTCATTGTTTCTAGTCTTTTCTAAAGTTTGTTTAAATATGTAACTCATTTACAATGCTGAATTCAGACATTTGGGATTCAGAATGCTTCATACTAGTAACAGCCTGTTGGAGACCTGTGCCAGTATCTCTAAACATATTAACGTACCTTAGTGAAATATGTGATTAATAAAGTATGTAAAGTGTATAAATAAATTAGTTAAATCAAATTCAGGTTAAACATATTTCTTTAAGTTTTGAAAACAAACTTAAAACCTTTTTTCTATTAGAACAACAACAAACAGAAAACACAATGCTTATAATCCTAGCTATTCAGGAGGCTGAGATCCAGAGGATCATGGTTCAAGGCCAGAAAAGTATGTGAGACTGATTCCAAAATAACGAGTCAAAAGCCAGGCTAGAGGTGTAGCTGAAGTTGTAGAGTACCAGCCAAGTAAGAAAGTACAAGGCCTTGCATTCAAACCCCAATACTGCAAAATCTTTTGTAACATAGAACCTTTTAGAACATGGACTTTCAGATAATAGATTAAAATTGTCTCTGTCTAGAATATCTTTACATAATATTTCAATTTCTAGTGCAGTCCAGAATACTCTACACACACACACACACACACACACACACACACACACACACACAAAAGCTGGGGTTGTACCTCAGTGGTAGGATGCTTGCATAGCATATGCAAGATGTTGGGTTTCATCCTTAGTGTTGCAAACAGGAGAAGGGAAAAAGGAAGAAGGGAGTTATTTGAACTCCCATCCTATGTAGCATTTATTTGCTTGCTTGTTTGTGCCAGTTCTGGGGCTTGAACTCAGGGTCTAGGTGCCATCCCTGAGCTTTTTGGCTCAAGGCTAGCATTCTACCACTGAGCCACAGTTCAGCTTCTTGGTTTTTGGTGGTTAATTGGAGATAAGAGTCTCAAGAACTTTCCTGTCCAGGCTGTCTTTGAACTGCAGTTCTCAGATGTCAGTGTCCTGAGTAACTAGGATTACAGGTGTGAGCCAGTGACACCTGGTTGAATAGCTTTTATTTATTTTTATTTTTATTTTTATTTTTTTATTTGCTTAAATTGAACACAAATTTTTTGACAAGGTGTTGTGCAAAAAGGGTACAGTTACATAGTAGGGCAGTGTGTACATTTCTTGTGATATCTTACGTCCTGTTTTTCTATCTCTTCTCTAGGTCAGGTAGACATATATACAATATACATTGTATCAAGAGCATATACAGTAGCCACGTGGCCACGCCCAAGAAAGTTCGCCTCGGGCTTTAAATGTAATGTCGATATTAGACCATATGTCGACAATAGCTTTTATTTTTAAATAGAGACACTCAAACCAGTGACATTCATGTTATAACTAATACATGTGGACATTTTGTGTTGGATCTCAACTTAGATTTCATTTCTTACAATGATTTTCCAGTCTCATATAGTCACCTTATAACTTCATGTTTTGTTGATGTCTTATTTCTGGCATAGCATTTTTATCATGATTGCATATGTGGTGTGTGTGCATGTGCACCAATACTAGAGCATACTCAGGACCTCATTCTCTGGATTGGCTTTCTTGCTCATAGTTGGCACTCTAACACTTGAGCCATGTCTTCAATCTATCATAGAAGTTTTCAATGAGAGTTCAAACCCTGTCTTGTCTTATTCACAACTAGTGCTAGAGCTAGAACTAGAATAGTGCCCTAGCACATGAAAATACTCAACAAGATTTGTGAAGTCAGTATTTAATATGGCATTCTCTCATTTTTCTACAGTTAGTCATGTTATATTCTAGTTTTCATAATGACATTCATCATCTTATATACATTACTTATATATTTTCCCTCTTTTATACCTTTTGTTAGATTGGGTATTTTTTTCCTTGTCCCCTCTCTATCCCAGGGACCACTGGGCAGTCTAGAATTTTGCTCTCCTCCTCTCTCTCCCTGTCTGTTGTTACTAACATTATATTTTGACAGGGATATTAAGTAGTGTTGCTGTCAACATTCCACACACTCGGCACAGTGCATTTACTCTCACTGCCCACTGAGATGTGAGCAAGTTAACAGCTTCTCACTCTCAATCTGAAATCTCAGTCTTTCTCTTTTTTTGACAGAGAAATCTTTTGGAAGATGATTCAGATGAAGAAGAGGACTTTTTTCTGTAAGTGTTTTACAAATTTACCAGGGTACAGTTGACATACAATAAAATGCATGTATTCAACAGTATGAGCTATAACATGTATTATAAACTTAGGAAATTATCTCCAAACTCAATAATGAACAAGAACGTCACCCTCAAAGTTTTCCTCATAACTCTTGGTAATCCAGTCCAGAATCACTGCTCTGCTTTCTGTAACCTATAGTTTATGTTTTCTAGAGCCTTCTATCAATGAAATTATAAAGTATGTCTCCTCCACTTTTTAGCTTCATTTTCTTTGAATAATTATTTTGAGGATACATCCATGTTTATTTGGGAGTTTTCTGAGTAGCACTCATTGATGAACATATATCCATATAAAGTAGCATTTATTTATTTTATTTTATATTTTTGCCAGTCCTGGAACTTGAACTCTGGGCCTGAGCACTGTCCCTGGCTTGTTTTTGCTCAAGGATAGCACTCTGCTACTTGAGCCACAGCGCTACTTCCAGCTGTTTTTGTATATATGGTGCTGAGGAATCAAACCCAGGGCTTCATGCATGCTAGGCAAGCATTCTACCACTAGACTACATTCCCAGCCCTAAAGTAGTATTTATTGTAATTTTGCAGTAATTATTGCAATTGATTAATATTTTAATTCTTAACACTGCAATATAGTAAATATTGAAATTTTCTCACTCCCTTGTATAGGGATATTTCAGTTGTTTCTAGTTTTTGACCATTACAAATAAAGGGGCTGTAAAACATGTTTATAAATATGTTTTCATGTGGACATAATGCTAATATCGAGAAATAAAAGGCTCATATACATTTACAAGTATTCTCCAAAATGGTTATGCCATTTTATGTTCTCCATAGTAGTGTATAAGAGTTTTCATTGCTCCACATGCTCACCAATACCACATAAGCCAGTCTGCTTCAGCTAGTCTAGTGGGAGCCGGGTAGTATCTCATTGTGGTTTTAGCTTACATTTCACTAGTGACAAATAATGTTGGACATCTTTCAGTGTGCTGTTTTCCATTGTTATGCCTTCTTTGATGAAGTGCTGAGATTATAGGCATTTATCGTCATGCATTGCTTTTTCCATTGAGGTAGAATAGAGTCTTGTATACTTGTGCCCGTTGTTTTAATAGGCAGTGAAAAAGCCAAACTTTAGTATTTTTAATGAATTTTTTGCTCTATCCCTCTCAGTCAACATTTCATCATAGCCTAAATTCAAGGTGAATTGCAACTTTTAGTTTTTTGTAATTTACTGGCAGCTAAATTGGTATGCTTTAGTTGCTATAGTTTTGTTTTATTTTGGTGGTAGTGGGACAGTCTACCACTTGAGACACAAAAAACATTGCTTGCATATCATATTTCAGAATTTAATGATTAGAAAAAGACTATGTACCACTAAGGATTATATAAGCCCTAATTTCTAGAAAGTTTTAACATTGAAGATAATTAGGTTAATTATGGCTACCAGCATACCAATGCAATAAAATACATGACTATACAGTAGATCCTTAGTATCAAATATGGTTCCAAGGAGAGGAAGAAATACTTCCTGTGAGGAAGAAATACTTGAGCATAGAGTTCGCTACTGTACTAAGAATGCCTTATTTATTTTTCCATAACACCACCCAACTTATACTACAGTATGCCACCTTTCAACAATTCTAATGTTGTCACCTTATCACTTTTACCTTGTTTTGGGGGCCAGGCTCATTTCTACAAAATTAGGGCAGGGAAACTGAATCGATCACACAAGGATTTCAATGCATCTCAGCTGACAAGCCCATGTAATCAGGTTGATTAGGTGTATGAATATATGTTTTTTGTTTTTGTTTTTGTTTGAAGCTGTCATTACTAATATATAGTGGTGTTTTCTTTTCAGAAGGGGACCATCTGGACCAAGATTTGGACCTAGAAATGATAAAATTAAGCAGTAAGTTCCCAAGCTACTCGTTTGTTTAAATGATTGTCATATTTCTATGTGGACCAGGAATTAGAAAACTACAGTGTATGAGCCACATCTGGCCCAAGCCTGTCCTTGTAAACAAAGTGTTATTGGAACATGGCCCTGTTTTTTGGGTTTTTTTCCATATTACCTCTGGTTCTTTTTAAACAACAATGGCAAGGTTGAACATTCTCACAGTTAACTGAGAATTGTGGCACACAAAAGTTAAACTACCTGATGTTTGATCTTGTACAGAAAAAAACATTGCTACTTGGATGTTAATAGCACATGCCTACAGTCCCAACACTCAAAAGAATCATGAGTTCAAGGCAATTCTGGGCTATATAGACCCCATCTTAAGAGAGGTAGTGGGAGGTAAGAGGGAGAAAGAGCAATAGAAATTGTTGATCCCTCATATAGATTAAATGTAACCTAATTGTTTTTATTTTTACAAAGCTACCTTTGAATTATGCAAGATATGGGTTTTCTCTTGATCTTTTGTCAGATCCATTTAGCATAATCTGAAGGTCTATTTTGGCTTTTAATTATACTTAATTCCCATTTTCATAATCATAAAAGAGAATAGATTTAATTTTCTTTTTTTTTTTTTTGCCAGTCCTGGGCCTTTGACTCAGGGCCTGAGCACTGTCCCTGGCTTCCTTTTGCTCAAGGCTAGCACTCTGCCACTTGAGCCACAGCGCCACTTCTGGCCGTTTTCCATATATGTGGTACTGGGGAATTGAACCCAGTGCTTCATGTATACGAGGCAGACTCTTTTGCCACTAGGCCATATTCCCAGCCCAGATTTAATTTTCTATAGCATTTTGTACCTACTCCCACAATAATTTCATATCTGTTACTAACCCTAATCCATATTTTAGATTAGGGCCTAATTTAGCAATCTAGTTTTGTGACTAATAGGCCTTAACTTTACAATCTAGTTTTTTTACTAATTCTTAGTTTAAAATCTTTGCTATATGTATCACTTGGTGCTAGGTGATGAGTAATATGCTGTAGTGATATCTGATGTTAGAAAGATGTTAATTCTGATGTCAAAGGAAAAGGAATGGATAGCAGTGAATCACTTAATTCCAATTCAGACAGTGTATCACAAAGAAAGGAGAGTAGCCATTTCTAGGCTACCATTAAGTGGGTTTGTTTGGGTTATTTTTGTCAGTTGTGGGGCTTGAACTCAGGGCCTAGGCATTGTCCCTGAGTTTTTTGCTCATGACTAATGTTCTCTCACCTTGAGCCAGAGCTTCACTTCTGGTTTTCTGGTGGTTAATTGTAGATAAAAATCTCACAAATTTTCCTGACTGAGCTGGCTTTGAACTGTGATCCTCAGCTCTCAGCCTCCTGAGTAGCTAGGATTATAGACATGAGCCACCAGCACCTTGCTTAATTTAGTGTTTTGGGTTTTTTTGTGTAAATGTGTTTTTTTTTTTGCCAGTCCTGGAACTTAAACTCAGCACCTGGACACTGTCGCTGAGCTTCTCTTTTTGCTCAAGGCTAGCACTCTACCACTTGAGCCACAGCATCACTTCTAGCTTTTCTGCTTATTTGGTACTGAGGAATTGAACCCAGGGTTTCATGTATGCTAGGCAAGGACTTCTACCACTAAGTCACATTCCCAGAGCTTAAGTGGCTGGTTTTTATATTCTGCAGAATGTGTTCATACTTCATCAGTACCTGGGCTGTGATAAGAAACTGTTTTATGACAATCTCCTAAGGGAGACATGTATGTGAGTGGAAGATGGCCTCAAGCTGCTATCCTTAAGGTTCCAGAGGAATCAAAAAGACCTTCTACCAAGAGTCAGAGTTACTGTGCTCAGTCAAGCCTATATGACATATGCGGGTCCCTTCCCTGCAAGGGTACCATTGTGTTATACCTGAGCCAGAGTAACTTCTGTATCCACCCACAGTCTCTTTCTCTTAGACTTCAGTTGTTGCTGAAGTAGAGGAATGTAGTGATGACATACTGGTGGCTTTGCCCTGCCAGTTATGCTTTACCTATCTGGTAATCCCATAGAGAGAATGTCTTTTCAGTTTGATTTTCCAGTTGAACCTTAAAACCACTGCCAGTTGTACAGGGTAGTTAGTGTAGAATATATGTATATGTATGTATGTTATCAAGTGTCAAATGCAAATGGATATGCATCTGTAAGTACTTAAATTCTTAGGATAACTTTGTCCGTCACAGAATTTTAATCAGGATTTATTGAGAAAACATAATGGCTTTTACTCTGAAGTTGGAGACTGGCCAAAAGTAATTAGGAGGCCGTCATCAGATGCCCAAATTAAGCTTTGATGGCTCAACTTCATGAACTGCTAATCAAAACAGGACAACCATTGTGTCCAAGATGGTAGAGCATAACATGTCCTACCGCTTTCCAGAAGAAAACTTCTGGCATTAGTTTAGTACCCAACATCGATCATTCTTATTAAGGTATTTTATTACCACTTAACATTTCAAAAGTGAATTTATTTTTCTCAGCCTTGTATTAGCTGGGATGACTCATGAAATTTTTTCCTAGGCTAGCCTCGAACCATATGTTCACAATCTCAGTCTCCAAATTATTTCTACAGATGTGAACCATCAGCACCTAATGGAGTATTTCTTAACTGTATAGATCATCAGCATTGTTGCTTTATTTGACTATGATTATCCACTAATTATTAATGCTGATAACAGATTAAAAGAAAAAAATACCCAACATCACTTTTTAGGGGATTTGGAGGGACAAGATTGTAATTATTCATGTGTCTGTGTAAGGATTTAATTTTTCTTTGGAATGTTTCCTTTGCTTTTCAGTTAAATAATAGCATTTTATTTTTCTTAATTAAATTTTATTGACAAGTTGATGTACAGAGGGGTAGTTACATAATAAGGTGGTCAATACATTTCTTGTCTTATTTGTTACACACTCCCTCATTTTTCTTTCCCTTCTCTAGTTCAGATAAGTATAT
Source organism: Perognathus longimembris pacificus (assembly GCF_023159225.1). Taxonomy (NCBI): domain Eukaryota; kingdom Metazoa; phylum Chordata; class Mammalia; order Rodentia; family Heteromyidae; genus Perognathus; species Perognathus longimembris. The sequence continues at coordinate 28,333,357 of NC_063171.1, forward strand.
ATACAATATCCAGTGTACCAAAATAAAATACAGTGACCACAGGGGGTACACCAAAGGAAATTCACCTAGTACATTAAACATAATGACAACAATAAAATCCTCCTGTTTCCATCTCTTGGAATTCTCTTAAATAATAGCATTTCAAATACTACTTTGCTGAATGGTTAATATTCATGAATAAGCAATCTCCCTACTCTCAAAATTATATGTAGTTGCAACAAAGAAACAACTTTTAAGACCTCTTTTGTCAACAGTACCTTAAAAGGCCACAAGATGGGGATGTTAACGACGAAAACACATGTTTTCTTTATAAAATAAGGGATAAATGTGTCTTATAGAAAATTAATTTTTTTTCTGGTGGAAAAGCACATCAAGCACATGCTTAGGCACTCTGCTAAGTCTGAAAAACTATGACTTTTAACTCTATCAACAAATTATCACCTATTTTAATATTGCGAAAAATGCCAGGCTAAAAAAGGTTTGCAAAGTGACTTCCACAATCACAAACATAATGAGCCATAAGCCGGATTGCAAAGCCATATATGAACTTAGAGTCTCTACACTCAACAACATTTAAAGATTCCTTTTTCTATCTGTTCTGTATCCTTTCTTCCTACATGACCTTAATGCCATGATGCAAGTCTTACTTCTCATTCACAAACGTATTTTTCCATTGAGTTCTTAGTTTTCTATTTCAGTTAAATACCATTATCTTTCTACTGTCACTCAGCTGCACAGATTATGAATTTAGTTATAATGTATTTTCTGTCCCCACTTCTTTATCTTCTCATTTAGGGTCAATACCCTGAAATACCCCTATCTTCATAGAGTAAGGTTGGTAGCATGCATTCTTTTTTTCATCTCATAAGAAGTGTGAGAAGAGTATTGGTGTTAGTTCCTATTTGAAGGTCTTCTAGAACTTGGCTGGATCCAGGTGGCCCTGGGCTTTTTGTTGTTCTTGTTGTTGGGAGATTCTCTACTGTTTTTACTATATATAGCTCCTTTTAAGTGGCTTATATCCTCTTGGTTCAGTTTTGGTAAGTCAACTGTATTTTAATTTTTGTCTTGTTCTTCTAGATTTTCCAACTTTTTTTTTTTTTTTTTTTTTTTTTTTGGCCAGTCCTAGGCCATGAACTCAGGGCCTGAGCACTGTCCCTGGCTTCTTTTTTGCTCAAGGCTAGCACTCTGCCACTTGAGCCACAGTGCCACCTCTGGCCATTTTCTGTATATGTAGTGCTGAGGAATCAAACCCAGGGCCTCATGTATACCAGGCAAGCACTCTTGCCACTAGGCCATACTCCCAGCCCCATTTTCCAACTTATTTGAGTTTAGGTTTTCAAAGTTTTCCCTTAAAATCCTTTGGATTTCTTTGGTATCCCTTGTGATATTCCCTGTTTCATCTCTTAATTTTATTAACTTGAGTCTTATCTCTTTTTTTTGGTCAAAGTAGCTGGCTTTATGAGTCTTACTTATTCTTTCAAAGAATCAACTTTTTCCATGATTCTTTGTATAGTGGGGAGTGTGTGTGTGTGTGTGTGTGTGTGTGTGTGTGTGCACGTGTACTGATCCTAGAACTTGAACTCGGGGCCTGGACACTGCCCTTGAGCTTTCTTACTCAAGGCTTGTGCTCTACCACTTGAGCTCTACTTCTTGCATTTTTGGTGGTTAATTGGAGATACGAGCCTCATGGACTTTCCTGCCTGGGCTGCCTTTGAATCAGGATTCTCAAATCTCAGGCTCCTGAGTAGTTAGGATTACAGGCATGAGCCACCAGCACTGGTTTCTTTGTATTGTTTTTCAGTCTCCAATTCCTAGTTTTTACTATTTCTCTCCATCTACTAGTTTGGGGTTTTGTTTATTCCTGTTTTTCTAGAAGTTTATGTTGTATCATAAGTCTATTTGTTTAAGTGCTTGCTTTTTTTTTTAATGTTGGCACTCATGGCAATGAATCCTTCTCTGAACACTACTTTTGCTGTATCCCAGAGATTCTGATGTATTTTTATTTTTTATTAATTTCCAGGAAGTTTTTATTTTTTCATTTCTTCAATGACCCATGCCATTCAGCTGTGTATTGTTCAGGCTCAACGTGTTTGAATGTTTTCTGTATTGTCATATGCTGTTGAGCTCTAGTTTAAATTATTATGGTCAGACAATACATGGAATTATGTCAGACTTGCTGTAAGTACCAGGATGTGATCTATTTCAGAGAAAGTTCTATGGGCTGCTGAGAATGTATATTGTGCTGCTACTGAGTAAAATACTCTGTAGCTGTCTTTTAAGTCCAGTTGGTCTATTGTGCCATTTTGTTCTAATTAATTTAATTTTCATTGTTTTTCTTTTTGTTTGTTTGGATAAGAGTAGGATATTGAAATCTCCCACTACTACTGTGCTGGGGTCTATCAGCATTTATAAGTCTACTAATGTCTGTTTAATTCACCTGGATGGGGTGCTCTTTGATGCATGTAAGTTAACAATTCATTTTTCTCCTAATGGATCATTCCCTTTATTAATAAAAAGCGACTTTTGCTATTCTTACTGATTTTAGCTTGAAGTCTATTTTATGTAAATATAGATATTCCCACTTGTTTGGGGGGACCTATTTGCTATCTTTTTCACCCTCACCAGGGTTTATCTTAGTGAGCTATAGGGGTTTTTTTACTTATTTATTTTTTATTATAAAGGTAATGTACCACTTCCTTCCCAGTTTTTCCCTTCCATCCCCACTCACAAGTTGTACAGTACCTTTCAACATAGTATCTAGTGAGTACCACTGCTACATTTGTTTGCCCTTATGTCCCTCCATTTTTGTGGAGGTATGTTCTTACAAGCAACAAATAATTGAATCTTGTTTTTTGGTCAAGGTGCCATTCTACTCTTTTACTTTAGGCTATTTATTATCAGTTCTATAACATAAAAATCACTACCCAGAAATTGTTTTAGGTTTTATTTTTGATGAACATAGATTTAAATCTGTTTTATTATAGTTAAATATGAGGCTCTACAATTACTGCTTTATTTCTATTTTGTGTGTGTGCGTGCGCGCACATGCACACAAGCACGTGCACACACACCCACATCCATGCACCAATCCTGTGGCTTGAACTCAGGGCTTCATACTCTTGATTAGCTTTTTCACTTATGTTGGCACTCTACCACTTTAGCTATACATCCACTTTCTATGTTTCTTTCTCAAGCTAAATCTGCTTGGCAGGAATTATACTTAGTTTCTTCATTTATTAAAGGACTACTCAGTACCTATTTTGAGCAAAATGGTGGAGTTATAATGTGGACAAAATAGCCAGTATTCCTGCATTCATTGAACTTACTCTCTAGTTGAGAGGGGTAGAAAATAGGCATGTAAATAAGTAAACAAACTATTATACTTTCTGTTAAACACTGAGATCAATTGATATGATTGTCCATTTTGTTCTTTTTTGTTTCCCAGTGCCTAAAACAGGATATCCTAGATGTTTATTACTGTGTTGAATGTATTGACTGATGAAATAAGTATTTTTTTTTTATTTATTGTGAAAGTGACGTACAGAGAGGTTACAGTTTCATACGTTAGGCATTGGGTACATTTCTTGTACTATTTGTTACCTCCTCCCTCATTCCCCCCTCCCCTGAAATAAGTATTTATGAACTGCTCTTATATAAGGCAAACCTCTTTAGCTCTCTGCTTAGATAAGGAGTTGCAACAAGACATCGTAGAGATTTAGTGGCTATTTCAGATCTCTTTGGGAAGAAAAGCATTCTGCATGTCCTTGCTTGGTTGAGCTTTTTAGTCTTAAATCCTTCTGTAAACTAGTTTGTGGGGAAGTATAGAACACTAGGAAGTTGTGATGAATCCTGAAGACTATAAGTGCAGATAATCAGTGGGTGTATAGAATGCTTTTAAAATGAGAGACAGGTGATATAGTAATTGATATTTAAATGCGGTGGTACTTCTGACTCTACCCGTATCTAAATGGGCTTCCATTTTGTTTTTTGAAGCAAACTCTTTGAAGACATAGCTCAAGTAAAGGAGAGAGATCTTTTTCAAAATTAAACACAACCATGCCTCAGCTTTCAATCTCTGGGTTTGGAGGGGATAGTGTAGAGTAGAGGGCAGACAATAAATGTGTATTGTGAAGTTTTAATTTAAAATAATTTTCACTACTATTAATTTTTAAAAGCTCCCAGATGACACTGACACATCACATTTCTTTCATCCCCAACTAGAAACAAGCACATATCCTTATTTACTTAAGTACACATATTTATTTAATCATTAATTGCTAATAATCTAATGTACTTTAAACATTTTTGTGTTATAAGAACCATAAGTTCGGGAGCTGGGAATATGGCAAGAGTGTTTGCCTCGTATACATGAAGCCCTGGGTTCAATTCCTCAGCACCACACATATAGAAAAGGCTAGAAGTTGCGCTGTGGCTCAAGTGGAAGAGTGCTAGCCTTGAGCAAAAAGCAGTCAAGGACAGTGTTCAGACCCTGAGTCCAATCCCCAGGACTGGCAAAAAAAAAAAAAACACCAAAAAACCACAAGTTCACATTGTCTTTTCAAACATTTATTGTGATTATTTCATAAAGTAACTTAAGATAATTTTTTGTATTGTAGTTTGGGCATCAAAGGAAAACTAGATACTTAAGCAATCGGTGTTATCTCTAACTTAAGAGTTAGTTAGCAAATGTTGAGTTAACAAAAGTTGTTAGGGACCAATTTTAATTTTTTTTTTTTTTTTGCCAGTCCTGGGGCTTGGACTCAGGGCCTGAGCACTGTCCCTGGCTTCTTTTTGCTCAAGGCTAGCACTCTACCACTTGAGCCACAGCGCCACTTCTGGCCATTTTTTATATATTTGGTGCTGAGGAATTGAACCCAGGGCTTCCTGTATATGAGGCAAGCACTCTTGCTACTAGGCCATATTCCCAGCCCCACCAATTTTAATTTTTAAGTTTGGATATGTTTTTATAGACCAGTCTGAAATTTGGTTTGAGTAAGCTTTAACACCTAATATAAAGGAGAAAACTCTTTTTACTTTATTTGTTTGGTTTTGTTTTTGTTGCCATTCCTGGGGCTTGAACTCAGGGCCTGAGCACTGTCCCTGGCTTCTTTTTGCACAAGGCTAGCACTCTGCCACTTGAGCCACAGCGCCACTTCCGGCTTTTTCTATATATATGTGCTACTAAGGAATTGAACCCAGGGCTTCATGTATACAAGGTGAGCACTTTACCACTAGGCCAGCCCTATCTTTCACTTTAAAGAATTGTAAAAATAAATTTTCATTTTTGTTTCCCACTCAGCCCTTCTGAGTGTTCTCGGTTGTTTTAACCCCTCTATGTTTAAGAGAAAATTAAAACTGTGAAAATTTGCTGGTCATTATCACATCTAAAAAATGTTTTAGAAGTTATGAACAGTTGTTTAACTAGGATAATAAATTATATCTTTTTTTAAACTAGTGTGCAGAATCAGGTGGATGAAGTTATCGATGTCATGCAAGAAAATATTACAAAGGTAATTGAGAGAGGGGAGAGACTAGATGAACTGCAGGACAAATCAGGTACAGAAATCTCACATATTTATTGATAGTATTAATTCATGTTTTCCTAATGTATGTCTCCTATTTGTTTTGGCTTAGTAAATTAATATTTGATTCTAAAAGTTTTAATTTTCTTGATATAATGTCAGTTCCCTTTACTTTGAATCATCTTATTATTGAATCACTTCCTAATTGCTCAGCCAAGAATGGAGAATTTTAAAATGCATTGTTGTGGAGCTATTTTTTCTTCTTTTGACTGCTATGTTGATATGCTTTGTGTTTCTCATGATGTGAAAGCCAAGGTCTAATGGCTTTTAAAAACATTGACTTCAAAGAAATATGCTATTGTTATTGTATGCCTTCTTGGATAAGTTATTAACCTTTCTCCACTGACTGATGTTGGCCCCTGGACCTGTGACCACTCCGGGCACTTAATATTAGTCATGAAAATGGAGAATGGTTAATTCTTAACAGGCTTGCTTAACCAAAAAAAAAAAAATGCAGTCATTTAAAAAGTTGATAGTTTTCCTCCAAAATGATTTAAGGGTTTCTAAGAATCAAATTATTTCCATAAGTAATTTTTTTCTAGGGATGTGCCGAGTTTTTTTTTTCTTCTCATACTGGGAATTAATTTGCAGCTATAGAAATGAATATTTTGTCTTTGTGTGACTATTTTACGAAATCCTGTTCTGTCATTTAACCTTCTCTTCATCCTCTATGTGATATAGAGAGCCTGTCAGACAATGCAACTGCTTTTAGCAACAGATCCAAGCAACTCCGAAGGCAAATGTGGTGGCGTGGCTGCAAGGTGAGTAGATGAGTAAAAAGTCAGGAGATTAGTCAGGATCTCAAGAAGCTGTCAGAGGCTTGAGGGAAGCTGGGGCTCTGGAATGTAAACTCTGTGGGGACAGGAACTGGAATTGTCCTGCTTATTATTTCTTCTGAACCTGGGCCGTGATCGTAAGTCAGTAAATACATGTTAGATTAATTAGTTACTTTGGAGACAGGAATAACTAAGGCATTCAAGCAGTACCTAAAAAGTAGTTTGACTACATTTCTTCATGAAAGTAATACACATCTTACCAATAATTTAGCCAACTCTTCCTACAATTTTTTTTTTTTTGGCAATACTGTCTCCAGCTTATCACAGAAAAAAGCCAGAATGGTAGAGCTCTAGCCTTTAGCAAAAGATCCTTAGGGACAGTGCCCAGGCCCTGAGTTCAAGGCCCAGGATTGGCAAAAAATAAAATAAGAGCTAGAGAAAAATTGGATTTTATGTTCAGAGGTGAAAAATTAAAAGCGTTGTTTAGTCAATCTCTTCTGGCAAAAGGATTAGGAAAAGAAATTCCATTATCCTTTGTTATTCCAGAGAAATAATTATTTAACAAGCAAAATAGAGAATCACTATATTACAAACATATATATATTCCTGCAGAATACCTACTGGGAGTGAATTTACCTCTTAAATCAAGTATAACTACTAATCATTAAACAGAAACTGTTCAAGAGTTTACAGTGAATCCTGTGAGCAAATCTTCCCCCCCCCCCTTATTCTAGGTTTAATTTTTGGTTCAGTTGAAAATCATAGACATGCGTTTACTATGACCTCGCATTTTCAAGTTCAGAAATACCTTTTTAACCCTGACTTTGCCATATGCTAAGAGTTTCTTTCAAGGGTCGTCTTGGATTTACTTAGTTTTGTCTGTCTGCTGTCATATTCTCACTTCCTGAAGTAGAGCTGAGGAACCATGTTTCATTGCTCTCCTTGTGTGGAATTTAAATCTTCTATTTTAAGTTTTATGTTTAAAATATTAATTTCCCATTTTTCTGTAATGTTTTTATTTCTATAGAAATTCTCTAGACTAGTTTAGGAAAACTAGATTCAGGAGCCATCATCTCTTCTCCCCAGCCTACACGTTCTTTTCACATAGTCACAAGTACAGTTTGTCTACCTTCTGAACCTTATCTAAAGATTTTGTACTGGAGGCTGAGATAGAAAATAAAAATGGGGGCTGGGGATATGGCCTAGTGGCAAGAGAGCTTGCCTCATATACATGAGGCCCTGGGTTCGATTCCCCAGCACCACATATACAGAAAACTGCCAGAAGTGGCGCTGTGGCTCAAGTGGCAGAGTGCTAGCCTTGAGCAAAAGGAAGCCAGGGACAGTGCTCAGGCCCTGAGTCCAAGGCCCAGGACTGGCCAAAAAAAAAAAAGGAAATAAAAATGCTTTTAAGAATATATTTTTAATTTTTTTAATGTTTACTGTTTGTGAAAAAGTCTCTAAATTACCTTTGGGGACCACTGACAATATCTATTGTAATGAACATTGCTCCATAACTTTACAAAGATCACTTAGAGTAGCCAGTAGTTCACATGTATTATTTTGTAATGCTTTTCTTCCTGTTTACTCACTGTACCTTATTCACCCCTCATTGTGCTGCTAAGAGACAAGTGAGAGATTAAATACTTTAGGTTACAGTGCAGTGTGGGCCCAGATAATCAATTGAAATTTTAGCTCCTATTTCCATATGTTCTTGAGTTTGTCTACTATTTTTCTTTTTTTGCCAGTCTTGGGGCTTGGACTCAGGGCCTGAGCACTGTCCCTGGCTTCTTTTTGCTCAAGGCTAGCACTCTACCTCTTGAGCCACAGCGCCACTTCTGGCTTTTTCTGGTTATGTGGTGCTGAGGAATCGAACCCAGGGCTTCATGCATGCTAGGCAAGCACTCTACTGCTAAGCCACATTTCCAGTCCGAGTCTACTATTTTTTATTATTAGTAATTTTAATAGGAACTGTTGAATAAATTTCATAGATTTCATGTTCTTCTCTGGATTACTTTGTTACTATCATAAAGACATAGAAGTGTCAGAAGTAATCCTATTTTAATCAGTTATCTGTGAAAATGCTTATGAAAACTAGACTTTAATTCATCAAAGAAATGAGGTCAAGCCAGGCACTGGTGGCTCACACATGTAATCCTAGGTACTCAGGAGGCTAGATCTGAGGATTGAAGTTCAAAGACAGCTCTGAGAGCAGGAAAGCTTATGAGACTCATCTCCAATTAACTACCAGCCCCTCCCCCCCCCAAAAAAAAACAACAACTGGAAGTAGAGCTATGGCTCAAGTGGTAGAGCATTCGCCTTGAACAGAAAAGCTCAGGGACAGTGTCCAGGCCCTAAGTTTAAGCTTTAGGACTGATACAAAGAATAAATAAACAAATGAATAAAATAAATGAGATAAACTTAGAATTTATGTTTTAGAATTAAACAATCGTACATAGATAATGTGAGTACAATGTCAAGCAGTGAGCTAAGGAACTGATTTACAGTTTCTTTCCTTAACTGAGACAGACACAAAGAATACTCTTAATCAAGTTATTTATAAGAGAGGTTATTCATGAAGAATCTAAAATGTATTCCTAACCAGTACTAGGGCATGCTGAGGCAGAAGGATTGTGAGTTTGAGTCCTGCCAGGGCTACCTAGAGAGTTGCAGGCCAGTTTTGGCCCCTGTATCAAAACAACAAAGTAATAATATACTAAAAATATTCCTTGAAATGGCAATTAAGACACCACAGGAAAAATAAGAAGAAAAACAGTATTCTTATATACTCTGAACATGAGTGCTATAAAACATGCTGCTGTATGTACAGTAGCCTCCCCAGCCACAGTTTTGTATTCCCTAATCTCAGATACCCACAGTAACATTAGTTTAAAAATGTTGTTTGTCCTGACTCAAGAGGGAAGCTAGTATTATTACAGAATATTGTTATAGTTGTTCTATTTTATTATTAGTTATTACTTTCTTTATTACTTACAAATGAAACATTATTATAGATATGCATATACAGGAATGAACAGTTATATAGATTTGGAATTGTCTGGTCTCAGGCACATTCGGGAGGTTATAATAACCCTTGCATAAGGTAGGACTGTGAAGTGTTGAACCCTGAGTTTGCTGTCTGTGTGTTCATCATGTTATGACACCTAAACAGAGTTTGTTAAAGTAACACACACATTTTGTAATCTCACAGTAAAAATAATATAAGAAACAGTCCAGAGGCCAAACCTTTGAAAAGGCTTAGCCATTAATGCTTTGTTAGAGTTTTTGTGTAGTGCAGCCTTGCATGACAAAATCCAGTGAAGTAAAAGGTTTCAAATTCAGGGGACCTCCTAATTATTTATAAAAGATTGCAAGTTCATAGGCAAAACAAATTGGAAATCATTCAAGGAATGTATCTGTTGCATGCTGAGCTTTTAGTATATCGTAAATGGGAGAACAGATAGTGTGGCTTTGCTATCATGTGGAACAATACCTTTCATATGCTCTTTTTGTGTATTGTAGATAAAAGCCATCATGGCTTTGGTTGCTGTTATCCTTTTGTTAGTGATCATCAGTAAGTATTTATTGACTTACTACTTCTTGGGTTATTTTGCAGTTCATTATAATTCCTTTTAACTTCAGTTGACATGAGTATATCTAAAACAAGGTTGGATAATGACTTCTGACTGAAGAGTCCTTAATCTACAGTGTATGGGTTTCTGAAAATGTTCTTACAATGTTTGTGAGATTTTATATGAATATGTATTTATATCTTTGTCAGATTCATACAGAGAACTCATTTCCTCATTTTTGCCCACAATCCAAACAAAGGGCAAATCTGGTTCCTATGATAGCAGAATGTTCATTTTTTGTTTACTATTAACCTACAGGTAACTTTTGTTTGGTACCTGATAATACTGATTTGAAAGGACATATCTAGTTAAATTCCTTAGATAGCTTTTTTTTTTTTTTGCCTGTTTCGGATTTGAGCTTGTTTGAGACATTAAAGCATAATTTATCCTTAATGTTCTTTCTTTTTTTTTTTTTTTTATATCTGTGCTCTTGCTGTGGCTGGAACTCAGGGCCTTGTTTTCTTGCTTGGCTTTTTTTTTTTTTTTTGGCCAGTCCTGGGCCTTGGACTCAGGGCCTGAGCACTGTCCCTGGCTTCTTCCCGCTCAAGGCTAGCACTCTGCCACTTGAGCCACAGCGCCGCTTCTGGCCGTTTTCTGTATATGTGGTGCTGGGGAATCAAACCTAGGGCCTCGTGTATCCGAGGCAGGCACTCTTGCCACTAGGCTATATCCCCAGCCCCTTGCTTGGCTTTTTTATTCAAGATTTGTATGCTACCACTTGAGCCATATCTCTACTTCTAGATTTTTGCTGATTATTTGGAGATAAGAGTCTTTCAGATTTGTCTGTCCAGGCTGGCTCTAAACCTCAATTCTCAGATCTCAGCCTCCTGATTAGCTTAGTGTTTTTTCTTTTTTTTCTTTTTTTCTTTTTTTTTTTGCCAGTTCTGGGCCTTGGACTCACGGCCTGAGCACTGTCCGCGGCTTCCCTTTGCTCAAGGCTAGCACTCTGCCACTTGAGCCACAGCGCCACTTCTAGCCATTTTCTATATATATATGGTGCTGGGGAATCGAACCCAGGGCTTCATGTATACGAGGCAAGCACTCTTGCCACTAGGCCATATCCCCAGCCCCAGCTTAGTGTTTTTTAAGGGAAAATAATTTTTAGTATTTACTTTTTAGTCTTTTTTTTTTTTTCTTGCCAGTCCTGGGCCTTGGATTCAGGGCCTGAGCACTGTCCTTGGCTTCTTTTTGCTCAAGGCTAACACTCTGCCACTTGAGCCACAGCGCCACTTCTGGCCATTTTCTATATATGTGGTGCTGGGGAATTGAACCCAGGGCTTCATGTATATGAGGCAAGCACTCTTGCCACTAGGCCATATTTCCAGCCCAGTATTTACTTTTTAATATTTCCTTGTCTAAGTATTTAGGAAGCTATTCTTTTTTTGTTTGCTTTTTGATGATACTGAACTCAGGGTTTCCTATTGCTAGGCTAGAATTCTATTACTTGAACCATACTTCCAGCCTGCATTTTTGCTGGTTATTTTGGAAATGGAGTCAGTCAAACTTAACTTGACTCATTTCAAACTGCATTCTTGGATCTCTACAGTTTTTACAGTTTAAAATGGACCCCAATCATAATCCTGAAGGAGTGTACTAAGTGTCTGAAAGCAGGAAGTGCTTAACAGAATAGATGTGTTGGGTAACTATAACTCAGGCCATGAGGTCTAGTGCTGCTTTTTATGAATCAACAATATATATTAAATAAGCTGCCTTTATTTTGAAACACACATAAAACAAAGCTAGTTGACAAAAATATATTTGTCAGAGGCTCATTGGAATGTAATCCTGTATTTTCCCTAAGAAAAATGGTTCAGGCCAGGCGCCAGTGGCTCACACCTGTAATCCTAGCTAATCAGGAGGCTGAGATCTGAGGATCACGGTCCAAAGCCAGCCCAGGTAGGAAAGTCTATGAGACTCTTACCTGTAGTTAACCACCAAAACTGGAAATAGATCTGTGGCTCACGTGGTAGAATGCTAGACATTAGAGGCAAAAAGAAAAGGCTCAGGATCAGTGCCCAGTGCCCCAGAACTAGCCTGGTTCAAAAAAGAAAAGAAAAAGTTCAGAACTCATTCAGTGGGTTTTTGTGGGGGGGTTTTATTGGGGGGGGTGACTTTATAGGCATAACTATCTCCCATAATAAGAACCAACCATATGTACTGGGCAATGTTGAAAATTTGAAATAGTATAGAGAAAAAAATAAATTCAACTATAATCTGAGCACACAGATATAGTTTCTATTAATAAAACCATGGTATATGTCTCCAGTCTTTCCTATTAGTATATCAGCATGGTTTACACAAAGATCATGTTTTCTAACTAAATATATTGTACATATTTTCCCAGGCCATCAAATATTTTTGATCAGGTACATGCTACTATTATGTCATACGTTGAGATGCCAGTGTTAGAAATTAGGTTTAATGACATTTTTCTGTATTTAATTACTCAGTTAACAGTTTAGTCCTTGGCCCTTTTTAAAAGTGGACACACATACATTTAATAATATTGCATCTAACACAGCAGATAAATCAGATTTTGATAAATATTTTTTAACTTTTTTTCTCTTACAGTTCTTATAGTTGTGAAATACCGTACTTGATTTGATGACAGAGATCCTCATTAAACAAGATCTGGGACAATAATAGTAATAAAAGATTGCTGCATAATTTAAATGAAATCTATGTATATAACTTTCAAAACTTCTTTTTCAAGAAACTAAGAGGCAAGTATCCCTTCAAATTGGAGCATTGAGAATGTCCAATTATCTTCTTCCCTTCTAACAAAATGTGCTTTGAATAATTATGCTTAAGGCCAAGATAACAATTTTGCTGTATTCCAAGGATCTAATTTGAAGCTAGATACTTGCCAGTTCATTATTTGTGTATATAGTTAAATATTGGTGACAGTATTTCATACACCTGTGTTAGTGATATAAGGACTTGAATTATTGCATCAAGGTGGGGCCAGATTGTAATCAGGAAGCCTATTATTGAGTACCAAATTATTATGCTAAAAGTGATGCATAACCATTCCATCAACAGTTGCAAGAATATCATTCTTTTCCTGTTGGAATTGCTTTGCAAGCACTTTCCACATGTGTATAGTTGTAACAAAAGTTAAATGTTGTAAATGTTTCTCTCTTCAGCTATAACTAAAAACATTCCAGTAAACCTATTTTTAACTGTACATGGGAATATGTTAGTAATTCTTTTGATATTTAGATTATGGAAATGGGAAATTTAAACAGTATGAAAATAGTATGGTATCCTAAAACTGGAGATAATAAAATTATTGGAGTGTTTGAAAATGACCACTATGTAGCTACCAGTCATGGTTCCAGTCTGTTGTCAGTTAAACTCCAATAAGGAGAGAACAATCCTAATGTAAGTGAAATTCACAGGTAACTTTTTCCGTAGTTTCATTTTTGTTGATAGTGTTTAACCTTTTACCTGAAGTACTCAAGTGTAATCATCTGCTCCACCGTTTTCTCTCTTTGCACAGTAATAAGTAGCAAACCGTTGGAAGCATAGTAGTCTGCAGGGGATGAGTGACAAATGCTAGGGGCTGCCAGACCACAGCTTGTTTCCGTAACAATAAAATGTGCCAACCTCTTTGTATTGTTGAAGCAAGTTAAAATGAAGGTGCTTTATGATAATATTCAAGATTCTACAGAATTTTGTGCCCATGGTCAGCTTAAGTTAGAAATAGGGTTAATGGAAAATAATAATTCTATATAACATTTATTCAATCATTGTAATTCAAATATATAAAATGAATTTGTTTGTTTCATTCTGTAGTAATTAGTGCAAAGAGGCAGAATGTTCCGTTTAGAAAGGGAAGACATTTAAAGGGAGAAAGCAGTTTCAATGATGTTTAAGACAATTCAAAGAGAAAAATCTAAATATAATAACCAAAGTTTCTGGCTTCCTTAAAAGCATTTGAAAATAGATAAACATCTTGCAAATTCTGTAATGCTGCCACTGGCCTCTCCTAGTTAAATGTCACTCAATGGGAACAGCATCAGAATTGCCATAACTCCTTTGCCAAAAAAGCTATTGGAGAAAAGGGGCATTTTTAGAACTTCGGTAGTTAATAATTTAGGGATAGAAATGTTTTTAATGGGCAGAATCAGTCCTAACACATTATGTATGTCCTTTATTTGGGTGAGAACTAGACTTGTAAGTGGTTTTTCTATTAGTTGGTGTCGAAATCTGGTTTCTCTACAGTATCTGCTAGTAAAGATAAAGATTATTTCTTTACGTAATTTCGAGTTCTTTTAATAAAGTGTGCCACTTTTAAAGAAACAGTTATAAAATAAAATTATAAAATATTTTTTAAATCTTAATTATAGAAATAAAGAAAATATTTATATGAAAACACTGTATATATGTAGTTGTCTTTGTATTAAATTTGCTACTGCTGAGGATACCGGTGGTAGACCTGGTTGGCTCCTTGGCCTAGCTCTTTTTCTGTCTTGATCCTGGTGACTCCTTAGACCCTTAAAATGGCTGGCATGTTTGTGACATTCCTGTGGTAATGTTGAGTGACGTGAGCTTTCTTAAGGTCAAAAACAAGGGAAATAGTTGTTCAGATTGACGCCAGACCTACCTTCATTCCCTCCCTTAATCGTTCTTTCTCTCATTCAGCTCAGATCATCCTGCACTTGAAAAACTGAAGCTATACCATCATCAAAACTATCATTCACTAACAACAATGAAGATGAACAGAAATTTTCAAGTAGCTTTGCAAATATTAGTTGGTACTGAGTGAAATTAAGTCACTGTTTTTATGCCTGAAACATAACCTTGTGATTTATGTTTAATTACAGTAGCCTGTTGCCTGGCAGCCATTTTGGAATTATAATTCTGATTAATTAGTTCCTCCTAATCATAACTTAATAATACCTGTAGTCTTTTGGCTCTTCTGTTCTAACAAAGCACACTAGAAATTTCCCTAAGGTTTTGTAAACTTGGAGACTTTTTTTAATCTTTTGGGGGACTTGTTGATTAAAGAAAAGTTCAACATAGAAGATGGACCAATGTCTAAAATGGAGGGAGAGAAATTAATACACATTATATATATATATATATATAGAAATGCCTTCTGTGAACTCTCCTGTAGATTGCCTGTCGTTATAGTCCTTTCTGTATATTTCTGTATTCTGCATTTGAAAATTATAACATTGGCATCATTAAAGCAAAAAGTGTTACTTTTCAATTGTGTGTAGCATGCGGGTGCTCTATAAATGCTTATCCATGTACAGGCTCAGGGCAAGCACAAGAGGAATTACACATGCTTGATGCCCTGCCCGTGCCACTGCCCAGTCCTCTCTATTCTGTAGATACTTAGTGATTAGAAAATAGGCAAAAAATTGTTATTCCATGTTCAGATGTCCTTATCTGTATTGAGTCACCATGTTACTGTGTCAAGAGCTGGTCTGCTCATTTAATTGTATTTTCACATAGAAATGTGATTAGAGTCCATTTTTATTTTTCTATGACAGGATGAGTGGCTAAGAGTATGAATCTGTCTACATTTTTTGAGAATGGAATGTATGTAGTGCTTATGTTTGTGCAGGAAATTGCCACAAAACTGGTTGGAAAGAACATGAAAGGTGCTATTCGTCTCATCCATTGTTTGGGTTTTTTTTTTTCCCACTCTATAGACAAGTTATACCATCCTTTCCAAGGATGGGAAACATCTGGCACATAGGCCAAATAAGGCCCTCAAAACCATTTGGTACGTGACAAGATAGACATTTAATGTTTTTCATTGGTTGTTCATGGCCTGTCTGTCTTTATTGATAATGTTGTGTGGCCAGTAAGGATGTTATAAAATCTAAATGGCCCCGGCAGAAAAGCAAGTTCCCCTACCCCTGTGGGGTTTGTTATTTATCTATTTATTTTGTATTTTATATATCAAAGGTTGCAAACTTACTATCCTCCTGCCTCAACCTCCTGAGTGCTGTAATTATAGACCTGCACAACAATACCAGTCTGAGATGGAGTCTTACCGGATCGCCCAGGCCGGTCTCAAACTCCTGGGCACAAGAATTTCCCCTGCCTTAGTCTACTGAGTAGCCAGAACTACAGATGTTCACCACTGAGTCTGGCTGGGCCTTCATTTTTTAAGTTTGATGTTAGTCTTAGTCTGCTTTTTTTTCCTGTAAATCAAACAGAATAAAGGGTGGGGTCATGAATACTTGTACTCTGGTTCTTGTTTTATTTTAAGTGAGTGGGAACTAGGAGGAAAGCGGGGGTGGCCAATTACAGGGGATAAATGCAGGTGTGTGAGAGCAAGGATTACACTATGTTTTAGCGGCACAGTGCCACATGTCCTAGGTAATGCTAGGCAGAACTGTGCCGTACCCATGTGCTCCACAGTTCCACAGACACCAGCGTGCTGGTGGAGGCGTGAGCGTGGACTTGCAGTAGAGATGAGGGCGTGGTTGAAACCTTGCCTGGAGGTCATGGTGATCTGATCATTTAAAAATAGAAAAAAGTCTCATTTTGCAACTTACTAGGTTTGTTTCATTTGAAAAGGTCATAAAATAAATCCATGCATTTGCTTTAAAGGTACATAGTGAATCAGAAATTTAGTGAAATGTCAGAAATTAAACTGTAAATTCAAGCACTTTATGTGCAGTTTGTATGCCACGACTTCACATTCTGCACTCCCTGACTTAACATTTTGCTAAGTGCCTTTGATGTTGTGGGGTGTGGTGGGAGGCGAACAGAGGTCACAATGGCGTCCTGCTCTCCAGCTTCTCAGTTCCGCAGAACCATTTTTACAGTGTTGCAAAGTTCAGTCCTCTGTGTTCATCTTGGATATGTATCTGTAGCCTCTCCATGGTAAACAGGAAAATAAACCATTTCACAGAAAATAAAAGTGACACACGTTGGCCTACTCTATGTGTTACCTACCTGTTGCCTTAACCTCAAAGCAAAGCTTATGTTAGCAGTGCCACCTGCATAACCAGCCTCATATAATCCATCTGCTTCCCAGGGAAGTACATGGAGAAAAACTATAGAGAGAGAAAAGGTATGCTTCACAAAACACGGCTCAGTGTCTAGCCTAGTGGAACAGCAAGTGGAACCTAAAAGGGATTGCTCAGTGTAAAATCACTGTTAACCACAGGAGGATATTGTTGGAAAATCCTGTTTTGCCTTAGTGATATCTGTGTGAAAGTAAGGAGAGCAGACACATTTCTCTTAACTTTCTGTGCCCCACTCAGAAAACCTGCCATGCCTCCCTCTGCTGCCTGAGGCTTTTTACGAATCCCTCCAACCTCCCTCTACCTGCACCTGAACATTGTCTTTTTTACACTCCAGAAAGGTGTGGGAGGGCATGGTCTTGGGGCACATGCACCCTGAGATGTGTAGGCTCCACAGATAAAGTGCAGGTAGTCCAGAATAGAGCTGGGGAGTGGCCTGGTCAGTATGCTGTGAGGATGGTATTATTTAATATGGTCCAGCCATTTAACTTGGGAAGGACCCAGGCAGGAAGACCAGATCTTCCCCAAACCCAACAATTACAATTACTGAATGCCCACTAAATACTAAAAACTGCTGTGCAGCAGTGTGAATGTGTTTTTAAGCTGTAGATTTTCAGAAGGAATGTTGATGAAGAGCCCAACGTGCAACTGAGCAAAGCCAAGGACAGTGCGCTTGCGCTGGTGAGTAATGGAGCAAGACCACATCTGGGGTGAGGCTGAGGAATGCTAAACACAAGGGAAGGAGAACGTCCTGGACCATTCCTGGCAACTACAAACTTGTTGCTGTTCATTCCTTCTTTGAAAGCCCCAGTCATTTCTTTCACTTGCCACATCACTTTGCACCCCTTCCCCCTATTCCCTTACATAGCAATGAGCCTTGCAAGGCCAGTCTGCAGGAGCTGTCTCAGTTCACTTAGGTTTGTTCCCTTAAATGCTCAGCCGGTGAAAGCCACCAGTGACCCCTTCACAGCCTCAGCATTTGGTGGATATGGTGACTCTCCTTAATAATGATTTCTAGAGTTTGGTTGCTTCCCAGTTTTTCTTCATCTCCTCCCCCAACATCACATCTCTCTCAAAGACAGTTCTTGGACAACTCTACACACACATCCCTTAGTAATCTTGTCTAACATGCTGGGAAACAACATCTTTGTGCTGACAAATCCCAAGTTTCTGTCTCCCACTTCCCTTGAATTCAGACATCTGTGGTATTGTATCTTACATCTGTATTATTTGTTTTTAGTCTATGTCCCCAAAACTAAATTCCAGTGCCAACCCAGGGGTGGGGGTGGGGGAGCACCTGTAATCCCAGCATTCAAGATGCAGTAGAATCAGGAAATCAAGATCCGCTTAGCTACATAGCACCCCAACCCCTACTACACGTTGCATAGACCTCCAGTTGCATAGATCACGAACCTTGGAGTCCCATTCCTCAGTTCATTATACATCAGACTGATCAGGAGAGATTGCTTTTACCTCTGGAATCAGACCAGCTCTTACTACCTCCTTCGTGACCACCTCATCTTGGCTGGCAGCGCCTCTCACTGGGCCCCCTGCGTAGTACTCTAAATGCTTCAGACCTCCACCAGTATCCTGCTCCCCAACAGAATGGTGGAGTAATCCTTTAAACTAAATCAGATCATGTGGTTCTGTTGCTCACAACTCTCCAATAAAATCCCCAACCCTATCATTGATCTGCAAAGTCTCTCCTGTTTCCCTGTCCTTTTTGCTCTGCTGTAGACACCCTGGCCTCACTGTCTCAGATACCAGGTTCCTTCTGCCTGGACCTGCAAAGCTGCCTGAGCTGCTACCTTTAATGCCTTCAATGCCTTTTTACCTTCTGATACAATGTACTTTTAAGTGTATCAACCAAAACCCTTGCCTCCTGTTTTCCACGATATTTAAAATCATAAACCTTTTTAACATTTGATAGTATCCAATTAATTGATGCCTCCCCTGCTTGCCATTCCAAGTGCAAACTTCAGGGAAGGAGGGCTTTTCTTTCTTGTTCTCTGATCTTAAACTACTTGCTGTGACAATATCATAGTAAGTGCTCAAAATACAAAGAACACAATATTGGTAACAATGTGCTATAAGGATGAAAATGATTTTTAGGGTGTTTAGTATCTGCAACAGAATGAAAGACAGGGCTTCCATATACAAACTCATAGAGAAAAGAAGTGAAAGTACAATGAATGGGTTATGGAGACCCTTTAGCTCAGCTTAAATGGGAAAGCATTAAAGCAATTTGTCAGGATGACAATAGTCATGCAAGCCCTTTGCTGAAGCAGTGAGGAATAGAATTGCATAAAGAAAATCAGTGATGTAGCCAGGCACCAGCCGCTCATGCCCATAATCCTAGCTATTCAGGAGGCTGATATCGAGACAATCATGGTTCGAGGCCAGCCTAGACAGAAAAGTCCCTGCAGCTCTCATCTCTGAAATAACCAACAAAAGGCCAGCTAGAAGTGTGGCTCAAATGGTAGAACACAAGCTGAGCAGGTGAAGGCCCTGAGTTCAAATCCCAGTAACACACACGGTGAAAGACAGGAAACTACCACAGAGGGAGTGATCAAACTGCCAAGGTCTAGGCACTGTGAGTCACACACCAATAATTTCAGTGACTTAGGGGGCTGAGATCTGAGGAACATGGCCCAAAGCCAGTTTGCACATAGAGGTCCATGAGACTTTTGTCTCCAATTAATTCTATCTTAGATATGTTGGGTGTAAATATTGGTTGCTAATAGCGAAACAATTGCTTCCTTGGCTGGAGATCTGTCGCAGAGCTAGTAGCAGTCACTTCACCGAGGAACCATATACTCAGTTTGCAGGGACTCTGAAGCTAAGGACTGGCTGGTATTGGGGCTCAGACTGACTCCTTGATCTCGAGTTGGGGCAGCTCCCTCTTATCTTCAGAGAAGACACATCACAGCACACTACAGTGAGACTATCTGAGACCACACTCTTTCTAGGCCATTTCCCCTTAACCTGTATTCCTCAATCCTTTGGATTTTCAGCACTCCCTCAACAATAATGAACAATAAAGTTCTAAAGAATTCAACTCAGGATGGTTACTACTGGGGTAGATAGGAGACAGATTCTAAGGAGAGCACTCTGGAATTGGATCACCATGATGACCTCCCACGAGGTTAACTAGGATCTCCTCATTGGTGGGAGGGGAGACAGGCGTGGATGACAGGTGTCTGCAGTTGGTGCCATTGCTAAAGTTCACTTCTGGTGATGGGGAGGCTGCGAGGGAAGGGGATGTGGAAGTCTGCCGTTATCTATGGCATTTGAGAGGAACAGGAGACATGGTGATCAAGAGGATTTTGGAATAAGATGATTGCTGCTAAACACCATACTTTCAAAACAAGAAAACAGTAAGTGAAAGGCAATAGGCCATGAATTTAAAGCAAAAGCCTCTTTGTTTTAGTTGTTTTTATTTTATTAACTTCTCTACCTTCATGATAGTGGTCTGTAGGTAGAGTTGACCCAAGTTAACATTTGTTGAAATTTATATAACCATTTCAAATATATGTTAAATTTTTTTGTCTATAAGTAGTGGATGTGTATTTTGTATACAAGGACTCTTTAAATTGTTTTATTTTTTGCCAGTCCTGGGGTTTGGGACTCAGGGCCTGAGCACTGTCCCTGGCTTCTTTTTGCTCAAGGCTAGCACTCTACCACATGAGCCACAACACAATTTCTGGATTTTTCTATATATGTGGTGCTGAGGAATCAAACCCAGGGCTTCATGCATGCTAGGCAAGCATTCAACCACTAGACCACATTCCCAGCCCTAAAGCAAAAGCCTCCTACAGAGCATTTAAAGAAACTTCCATTTCCCGAAGCTGAAGAGCAGATGGAGCAGAAGACTAGACCTCACCTTAACTGTGAGGTACCAACTTCGAAAAAGAATGAATTCTGAGCCTGGGTAGGTTTTCTGTGGCCAAGTCAGGATCACTGGAGGTGAGACACAGGTATTAGGATAGAAACCCTTGAGGAACCAGAATCGCCAGATCCCTTTGCAGAAGTAACCTAATCCCCTTGGTTGACAAAATTTTCTGATTTCCCCCTCTCTCCTTTGCTCAAAAGTGATGCTGTATCCTCAACCAAGGCAAACACCTCCTAAGATGATGATGGCCCATCTTGAGATCAGACTACACATGCCCAACAAGCCACCAGACTCACAACCCCTCTGACATCAAAGATCAAGACAGAGGCTTAGCGGTTTACTCCACAGTTCCACAGATGTGGCGGGACATGAGCAAACCTAGAACTAAAGGGCATTTGTCACCAGGTCCATTTTGTCATGCTGGGCACCTCCCACTGAGACAGTTCCTTTTATACACAGAGCTCCACAGCATTCATTGAGTCTGTTTCTCTGTGTCCACTCTGTGGAGATAGGAAAGAGCTGATGAGATCTCCTTATAAAGAACTCATAACTCAATAGGGTTAAATCAAAGCCCCTTCCACAGGATTCCTTCTTTCCCCTCACAGAGCTGGCTACATAATTTCCAGGACCCTGTGCAACATTGAAATGTGGGACATCTTGCTCAAAAAGCAAGGAGATGGAGAGACTAGAGAACCCATATATAAAGCTTTTCCTTCTAAAAAACATGTTAGAAAGCACAGTGGGGTCAAAACCAATCGTTAGGGAAATGCATCTCAAACCACAATGAGATTTCATCTCATACCCATTAAGATGCTTACTATTTTTTTTAAAAAAAGAAAAGTTTTGCTGTGGACATGGTGGCTTAAGCCTGTAACCCTCGCTACTTGGAAGGTAGAAAAGCTTAATGAGACGCTCTCTCTACCAATGATTGCACATAGTGATTCACACCTGTCATCCCTAGAAATGCAGATAAGCATAAGCACAGGTAGAAGGATCACAGCCTAGGTGTAAAGTGAGATCTTAACCCCAAAGTAATCAATGCTTAGGTGATAGAGCACCTGGACAAAGCCCTAAATTCAGTCCCCAGCATTGCATTAAAAAAAATGTTGGTAAGGATATGAAGAAATTGAAACCTTGTACCCCATTAGTGATAATATAAAAGGTACAGTCATTATGAAAGTCAGATGTTGGTTCCTAAGAAAAATGACACTAGAATGGCTATATAGCCCAGGAATTCTAATTATTTGTGTAGAGCAAAAGAATTGAGCCAGATATGGTGGAACAGAACTGTAATCCCAGCACTTAAGAGACGCTGAAGCAGAAGTGTCATAAGCTCAAGGTCAGTTTGGGTTACACAGACCTTTCTGGAAAAAAAAAATGAAAGTGGAAACTCAAACAGATACTTGGATGCAGCACCATGTCCCATAGCCCAGGAGTGAAATCAATGTATGTGTTCACTGACAGTGAGTGCTATGGACAAACGTAGCGCTTACCATGCAGCAATATGGAGGAGTCCTGAGGATTTACAAGAAGACAAATAGGTGCAATTTCATCAGATCATATTAACTGTTAGTAGTTAACTAATTTGAAATCAGAACAGCCTTTCTCACATACACCCACAAACTCATAACAACCTGGCCCAGGGAAAGATCGTGACACCAGAAGGGTCTGGGAGATTTAGGGGTCTCTTCCTCTCTGTGATGGGTATAAAAGCAATAACAAATCCATCTGTTAGAATGATCTGACTGGTAGTACTTATAAGTGGAGCGGCTAATTCCAAGCAGAACTTCATGCACAACAACTTCTTTACTCTGGCTCTCTTCAGCAGAATAAGGAAACAGAGTGTTATGTTGTGAATAGGCTGCAGAAATTGAAGAGGGGATAGAGAAAAAGAGAGGAGAGAAAAAAGAGGTGTGCACATAGTTCCTCTCTCTGGAGCCCTGTGGTTTGTCTCTGCTTAGTTTTTTTGATTTTTGTTATTTGTTGGTCATGGGGCTTGAACTCAGGGCCTGTTTGCTGCCCCTGAGTTCTTTTTGCTCAAGGCAAGCACTCTACCACCTTGGGCCACTGTACCACTTCTGGTTTTCTGGTAATTAATTGGAGATAAGAGTCCCACAGACTTTTCTTGCTGGGCTGGCTTCAAATCTTGATCCTCAGATCTCAGCCTCTTGCATAGTGAGGATTACAGACATGAGCCACCAGCACTGGCCTCTGCTTAGTTTTAAACACACAACTTCCTGAACAGCACTCTGAGATGGCAGAAAGAGCTTAGGAAGAAAGATGTGTTCACAGGGCAGAATACCTTGAGTGTTCTCCCTTCAAATGCAATGGAAAATAATCACTCACAATCCTTGCTCGTATTCACTACAATAAAGTTAGTCAAAGTTTACCCAATCAGCCTTTACTGAGTATCTTACAATAATTGCAAAATGGATATGTATTTTGTTGAATCTGAATGAATCTAATATGCAGAAGGCTTCACTACGCTACTGAATAACATAATATCATCTTTCTCTAAATCCGTCCTGGAAATAAATTGTTTGTCCAAGGGGTGTGTATTTTTTACAATGCCAAGTCAATATTAATTGGTATCAGAAAATTCCCTGTAAGGAGGTTAAGCCTTAGGAGAATTGGAGCAAGAAAATTCAACATTTTGATAAAAAGCCCATCAAATCCTTTTATCCTCCTCTCTCCTCTACCTGTTCCCTGCTCACTAGCTCAGAAGCATCAGTCAGCTGATCTACACATTCCCCAGTGTCCATACCTCATTCTCTTCCTCTTCTCTCTTCCTGCTTCCTTCTCTTCCTCTGCAGCCATAATTGTCATTGTCATCATTAGTCC
Organism: Perognathus longimembris pacificus; assembly: GCF_023159225.1. Taxonomy (NCBI): domain Eukaryota; kingdom Metazoa; phylum Chordata; class Mammalia; order Rodentia; family Heteromyidae; genus Perognathus; species Perognathus longimembris. The sequence continues at coordinate 28,357,072 of NC_063171.1, forward strand.
TTGGAATTTCTTTAAATTGTTATTTAGGTGATATACAGAAGCGTTACAGTTTCCTAAGTCAGCTAAGGAGTACATTGCTTTTTGGACAATGTCATCCTTTCCTTCACTCTTTCCTGTTTTCCTCTCCCATTCCCACTCACAAGTATTTTCAGCAGTGTCTAGTGAGTACCACTGCTACATTGGTTCACCCTTTGTCTCTCCATTTCTGTGCCCCCCCAACCCTCCCAAAGACAGATAAACAAGACAAAACAACAAAGAAGAAAATCCTCTTGCTTCCATTTCCTGGAGTTCATTTCAATAAATATTAGTTTATATGATCAGATGCACATAGGTATCACATCTTGGTGTTGCTCTCCTTTGGTTAGTCTCACTGTATGTGAATGCCTACGGTCCCATATAATTTATGTGGATCTAGCTTCTGCATGAGAGAGAATACATGCACCAGCTGTAGTAGTGTGTGTGTGTGTGTGTGTGTGTGTGTGTGTGTATGTGTCCTGGTCCTGGGCCTTGAACTCAGGGCCTGAAGTGCATTCTTTGAACTTTTTTTGCCCAAAATTGGAGAGTCTCACTGACTTTATTGCCTAGGCTGGCTTTGAACTATGGACCTCAGATCTCAGCCTCCTGATGATTACAGGCCTGAGCCACTGGTGTCCTACAGTCCTCAGGGATTTTTAAGTACTGAGAGAGTGCCAACCACAGTCTACAGGCTTAATTTGAATGATCTCAACACCCGTTACTTTGTTACATTCTATTCATGTTTAGAGGTTATTCTATTCATGTATAGAGGTATTCTGGTTCTCCTAGCTGCTGGCAATTGCCACTAATACCATCTCATTAGCATTATAAAAACACATCTGCAGGCTGGCCCAGGTAAAAAGTTAGCAAGACCCTATTTCAACCAACAAGCCAAGTGTGGTGGTGATCCCAGCTACTGGAAAGGGATAAATAGGAGGATCGCAGTTCAGGCTGGTCTAGGCAAAAACATAAGATCCAATCCGAAAAAATAATTCAGTGCTACGGGCAGGGCTGAAGTATCAAAGCATCTGGCTAGCAAGATGAGACCCTGAGTTCAAACGTCAGTACCAGCAAAACAAAAATCATTTTTAAAACAACAACAAAATGCTAGTAAACAATGGACCATAACTTATTTTATGAGGAAATTATTAAAATTTCATCAGTTTGACATGACATTTTTTCCCTTTGGTCTTTACTCTTGCTGATAGACACCAATCTAAGTATGATTATTATCCTGTAGGGTAACACTTTTGTTTCTTAGTTTATTTTCCCTGAGTTGAGGGGCTTCTTCAGCCTTGTAAAGGTAGACTCAAAGTTTTAAAATCCTCTATTTCAAACAAATATCAGACAACAACAGCAACCAGAGCCATCCATTTTCTTTCATTTCTGATGCTTGACCTCCTCTTCTTATTTATTCAATGGAGCATTTTTCCTATTATATATTCTTTGCTGATGTTTTCCCCAGAAGTTCGAGTTATCCTGTCCTCTCCAGATGTTTGCGTTGTCTTCTACAACTAGCCTGGGTAGACATAGCCTGATTCCCATTTTTGCAAAGACTTGAGTTTTCTCCATGGATATGTCCAATGGACTTAGCCAAGCTGGCTTAGCATTACATGTACTCACATTGCCTGAAGAGATACTAGTGCCAGGAACAAAATCTAGGCATTTTGAAGCTATTGTTGTTGACTCTTAAAGTCCATATTCATCTTACTTAAGAACCCCTCTTCCTCTCCCTTCATCCCTATTTCCAAACTAAATCAGCTTTCAAGACCAGCTCACTGGAGAGCCACTAAGTCTTGTTTATCCTAAAAACTTGGCCAGCATATTCTCAATTCTGAACAGTATGCTCTACTTAAGGGGGGGACTTTCGGGGGAGAGAAAATAGCTTTCCCAGAAGCATGCAGCTAAGACTGTAGCCAATCTATTTTTTTTTTTAATTTGGAATGACTTCTCCCTCCTTTGTTTTATTATAAACAGGGCTGGTTGAAGCCTACTGTGGCCTGGTAACTTTCAAAAGCAGGCCAGGACTATATGTGTAAACAGGTTGTTTCTCTGGTCCTCAATATTTCCTGCCCTTGTGCATTTATCAGGAGGATAGATTATTTCTGAGAGGAGCATCTGATGAAACATTTTCTGTATTAATTAGAAATACAAATCAGCTCTAAAGAGACTGATGAGTTCCTTCTTGGCATTCTGCTTGAAACTGAGGTTGATACCACCAAATAAATATTGGATCCTTGCATCTGGCAGCAGCACCCAACCGTAAACTTCCTCCAGATGTGTCTGAAGTCAGAGTATGATTTAACAGTGAAACATTTCAATGGAAGTATAACTTTCCTCATAACTATTTTGGTTGCTAAAAATAAATATTTGGAGTAAGACATACATATATATATTAGTTCAGATAAAAATCAGGCTCCTTTCTCTTTAAACACAACCATTAGGGGGCTGGGAATATGGCCTAGTGGCAAGAGTGCTTGCCTTGTATACATGAAGCCCTAGGTTTGATTCCTCAGCACCACATATATAGAAAAGGCCAGAGGTGGTGCTGTGGCTCAAATGGTAGAGTATTGGCCTTGAGCAAAAAGAAGCCAGGGACAGTGCCCAAGCCCCAGGACTGGCAAACAAACAAACAAACAAAAAACCCAACCATTAAATATATCTGTATAACTCCTATTTTTTCCATTCTTCCATAAAAATATTTTAAGAATCTTTCACTCTTAGAATTTGGGCATCAAATATTACCTAAATGGTCCTGTTTGTTCTGCAGTTAGAACAAACTGCCTTCAGAGCCACTCTGTTCTGTATTTTATCACCTTGCTATTAATTCTAATTCTCAAATGAAAAAATTCCTTCATGGGATTGTGTCCCGATAGTCCTAAAGTTTCTGTTTTTCCGTATAAGAAACATTTAATCAGGAAAAATGTCCTTTTCGGTTTGGAATGTGTGTACCCTAAGTAAGTCATTCTGATGGCCCAAATACCTTAAGAATGCTCTGTGTAATTTTTGTTTTAGCTCCAAGCTAAAAGTCTTCCCTCCTACAATAGACTCCTGCTAAAAGGCCACTTTTTTCCCCCTATATATGTGGTGCTGAGGAATCAAACCCAGGGCTTCACGTATATGAGGCAAGCACTGTTGCCACTAGGCCATATTCCCAGCTAAAAGGCCACTTTTTTGTGTGTGCTGGTATTGAGGTGTGAGCTCAGAGACTCATGCTCTTGCTTAGCTTTTTCACACAAGGCTCAATACTACTACTCATTAGTAAAAAGAAGCAAACTACCTGAAAGTACAACATAAATCTCAAAAGCAAATTGATAAATGCTGGAAACCAAAGGTTGGGTGCTATATTTTTGCACCTATATGGTATTCCTGAGGGCAAAATGTAAGGACAGCAATGAGATTCCTGCCAAAAAAGGTAACCTTTAGGGCGAAGGAGAGATTCTGCTCACCTCTGAATGGAATAACATCCCAAGAAAGCCCTTGTGAGTTGAAAACAACTGGTTGTAAATGTACATCATAGATCCAACCTACTGCACATCATATCCTAGGAGCACAGTGCACTGAGAAGCGCCAATTGTTGACCCCCAGTGGTCATGAAAGTCCCTGGGGGCTGGGACTCACTGGCTCTATCCAGCATTACAACCGCATTTTTTGCATATTCATTGCATTGCATATTCATTGCCCCCCATCCCCCCAAAGATCAAAACTTGAAGTATGGTTTCTATGGGCTGTATATCACTTTTTATATTATTGTAAAGTTGAAAAGCTATCTGTGAAAGCATTAAGTTGGAGGAATCTGTATTTGGGTTGTAATATATAACTATTAGCCAAAGCTTATACATAGAAAGGAGGGATTTTACTGAATGTAAATTATACTTTAATAAACGTGTTTATATTACAAAACCAAACCAAAACCCTAGCAGTTCATGCCTATAATCCTAACTACTCAGGAGGCTGAGATCTGAGGGACTGGGATTCAAAACCATCCAGGAAAAAAAATCTGTGAGACTGCTATCTCCAATTAACCACCAAAAATCCACAACTGGAGAAGTGACTCAAGTGATAGATTACTAACCTTCAGTGATAAAGCCAAGAGAGAGCATAAAGCCCTGAGTTCAAGCCCCAGAACTGGCATTATAGGTAGGTAGGTGGATAGATAAAGGCTGACCCTTTTTGGAAGAGTGGTTTAACCAAACAAATATAAGTAAAAGCTCCCAAGAGCATCCATGCCTAAGCTTATTCCATTTCACTAGGCAAGATGAAGGCTAATAATGGTGAGGATAAGCATCCTCCATATTTGCTATAATTCATCATAAATATCAGTATAAATCAGCAGCCAAAATTGTCTTTGTTTCTTGGATTTTATAATGGAGAAATATTCATACCTTCACCATAAGCATTCTAATGAAAGTCAATAAAGCCATAGCTATTTGCCAGATGCTTGTTAAACTGGGGCCTGGTTTCCTTGCCTAGAAAGGTGTTTACACCTCTGCATTCCCAGGCATCACAATTCAGCCCATTTTTAGATCACCACTCAAGCTATGACCTTGGACAAAGTCTCATTTTTCTCATCTGTAACATATTATGGTAATAATAGTACTTACTTGATAAGTGTTTTATAGAAGACTAGTGAGGTAAGGCTGGTAAAGTGCTTGGCATGGCTAATAAATGTCAGCTCTCATTATTATTGTTATAATCTGCACCTCTGCTGCTCTCTTGGCTCTTTCTCCTTTGCATATAAACACATTGAGATGTTTTTATCTTAACAAAATAAGAGTCCTTAGGTATTAGCTTTAATTTCTTTTCCTCCCTTTTACTTCTCTCAACTCATATTCTACCTTTGTCTGTAACAACTACACACAGCCTAAAAAAAGGTCTAAGGAGCTAATCATGCTGGACCTGGCCACAGGTCCAAAAAGAGGGACAATTCAAGGATATAGCAAGTGCATGATATAGAAGAACAACATGTTTATGAGCCAGAAGGCCGTTATCTCAATTCTTAGTTCTCTGATCTTCTAGATGTGGTCTTGGGCCAATTTTTTCCCTTCTTTGAATCTCAGCTGACACATACCGATAAGGTAGGGATGAAAACATCTTTGCAAGATTGCACAATGAGGCTGAAACAGATCACACATAGCACACAGCAACAATGTCTGGTGCAGCACCATTCATGTGTAGCATGAAATAACCATCATCTGAAGTATCAAGTGTGACTAGTTGAGGTGATAAATGATTCATTGAAAATGACTCTAGAACAACTGGAGATCTGTTTGACAGCATCTTTAAGAACACAGAATACCCATGTTGAATCATTTGAACAAGCTGTCCATGGATAAAAGATGGAGCTAAGCTTTGAAAAGTGGGGACTGGACAGAGCAAGGGGAGAAGCTGAACGCAGCAGGAGGCAGGTGGGTTTATCTGGAGTCAAGGATGTGGATGGGGGCATTGTTTATTCTTTCCAAGTTTCTAAAAAGTTGGTGGTGGCAATGGGACTTAGGACTCAAGAGAAATGATTTTGCAGTTCATTTTCTCATTTGGGCCTCATAACACTATAGAATAGACAGGGTAATTATGGCCTCTGTCATGGACAGAAGAAAAGGTTCTGAGAGATGAAAGGAATTAAGGCTCTCCAGCTTGCAGAAGTGACAAAGCTATGGCTCTCACTAGAACTCAGACTCTGAGTCTAGGTGCCTGTCAACAATTCAGGGCTAGCGCTGCATTTCTTAAGGAGTAGGAACTCAGTGTGGATTTTTTGAAACAGAGGAAAATTAGGAAAGTAGGGCGTAGGAAAGATTAGTCAGTAGCAATTTTCAGGATATGTGTGAAGAGACAGAGAACAGGGCAGAGAAGGGCTGCTGAGAAGCTAGCTGAAACACTGAGGTGGAAGAATGTCGGGAGAATTTTGAAAGGAATAGACATCAACTCTTGGCAATTAGTTGTGTACCAGTTGCTCAGGCCTGCAATTCTAACTACACTAGACACTGAGGTCTGAAAGATTGTGGTTTGAAGCCAGCCTGAGGAGAAATGTCTATGAGACTCCATCTCCAAAATAATCAGCAAAAAAGCAGGGCTAGAGGCATGACTCAAATGTAGAGTGCTGGCTGAGCAAGGGGAAGGCCATGAGTTCAACAAAAAATGGTGACAACTGACCCTACCTAAAGACAAAGAAAAGTCAAGGATAGCAGGTGACAGGCTGGTTGGCACCCACCCTCAAGGACTCAGGAAACCTTGAACAGGAACAAGTATAGGACGAACTTTAGCTCTGTTGGGAATGGGAGATGATGAGAAGATCACACCCTACTACTGGCAGAAATTTTAGGCAGTTAGGAACCTGGAATTACTACGCATTGGAGAAATCTGAAGCAGGGAACTCACTGGGAAGTTATGGTTGAAGGCATGAGAATGGATATGTTTTATCTGCTATTATATAACAAATTATTCACCACTTAGATAAATCATTGAGAATGGGATGGATGCCGGTGGCTCATGCTTGTAATTCTAGCTACTCAGGAAGCTGAGATCTGAGGGTTTTGATTCAAAGCCAGCCTGGGCAGGAAAGTCTGTGAGACCTTATTTCCTGTGAATCACCAAAAAGCTGGAAGTGGAACTGTGGCTCAAGTGGTAGAGCACTAGCCTTGAACACAAAAGCTCAAGGACAGTGCCTAGACCTTGAGTTCAAGCCCCAGAACTGGCACACAAAACAAAACAACAAAAAAAAACCAATCCAATGCTCAGTGTTCTCATATAGCACATGCAAGTGGCAGGGTGTTTATCTACCATGTGCAAGCCCCTGGGTTTGACTCTCTAGCAACACACACACACACACACACACACACACACACACACACACACACACACACAGCATTTACTATGTCACAGTTTCTTCAGATCAGTCCTGAAGCAGCTTAGTTTCCAGTAAAATAACTAGGCTGTAGGAGCTATTTCCAAACTTATTCCTATTGCTGTTAGAAGTAGGCCTTAGTTCCTTACTATATAGGGTCTTTTATGGGCTTCTCCACAGCTTCTCCTCACAGGAATGATCTAAGAGCTGAAGGAAAGTCTGAGAGGCCCAAGAACGAAACCCAAGAATATACTGTAGCACAAGGTAAGTGTAATGTCACAGTCCTTTAAAATCAAATCCACACTATCATTTCTGCTAGTCCAACCATGGTACAATGTGGAGAAAGACTCACAGGGTGTGGCAGGTGCCAGGGAGGGATCTTTGAGGGCTATCTTGGAGCACAGGATATCCACAGATATGGATGAGAAGGAAGAAAGAACTCAGCTGAGACGGGAGTAATAGCAAGCCGAGGGTCAGGCAAGTGGGAAGCCTGAATGCAGAAAAAGTGCAGAGTCAACAGGAAATGCTGCCTATACAGGAATGAATATAAACTGTAAAATAATGTTAAAACTTTAGTCCAAAGTTAAATTAGGCTATATCATATTCTTTTTTTGATTTTAACAGATTTTCATTTTTATCTTATTTTTATTTATTTTTAATTTTTGACAGTCATGGGGTTTGAACTCAGATCCTGAGCACCGTCTCTTGGCTTTTCTGCTTAAGGCTAGAGCTCTACCATTTTGAGCCACAGCTCCACTTCCGGTTTGGGGGTGGATAATTTGGAGATAAGAGTCTCACAGACTTTCATTCCCCTTAGCTGGCTTCTGTGATCCTCAGATCTCAGCCTCCCAAGCAGCTGGGATTACAGGTGTAAGCCACCAGCACCCGGGAGATTTACCTTTTTAATTCCATCTTGCTGGAGCTAGTAATGAGCTCAGCCATCAGGCTAGAGCCTGGGGAGCAGCAGCCTGGGGCCTGAGCTCTATCCACAGACAGATGCCCAGGGATCTCCACATGAAGACATCTCATTTTCCACATCTGATGTTTTTCCACTTTTGCCTAGGCCAGAAAGCCACTGAGAAGATAGCTTTTCCTGTGAACACCATTTCCTCCCCCATGAGAATTAGATACAACCTCCCAGAAGTAGATTGCAAAAGGACAAGCTGTTCTAGATGAAAGCCAAATTGTTGACTGCGAATGTGAGTGTGCCTGCTTCTCATAGTTCTCTCATCCCTTGATGTTTGCCTGTGGAAAGCCACAGCTCCTCTTGAAAAAAAAAGAAGAAAGAAATACATGGTAATGCTTTCTTAATTAAAATCCTGTGAGTCATGCTTACTGAAATCTGTGATTTCAGGGATTTAACTTATTGATGAAGAGGCCCTCCTCCTCCTCCTCCTCCTCCTCCTCCTCCTCCTCCTCCTCCTCCTCCTCCTCCTCCTCCTCCTCCTCCTCCTCCTCCTCTTCCTCCTCCTCCTCCTCCTCCTCCTCCCCCTCCTCCCCTCCTCCCCCTCCCCCCTCCCCCTCCCCCCTCCCCCTCCCCCTCCCCCTCCCCCCTCCTCCCCCCTCCTCCCTCCCTTTCCTCCTCCTCCTTTTTCTTTTCTCTGCTGAATTAAAAAATTTAGAAAGGAAATAAAGAGATGAAATGTGTTCCAGCAATGAAATCCTTCTCTTTAATAATACATGTCACATGGAGGGATTACCTATTGGCAAGTTTATTTAACTTAGACCACTTATAGCTTAGGACCCAGGGAAAAGTTGGGAGAAACTTTTTAAACTTACTAACATGCTTCTCTTTGAAATGGAATTTCTGAAACATTAACATGAAGAAAACATTAGCTATCTAATGGTTGGTGAAAGAAGGATAGACATTGTGTGGAAAACATCTAATATAAAGTTGAACCTAAACAAATGGTGGCTTTTTTGTTGTTAATGCTTTTCTTTCCCCTTTGAACTCTGTGTGTGTGTGTGTGTGTGTGTGTGTGTGCACACGTGCGCGTGCGTGCTGGCCCTGAGGTTTCAACTCAGGGCCTACGTGCTGTCACTAAGCTTTGGTGCTCAAGACTAGCACTCATACCAGTTGAGCCACAGCTCTACTTCTGGCTTTTTGGTAGTTAACTGGAGATAAGAAACTCATGGCCATTCCTGTCATGGCTGGCTTTGAACTCTGATTGTCATACAAGTGTGCACCACCGAGCTTGGCTTTGAACTTTTCAAAGGAGGCAGGATGATTTGTAATGAACACTGAGCATGGGGATGGGGGGGAGGGGGGCGTCCCCTCACTCTGACATCTCATCAGCACAGGAACTTTCTGAGGCTTTTTAAGTTTAGTCAACCTAAAACCCTTAATGACATCAGGAGCTGGAAGACTATGAGGAGATGTCTGGACCTCATCCTGTTTTTGCTTAGCATACTACTCCATAAGAGAATGGGAATAAAAGCTTAAAATACTTCATAGCAAATTTTATGGTAAATTATTTAATATTCAATTAAAATAACTTCAGGTTGGCTATTAGTATAGTAATTAGATTATTAATTAACCTTCCACTCAGACTAAAAACAGTAACAAGGGAGTTTGTTAATTGGCTACGGGTGCCCATGTCTATAATCCCAGCATTTGGAATCTCGAGTTTAGAGCCAGCCTGGGCTACAAAGGGAGCCCAAAGGAGAATGTGGGGATGTAGCAAATACATAAACTTCCTGTGGATAATATTATGCTTTTCTATGAATATTCATAAATGCCATTCTGAAAATAATATGTATAGTAATCTTCCAGGGAAACCAGTATAAACTTACCATGTATCAGGGCTAAGCATTTTCACTTTTCATATTATTTTGATGAGGTTAAAGAAGTGAGTAGCGGGCTGGGGATATGGCCTAGTGGCAAGAGTGCTTGCCTTGTATACATGAGGCCCTGGGTTCAATTCCCCAGCACCACATATACAGAAAATGGCCAGAAGTGGCACTGTGGCTCAAGTGGCAGAGTGCTAGCCTTGAACAAAAAGAAGCCAGGGACAGTGCTCAGGCCCTGAGTCCAAGCCCCAGGACTGGCCAAAAAAAAAAAAAAGAAGTGAGTAGTGACCTAGGTAATAGGTGAAGTATTCCATAGGGCAATGGTTAAGACTCTGTCTTAACCCATATACAACTTGCTTAATTGTGTTTCCTTCTATGAAGAGTGATGAGAGTTAGTGATACTTATCTCACTTGGTTATAAGGATCAAAATTAAAATGGGTGGGAGCTGGGCACCAGTGGCTCATGCTTGTAATACTAACTAGAATGGGAGGGTTATGATTTGAGGCCAGCTCTGGCAGAAAAATTTGCAAGACCTCTTCTCAACCCATAGCTGGACTCAGTGGCATGTGCCTATTGTGCTAAGCTATGTGGAAAGGTGAAGTTGGGAGGCTAGCCCAGGCAGAAAAGTCCATGAGATTCTATGTCAATGTAGGGAATCTGGGTACTGATTCAGGCACATACTTGTTATCTCAACAATGTCAGACATCCTAAAATAGGTGGATGAAAGTCCAGGCATGTACCCAGGGAAGGAAACAAGACCTTATCTCAAAAAGAAGCGGCAAAAAATAGGGCTGGAGGCATGGCTCAGTAGGGGAGTGAAAGCCTAGCAAACACAAGCCCTGAGTTCAAAGCCCAGCGCTGCCAAAAGAAAAAAGAAAGGAAAGAAGAGAAGGGAAGGAGGAAGGAAGGGAGGCAGGGAGGGAGGGAGGGAGGAAGGAAGGAAGGAAGGAAGGAAGGAAGGAAGGAAGGAAGGAAGGAAGGAAGGAAGGAAATGGGTTGGTAAAATTCATATTTAAAAATATGTTTATGATGCCAGGTGCCGGTGGCTCATGCCTGTAATCCTAGCTACTTAGGAGGCTGAGATCTGAGGATCGCAGTTCAAAGCCACTAAGGGTAGAAAAGACCAGGAGACTCTTATCTCCAATTAACCACCAGAAAACTGGAAGTGGTAGAGTGCTAGCCTTGAGCTGAAGAGCTCAGGAACAGTGTCCAGGCCCAGAGGTTAAGCCCCATGACTGACCAAAAAAGTTTATGCTCAAGAGACTATTCATAAAGAAATCTTTCACAAGCCAATTTTCCACAAAGGTGTTTTTGCACATCAAAATTTGCCCTACAGCTCTGGGCAGGGCATATTTTCCAGTGTGTGAATCTTGTGCCATGGGGCTTTCTGAGACTCTGAATACCCATCCACTGACTATGTAGTTAACAATAGATGATTCTGATTCCATACCAAAGATAGCAAGTGAATTGTTTATCAATAATGTATACACTTCTGATGTAAGAGAAGCTATCATAAACATCAAAGTATTTTACAGCCACTTGAGTAGCTATTAGCCTTTGTGTGTGTTCTGGTACTGGGGCTTGAACACAGGGCTCCATATTCTCCTGGGCTTTTTCACTCACAGCTGGTGCTCTACCACATCCAGTTCCACTTAAAAAAAAAATTGTTAGTTAGAGATATGAATCTCTTAGAATTTGTTGACTAGGCTGACTTCGAATATCAATGGTCAGATCTCAGCCTCCTAATGAATATAGCTGTTGGGCTTTTGATATACAGTGGGCTGTTAAGTCTGGACTGTAACACCTACTCAAGCCTTTGCAATGTGCCTTGCACAGTGCCAGGCACACAAAAGGGCCTAGAGTAGTTGCTGATTGACTGTCCCATGCTCCCCCATTCATCAGTACCAAAGGAAGAAACGGGTGAGGGAGAGATTCCTGAGGCATGGAATGAGGGTTGCTGATTATCTCTTGCCAACCCTTATCTCTTAGGAGCCTTTTAGTTCCATAGGCCTCTCTGCTTAGAACACGTTCTCTTCCTCCTTTACAAACATAACTTGATGGATTGGAGTTGAGTTTCTGTAACTGGACAGCAATTCCTTTGCCTGCTGGCCAACCAACCTCCTCTGATTCCGACTGGTGTGTTCACTTGAAAGATGAAGCTCAGCCAGATGTGTCTCAGGAAGGTGGGAAGCAGAGACCCTGTCCCTGAGCAGAGGCAATGAGCTGAAGCGCCACCTGCTGGCAGCTGGGCTCTGGTAGGAAGGAAGCCCACTAAAGCAGGAGTAAGCAGAGAGGCAGATGCCAGGAAGGGACATAAAACAGGGACACCAAGAGAAGCATGGCCGTCTAGCGTGAGATGTCACAATTCCTGAGAGGCAGGTGAGCCGCCGACTTCTCTTTTCCATAAGATGCCATTGTCAGTTCCAGTTTAGGATGATATGTACCAGCCTTGCACACCCCTCTGGACACATGCACATGTACACACATCCCCTCTCCCTTTTCCATGAGGAAACTTTAATGAGAACTTTTGTGCACACGTAAGACACATGATAATGAGCTGGGAATATGGCCTAGTGGTAGAGTACTTGCCTTGTATACATGAAGCCCTGGGTTCGATTCCTCAGCACCACATATATAGAAAAAGCTGGAAGTGGCGCTGTGGCTCAAGTGGCAGAGTGCTAGCCTTGAGCAAAAAGAAGCCAAGGACAGTGCTCAGGCCCTGAGTTCAAGCCCCAGGACTGGCAACAAAAACAAAACCAAACAACAACAAACCATATGTCCATATCATATACATAATTATAAAAGCAAAGATATAAATGTATGAGAATAAGCACCACAATTGAAAATTACTTTCCATAATAAGATGGAATTGGAAGCAATATTGGGAAGGAAGTTATGAGCTTTTGCTGTATTGTTACATTGATTGCCATAAATGAATTTGCTACTTTTGAAATTTCAAGTTACATTAAAAATTAAAAAAAAAAGACACACGATACTGTTCTATGCGGTGAGCCCAAAGCAGACATCCTGCACACATTTAGGCAAATCTAGTACTTGGGTTGCTAGCCAGGAGACTGTATAGGGACTGAGGGCCTGGCTGAAGTGATTATCTGCTTGCCCAGCGAGTGCAAGCTCAAATCCCCATGTCACCAGTTGCAGGTGAGGGTTTGTGAAGTTTCCCTTTAAAAGTAAGGACTCTTTACTTAGGGTCCTTGACTTTAATCCCTGAGTAAGAATTTCTGGACAAGTCAAGATGGTAAGAAACTTGGCAGAGCTTTATTAAGTAAGCAAGCTAGCAAGCAAGCATGCAGACAAACAGGCAAATGAAAGGGGGTGGGGGGAGTACAAGCTCTAACAGTGTTCTGAAGGAGAGACAGAGAGTAACAGCTCCTTGGCTGGTCAGGGTATTTATATGGTACAGGCAGGGGGTCTGACTTCACAGTTATGCAAAGAGAAGTATTTCATTTTTGCTCTAATCCTGGTGTTACTTCCTGAGTTTCTGTATCCTGCCATAAAACAGATCCTTATCCTTGAGATCCCTGTTATCTGCACTTTGGGTAAGAGGTGGTTTATGTTTGGTGGTTTATGGTTTATGTATGCCTTCTCAAGGCATACATCCTGTCAAACAAGTGTTAATTCTTGGGGTGAGGAATGCATCCCTCAGGAAGACATGCATCCTGTTGTCCCTCTTTGAAGCAAAGGTGGCACTTCTGTGTTTCTAAATACCATATTCCTGAGTTGCCTTTATCAGGCCTCAGTTTCCTCTATCCAGTCTCATTTTCCCCTAAATGACTTGGGTCCTTTAATATTAAAAAAAAGTCGATGAAGGAATATCTCCTGTGTTTGCTCTAAACTGACCACACTTCATTTTCCCCTGGTCTCTCCAGCTTTACAAAATTGGCTAGTACTACAAAAAACAAACAAACAAACAAACAAAAACAAAAACAAAGTCCAACTCTGTCTTGGGCTGGGGAAATGTGTGTCTATGTGATCAGGGATGATGAGAGCACTTGCCCAGCATGCACAAGGACCTGGGCTCAATCTCTAGCATGAAAGAAAGAGAGTGGGGGTAGTGATAGACTTTTTATAATTTGATAAAGACTCCAAAGAGTCATGATTAAATCTTACTGTGTTTTTTGTTGCTTTTTTCCAGGCCCATTGTAGGTCTTGAACTCAGGGCTTGGGCACTGTTCCTGAGTTTTTTTGCTCAAGGCTAGCATTCTACCACTTGAGCTGCAGCTCTACTTCTAGCTGTTTGGTGGTTAATTACAGATAAGAGTCTCTTGGAGCTGGGCACTCATGGTTCATGCCTATTGTTAGCCTAAACTCCATCTTCCTACCCAGTCTACCACCTTAGGCCTTTGGCAGAAACGAAACTGCCTTTCCCTGAAATCAAGGGAAACAGGCCTTTCCCTGAAAACAGGTGACACAGGCTTTTACTCAAAAACAGGTGAAGGAGCTCACAAGTTGGATAAGAAATATACATACTGCCTTATGTATGAAACTGTAACCCCTCTGTACATCACTTGGATGATAAAGAAATAAATGAATTATAAAAACAAAAACAGGTGGGCTGGGGATATAGCCTAGTGGCAAGAATGCCTGCCTCGGATACACGAGGCCCTAGGTTCGATTCCCCAGCACCACATATACAGAAAACGGCCAGAAGCGGCGCTGTGGCTCAAGTGGCGGAGTGCTAGCCTTGAGCGGGAAGAAGCCAGGGACAGTGCTCAGGCCCTGAGTCCAAGGCCCAGGACTGGCCAAAAAAAAAAAACAAAAAAAAAACAAAAACAAAAACAGGTGACACCAGGCAGTTGCAATCTCAAATGGCAGCCCCTCTCCTAATGCAATTACCCTCTCCCTAGTTTCTGCAGCTATAGCTATAAATGTTAACCCTTTCTGCAATACAGTTTCCCTGCTCTCAGGTTCCACATGAGCCCAGCTGTATAAAACTGTGATGGTAGCCCTGCCCAGCTGCCACTCTGCCTACAAGGTAGCCTGTCAGGTTACCTACATTAAAAACTCCTTTTGGGGCTGGGTATATGGCCTAGTGGCAAGAATGCTTGCCTCCTATACATGAAGCCCTGGGTGCGATTCCTCAGCACCACATATACAAAAAATGGCCAGAAGTGGCGCTGTGGCTCAAGTGGCAGAGTGCTAGCCTTGAGCAAAAAGAAGGCAGGGACAGTGCTCAGGCCCTGAGTTCAAGGCCCAGGACTAGCCAAAATAAATAAATAAATAAATAAATAAATAAATAAATAAATAAATAAATAAAAACTTCTTTTCCTTTGTATGTGACCATGTGTCTAGTGACTTTCTTGGGTAAGCCTTTCACCTATAATCCTAGTTACTCAGGAGGCTGAGATCCAAGGATTGAAGCTAGCCCCGGCAGAAAAGGCCCCGTGAGACTCTCATCTCCAATTAACCACTCAGACTGGAAGTGGCACTGTAGCTCAAATGGTAGAATGCTAGCCTTGAGACAAAGAGGCTCAGGGATAGCACCTAGGCTCTGAGTTCAAGCCCCACGACCAAAACAAACATACAAACAAAAAAAGAGTCTTTCCTGCCTGGGCTGGCTTTGAACCACAATCCTTAAGATTTCAGTCAAATCCTAAGTAGCTAGGATTACAGGCAAGAGCTACTGGCACCCAACTTAAATTCATTCTTGTGGGCTTTCCTACAACCACATAAAATTCAGAAATCAAATAGCGTTACAAGGCTGTATTCATGTATATGGCCCCCCCCCATACACACTCATGTATATATACATATATACATGCATATACACATGCATATCTTTAGCAGCTGTATAACCATTGCTCTTCAGTTTCCTCATTTGCTAAGGAAGAATTATGGTCTTCGCCCAGCTTGCCTCAGGGGTAGAGTGAAAATTGGATGGAATGGGAGGTTGACTGTGTTTTGTAAGCTCTGTAGCCCTAATTCAGAGGTCTGCCGTTGGCAGGGTGACACTGAAATGTCAGCACTGGGCAGGTTCCCAGGCTCTCCCTTCACTGTCCCGGTCATTTCTGGCAGAAGCCATTCTTTAGTAAACATGGCTTTCCTTATGGTAAACCCATCAGGAAGTGGCTAATAAGCAGAAACATGAGGAATGCTTCTCTGGGGCATCACATAATGAGGAAAAAGTAAGCTTTCTCCTCATTGTCAATTTCAGGAAAAAAAATGATGAATGAGGAAAAGAGCTCAGAAAATAAAGATGTTTCCACTAATAATTAAATATTTGTTTCATAGGAAGAGACTGCCGTGTGAACTTGAAGGGCAAATGAGAAAGACAGAAGGTAGAATCTGATAGATCCATTTTTATTTCGAATACCACACAGCTGTGGGGAGGCAAGCGCAGGAAAGCTAGGCTAGCAAGGACAGAAAAGTCCTCAGAACTAAAGTGCTCCAAAGGCAGAGTGCATCGGGGGATGGGAGCACTCTAATAATAGAGCAATTGAATGATTCCACACTTTCATAACGCCTCGTGGTCTTCATTTACATGACTGGATGATGTCTAGCTTTTGAAGGATAAATGGAAGAACAGCTAATAGCCTGGTGGTGTGTCTCAAGGGGTAGAACATCTGCCTTCAAAGCATGGGTTCAAACTCAGTACCACAAAGAAGAGGAAGGAAGGCAAAAGAAAGGAAGGAGAAGGAGAAAGAAGAAATTGCAGCTACCACCAGGGGTGGCTGACCAAAGGAAAAAAAATTACAAGACTTTCTCCCCCATCTTAACCAATAAAAATTATGGTGTGGTGATATATGTCAGTCATTGCAACTATGAGGAAATTGTAAATAGGAGGATAGAAGCCTAGACCAGCTCAGGCATGAACACCAGGCCCTATTTTAGAAAGAAATGAGCACAAAGGGATGGAGGGATGGCTCAACTGGTAAAGCACTCACACAACAAGTGTAGGACTCTGAGTTCAAACCCTGGTTTAAGAAGGAAGGAAGAAGGAAGGAAGGAAGGAAGGAAGGAAGGAAGGAAGGAAGGAAGGAAGGAAGGAAGGAAGGAAGGAGGGAGGGAGGGAGGGAGGGAGGGAGGGAGGGAGGGAGGGAGGGAGGGAGGGAGGGAAGGAGGGAAGGAGGGAAGGAGGGAAGGAGGGATAGGAGTAATTGTGCACCATACCCTGAGCCATGCTGCCTCCCTAGCACCCCCTGCTGCCTTCTTTGTACCAGTCCTAGGCTGCTCAAACCAACAACAACCTCCTGCAGCTGGCCTGACACACCCCATCAGCATCTTCCTGGCACAGCTGCACTGGAGACTCCCTGCCTCCAGGCTCCAGAAAGGAAATGGAGATGGAATATCACGGTGTGGTGTTAACTGAGAATCTGGTGTGGACAGTGTTGCCTCAGAGGGAAAGGGGGCTCCCTGTCCAGAATTCCAGGAGGGGGGGCCAGCAGGGATGGGCATGCTGGCCCTGAGAGACAGGAAGGTGAAAAGGGCAGGCTAAAACTGACCAGATGTTTATTGCGGCTTGAGGGGCTGGGAGTTCCCTTGTTCCAGGGAGGCTTTTTCTCCTGCTTTGAGGAGAATCATTCTATTTCATAAAAGCATTCCGTTTCAGAAAATCAGCTATTAATACCTCAAGGCTGTGTATAAGTTTTCCTTCACTGAAGGCCTTTGTTAATTGGAATACAGGAAAGAGCTCATTTCCTAGAGTCCTGATGCATGGAAGAAGTGATGGGGAGTTTCATGCTTTCTGGCCAAGTAAGCAGATTGGTGTACTAGCTAGAACTAGCCAGAAGATGGAAAACCCAGGTACCAGGAAAAGAGGTTTAATTTCTGGCTGTGCTCCTCTCCAGACCCCAGGCCTTGCTTCTCATCTGTAAAGGCTCTGGTGGCCCCAATGTTCTCTGAACATGTTCCCACGATTCTATTTGAGAGAGATGCTTAGATTCCAGTTGGAGGCATAATGGGGTGACAAGGCCACAGGAGGGAAGCAGACTGTGGGTGCTCCATCAACCCCTATCAGCATATCTGACTCTAGCAGGCAGAGATGGCTGACCACAGCCATAATAACTTGAGGAAAGCTTAGGGAATTAAACAACTGCCATGTCTTGTTCTCTGAGCATACAGGATGCCAGGATGTGGAAAGAAGTTTGAGGATACCTAGTGGTAGCTTTTGCCCGACACCCAAAGGCAAAAGAGAATGACATGGATTGCTTTTCACCTCTAGCCAGTTACCCACCCAGCTCGACAATGCGGGATGACACAGGCTGGCTGGCAGTTTAGAGAAAAAGAAGAGGGATAATGTGAGTGAAAAAAGACAGTGATTCATGGAAGGACTGAGAGAATGAGCTAGAAAGGTCAGAGGAATAATAGATCGTATAATCCTGGACTACGGAAAGCAGGCTGATACAGGGAAAGAAAATCATTGAGGGAAGTCAGGAAACATAGTTTCTGTGTTCTTCCTTTACAAACAAAGAAATCTGGAGAAAGTAAAAAAAAATATCAACTGGAGGAGGTAAGACTACTTAGGTTTCTCTTTATCAGGAATTCTTTTTCTCCATGGAGAAGGCAGCACAGGAATGATTTTAGTCCTTTTTACAGAAAGAAATTCTCAAGAGTAAAGCCAAGCCCAGCACTGGTGTTTCATGCCTGTAATCCTAGCTACTCAGGAGCTGAGTGAGCTTTACCATTCAGAGCCAGTCCAGGCAGGTGATTCCAAGACTCTTATCCCTGTAAAGATATTCTCACATTTGTTCTAGAACTAGGGGTAAGGGAAGAAGAGAGCTCTGCTTGCAGCTGCTTCTTCAGGAGCGTCTGAATGTGGACTGTGTCCTTAGTGTTCTGTTATCTCCACTGCCACAGAGTGCGTGGCATAGTGAAATTAAAGAGTCCACATACATCCTTCAAATCATCACACAAGTATTCCTGCCGACTGAGGTGAACCTGTGTAAGCGTGTGCACACACAAAGCAGGCTTGAAATACAAGGATGATTGTTGGGGTACATATAGTGTGGGAGGAGGGATTCTCTCTCTCTCTTTAAAGGAATCCCAAACAGACCTCTGAGAGGTTGTTTTCTAAGACTCCAGCCAGGATTATGAAAGCAGCCCCCCCCACCCCTGTGCATGGCCCTACCCAGTCTCACGTGGCCACATCTTCCTTCTCCCCACACAGGGCTGGCTCCCCAGTATATAAACCTCTGAGGGGCTCAGGCAGGAGCCAGCAGGCCCACCCATCTAGACCCCTTGCAGCACAGCAGTGTTTTCCAGAGGAAGCCCGGCCTCAGCAGCCTCTGCACTGAGGTCCTTCTGTGTGCATTGCCACAGCTGCACACCCACCATGCCAGCTGCCCAGCTGCTGCTTCTGGCCTGCCTCGTGTGGGGGACGGGGGCCAGGACAGCCCAGCTCCGTAAAGCCAATGATCGGAGCGGCCGATGCCAGTACACCTTCACTGTGGCCAGTCCCAATGAAGCCAGCTGTCCCGAGCAGGGTCAGGCCATGTTGGCCATCCAGGACCTACAGAGGGACAGCAGCACCCAGCGCACAGACCTGGATGCCGCCAAAGCTCGACTCAGCTCCCTGGAGAATCTTCTCCACCGTCTGATGTTAGGCCAGGGTGCTGGGCCCCCAGAGGCCCAGGAGGGGCTGCAGACAGAACTGGACACTCTGAGGACAGAGCGGGAGCAGCTGGAGACCCAGACCAGGGATCTAGAGGTGGCCTACAGCAACCTCCTCCGAGACAAAACGCTTCTGGAAGAGGAGAAGAGGCGACTGGAGCAAGAGAACGAGGATCTGGCCAGGAGGCTGGCGAGCAGCAGTCAGGAGGCAGCCAGGCTGAGAAGGGGGCAGTGCCCCCGCGCCCAGGAGTCCTCCCAGGACATGCTGCCTGGCTCCAGGGAAGGTAAGAAAGCCGGTGGAGGCTGTGCCTGGCCCAGCAGGTAAGCTGTTCATGGTGACCTGGTACAGGCACACGGGACTCCCCACCACCCCCTGCCTTTCCTTCCTCCCAGAGCTACCCTTCTAGGACATGGCTGCTGTGTTGAGAGCAGAGCCAATGCTTTCTCATATTTCTAGTGATTCAGCTCCTGAGAGCTTTTTAAGATCAGTGACATCCAGTTCTTGTGCCCATCCATGCTATTTCAGCCCGCACCAAAAAAAAAAAAATTACAGGGGCCAGGTAGGGGTATATGAACAGAATAAGAACAATAGAAAGCTGCCAACTATCCTTTCTGGAAAACTATGCTCTTAAATCTTTAGTCAGAATGATGACTCCTACCTTTTGGTGGTAAAATAACTTCAATTTGTGAGATGACAAAAGGCTTAAGAAATCAAAAATAAGTAGGTTTTGCTTTTTTTATTTTTTAAACATCCTACTTTGGTAAAATATGTTGCTTTGAGAGCCTCCACTTTGATTTCCCCAGACAACTTTGTGAGGTGGAGTTTCCTCACTGAGAGGCTCTGCTGTCCATCCCAACACTCCCATACTGATGATGGATGAATTGGAGCTCTGTGAGTGTGTGTGTGAGTGTGTGTGTGTGTTAGAAGACAAAACACAGTTTTCCAATTGGCTGGAAGATAGTCTTTTTGCATAATGTGCTCCCCAAAATTCACTGCTCAATACGTTTTCTATTTTTTCTTATTTCATGAGAAAATAGCAAGTAAATTTGGTTGTAATAATAAATCTGCACTCTTTCTAGATAGTAGTGTCAAGAAAGAAAGAAAAAGAGCTACAGCCAGGCACCAGTGGCTCCTGCCTGTAATTCTAGGTACTCATACTCTGGAGACTAAAGGTCTGAGGATCAAGATTTGAAGCCAGCCTAGGCAGGAAAGTCCATGAAACTTTTATCCGCAATCAACCACCAAAAAGCTGGAAGCAGGGCTGTGGCTCTAATGATAAAGTGCTACCCTTGGACAAATAAGCTTAGTGACAGCACCCAGGCCCTGAATTCAAGCTCGAGGACCAAAAAAGAGTGAGTGTGTTATATGTCAGTGATAGATAACTTGCCTGCCATGAGCAAGTCCTGGGTTTAATTCCTAGCACTATAGAAATAAAAGGAAAGGACCTTGCTCTAGGTTAAGGGAGACTAAGAGACAGGGTAACCAAATGGAATGAGTGATCCTTGAATGGCTCCTTCATGGAGGTAGAGCATGTTATAAGGGAAAAGTTTGGGATAACTGAGGAGATTTGAACATAGATTGCACATTACATGACATGCTGTCATGTAATTTTCCATTTGAGGAGTGAGATAACAGCATTATAATTATAAAGGAAAATATCCTTGCTCTAAGAAGACACATGCTCAAGTACTTAAGGTTGAGGTATCAAGATGTTTGCAACATGTTTCCAACCATTCCAGCAAAGAATAAATATAGAGAGAATGGGAAGAAGAAAGGAAAAAAAGCACATAACAACATAAGAATGCTGGTGAAGTGAATAGTACATGGGGTTCATTATCTTAGCTTTTTTATTTCTATAGGCCTGGGGGGTATATTATCATAATTTTCTTTCAATGTTTCTGTGGACTTGAAGATCTCCAAAATAATACAATGAGAAAACTATTTTTGTTTGTTTTTTTGCCAGTCCTGAGGCTTGAACTCAGGGCCTGAGCACTGTCCCTGGCTTCTTTTTGCTCAAGGCTAGCACTCTACCACTTGAGCCACAGCTCCACTTTCAGCTTTTTCTATATATGTGGTGCTGAGGAATCGAACCCAGGGCTTCATGTATATGAGGCAAGCACTTTTACCACTAGGCCATATTCCCAACCCCGAGAAAACTATTTTTTTTAAAAAAGGTTTCTCCATGGAAGACAAGATCTGAATATGTGTGAAGCTAAATATCTAAAGTCAATGCCTGGGTATGGCCTAGGGCAAATGAATTCTGCACCTTTTTCTCTATCCCTAATATGACAAAAGAAAATCCCTGCTGTAATTTTTGTGGGATTCAAACAAAATAACTATATGGTATAAAAGATTAAAAAGCAAGCAAGCAAACAAACAAACAAAAACACCGGGTGCCAGTGGCTCACGCCTGTAATCCTAGTTACTCAGTAGGCTGAGATCTGAGAAGCCAGGTTCGAAGCCAGCCCAGGCAGGAAAATCTGTGAGACTCTAATCTTCAGATAACCACCAGAAAACTGGAAGTGGCGGTGTGGCTCAAAGTGGCAGAGCACTAGCCTTGAGCTGAAAAGCTCCGGGACAGCACACAGGCCCAGAATTCAAGCCCTGTAACTGAGAAAACAAACAACAAAAAACATCTATGTTGTTGGAATGAATTGAAAGAGATCCAGTGCTGAATTTCTCCATCAAGAAAAGTGAGCACAGTCCTGGGGATTTAATTGTAGAGCTAAGAGTTGAACTTGAGTCTGTGAGAGCAAATGAGAGTTTGTTATTATTAATACAAGTAGTATGAGGCATTATCATATAGACAGTTGGCTGAAAGAACTACACTGTCAATGTGTATGTGTGTGTGTGAGAGAGAGAGAGACAGAGACAGAGACAGAAACAGAGACAGAGACGGGTAGAGAGAGAGCAAATAGAGGCAAGATTTTGCCTTTTTATGGTCATGTGGTCATTTAACACATCTTTGAGAATTTATTAGATTTTCTAATTTAATTTTACTATCCTTTCCAGCTGCTCTAGTTTGGAAATAGGGCAACAGCCTATTATAATGAACTCCAAAGTTGGAATTTCTTTTCTAGTATTGAATTGTTTTATGCAGGAAATTGCATGAATTCAGGACTGGAAAGGGATAAAGCATCCAATAATCGCATCTCATTTTTTCTTTTTTTTTCTTGTTAGAAAGTTTTATTTTTTATTTATCTTTAGTTTTTAATTTTTTTTCATATTTATTGTCAAAGTGATGTACAGAGAGGTTGTAGTTTCATACATAGGCTTTGGGTACATTTCTTGTACTGTTCGTTACCTCCTCCCTCATTCCCCCTCCCCCCTCCCCGTGTCTCATTTTTTCAAATGTGGAAACTGAGACCCAGAAAAGCTACTCAACTTACCCTGGGCCACCTACCCAATTGCAGGCAGAGCTTGAGCGAGAATTCTGTCCTCTTCCCCCGAGAGTCACTGACCACGAGGACCCCGCCCACGCCTGGTGTTAGTGGTCCTAACAGTCAGAAAAACATAGAAATGCTTGGAACAAAGATGGATGCCATGGTTTGGGATTTGGGAATCAGAAGTGCTGTGAGGGCCTGGAATTTAAAAGTGAAAGGAATGACAAAAGCTGAAATCTAGGGTTCAAGTGGGAGAGTATCTGCCTAACTAAAAAAACAAAAACACAAAAGGAAACGTGAGTGTGGATTGTTTAAAGTGAAGTTTAGCAAAGAAGGAAAGTCTGAGAGGACACACTTCTCATCTCGCCTCTAGCTTTAGTTTTCATCACTACTTTTTATCATGTGATTATTTCATGAAAAAAAAGTCTTGGGATAGAAGTCATTTGTTTATATAACTATATACCTAAATATATGACAGAAAACAGAGAAGCAGACAGACACACATACACACACACGCCCAAACTAGGGAAACATAAAATTTTCTCTAAAGATAAATTGCAGTTGAGAAGATAAGGCCCAGTGTTCTTCACTGGTTAGCCTCTGCTTCTGTTTAGGTTCTCCCCATAGAACAGAACCTAGGACCATGGTGGTTTAGTTGGGTCATGGCCCCCACAGAAGAAAAACAGGGGACAAGGAAGAGTGATTCAGGGAAGGAACACACGGGTCACCACAGTGGACAACAGAAGCTCAATCCCTTAGCCCCAGACCTCCTGTGGAGAGGATGACAGAAGGCGGAGGAGGGGAGAGCCTCTCATCCCATGAGATAGTTGATTCATGGTACCTGAATGTGGGCCATGTTGGTTCTGGCAGATACAGACCAGGCAGAGAAGCAGAGTTTGGGTTGCTGAAGTGAAGGCCCTGCAGGTGACACCTGTGAAAGGCAGATAGCCTAAGCAACAGCTGGGAAAAGGTGGGCTGGCTGAGGGGTGAACATCAGAGGTGTGCTGACACCCCAGGACCAGGACATGGACCTCTTGTAGGCATGATTATGCAGATTATAAGTACCCAGGATACAGAGGCTGCATACTAAATGAATCATAACTACCAAGGGCTTCTTCCTGAGTTCATTGCAGGTCTAAGATACTATTCATGACAGAAACGCCAACATGTACACACTGCTTCTATCAGACATGCTGCCAAGGACAGTTCTCATGGACAGTTCTCAGATGCTCTGACAACTTGTAAATAGGTTATAATGACACTCTTCTCATTCCTCATTCTCTTCCTGCAAAGAGAATTGACTAAAGGTTCAAACAGTAGTAGAAGAT
Organism: Perognathus longimembris pacificus; assembly: GCF_023159225.1. Lineage (NCBI taxonomy): Eukaryota > Metazoa > Chordata > Mammalia > Rodentia > Heteromyidae > Perognathus > Perognathus longimembris. The sequence continues at coordinate 28,380,998 of NC_063171.1, forward strand.
AAATACAAAAACTTTTACAGTGTCACTTGCATGCAAATAGAGGTTAGGGCTGAACAGGTATGAAGTTGCCAACATTTTCTAACAGATATGAACTTCTGAGCCACAGAATGACTTAATTTTAATATTAAGAACCCAAGCAAAAAAAAATTTTTTTTTTTTTGGCCAGTCCTGGGCCTTGGACTCAGGGCCTGAGCACTGTCCCTGGCTTCTTTTTGCTCAAGGCTAGCACTCTGCCACTTGAGCCACAGCGCCACTTCTGGCCATTTTCTGTATATGTGGTGAGGGGAATCGAACCCAGGGCCTCATGTATATGAGGTAGGCACTCTTGCCACTAGGCCATATCCCCAGCCCCCAAGCAAAATTTTTTAAAGCCCTAAATTTCTTAACTATCCAGCCTATTACAGTCAATGATTTTGCAGTCTCTCTTATAGCATTCCCTCTACACTCAGAACAGAATGGATTTTGAAACATTCCAGAGAAATCTGAGCTTGGATACCTCATTACAAAGGAGCATTTCTCTAACAGTTTCTTATGCAATCCTCGGAATAGAATAGGACGGCTCAGGGAGATTGAATCACTCAGCCAGAAGATGGTAGGACTGAATTTAGGGAGTTACAACTTCTGGCTTGCAGATCCACGCCTTGCCTTGGGTCTTCTTGCCAGATGGCTCTACTCTGAGGGCTGAATAGGGCCAGATGTGCCTGGCTGACAGATCCAAGCAGCAGCCACTAGGCTCCAGTGGGCTCTTAACCCAACCATCCCATCTGCCAAGTGGGAATGGCCTTGTGTTCATTCTGGAAGCCAGTCCCTCATGTTATGCTTTACTGTGGTTCTTGGTTAACCCCCCCCCCGCAGGGTGTGGCTCCTGAAAAGAGCAAGGAGCCAAGATGAGCTGTTCTGAGCTCAGCCCCGGGGGTGAGGTAAAATCCACCAAGGACTGAGCTACTCTGCAAAGCCTCTGGCAGTAGGAGGCAGAAGCCACACAGTGGGTTCAACCGGGGAGTTTCACACAGAGAAACATTAAGCATCATCAAAGAGCAAGTGCAAGATGTAGGAGGAGCAAAAGGAAGGAAAGGGTCCAGACCTTGAAGTAGGGAGCGTTCAGCCCATCTGAGAGCAGGAAAGGTGGCTGACCAACCTGTGCCTGAGCAGCTCTGCAGCTGTAGCGAGCCCTTCCAAGTGTAGGGGTGGGGGGAGAGGGCACAGTGACAGTCATGAGCAGATGGGGCTGGTGGTCTTTAGATCACTGGGGCCCCTAGACAAGGATTCCAGTCTACTTGTTGAGAGGGCTGTAGAGGTGACAGGGCACCATGTCCTGGTGGGGGCAGGCTCCACTGGTCATCCTCACAGGCACTCTCCTGACCAGGCAGCAGGACGTTCCACACACAGAAATAGTTCAGCATGCTCACTCAGAGAGAGGTACCATAAGCCAGGTTCTGGTGGTACATGCATAATTCCAGCTACATGGGAGGCTGAGATCTAAAGAGTGTGATTCGAAGCCATCCTGATCAGGAAAAGTCCATGAGACTCTTGTCTCCAATTAACCACCAAGAAGCTGCAAGTAAAGCTATGGCTCAACTGGTAGAGCACTAGCCTTGAGCAAAAACAAAAACAAAAACAAAATGCTCAGGGACAGTGCCCAGGCCCCGAGTTCAAGCTCTAGGGCTGACATATACACCATAAAAAAGAGGAGTAACTTATTTTTCAGAGGGCTTGCTTATTTGCAATAGAGCCTTGGCCTCTGAGAGCCAGTACATGTATTGGGACTGACCTAACAGTATCAGCACACCATGAAAAGCTTCACAATCTTCAAGGCTTTGGAAAACATGAGTTCAATTCCCAGCCCCACCACTTACTAGTTGTGTGATCTTGGGAAAGTTACTTACTCGTGTAAACCTTACTTTCCTTATTTGCAAATGAGGATTAGTGTTCCCTTTCAGGATCGAGAAGCCCTTGGTCCCGTGCCTGACTCATAGTAAGCAATAATTAAATTTCATTAGGTGCAGACTGCAGTCCAAAGCCTTGTTCTATTTCTCTAATGGCCACATAATATATTCATAAAGTCTTCAAATATGGCAAGAACTCTCTATATTCCTCTCTTTTTCTGTCTTTTACACACACACACACACACACACACACACACACACACACACACACAAACTTCGTTCTTAGTATCTCAGAGCTAGTACTTTAGCTACCATCAGGAAGTTATCTGTGAACAAACATGTCAAACATTTTTTTTTTTGCTGGTCCTGGGGCTTGGACTCAGGGCCTTAGCACTGTCCCTGGCTTCTTTTTGCTCAAGGCTAGCACTCTACCATGTGAGCCACAGCACCACTTCCAGTCTTTTCTGTTTATGTGGTGCTGAGGAATCGAACCCAGGGCTTCATACATGCAAGGCAAGTACTCTACTGCTAAGCCACATTCCCAACCCCAATTCTGCCTCTTTTGTTGAATACAGTTTCTCCATGGAATCTAGACACTCTGGCTTTCCAGGAACTGAAGTCTGAGTTAACGGAGGTTCCTGCTTCCCAAATCTTGAAGGAGAGTACATCTGGACAGCCCAGGAGTGAAGAGGGAAGCAATGGTAAGAAGTTAGATTTCTTCCATTTTAAGCCTCCATGGTCCTTGTCTGTGTCTTATTGTGTGTCTGGAGTTGGGATAGCATGAATGGCAGCCATCTTTGGGATCAGAGGAGGGGTAGAGGGAGAGAGGACCAGAACTTCCCCTTCAGCCTCCACTAGGGAAGCTCTGCTGGCTATCAGCCTTGCCCCAGAAAAGCCCTGTATTTTATCACCCACCCTTAGAGAGCTGGGCTACACTGTGGAGAGGGGAGATATATGAGAGATGCAGTGTGTGTGTGTGTGTGTGTGAGAGAGAGAGAGAGAGAGAGAGGGAGAGAGAGAGAGAGACAGAGACAGAGAGAGCAAGAGAGAGAGAGCACACGCTGATACTGGGACTCATACCCAGGGTCTGAATTCTGTCCTAGGCATTTCACTCAAGACTGGTATTCCACTGCTTGAGCCACAGCTCCACTTCTGGCTTTTTGGTGGGTAATTAGAGATAGTCTGCTGGCTTTGAGCTGTGATCCTCAGAGCTCAGCCTCCTGAGTAGTCAGGATTATATATTGAGCCACTGACACATTTTTACTTCCTTAATCGTTGCATTGAATTAACGACCCATGAAAAGTTACATTTTTCAGTTGCTCCTTCATATCTTTACCTCCAGTCTGGGTACATACTACATACCATCATAGCACAGTTGTTATTAAAGGAAAGTAGAGTTTTCCCTTCTTCAAAGTGTTCCCTAAAAGAAGACTACTTTTGAAAACTGTGGACTGTCCATGCTATTGACAATTGCGGCTGGTATGGAAGAACCTACCTAGGGATGAAGGTTGTAAGATGCTTATATTATGACTGTGAGTTATGAACAGCAATGGGAGTTCATCTTCTATGAGGACTTTGCAAGTGTCCACTAAAGCATAGTTTTGATTCAACTAGATGTAAAATTTTTGACCATTTCTTCATGACATTTAAACATATTAAAGTTCATTGTGATGAAGTGAGGCATAAAATATATGGCCCACTAGGGCTTTAAAAAACTTTGTTGTGGGGCTAGGAATATGGCTTAGCAGTAGACTGCTTGCCTTGCAAGCATGAAGCTCTGGGTTCGATTCCTCAGCACCACATAAACAGAAAAAGCCAGAAGTGGCGCTGTGGCTCAAGTGGTAGAGGGCTAGCCTTGAACAAAAGAGGCCAGGGACAGTGCTCAGGCCCTGAGTTCAAGCAAAAAACAAAACAAAAAAACCTTTGTACAGAAATTATTCTTAGAATGAATTGAATTTTGCTTTTCTTTGTATTTTTATTTTTTGGCAGGTGTGAGGTTTGAACTCAGTGCCTGGGCGCTGTCCTTGAGCTCTTCAAGGCTAGTGCTCTGCCACTTGAGCTACAGCACCATTCCTAGTGTCCTCTTGGTTAACTGGAGATAAGAGTCTCACAGACTTTCCTCCCTGGGTTGGCTTCAAACTGTGATCCTCAGATCTCAGCCTCCTGAGTAGCTAGGATTACAGGCATGAGCCACCAGCATTTTATTTTATTTATTGCAATACTGGAGATTGAATTCACAAGCTTGCTCTTGGTAACAATCTCACTAATTTTGAGCTGGGCTCAAACTCATGATTCTCCTGCTTCAGTCTCCCAAATAGCTGGAATTGCAAGTATGCACAAACACACCCAGCTGATGCCCCCTCCCTCTTGTCTCTATGTATTTGTCTCTGTCTCTCTCTATTTCTCTTTTCAGGTAGGTGCTCTATTGCTTGAACTATATCCCAAACTCCTTTCCTTTGCCTTTGTTATTCTCTTCATGGGGTCTACTCTACCACCAAGCCACATTCTCAGCCCCAATTTTTCTGTTTTAATAACAAAATAAATCAAGACTCCAAAGCCATAAAAAATAATCTAATGAACACATGAGTCCCTACCAGACTCAAGTACAAATACAGTTGAAACCACCTACACAGCTTTTTTTCTTACAACTCTTGCAAAATAATTCCATTCATATCACAGTTGGAACACATACACTTATTGGACATTTCCTCTATAGTCCTTAACATGTCTAATTATGTGTAAAATGTATAACCACCCCATGGACCCCCCAACACTTCCCCCTTTGTAAATAAGAAAAGCAAGGCATATAGAGAGCTAAGTACCTTCTTGAAAGTCATACAGTTGGTGGGTATCAGGGTCTGCATTTAAATGCAGACAGTGCATCCACAGGACCCTTACTTCTACCTGCTTTGCTCTGCCACCACACTGAAAAGGAGTATGGCTATGTGGTGTTTTGATTCACCAGGCTGTGGAGCGCTCACTTGGGTAGGAGAGCCTGTCACTCTGAGGACAGCTGAAATGATCACCGGCAAGTACGGCGTGTGGATGAGAGACCCCAAGCCTGCCCACCCCTCCACCCAGGAAACCACCTGGAGAATAGACACGGTGGGCACGGACATCCGTCAAGTGTTTGAGTACAGCCTCATCAGCCAGTTTGAGCAGGGTTACCCTTCAAAGGTGTATGTGCTGCCCCGGCCGCTGGAAAGCACTGGGGCTGTGGTATACGGGGGGAGCCTGTATTTCCAGGGGGCTGACTCCAGAACCGTGTTCAGATACGAGCTGAGCACAGAGATGGTGAAGGCGGAGAAGGAAATCCCTGGAGCTGGCTACCATGGACAGTTCCCGTATTCTTGGGGTGGCTACACAGACATTGACCTGGCTGTGGATGAGGTGGGCCTCTGGGTCATCTACAGCACCGAGGATGCCAAAGGTGCCATTGTCCTCTCCAGATTGAACCCAGAGAACCTGAAACTTGAACGCACCTGGGAGACGAACATCCGCAAGCAGTCAGTGGCCAATGCCTTTGTCATCTGTGGCACACTGTACACTGTCAGCAGCTACTCCTCCACCGACGCGACTGTCAACTTTGCCTATGACACAGGCACAGGGAGCAGCAAGACCCTGAGCATCCCGTTCAAGAACCGCTACAAGTACAGCAGCATGATTGACTACAACCCCCGGGAGAGGAAGCTCTTTGCTTGGGACAACTTCAACATGGTCACCTATGACATCAAGCTCTCCCAGGATGGGAAAAGCCCCTAGGGCTGGCCACACATGCAAGAGGAGGTGGTGCTTGGGGCCAGCCAGGCCCAGCAGCAGCATTCTGTGTCTTACACTTTCATTCATGCAAGACAGTGTGTGGGGCCACCATCTGAGGATGTAATCTGACAGTTGAGACCATTTCCTATGATTAGAGGTTCTTTTCTTCTGTCAGCTTTTTAAAGGAATGCTTCTGTCAGCTTTTTAAAGGAATGCTTATTAAAAATAGTTCAAGTTTTCTGGCAATGTGGGACAAAAGCTCTATGCTATGGTAGTTTCTCCATAAAACTATTGCTCTTGAAAATCATATGGCTACCATAAATCATAACTAGAAGCAACACTTCTAAAAGGAAGAGGAAGAGCTCTTGGTGGCCTGAACTGAAGAACTGAATTTACTATAACTGGTTTTTAATGCTTCACACCATAGAATTCAGTTGGGTATTATATAATCCTTTGCCCTGTGAAATAAAGTTATCTTACACAATATTGTCTTCTTTGAGCTTTCTTTAAATCTTGGCTTAAGAGTGCAGACCCCAGCCATCAGGAAAATTCCTTTGGGTTGAGTGATGATTGCAAGATGTTAAAGGTATGTATCTCTCTCTCTCTCTCTCTCTCTCTCTCTCTCTCTCTGTGTGTGTGTGTGTGTGTGTGTGTGTGTGTGTGTGTGTGTAACTGAGGGGTTTGGGCCTGGTTTTGAGGTTTCATTCACTGTAACACTAGAAAAAAGGGATCCACAACTTTCCACTTCCATCTCTTGTTGTTCTTCGTCTTCCTTGCATCTTTTTGTCTCTGTCTCTAAAATCACCCTCCCTTCTTCCTAGATCTACTTCAGGTCTTACCTGCTTTCATGAGCACCAATTTCCCAAGCCAATATTAGGTGAACAAATGTGCATTTTCCAAAATTTTAAATACATTTTTTTTTACCATCTTGACCATTTGGACCATCTGGACCACAGTTCCATGTTATTAAATGGTTTTATGTAACAATTGCCACCATCTTATCTGCAGAACTGATTCTTTCTTATAAAATTGAAATTCTATGCTGAGCTCCTTTGGTATACACCTGTAATCCTAGCTTCTCAAGAGGCTGAGATCTGAAGAAAGTCCCTCAGATTCCTATCTTCAATTAATCCCCAAAAGAAAAAAAAATCCACAAGTGGAGCTGTGGGCAAGTGGCAGAGCACTAGATTTAAGCAATAAAAGCTCAGGGACAGAGCCTTGGTCCTGAATTCAAGCCCCAGGACCAGCACTAAAACGAATAAAAACAAACAATAAAACAAAACAACAAAAACAAACCCCGAACATCTACAATCATTAAATGATAATCTTCTTCTTCCACTCCCTCTAGCATTGTTTTTAAAGAACTGACTGCAATTTCCTTCTTGGTTATGTCTTGTGCTAGTTCACTTTACCTTGGAAATTCAGTTTGGACTCTATTCCATCTGGGTGCTCTCAGTCAATTGGAATGTTTTTTGTTTTTTGTTTTTGTCAGTCCTGGGCCTTGAACTCAGGGCCTGAGCACTCAGGGCCTGGCTTCCTTTTGCTCAAGGCTACCACTCTACCACTTGAGCCACAGCATCACGTCTGGCCATTTTCTATATATGTGGTGCTGAGGAATCGAACTTAGGGCTTCATGTATATGAGGCAAGCACTCTTGCCACTATGTCATATTCCCAGCCCTCAATTGGAGTTTTTGGTCTCTCTCATTCTCCTTGAGGTGACATCTGGGTTTGATATGCAGATGGGGAAAAACCTCTGGCACCAAAGGGGATGGATCCAGGCAGAGTTGCTTACTCCTGGTTTTAGCCTCAGAGCAGAGTCCAACATTTGCTACAGACACCCATGTCCCCATCGCCAGCTCCAGGTCAAGCATCCCCTGACTGCTTATGGCGGAACCTCTCAGATCTGTTGCTTTTTTCCAGCCTGTTGTATATCCCCAAGAATATGAGGACATTTCAGGAGTTACAAATCAGAATCCTTGTAAAGCCCCATAGGATCGACCTCCTGTCCCCACCTCTGTGGTTTTATCTTCTGGTTTGCTCTCCTCCAGCCATGCTTTTGCCTTCAGACTTTTTGCATTGGCTCTTCCCTCTGATACCTCCTCCCACATCATGCCCACATTCTTAAGTCCAATGCTGCCTTCAAGTCTTTGCTCAAACTTTACCTTCCTAAAGAGGCCTCCTCAGGCTTCCCTACTTAGAATTGCAACCAACCTGATGCTTCCTGGGGCACCTCTAATCTGCCTCCTCCTGTTATATTATTTTAAACATTTCTTACCCATTATATAGTCATCACTTCCCATCATATAATTTGTGTTTAGTTTCTATATAATTTTTGCTAGTTTCCCGCCCCCCACTGGAATGTGTTCCATATGAAAAAATATTCCTCAAATTGTAGTTGCTTCCCATAGTAGGTACTCAATGGAACCCAGAGACCAAATATTATATGAGTGAGCAGAAAGGACATCCTGGAACTTAAAGACCAAAGTAGGCCACATTTCTGATACCTTCAAACCAATAGGAGGAGCCCTCAAGTCTTTATAAGGCACCCAAGAAATACAGTTCTCTCCACTAAATCATCCTGTGCCTTTTCAGGGCATCATTTTTCTTCTTTTTTTTTTGGCCAGTCCTGGGCCTTGGACTCAGGGCCTGAGCACTGTCCCTGGCTTCTTCCTGCTCAAGGCTAGCACTCTGCCACTTGAGCCACAGCGCCGCTTCTGGCCATTTTCTGTATATGTGGTGCTGGGGAATCGAACCTAGGGCCTCGTGTATTCGAGGCAGGCACTCTTGCCACTAGGCCATATCCCCAGCCCCATTTTTCTTCTTAAAGTGTTTGAAAATCACTTCAACTTCCTACAAGTAAATTTTGAAAACACAAATGGGCCACTACAACAGTAGTATCCTGGGCAGAGACGTCAACCATGCTCCTCAGGGGTCTCTGAACTTGAGATATTGAGAGCTAATGTCACAGATGCCTAGACTTTTTACTGAGTCAGAGTTAACAACAAATAATCAGGCCCAGTATATATATGTATTTTTTAAAATTCAAATAACTACCACAAGTGTTCTATAGAATAACATGTATATGTGTGTGTGTGTATGTGTGTGTATACATACACACACACATATAAACTTGGCTTGAAAACTCAAAATCCGCGTATGTACATTAGTGAGGATAAAGTGTTCCATGGCCATCCTAGAAGGAAAGAAAAAGAGAAAGGAATAAAAATATGTAAGATGGTCTTCAAAAATTAAGCCCCCAAATTTCACTAAGCCTAGTGCTTTATGTAATTTACATTGTACTTGCTTGTGAGTCTGTGGAATCCTATGCTGGAGAAGGAGGGGGTGCAGGAGGTGTGGTGGAGTAGGCCTCACTGGGCGAAATCTCTTGTTCAGTGGCCAGATAGAAGGATAGTTCCCTTACTTCATTACTTTGCATGGTAATCAGCTCTTCTCTAGAAAGAAAGACACACATTAAATTCTGGTTAAATAGAAACATGATACAGGGCGGGGAATATGGCCTAGTGGCAAGAGCACTTGCCTCGTATACATGAAGCCCTGGGTTCGATTCCCCAGCACCACATATGTAGAAAATGGCCAGAAGTAGTGCTGTGGCTCAAGTGGCAGATTGCTAGCCTTAAGCAAAAAGAAGCCAGAGACAGTGCTTAGGCCCTGAGTCCAAGGCCCAGAACTGGCAAAAAAAAACCAACAACACAAACACAAAAACATGATACACATGCTGCCACACATGCAGCCTCATGCTGGTGGGTCATACCTTTATTTCTGCCTGCTCAGAGGAGTCTAAGATATAGAAGATAGTGGTCTGAGGCCAGCCTGGGCAGAAAAATCCTCAAGACTCTCTCTCCAAACAATGACCAGCAAAAAGCATTGGTAGAGGTGTGGCTTAAATGGTAGAGTGCCAGCCTAGCAAGCACAGGGTCTTGAGTTCAAACCCCACTACTAACAAAACAGGAAAGAAAAAGAGAAATGAAGGGAGGAAGAAACACTTAGATACCAACAATGAAAGAGGACCACTTTAAAAAAAACAGAAAACATTTGTGGATTTATTGTTAAGACAGCGTCTCACTATATAGCTCAAGCTGGCCTTGAACTGTTGTCCAGACTGGTCCAGACCAGACTGGTCAAGAACTTGCAAACATCCAGCCTTAGTCTCCCAGGTTCTGGGGGAATACTATTAAACACTTAATCGCTCCTCTACCTACATTTATAGAGTTCTTCCCTTGCAAAACTGACTCCAATTATGTGTCAGCTCTTTCCAGAGGGAAATCAATTGTCTTCAATGAAGCCAGTGTTGTTGGAGCTCATGTTCTGCATCCTCACAGATGCAGGGGTGGTGGTGGTGGAGGTGGTGCTGTTTACAACAAGCAATCCTCCCACAATTTGGTTCTCTCCATCCTTACCAATTAGTTCTCTGCCAACTTCAGCTGACATCTATCTCAAGATTTCATTTATATTACAGCTATTCACAAGGCCAATCCAATCTTAGACTTAGTTCATACTTATTTTCGTCCTGACTTTTCTTCTTCTCCTTGAAGACCAGGACTTGGCTATCCTGCTGAGGGATGGGCACAACCTGCCTTTGAGGGACTGGGATTCACATGTCAAGCTATTACAGATTCAGATTTACTATGTTACAGGTTCTAAAGAATATCTCTAAACTAGGGACTAACTGCATATAGATTTTCAAACATGTCCAATAGCCATAAGTCTTACGTCCTTCAGCTGAGAATCTGAGACAGAAGGTATTTTTTTCCCCCAGGATATGGGGTCAGTAAATGGCAAAACTAGGATCTAATCTAGTCTGGCTGTAAATTTCCTGTTGCCATCTTACGATAAGAGCTGATTCCTTCATACCATTGAGAAGACATGAGCTCATGAGGCAGTGTTACTTGGTGGCTAGAGGAGGCCAGAGAATTGTGTATTTCTCCTTTTGGGTGGATACTCTGACCACAGCCTCTTGGAAACAATGTGCCCTCATGGTCTATGTAATGGAGTCCTCCCCCCCCCCCCAAGGGAGGGGACCACAATGGAATGGGGTCCGAGGGTGGGGGATTCCCCATCCCTCCAAGAGTCCACCACTCAGAGATAGTCTCAAGTAAAAAGATGGATTTATTAGGGAAGTAAAAAGTATACTGACCAGCCAGGGTCACAGCCCAGACTCGGGAGCTGGGACTGCAACGGTAAAAAGCAGGAGGGCCAGCCAGGGCAGCAGCCCAGCCCTGGGCCACGCTTGGGGTCGGGTTATAAAGGCAAACACCACATGGTCAAGTCTGCCACACACAGGTGGCCAATGAGGTTACAACACTTACAGAGCATGCCAGGACACAAGCAGGTGGCCAATGGAGTTACAATCTGCCTCATAGCAACTATTTGAACCAACCTATCACTTTAGTTAGATTTGGATTTGTTTTTGTTTTTGTTTTTGTTTTGCCAGTCCTGGGGCTTGAACTCAGGGCCTGAACACTGACCCTGACTTTTTGTTCAAGGCTAGCACTTTACCACTGAGCCACAGCGCCACTTCCAACTTTTTCTGTTTATGTGGTACAGAGGAATCAAACATAGGGTTTCACGCATGCTAGGCCAGCACCCTACCACTAAACCACATTCCCAGACCAAGATTGTTATTTTTAAGGTAAATAATGTACCCGACAAAGAGCTTAAACTCAAAGTGATAGGTCTATCAATAATTGCTGTTAATTGGTAATGGCAAGGTTAGAAAGAATATACCTGGGTTTTCTTGGCAGAGATTTTTCTTCTATAGTATGTCTCTTTTAAGGGTTACACTAACCAAGACTAAATTATACAGCTTGTAAACCAATGAAGTAAATCAAGGTTGGCAGGTTAGTACTCATTGAAAAATGATTGAAGAGGTTGCCCTGAACTTCCTCCAGCCCTGCAGCTCCCTCCTGTCAGGAAGGATCAGAGCCTACAGACTTGACACATAGGGAAGGTACAGCACCAAGCCAGCTGGCAATTCCTATTGGGTTTGGTTTTAGCATAAGCGGGAGTCCTGACATTTTCTTTATGTCTTTATGGGGTGCTTTGGGCACCATAGTGGCTATTTTTGACAGGCTAAAAGGTAGCAAATAACAACAGAAGGTGCCCTGTTAATTTCACATTTCACGGAAATAGTGAGTACACTTCAATAGATCAAAAATATTATGCTTCAGGGGCTGGGGATATAGCCTAGTGGCAAGAGTGCCTGCCTCGGATACACGAGGCCCTAGGTTCGATTCCCCAGCACCACATATACAGAAAACGGCCAGAAGCGGCGCTGTGGCTCAAGTGGCAGAGTGCTAGCCTTGAGCGGGAAGAAGCCAGGGACAGTGCTCAGGCCCTGAGTCCAAGGCCCAGGACTGGCCAAAAAATATATATATTATGCTTCAAATATTGTACATTAAATGAGCTTCCTCTATTTTCTGTGCCAAGCCTACCACGTACTTTAAGAAGGTCCCAGGCATTTGAGGTCTCTTAGGACTTACATGCTCAGTACAGGCAGCACGAGCCACCATCTCAGGCAAACCCTCTCCTTGAGACCAGCCAAGCAAACTGGCCAAGAGCTCTTCTGGGGATCCACAGCCCCAGTGCCTGTGCGGGGCATATAGTGGCAGAGGAAACTGCACAGCCCCTACCTGCAGGAAGCCTACAGCCTTGTTGGGAATGAGGGTGAACTTTCAGGAATCTCAGGTTATCCCCAAACTTTGCAAAAGTGTACATTTTTATCCTAAGAGGCTATATCATTCTTTCCATCACAGGAGCAAAGCATCAAAGTGATCCTCACATTCCATTAAGAGCTGCTGTTATAGCTAGACCCTGGCGGCTCATGCTATATAGCTACTCAGAAGGTCGAGATCTGAGGATCATAATTCAAAGCATGTCCAGGAAAGAAAGTCTGTGAGACTCTTATCTCCAACCGACCACCAAAAAGCCAGAAGTAGAGCTGTGGCACAAGTGGTAGAGCACTAGCTAAAAAAGCACAGGGACAATATGCAGGTCCCGAGTTCAAGCCGCAGGACTTGCATGCATGCGCATGCATGTGTAAGCATATGCACACACCAAAAAATAAGAGAGACAGCAAGAAGAGCTACTGGCATGAAGTTCATTCCACCACTCCTACGAGAAACTTGAACAAATAACTCTCATTGCTCCCTGAAGGGCTTTGGGAGAAAGTTCTCTTTCCAGTTGTGGGTGACAAAACATTTCCCTCTTCCACAAGTAAATTTATTCCTCTGTGACTGTTTAAGCAGAGGAATCAAGTTACATAGATTGGGCCTTCTATAGTCTCACACACCTGGTGGGGCTCAGCTCTTGTTCTCCATCCCCAAACGATAAACAAGCAAGCAAGCAAGCAGGAGGAGAGTATGGAGTACCTCTGGGCCAGGGTAAGTCTGCGCCGGAACACTTCAGACATGAGGTCTCTGTAGAGCATGTTGAGGGCGGAGACTATGGAACAATTCTGGGCCATGGCCGCTCTCAGAGCGCTGGAGGAATTCAGATGTAAAGCTAAAACTCAGTCATCACAAATGGGCTTCAGGTGTCAGGGAAATGCTCAGCTCCACCCAGCACGGTGGGGTCTGTTCACTCCCACCCTGGTCAAGAGGTCGCCATGTCCTTCAACAGCTGCCCCAGGGAGTGGAAAAGGAGAAGACACCATCTCCAGGGCTGTTTCCATAAACCAGACATGGCGCTCCCAACCACTCAGTGAAGCAGCAGCAGAGGGCAGGTATTACTTTATCCCCAGCTAAGGGCTGAGGAACTGGAAGCCCAGAGAGGTCATCTAGTTCTTCCAAGATTGCACAGCTGGCTTTGTCCTATGCTGCCTCTCCTCTAATGGTACCACTTCCATAGTGCCCTTTCCTCACAGGGCTTTTAGACTCCTTACTTTCTAAAGGATAGAAAAGGAGTAACACAAACGGGGCTTGGAGCCAGGCTACTTTTCAAGTAGGCACATGGTATCAGTACTAAGGCTTGATATTTATCATGGAAGCAATGGCAACTGCCCATTACAAAGCAGACACTGTGGACTATGATGTTTGTTAACCATAGGGTCTCTACTGGCACTATGCCCGCCCCCTCCCATGAGACAAATGGGGGAACTGAGAGGGAGAGACATTAGGTGGCTTTACCAGGAACCACCGAACCTCAGTCTGCCTGGCTTCATAGATCCTCTTCTCTTTGCAACAGAACTGAACAACCTCAAGTTCTGCTTTGGTGGCTAAGCCTTCTCCATTTCCATCCATCAGGTCACACATACAGTGACCACCACAGGTGAAGCAAGAATTGCAATGGCCTGTGTTCACCAATTTGTTCAGATCCCAACCAACAGTTGGGAGGATTTGCTCTTAGGACTTACCTTTTAATCCCAGATCTGCTTAGTGTATCTATATATATGGGCACTTCCACTCTTTGACTTTGTGGTTTTGCTAAGAAATGCTGCCATTATACATGGTATCTACATATCAGCTACTTTACCTCCTCCGGGAAGGGTGAAGTCTAAGAACTGGCCAACATCAACTTCTTTCCTTCAGAATTTATATCTTAGAGGCAGTCCCTCTTAGAACTTGAATGAATAGGATCAATTTATACCCTTAGATAAAAGCAGCTGATGCAAATTATCCCTGATAACATAGCCTTGAGAAATGCCCACAGATGTGGAAGGGAGGAATCAAGTCTTGAGCAAAGGGCAGAAGAAAGCTTTTCCTGTCACTTAGGCGATGGGAAAGCAGTCTGTCACTGGTAAGCATGACTTCCTGACCTGTGTCTATGGTCTACATTTTCAAAACTGCATAATTATTGCTCCAGCCCCTTCCTGCTAATTCACTGTACTCCTGCTGACATGGCAGGAGCTTTGGCTTTGATCTTAGAAGAGATGATTGTGTAGCTTCAAGATTTTTTTCTATCATTCTTATTAAACACACATTGGAAGGCATAGCAACAGCACGTTATGTTGTCAGTTCACAACAAAGCAAGGCGATTGTCAACAAAACATGCAATACAGTCCATTGAAATGCATATTTTACAGATCTCTAGCCAAAGGGAAAACAAGTCCTTTTGCCACTTGGAAGATAAATGAAATATAAAACTTAAATGGGAATCAGAAATTTAGGGCTTTGAGGAAAAAAAAGACTTCTTGGTACTGATACATGTATCAAGATGTGTGTTGTATATAAATGTATATATGCATATATATGTATGTATGTACGCTAGTGGTGTTGGAGTTGATCCATTCCACTAGCTGTCTTCCCATTTCTGATAATGGTGACTCCCGTTCAAGCCTCAATTTGAGAAGTCTCTCTCTCTCTCTCTCTCTCTCTCTCTCTCTCTCTCTCTCTCTCTCTCTCTCTCTCTCTCTCTCTTTCTCTCTCTCTCTCCCTCTTCCACTCCCTCCTCAACCCCACATTAAGTCCATCAGCAGGGAGATTTTCAGCTTTTTCTCCTCAAATACTATCCAGAATCCAGCCCCTCCTCACTACCTCCACTGTTAGCACCTGGTCCAGCTCACCACTTGGGGGCAGGGTCATCAAAAAGCTTCCTGTTTGGCTCCATATTCATCTGTGTCCCTCAAGCCATGGCAATCTTAAAAAAAAAAAAATGCGTCAAGTAATATGGCCTCTCTTCTCCAAACTAATGACTTCCCATTTCACACAGAGGGAAGGCCAACCAATATACAGCCCAATATGATCTGCCTTCTTTCTTTACCACCAATCTCTCTGACTGCTCAATTTTGATTGGCATCCCCCTTTCCAACTTTGCCCCATTGACCTCATTACTGTTACTCAAAGAGCCAGGGACAATGCCACTTCAAGCTAGGTTGTTTGCATTTGCTGTTACCTCTGCCTGGAATATTCTTTCTCCAAGTATATATATAGCACAACCCTCTTTTCCTTCAAGTCTTCACTCAAAGTAGTCTGCATAGTGATGCCTTCCCCGATCAATCTATTTAAAATGTAGAGATGTGTGGATTTTGTCTGCTACATCGATGGCTGTATCTAGCTAGTTCAACAGGTTGCCTGGAATATTGGAGTAAATGCTGCAAATGTGTGCATTGTCCAGGTCCCTTGCTGGTTGAGGGACTTCCTCCCCACCTCCACCCCCCTCCCTCCCGCAGCTGGTGGCCATGTTGGTGGGCTGGTATTTCTCAACAGATGCCTTAATTAGCATTGCTCTCAGCTGAAGAGGGTTGCTTCAAGCAGATTTATGCCCTCTCCCTAGAGACAAAAGATAGGCAGCAACCAGCAACCCATCCATGTGAAACGGTTCAAAGGTGCCCTGCCCATGCTTTATCTTGAGATGTTCTGAAGGTTCTCTCAACTGGACAGCTGCCTACCACATCAGCTGAGACCTTCACTGTAAGTGCACCACAGTTCAGATCTATCCAATCCTACCTCATTCTCCCACAGATTACTGAGGCAGAGAGCCACTGTAGCCCCATTTCCTTAATGTACTTTCTGCACAAAATCTTTCAGTGTTTATTTCCTAGGGAACTTGACATGACACACTGGTGCTAGCAGAGGCTTAAGGAAACATTTTCAGAGATTTTTGTATTTCTTTTCTTGCTTTCAATTTATTTATTTATTTATTTTGCCAGTCCTGGGGCTTGGACTCAGGGCCTGAGCACTGTCCCTGGCTTCTTTTTGCTCAAGGCTAGCACTCTGCCACTTGAGCCACAGCGCCACTTCTGGCCATTTTCTGTATATGTGGTGCTGGGGAATTGAACCCAGGGCCTCATGTATACGAGGCAAGCACTCTTGCCACTAGGCCATATCCCCAGCCCCTTTGCTTTTTTTTTTTTTTTCAAACACCGGATAACCAGGCAAAGAGAATCCTATCATTACTGTTAAGTGGAGAATCAATAGCCCTTGACAAGCTATACAACTTACTTGCTGGCAAACAACTGCATTTTGATAAGCAGTTATCTGCCTTAATTCTATTATGTAGTGCATTCCACTGTTGGTTGAACCACCCCTGAATCCATGGTATGAAAACAACATGATCATGCTGTAGGGTCTTCTTAATATGTTGTTCGATTTAGTTTGTAAGAATTTCACTGGGATTTTGAGTCACCTTTCATCAGGGAAATGGGTCATTTTACTTCTAGTAGTGATATGAGAGCAATACTGGCTTTGTAAAATGAGTTTAGAAATAAATGTCCCTCCTTTTTCTATTTGATGGAATAGTCTGTGAAGCACTAGCGTCAATTCTTTAAGGATCTGGCAGAATTTTGCATTAAATTTAGGGTTTTCTTAGTCTCATTCCTCATTATAGATCTGGCTAGGTTTATATTATCTTAGTGATTCAATTTTGATAGGACATACATGTGTAGAAATTGATCCATTGGATATGTGTGTAATGTATCAATTTCTTAGATTTTCTAATTTGTTGGAGTCTAAGTTCTGAATATATTCCTTAACGATTCCCTGAATTTCAATAGTATGTTGTAACATTCTATTTCACTCACAGTTGTATTATTGTCTTTTGGTTATTGTGGTTAAGGATTTGTCAGTCTTGTTTACCTTTTCAGTAGGTTAGAGACCAAGTCTTCATTATATCTTTCCTTCTGTTATGATGTTTGGAAGGAGCATGGCTATTTTCCAGGTATGGTCTCATTGTGCTGGCCTGGCTTGTGGTTCTACTTGGGCTGCTTGCTTTGCATCATTCCAGATAAGCAGCTGTGTTACTGTGCACGGCCACTGTGCTTCTCCTGAACTCCATGCAACAGGCAAGTGCCACCAGGGCCAGCCGTTTGTTAAGATGGGAGTCTGGGAAACTTTTATGTTCCAGCTATTCTTCTACATTATCCCTAGGTCCCTACTTCCTAGGCTGATAAAATTACAAGGTTTGAGCCACCATTCCTGGCTTCCTTCTACATCATCAAGTGCATCAATAGATTCTTTGAGATCTGAATTTTTTGTTTAAGAAAAGTTTTACTAATGTGCTATTTCAGCAAAGTTCAAGTTATTGCAACAGGTTTTAAAGGCAGACAGACAGACTTACAGGCTAGAAAGTAACAAATGAGTTTTATACAATTAAATATTACACAGATGGGATATACTAACTACCAGACTCAGAAATTAAATTTGCAAGACTGAATCCAGTATTAGCACCTACATTATCTCTGAAAGTTGGAACTTTTTTATTTATTTATTTTTATTTTTTTGGCCAGTCCCGGGCCTTGGACTCAGGGCCTGAGCACTGTCCCTGGCTTCTTCCTGCTCAAGGCTAGCACTCTGCCACTTGAGCCACAGTGCCGCTTCTGGCCGTTTTCTGTATATGTGGTGCTGGGGAATCGAACCTAGGGCCTCGTGTATCCGAGGCAGGCACTCTTGCCACTAGGCTATATCCCCAGCCCTGAAAGTTGGAACTTTTAAACTGCTTCATTCTCTAATATATTCCTTAACTTTCTCCCAAATACAGTGCTCTCAAATCCTGAAAAAAAATGAGGAAATATGAATCTCCAATACTAAGAACGTACAGACAGAAGAACTAGAAATCTTGACCAAAGACTTGAAAGTTTCACATGGAAGTTACTTGGCTCACTTTACTTGAACCAAACTAAAAGTTTCTGTGTACTGAATACTGTATATGAGGAGAATATGGATCAGAAAGTAGGATTAAAAATTAGCAGTATACAGTATTATCCCTATCAAACTTTTTCTCATAAGTTATATTTATAACAAAACTATAATTAAAGTATTTATTATACCATGTATTACACATTCAGGACCAGAGCAGGGACATCTATGTGTTTGACAGCTTGGCATCCACTTCATTGTGTTTACTTATTTGTGTAAAGGAACAAGCAACACATACCATATCTTCCCAACAACCGAAGGTAATGCAAAGCAACCTAAGTCTCCTAGGAAAAGAATGAACATTGGATTAAATACCGATTTAATTAGCAAGAATTGCGGTAATGAAACAAACAATATTTTTCTTTTTTCATTGAGCTTCAGCTTGAGAAACTGAAGGGCAGAAATAAATCTTAAGATTTGAATCATGGCAGAAATGGTAGTTCTCTGAAATCTGGGAGATGCATTGGCAAAACCACAGGCGTAATACAGCCCTCACCTAGAGAAAAGCTTTTCATTAATCTGAATTTTGGCTAAGATATGAAAGACTTGAGGCAGGGCGGGTGGGGAGAGGCTTTTGCGGCAGAACCTAAGTTGAAGGCGAGCAGCTGAGCGACAGCAGCTGGAGGCAGAAGAGGCGGGGCAGTCCTGTCCTCACCAAGAGGTGGGAAGGTGTTCATCCAATGGCACTCGCTGCCAGTTCCAGACTTAAGTTCCCTGCGGAGCTGGAGAACGGGACTGACAGGCAGCAGTTTGAAGAAACAGTTCGAACTCTAAATAATTTTTATGCAGCAGCAGAGAAGCTTGGGGGTCAGTCATATCTTGAAGGCTTAACAGCATATACCACCTTCTTTTGCATGGAAACTCATTCATTATGAGAAGGTTCTGAAGAAAGTCTCCAAATATATTCAAGAACAAAATGAGAAGATATGTGCTCCCCAAGGCCTCCTTCTGACAGACCCCATTGAGAGAGGACTTCGAGTTACTGGAATTACCATTTATGAAGACAGAGGTTTGAGCAGTGGAAGATACGCCATAGAATTAAAGATCCCACCTCCAGCTGGACCCCTCCTCTGTCCTTGGGCGATCAGTGTCCCTCCCTCCTCTCCAGAGCGTCATTCTTTGTATCTGCTGCCAGAGTCCTGGTGCCACCTACACCAAGGACTTTCTAAATTCCACCTCTGGAATGACTTCTCCTTGCTCAGCAACCACTGTGTGGCTCCAAATTGTGTAGGACTCTGTAATCTTTTGATTAGCTTCTGAGAAAAGACAATGAAGCAGTTCACTTTTTAAATTCATAGTCATTTAATAAAGTTTGCAGTTAGAGGGCCTAATGCAGTTTGTTGCTTACCTGCTACCAGGTAAGAAATTGCCATTGGTTTTCTTCATTCCTTGAGCCAATTTCCCTGGTAGCTTTAAACTTTAAGATCTGAATTTCTGAATAAGTACCCGTACCCATAAACTTTCCTTTTTGAGCTGCCTTTGCTATATTACACAGATAGTGGGAAGTAGTATTTTCATTTGACTAGGAACTTTTAAGATTTTTCCTGTATTCTTCAGCAATTCAACAGCAGGTACTAAGTCTGCTTTAGAACGTATGGTCAATATTATGCTGCTGCTTTATTTTTTTCCAGTTCTGGGGCTGGAACTCTGGGCCTGGGTTCTGTCCCTGATCTTCTTTTGCTCCAGGCAAGCACTCTACCACCTTTAGCCATAGCTCCACTTCTGGCTTTCTCATGGACTTTTCTGCGGAGGCTGGCTTTGAACCACAATCTTCAGATCTCAGGCTTCTGAGTAGCTAGGATTACAGGCGTGAGCCACTAGCACCTGGCAGAGTTGAGGCAGAGAAACTGTCAGTCCTGTGCTACCATCAACTGATAAAACTCCATACATCTTGAGCATTTAGCTATTCCTCAATGGCAGTCTTCCTGGAATCATATACTCAAATGGCAAGGTTCTACTGTAGTGCTCAATCTCCATTTATATAGTTTCTCTTGCTATTTACTTTTATTTTTGCCAGTCCTAGGGCTTGAACTTGGGGCCTGAGCACTGTCCCTGCCTTCTTTTTGCTCAAGGCTAGCACTCTGCCACTTGAGCCACAGCGCCACTTCTGGCCGTTTTCTGTATATGTGGTGCTGGGGAATTGAACCCAGGGCTTCATGTATACAAGGCAAGCACTCTAACCACTAGTCCATATCCCTAGCCCCTAACCTTTATTCTTTGAGGATCCAGGAAATTATTTTTGGTACTTTATAAGGCCTAAAGTGTGACCTATTTTGGATAAAGTTCCGTGGGCTGCTGAGTATTTTTCACCTGGAACTGTATGGAATAGTCAGTAGATGTTTGTTAAGTCCCCTTGACCTATGGTTCTGTTTAACATGTTTAGTCTGGATGATCTGAGGGTGGGATATGAGTCTCCCACTACTACTTATATGGATGTCTGTACTTTGATGTCCAGTAGTATTTATGAAATAATTTCCAGGTGTGCAAGCTTGGTTTCAAAGCTTATTGTAAATGGTAAACTAGCCTTGCACTTATATTAAGTTCTAAAGAGGAGGAATCACTGCTCCTGTTCTTTTTTATAGGTTTCCATCCTCAATCAGTAGAGAGATTGTGTTGTTAAACAAACTTCTGGGTTCAGCTATCAGGAAGGGAAAAGCTCCCAGCCCTGCTTTGAGGTGCCCTGGGGGCAGTTGCTTCCAGTCCAATTGTTTCTGTGATTTCTATGGTCTGCACTAGTTGTATTTCTCCCGTTCCCCTCTCAAGTTCACAGCTGGCTATTGGATCAGTGTATTTCTTCCCGATGGACTGTATATTTGTACGTGATGACTATCTTTTCTAGCTTTGGCTGACAGTATCATTACTCCATTTCTTTTGGATTTCATTTACTTCAAAGAATATTGATTTCCATTCTTTCACTTTTGGTTTCTTTGTCATGGGTCTCTTGGAGAGAGTAAACAGTTGATTCTCAATTTAAAAATCCAATCAAGTCTACCTCTTTAAAGATCACATTTATGCCCATTATTGACAAGTATATTCTTACGCCTAATTTTTTTTTCTCCAAGTCAAACCTTGTTAGTTTTAGTTACCTTAGCAGTTTGCTAGCTGATGTTGACATAAAACTTTCCCAAGCTGTCATGATTGTGACTTCATCCACGTGTAGGATATCTTCTGGCATAGTAGTTACATATTGCTTTTCTGTGCTTATTTTGGAGGATCTGTATTTTTTTTTTTTGTTTTCTTTTTTGCCAGTCCTGGGGCTTGAACTCAGGGCCTGAGCACTGTCCCTACCTTTTTTGGTCAAGGCTAGCACTCTACCGCTACAGCCACAGCGCCACTTCCAGCTCTTTCTATATATGTGGTGCTGAGGAATCAAACCCGGGGAGGCCATATTTCCAGCCCAATTTAAGGTTTTTGTCCTTCGTGGGACTTGAACTCAGCCTGGGTGCTGTCCCTGAGCTCTTCAGCTCAAGGCTAGCTCTTATCACTTGAGCTACTTGAGCCACTCCGTCAGGTTTTAAAGATAACTGCTGGATCTTGATTTGCAGCTATTTACCATAAATTTCTGAAATGTATCATTTCATACACAGTTGTCATTTTAGGGTTTCTACTGAAAAGGTCTGATGTGACTTTGTAAACTCTTTAAAAAGCCTTCCATGTGAAGTCTCTCCAATTTTCACTACTGCTCAGAAAGCAAGCCAAAGTAACAAAAATAACAAAAACATAGCCAACAAGGACAGAAAAGGAGTTACAATATAGGATAAAGTAAAAATTTAAAAATTAGTAAAAGGGAAAGTATTATGAAATGATCAAGTAATGAAAATAGCAGAAAAAGAAAAAAAAGAAGAACCAGAATCACAAATAGAGTATATGAGGTAAAGGCATGAGCAGTGAGGTAAGAATAAAACCAAGACCTGCTGTTTTCCTTGCTATGAAGATGGAGATGTTGCTTTTTCTTAAGGGAGTTAGTGAACAATGTTCTCTCTGAAGTCAAAACCTAAAAGATTAAGTCAAAACCTAAAAGATTAGGTTTGAAGGCTGAACGGTACCCCACTTTCCTCTGGCATACAGGGCTCTACTGTGACAGCCATGGGGAGAATTCCTGCTGGTATTTTCTGTATGCTGGATCTGCTGAGTGTGGGTGGTCCATGGACCACACTACTCATGTGCCTCTGCATCAGAGGCAGTCTGTCAGTGTGTATGTAGATATGGGAAATGCATTTCTACTAAACATCTCTGGGAATGAATGCTTAAAAGTAGTTAATCTAGAATAATCTGAAAGGAGGTGGGGTGGAAAGAGGCACAGCATTGAAGATCCTGTATGCCCTGATCTTGAATGTCTCTGCCTATCTCTGTCATTACCTGCACACTGCTGCAAGTGCAGATACAAGCCAGGGAGTTAATGATACTCCACTTCAGCAAGACAGCAACTAAGTAATTCCAACAATTCCACACCTATGCAGGAGGTATGGTCCCAGGCTGGCTGAGAAAAGTAAGTTAGCCCACTTCTGGAAAATAAAGAAACAGAACAAAGGCTGGAGTGTGACTCAAGTGGTAGAACTACCTAAAAGCACAGTGCCTTTGACTTCAAATCTCAATACTGTCAACAAAAAGAAATTCTATATTCAGACTTCTAGCAAACATCTCAAAAGGTGGACAAAATATATTATCTAGGATCAACTAGAACATCAGTAACATTTTGACTTCTACTTTTAGCTGCCAACTGATGAGAAAGCACCCACTTGATCAGAAAGATATGAAGATTTCTACTTGTCAGGTTTGTCACCACAGATATTAGCTACATTATGCTCCCACAAATGCTGAAAATCAACAGCACTCCTAGCTTAAAATTTGTTGTCTGTCTTTTGGGGTATTTCAGGACAACCATCTACATAATTCCTGCCTTTAGTTCCTAAATCTAGAGTCTACACTGAAGGCATGAATGAAGACTAGCATACAGCAGTTCTCTAACACAGAAAAACTGGAAGTGGAGTTGTAGATCAAGTGGTAGAGCATTAGCCTTGAGCAAAAACCTAAGTACAACACCCTCCTCTAGTTCAAGCCTCAGTGCTAGCAGACACAAAAGAACGAAATAAGACAAAAACCACAATGTAAATCCAAGCACTCAGAAAACTAAGGAAGTAGGACCACAAATTTGAGGCCCGCTTGTTTTACACAGCAAGACCCCGTTTCAAAAACAAGACAAAACATACAAATGGTATGGCAGAGGCTGGTGCAACATTATTCTGACTTTTTCCTTCTCATCAGAAAAATTCGTACGCTTTTCTAATAAAGGTGCTATTTATAAGCAATGCATTTATCCATGGGCAGAAAAAAAAGACTGCAAGGAAACACAAAAATAGTAAATTGTGAAATATGCTGCCATGTCAGATGAACAACAAAGAAAGTGCCACTGGTGACCAATGCATTTAGGTTCAAATAGTCTTCCAACTTAAAAAAAATTTTTTTCCTGTGCCATATTTTGCCTCTAGGCAAGAACTGGTTTTATTTTCTATAATTTACATTAGGGACTGCTATTTAACTGCAACATTTTTTTGGGGGGTACTCTTGGTCTGTGTTAAAGAAGCAGCTAGAGACAAGACCTCCATGACTAATACAGAGGAACACAAGTATCGTGCTATCAACTGTCATGCTTTCACTGGATAGGTTTCTGTTACCACTTTTTCATTACAGATTCTAGGCAAAGTTATTAGCGGTATTTTAAGTGAAACAACTGAGTACACACACCTGGTGCCTTGAATATGAATACACACAATATAGTGGATCACCTTTTACATCCTAAAACTTTCGAGTAATTTAAAGACTAGTCTAATTTATTTAGACTAGACTAAGAAAAAGAGGCAACAGAAATGGCATGGTAAGAAGGTA
The DNA here is from genome assembly GCF_023159225.1 of Perognathus longimembris pacificus. Classification (NCBI taxonomy): domain Eukaryota; kingdom Metazoa; phylum Chordata; class Mammalia; order Rodentia; family Heteromyidae; genus Perognathus; species Perognathus longimembris. Next base: position 28,405,121 of record NC_063171.1, read on the forward strand.
AATATGTGAAGTGACCAGGACTCTTTGATAGTTAGCAGTGCCAATCTTCTCTATCATACTGTTTCCATAAACTTAGAGCATATTTTGAGAAAAAAGCATAGGTCAAGATCTGAATATTTTAAGTGCTTAAGAATAATAGTATCCGGGCTGGCAATATGGCCTAGTGGTAGAGTGCTTGCCTCATATACATGAAGCCCTGGGTTCAATTACTCAGCACCACATATATAGACGCAAAGCCAGAAGTGGCACTTGCTGTGGCTCAAATGGTAGAGTGCTAGCCTTGAACAAAAAGAAGCCAGGGACAGTGCTCAGGCCCTGAGTGCAAGCCCCAGGACTGGCAAAAAAAAAACAAAAAAAAAAAAAAAAAACAAAAAAAAAAACAGGATTCCTAAGTAAAGAAGCATATATATTATTGGTGTATATATATCATCAGTTCTGCTAAAGCTTTGTGTAGAAGGTATGTTCTGGATAAATTTTAGAATAAACCATCACAATCGGATAGTATTATATACACTCAGCAAATGGAAAACAAATGTCCTTCAGTCTTCTTCAGCAGGCTAAATAATTTGTATAGAAATATGGAAAATACAAATGTAAATACACATTTCCTTTTTTTTGTCCTTCAATTTTTGTCCAAGAAAAAATGGGGCAACTACTCTACATCTATTCCTCCCTGACAGATTATATACTATTTTTGGTATATACAAACTTCAGATTTCAGGAATGGATCAGAAGCACCAAAATTCATTATTTAGAGAATACTTTATTAGTTTCTGTAATCAAACCCACGTAGATAAGACCTTACATATTTAATACAGTGCATTTACCCCTGTACAAATGGAAAAAAAATTAAGTTTAACGTTTCTAGACCAATATGGCTATTAATTTCTGTACAATGCCAACTCAACACGGTAAACTGGGATACTTTTTCCAAAGTTGACAGCACAGCTAAAGTTTCCAAAAATTCAAATTATATATATGTATATATATATTTATATTTATATAAAAAGACCAATAATAGCAGTATGTTATGCATCAATAGCAGCAACAGCTTTTCCAGGTTCTGCAGTCATCTGAACAAAATTAGACATCCAACACACTCCATTAATAAAAAGAAAAAAAAAGATAAAAAAACAAAACCCCAGAAAAATGCAAAGTTCTGTTACTGTTGTGGTACCTGGCACCATTTTTTTTTATTAGCTTCTCCATCATCATCTGGAAAGAACATCTTGAATAACATCATTAAAAACAACAGCTCTGATAAAGCACAGTCACTACTACGTATCATAAAGCAGGTATACAAGGTATTTTATATTCACAGAGGGATGATACAGTACTGTCCTACGTCTATAATACTAGAGGATACAATTAAAAAGGCATTATTGAGACTTGATTCTACTTTTCCAGCAGAGGGCCCAAAGGATGGTATGGCACAGCTCTGTGAAGAAACGCACTTTCTTAGATAGGATTTCCTTCCATCAGTGGCACAAAATCCTAAGTACTCACTCTCTTAGTGAACATCAGCTATAAACTGTTTGAAAATGGAGGCGTAGGAGCAGGAAGGAAAAAGAAAAAAAAAAAATAACAACCAAACCAACCCCAAACAACAAAACAAAAACCATACCCCACAACCACTGGATTCATACAAAGATGACTGAATGAAGGCAAGCAAGACTCAACCTAACAATATTTTACCAAATCTGTTATGTTTTGAGAGCTACACAGAAGGAGTAGCTAAAGTAGCCAGACACTGCACATTTGAATCTGTTCAAGGATGCTGACATTATAATATTTAATCATTTGCTCACTCATCCAGGAAGGGGCGATCAGTTACTACTGTACTTTGATTGTGTTCAATCCAATTACCATGTTATAAAAATAGCAAGCTGCCATAATAAAAATAAGGCTCCTCTACCCAGCACCAGATTATCTTCCAAGCCGTCCACATCATCATCATATCCAAAGAATGCAAGGAAGGTAAAGAAACAGCATTTTCATGTATTAGCTGGGACCAACACATTGTTCAGGTTGAAATATTTATTCCTCTGTGGTGTTACTTTCTTCTCATTTTTGGTGTTTCACCTAATCATAGATTTTTACATCTAAGTTGTATGCACTTAAGGACTATGTGCGCATATCTGTATATACATCCTGACTGAAGATGCATGTCCATCAACTGAGCGAATGATGTATAGGCGATAGCTTGCAAAGCTTCATTTTAACTGATACAGCAGCTATGTGTCTGTTGCTATGTCCCATGTGCATCTCTCCAATCTCTACACAAGATAATGTCACAGACCATTTTACCTCTGCGGCTGCTGGCATTATCAGACTTCATTCTCCCTATTCTCCCTCCCCTCTCCCTCAATACCCTGCAGTAAACCACAGCCTTTACGATTTTGTTTCTTCAGTTTTGATTGCCTGAGGTTTGATTGGTCCAGTTCTAACAGGCTTGGTAGCTATAGTGGGTGCAGGGGGTGGCTTTTCTTCTACTTTTTCCTGACAGACCCCAGGAGGGTCAGCCAGTGTTTCAGGAGTTTTACTTGAATCACTGTCCACTTTCTGGGCCTTGCCGCCTATTTGTTTGTTCTGTTGTTCAGAGAAGAACCGTTGCGTGGACTGAAGAACCTCTGCTCTCTGTTTTGCCTTAAAAAAATGAGAAACAGTAATTGAAAATACTTCAGTATTACCAAAGCTTGTCAAATCAATCTCAGTCCAAGTTCTTTTACCAATCACAAATCATTTTTCTCTATGTTGGTTTGGCCCAAGCCAAAAGTACCTCATTGATCTTTCAGCTTTTAATGTATAGACTTTTTCCTATATTGGAAAATATTCCCTGTGATATTTTTACATTTGAAACAAGACCACCCCCCCCACCATTTTTCCAGTGTTTGCCCTCTTATAAATAAAATACAAATTGCTGCTGCTGGTTTGTATTTTTTTTTTTGGGGGGGATAGCTTATTGATATATTTTATTCAAGGAGGCTGCTTGCAAGTCTGAAAACATACATGTAACACTTAAAACTTCTAGTTATCAATATGTGGTCTACAATAAAATGAAAAGGAAGCACTTATATTGTGGCATTACCAACACCTAGGACCAAATGTCTTGTGGCTGAGTCCTCTTCCCACAGCTCTCTTCTGCAGGGGAAGAGCATCAGAAATTAGTAACTACAACTTCACTTGATCACTAAGTTCTGATAGCTCCTACCACAATTCTGAGCTGGTAAAAATAGTTTCATAGTTTTACTATGTGCCCCAAAGATTATACTTACGTTATACAGTGTAATATACACAATTAAACCTTAAGTTTCATATAACAAAAAAAAAATCCGTCATGTTCTATAGGTAATCTATTCTAACCAAAGCTTTAGTGCAATTTAAGAAATTTAAATTTGTATCCTCTCCTACCCCATTAAAATGATTAAGCTCTAATGTCAATTCTAATAGGAATGTGTGAAAACCAAGTGGTAAATAGCTAGGAGTAGGAACCAAGGCCAAAATTACCTTCAAAGCTTTTTAGCACTCTAGTACTTTCAGTAAAAAAAACAAAAACAAAAAAACTTAAAAAAACCCAAGGCACACGGCCTAATAAAAGATATTAAGGCCTCTGGAAGTCTATAATCTGATTATAGAAACACAAAGGATGTTAACTCTGAAAAGAAATTCTGCTGTCTGAATTCCTAAGAGCATCATCATGTTTATGTTTCTAATTTAGCGTAAAGCCATTATGTGTGTATTCCCTTGTTTGTAAGTGGTTAAGGTCTTTGGTGTAGCCTGGTCTATTAGTAGCAAACGAGGCAAAAATCACTAAGATTTCTAGAATCAATCTCCTGGTCTACAAAGTGGCAAAAACAGGTACAATTACTACTAAGATCTCTAAAGTCCATCTGAAGTAAACACAGAAATACACTGTTAACGGCTGTAAATGCAGCTAGGTAAGGCTTATGCTCTTAAGACCTGTCCCCACACAGACTCGCCTAGATACTCTGCGCTCTACCAAACCTCGTTTACTTGTGCCTTTCATCATGAAGGATCCCAAAGTGCTTAAGTTCTTCATGTGCAATTGCACAGTGTGGAATAAGGCTTCCTTAAGTGACAGGCAAAAAATGATGTGAAAACTACTTAAGAAAACTATTCAAATGATGTATAAAGGAAGAAAGATCAAGACAGGTAACAAGTCTTACCCATTTTAGAGTTTTCAAATAACCACGATTACATATTAAAGCTACATTTTGGGGCGGGGGCAGGGTGGGGAGAGGTAAGAAAGAAAAACAAGAAAAAAAAAAAAAAGAAAATGAAGAAGCTTATAAATAAACCAAACCATATTACTTCTTTGCTAGTTCAAAAAAAGTATAGCACCTGACTCAGATCTCCCTCCAACACTAGTTTTTATAAGCAATTCATTTGGCCACAGAGTTTAAAATGTTAATATGCTGACTATAGCTGCAAAACCAAAAAAGAAAAAACACCCCAAACCCTAAAAACTGAGTAACAAAACAGCCCCAAGCCCAAAATCCAACAAACCAAAAAACAAAAACCAAAAAACAAAAAGGGGAAAAAGTGAGGGTAGGTGGGAGAAAAAAAAAAAAAAATCAAGGTAGGAAAAAAAAAAAAAAAAAAAAAAAGGAATGACTAAAAGTTGTTAGCTTGGTCAAGTCGGCTAACACAGTGAATGCCTGGAAATGTGATTTTGGGTCCCAAGGCAGACTCTTGATCTGTTGGCTGTTAACACTGTACTAACCTTCATATCTTGTTCAGCCTTCAACGCAGCCTGGGCCTGATTACCTCTGACTCCAGATAGTGATCCACAAGGGCCCCTGGCTACATGTGGCAAACGAGCATGGCTCATGAGGCCTGTGGTCAGCGGAGGAGGCATCTGACTGGCCAGTGCCATTGGTGGCCTCTGTACAGGCGCTGGGAAGGTGTTAGTATGTGGGGCTCTTACCAATGGAGGGACCAGGTTAGGCTGAGAGAGAATCTGAGTGAAAAAAACAAAACATACAACATTGAACTGTTAAAAAAAAACCTGCCAATTAGATGGGGTTGGCTTATCCCAGAGTAAATCTGCCCATTTGCCAGTGAAAGGGACTTTATGGATTGTGCTATTCCATTAACAAGGACAAGAATAAACAGGACATGCTTGGAAAGTTTAACAGAAAAATTAGACAAAGTATGCTATGGCACTTTAGTTGGTTCTAGCATCTCAAGCTAAACCCTAAATGGAAAAATTGACTAAGAAGGCTATTAATCAGGGTATCTTTAAGAAAGTTATGAGTGCAGAAGAGATCCACATCTAAAACAAATGTAGTTTGGTGATAAACAAACCTAATTTAACAATTGTGTTTTTCAGGTTTGCAAAACATTTTTATCCATTTTTGTAGGGCTTTCAGTATGATCAACAAAGGGAAGAAAAGCCATTATTTACACATTTACTGAAAATATCTTCCTGAAGTTTTACTTAAATTGCACAAAAACTCTAATATATATAAAACCCACTTTGGGCCTAGAAAACTACAAGCACTGGGACCCTTCGCTGAAAAATCAACTTCCCCCCAAAAAGATAAAAGGCATAGGACTCAAAAATGACCAGAGCTGTGTGGGGAATCTTCTAAGTATTTCTCTTGTCTGCTTTCAAACTAAACAGTTTACTGCTGCCTGTGACTAGCTACAAACGTCAAAGAGTATGTTTGAATACCATAAACAACTGGACATTTACTCAGATTAACAAGTCCAAGTAAACAGTACTTATTCTTTCTTATATCTGCCTACCTGGGGAGCAAACTGTGTGGGAAAGGGTTGTGTCATTCTCACAGTGGCAGGGGCTGACTGGAACTGCTTCTGATAGACAATGCTGTTCATTTTGCTGGACTGGCTGTTCGGACTTGTTGAAGTAGCCCTTGGAAGGAATCCATCACTGGTCAGTATAGTAGTACCAAATGAGAAATGCTGTTAGATTGATACTAAGACATTAACTATTTAACAAATGGTGATCTGTTATACTTTGAAATATTAAGTGTCCATCTTACCGGAAGGGACTAGATGTTGGTGTGGTGCTTCTACCACTGATTGGAGGTGTGCCAGGTTTTATATCAATGCCACTTCCAAAGGCTTTTAGTTCCATTTCAGACATCTGAGAAAAAGCACAAAATAAACAACATTCCTTCAGTTTCATGAGCTAAGTGCAACACTTTTTATTTAAATACAAAGGTTCAATATAGGAAAGGCTAAAAACCTTAGGGCAAAAATTCTGTAGTTTGGCTTCAAATTTCATGGAATCAACAAGGCAAGAAGACTTGTAGCTAGGGGCTGGGGATATAGCCTAGTGGCAAGAGTGCTTGCCTCATATACATGAAGCCCTGGGTTCGATTCCCCAGCACCACATATACAGAAAATGGCCAGAAGTGGCGCTGTGGCTCAAGTGGCAGAATGCTAGCCTTGACCAAAAAGAAGCCAAGGACAGTGCTCAGGCCCTGAGTCCAAGGCCCAGGACTGGCAAAAAAAAAAAAAAAAAAAAAAAAAAAGACTTGTAGCTAAATAAGTGACTGTAAACATAATTTTCCCACAACATGTCTTAATTCTGTTATTAGGTAAATACAAGGGCCAAACATAGTACACATTAAAATAAATAGAGCAAAAAAAGTATATTAGGATCTGAGATTTTTTTAAAACAGGGTGGTTAAAAAAACAGATGTGATTTATTTTTATAGTCCACATAGACCAGCTTTAAAGTTTCAGATAAGCTGTCCAAATTTCTCTTTACTTACTTTTCCCGTGGTTGCAATCATGCTATGCTGTGTGCCTGCAGGGATTAATCCTCGGAAAGGCTGGCTTACTTGTGGAGGACGGCTCAGGCTAGGAGCCTGTGCTTGTGGGGTGGTATGTTGTAATGGGGGCTGAAGAGTCTGAGGCAAAGCAATCAATGGCTGTCCTGTAGATCCAAAATTAGTCAACGAAAGTTGGGATGCTGGTAAAGGTACTGTAACCTAGAAAGCAATCAAACAAAAACTGCAGCAATCTGCTCACAATTATTGTGCATATACACAAACACACACATTAATATACCTCAAACACAAATCTTATCCTTAGTTACTACTTTTGTTTAATGTACAAGAACAAAGAAGGAGGGAGGGCTAGGAATATGGCCTAGTGGAAGAGTGCTTGTCTCATATACATGAAGCCCTGGGTTTGATTACTCAGCACCACATATATAGAAAAAACCAAAAGGGGCACTGTGGCTCAAGTGGTAGAGTGAGTGATAACCTTGAGCAAAAAGAAGCCAAGGACAATGCTCAGGCCCTGAGTTCAAGGGCTAGGACTGGCCAAAAAAACCCCAAAAACAAAACAAAAAAGGAAGGAGTGGGCTGATGGGGTGACACTGATCAAAATGCACGGTATTCATAAACTACTTGGTTATATGGCACCTCCTTTGAACAAGTATTTAAAGATAATTTAAATAAAAAAGGCACATTGTATTCCTAAAAAAAGTACAACAAAACCTAGTTTTATTACTTAATGATGGGAAACATGGTATTGGTTGGGTGACTTCATCAGTGTCCAACATGAGAGACTCTACTTCCATAAACTAAGATGACTAGGAACTCACAAAGTTATTTCTTTTTAAAAAGACCAGGGCAGGGGGCTGGGAATATGGCCTAGAGGTACAGTGCTTGCTTTGTATACATGAAGCCCTGGGTTTGATTCCTCAGCACCACATATATAGAAAAAGCTGGAAGTGGTGCAGTGACTCAAGTGGTAGAGTGCTAGTCTTGAGCAAAAAGAAGCTAGGGACAGTGCTCAGGCCCTGAGTTCAAGCTCCACCACTGGCAACAAAAAAGGGGAAAAAACCAGAGTATGCAACATTGCCCAGGTTGGTCTTAAACTTCTGGGGCTCAAATCACATTCTCCCACTTCAATTTCCAGTACATGGGTATACACCACACTCTACAGGTGATGTTATCTTAATAGTCTGCTGTTAATAAAAACATCATCAGGTGGAACATGGCTATGAAATAATTATGACTAAGTTGTCTATAGTATATTAACTACAAAATACTTGAATAAACAAAACAGAACTAAAACATCAAATTCTCCTATAGGTATTAGCTTGCCTTTTGTCAGCATCCCACCAGCTTTTAAAGCATAAGACCATTAACATTAAAAAACACATTTTCACTCTTAAAAGTGAAAATACTCTATGAAGTATTATTGTATTTGTATACTTTAGACATTTTCCATTTGTTCTCTGTCATTCTCTGTCACTCCATCTAAAGTATTATTAACCTTTCTGGTGTTCTTTACTTCTAACACTAAATGGGTATATCATCTATCATATTTATACCTGAAAAATGGTTTTCAAACTTTCATGATTCATGCATTTTTTTGGGGGGGTGGTCAAAACATTTTAAATAGAAGTAAAACTAAAACTGCCTGAAGCAAGGTTTCTGGGGAAGAATGTAGAGATTGAGGTTATGAGACTGAATGAAACACTCGCTTTGTTCCTAGTGGACTCAAATGGAATTCCCAGGCTTCTGAAGTGAAGCTTGAAAACCAAGCCTTTAACCTTCATTCTATATAAATATTCAAACTTTAACAAAAGTTATAATAATAAAAAGAAAATTGAGGAAATTTACCATGCCATAGTTTACCTGCTGGAGAGCACTTGGTGATTGGGCAGTGTTATAAAAATTTGTTTGACCAGGCTGCTGTACTTGTCCAGAATAAAGATTTGAGGCCTGGGTAAGATTTGCTCTAGCCTAGGAAAGCAAAAAAATTTTTTTTTTTAAAAAAACAGCAGTAAATTTACAGAAAGATTCTAATTCATAGATGGAAGCTAGAATTTCAAATAAAACTATTAACAATACTAGCATTAGACAAAAAGACCTTAATCTCTACAGTATGTCTTTTAATATCTATATATTATGGATTTTTCTTTTTCTAGCACTGGGGCCTGAATACAGGGTGGTCTTGTATTCGTGTTTATTTTTTTGCTCAAGTAGGCACTCTTCCATTTGAGATACACACTTCCAGACCCACTTTCTGCTGGTTAACTGGAGATAAAGTTTAATGGACTTTTCTGTTCAGATGACTTCAAACTGGTATCCTTAGATTGCAGCTTCTTGTTGAGTAGCTATGATTATAGGCATTAAAGCTACCAGTGTCAGGCCGATTTTTCTTTCAAAAAAGTTTCCTTAAAACATGGATGTATTTTGAAGTAGGATTACAATGATTATATATTGTTCTGGTCTCTGTCTTACCTGGAGAAGGTGTGTATCAATCAACTGGGAACTTCCTAGTCCTGATGCCTGTCCCAGCTGATGTTCATACAATATAGGGATAGGTTGAGTATTAGAAGTCTGTTGAAAGGCAAGACCTGATTGTGCCTTGGCAAGTTCTTGGTGTTGTACAGCTGGAAAATTGTGGATAGCAGTACCAGAAAGGACCACGGATGGCTGGGAAAGACTGCTTTGCATAAAGGCTGGCTGAGACCTATGTATTAAAGAGGAAAATTTTGTGTTACAAATTAGTTTTGTCTGGAATCTGAATTTCGTGAGTGTAAGTATTTTAAGATGACCAAGTAGTATAATTAGCATAGAACTGGAGAAGAGTGGCAGAGAATACAAATTGTACTTGTTTCAAGATTTAGAGATCTGCATAAAACAGAATTCCACATGTAAAATTCTGGGAAAAAGCTTGCTCTCCCCCAAGAAGCTGATTGTTTTATTTCTTGAATTATTATTTTTTATTTTTTGCCAGTCCTGGGCCTTGACTCAGGGTCTAAGCGCTGTCCCTGGCTTCTTTGTGCTCCAGGCTAGCACTCTGCCACTTGAGCCACAGCGCCACTTCTGGCCATTTTCTATATATGTGGTGCTGGGGAACCAAACCCTGGGCTTCATGTATAGGAGGCAAGCACTCTTGTCACTAGGCCATATTCCCAGTCCTTATTTCTTGAATTATAATGATTCTCTTTATTACATGTTTACTCTAAGGCTTGACTAAATTTATTTTTATCTTTGGGACATTATATTCCAAATTATAGCACCAAACAGCACTTTTATTATTTGTGTCTTATTACTCTCCTATACATATATATATAGCTTTGAGATCTCTATGAATGAAAGCAATGTGGCTTTAGTCAGGATTCCTATAAGGTTTATTACTTCCTTTATAAAAGCTCAAACATTGGAATTTAACCCTGGATTTCCTCATTATCTTTGGAAAAGCCCCAAGACTATACCTTTAAGATGCTAATATAATATGAATATTATCCTTTGTTAAAGGTGTTACTGTGGCTGAAGCAAAAGCCATTAAGTAATCTTCGTATTGTCTATTTAATAATTTTTTCAAAACATGGAAAAACATGAACATACTGTTTGTTAAAAACTGTCCTGTCCTTGATGAAATTAATTCAGTGATTTCCTATTAATCAGTACTATGCCAATGAGGTTATAAAGAAAGCAAAGAGTGGCTGAATGAGGTTGTTCACACCTGAAATTCAGGCCACACAGGAAAGCCCTAGTTGGACTGAAATCCAGACTAGCTCAGGCAAAAAATGGGGATGTAGCTCACGTGGCACCACAAAAACAAAACAAAACACCTCCCAAACAGAAGAATACAAGTCAAACAGTGCTTAGGGATATCATATTTTGAAAATCTAACCTGAGCCTTTCAATATAGTATGTATTTGCCACAATTACATATGTATGTCACTGCACTGCTGCTATATTTTCCATGGCTATGGTGAATAATACTAATTTATAACTGTATTCTTTTTGACAAAGCTGCACAATGGAAGCTGCTCAAGACAATGTTTCAAGTGGCCAATATCAATTAAAAGGAATCATGTTGGGTGGGGTGGTAGAGTGCTGGACTTGATCTCCAGCAAAACAAAAACAAAATTGGCTTGTGAGACTGAAAGAAATTACTTCTACCTTCTATAAAAGTAAATGATTTTATATCTACTAAAGAATAACATAGAAGAAATAGCCCAGTTAAATTAAACAGTAAGACCAGAGAAAAAGGGAAATATTATACATGTAACAATACAGATATACTAGGTTCTACTGAAAACTTTTAACCAAAACGCAAAAGTAAAAGGAATTTATTAAATTTATTCATGGTTCTATTCTTTCTCTTTGCAATGGTACTAGGACCATCCATGGTAAAT